>NC_052022.1:13594878-14292672 GCF_015832195.1 Motacilla alba alba
CTTTACATTTACAACCTTTGAAATCAATAGCACAAAGTCTGAGACAAAAATAATGTAAAAATACCTATTCCAAAAAAATCAAGATGCATCTTAGACCACTTTGGCAACAAAAAATAAAATTACTTTGTCTTACCTTTTAACAAGTCAAGGCAGCTGAGCAGATACAGAAGTGGGGAAAAGAGCTGAATCCCACAGATACAACTTCTCCTGTTGTGCTCAATAGCAAAAAAATGTTAAATTAGTTAAAATTTTAAATTACAGTTAAAAATTAAAAGATAAAAAATCATAGGGAAAAAATATACTTCCTAATGGGACTTGTTTGTGCGTATTTCCTAAGCCCTTCTCTCCAAAGTGCTTGTAGAAATATAAACAGCACTGAAACCTGTAATTAGAGATTTTCTAAATCTCTTGTGTTTCTTGCACCTAAGAGAGCCCACATTTTCCTTCCTCCCTAAGGGCCGTCATTCCCTGTAGCAGAATTTCGAACCTTGAAGTTAAAATGGAGGGGGGACACTGGTCCCCCACATGTGGCATTCACCAATCCAGCAGATTGAGCCCACAGGTGGCAGAATTCAGCAACTCCAGCTACTCCCTCTGGAGTAATTCCACAGGATTGGTTCACAGGCCAAGAACCAAATCCTGGAGAGCTGCAGGAGCTAGAAATGTGCCAGCAGGACCTGCCCTTTGGGTGAGGGGAAAATTTCCACTCTGCGGCTTCCTCTGACTGGGGCAGCATGCCAAGAGATGCTTCCAGCCTGGCAGCACGTCCCATGATACCTAAAGTTGATGCAGAGGATGTTTTCTCACCCTGAAGCAATTTACTGACACATTCGTGGGGACTGCTGTGGATTTTGTTTTGTTTATCATCTTGCTAATGAAGTGTTTGTTTGTGTGAGTGCAAGTGCTCCGGGAAGAAACCTCCAATTTATCATGCTTGTGTTGACATTGCTTCATCTGCAGCCTAAACATAAGCAGAGTCTGCACAGAAATCTTATGGGTGGTTAAGTGTTTAATACCATGTCTAGCACACCAAGGAGAGCTGGCAAGAAACCCCATGGATTTGGTGACACGTGTCTCTCCAAATCAGCAGCTGATTAGGACAGTTGTGTGACAGTCAGAACAATGCTGAGTCCTACAGCTTGGTGAAGAATATAAAGAAAAAAAGGAAAATGTTCCAGTAACTTATATAACATGGAGCAATCTTCATGAACATTCAGTTCTATTTTAAAGAGGCATATTATTCAATATATATACACCTGCAGCAGGCTCAAGCCTGTTGGAAAATTCCCATATTTGAGAAGGAGGAAATGTACTGCTGAACAGAACTGCTGCTGCCAAGCAGGAGAAATAAAGTGCAAAGGAATAGGAAAAAGAAATCAATTTCCCTTATCGCTCTCCAGCTGCACATTGTGTTTCTGTCTGTCATGCTTATATAGGCAAATCATTGTATTATCTTTCCCCCTGTGGACAGTTCCATTGAAGCATTTGTGAAATGGAGGATGTGTATGACTTGTCAAAGACTGTGACCCTGATGATAAATCTGTACACCTCCCTGAACAAGTCCCTGCTGTGCTCCTCTGGTATAGATCTTCTCCAGAACATATGGGTTCAGAGTCAACCCTATATTATCTGGGAGATTTTCTTCTTCCATTAGAATTCAGCTGGGGACAAAGCAGACTTTTATAATGGTTGACATATCCCTGAGACCTGAGGTTCAAGCATTTCCATGGTACTTGTAGAAGATCCACAAACTTTACAGTGCTGGATAGGCTGCTGAGAAAGGTGTAACCAGTGTTACTCTGACGAGGAGTCACTGTGACACCTGCCAGCTTTAAACAGAATGTGTTTACTTGTGAGGGCTGCCAGCTGAGAGGAAAAAAACCAACCCACAGTGAACACCTTTTGCATTCAAGAGCAGGAACCCAGAAGTTCTGGTACCCTGAATTCTGGTTCACCCTCCTAGTCCCCTGCAAGTTCTTCCGAGTCCTTTTACATCTCTTTGCCCAGTAAGCCATTACCAAAAAAAAAAAAAAAAAAAAAAAAAAAGAGCCATTTTCATAATAAAAAGCATCCTATTTTATAGCTAATAATGAGGGTCCTGCCAACAAAAGCAGACTGTGTGCATGGTAGAGAGGCCCAAGCAATATCAGAGTTTTGACAGCTTGCTGCAGCTCAGCATTTTTCCCCATCTTCTCCCCCAGCCTCCAAATCTCTAGTCATTCAATTAAGTGCCTTGGAATTTGGGATTGGAAGGTGCTAGGGGGATGTCAGTCATCATTACAATAATTATCAGACATTATGCATTATTTATTCCAAATATTTATTCATTATTGTGTCCCAGATTAATGCAAGCTATTTGAGGCAAATCTATTTCTTATGGAAGTATTAGTGAGAGAAATTCTGAAGCAGAAAGAAAGCAAGCTACCAGCCAAAAAAATAAACCTTGCCAAGCTCCTTCAAGGAGTGATAGAGAGAGAGGAAAAAGAGAGAGAAGAAAGTTTTAATAAGATGATTGATCCTAAAGCTGTCAGGTTGTATTATTGACAGTATGCAAGCCTCTTCTGGGAGCACAGATGTTGATCTAATATATTTGGTCTGTGATCTAATTTAATATGTTAGATGTCCTCTTGGTAGACTGTAAATTTTCTTCCACTTCTTTGGGGGGAAAAATGAGGGAAAACACTCATGGCTGCAAAAACTGTGCTTAAGATTTCTTCAGTGAGTAAGTTGATGTATTATGTAAGGTAAACTAGCACAGCTTTTTGGACCTAATAGCATTATTCTGATTTTTTGTCTGTCAAAATCCAGTTTAATATGAATAGCCCACAAAGTAGAATTGTGGTTAAAAAAAATTCACCTCAGCTTTGCTACCAGTTGTTCTTAACATGTTTTGTTATTTTTCTTAGCACTACAATGACAGCAAAGGACTGGGGCACAGCCACCCTATGGGCTTCACAGACATGTAGCATGGCAGGAGGTAGATGAGATACACTTTGACCAAGAGGCAAATACTAAAATTATCAGCAACAGACCACTTCTGCATGCTGAAATGAGGGCAAAAGAAGCTAAGAGGTTTTCTCAGCCTTGTGAGTTCATCAGTAGTGGAATTAGCAGAGCTCTCTGAGGTTTTGTGAGCTGACAAGTGGCAATTTTATTGTAAAAAAAAAAAAGGATCTTGAAAAATAATTTTTCCTCTGTGTGCATATATTTTTAAAGTAAATTGCTTTACAGAAGAATAAATAACCAAAATATATGGGTGTGTGAATATGTTGCAATGCTAAGTTCTTTAACCTGTTACTCAATTTTTTGTCATGCTTTTCTTCTGTATTTTCCCATAACTGAATTTGTCCATAGAGTCTCTTCTTATATTTGCATGGGAGGGCTTCAGAAAAAAAGGGCAACTTTTATATTTTTGTGTTTGAATTCACCTGAACCTAGGAAATAATGTTGTACAACACCCTAGTAATATAATAATGAACTTTAAAAATTAATTCAAAATGTTAAATCTTACTTTTTTGGGGTGCATTTCCCTCTTTTGACTCTTTACACTTTTAAAAAAATCAGAAGGGACCATTGCCAGAGGAATGAGAAAGTGGGTTCATATATCCATATGATTACTTGTCACTATAGGACATGAAATAAAACAATGTGGACACACAGCTCTCCAAGGTAAAAAAAGAGAGCTGTTCATTTCTGACTCCAACATTTATGGATTTCCAAAAGTGACAGTGGATTGGAGGGTGACAGTGCCACCTCTCCAATGACACTGGACAAACCTACAGTCCATCAAATTTCTCCTCCTCCATAAAATAATGCAAAACAATAAGTTATTTACAGAAAGTGTGTGAGAAAGTTCATTACAAGAATGTCAACATCAGAAGGGTTAGAAAATCTTAAAAAATCAGGGCAACAATTACTCATTATAAAGGCCAGCCTTGATGTGCTTTTGGTCTTCTGCTCCTTCTCTTCAATCTCTACTTTAGATCTGAAAACAGAATATGTGCCCATATTTGTCAGTCCTTCCATACCACTGGATAGGAAATATGGGATTTTGATCTCTCAGAACTACTTACTTGGCATCTAGCCATAAGCTGTCACTTGTATTAGAAATCAAAACTCTCACAGGTCCAGACCTGAAGGAAGCCACTGCCAGGAGATGTGGACACCCATGTAGAGCAAAGTCACTGTGTCCCTGCCATTGTACTGAATGTCCACGGATACGGAGCAGCAGCTGGGCAACATCAGCCCAGCTGTGTTCTGACCACAGGATCCTGCCCCAGCAGCAAACAGCAAGGGCCAAATACAGAGTTAACATGATTCTACAGTGATATTTTTGTGGAATACTCTCCCAGCTTACAGTGACCTTCAGGGAAGGTCTTTATTAAAACACAAGTGAACTCAACAGCTGAGTATCACCAGAAATCTGTTTGAAATCTGTTTGGATAAGGAAGAAAGAAAAAATGCTTATGTCGCCATGACATAAATAGTGGAAAGTTTCTTTCTGACAGTGCACAGAGGAGAAGGTGAGCAGCAGATTATGTGCATTCTGATGGGGATTTAATTTTTAAGTTTCCTATCTCTGTCTCTCTCTTCCCTTAATGTTGCCACAACATTTTGATGTTAGTGTAATGCAAACAACATTTAAACAATGAGTATTTATATTCTTGCTGGTATAGTTCAAGCACAGTGAAAGACAAGGAATCAGCAATCTACCAGCCAGCTAGAAGCAGAAGGTGCAGAGAGAGAAGAGAGTTTCTATTTTACAGCAAATGAAACTTGGATACTTCTTCGAAGAATTTTAAAAGAGAACCAGATTGGCACTTGCATGTAAATGACCACTGTGTTTATCAGAGCAGGAGAGTGGTGAATTTGAGCACACCAATCCACCACAAATGGGTCCCTTGGACACCGCTTGAAACCTTCTCCTGTCCTAGGGCAGTGTGAAGCAGAAATGTTCTGCCTGACCTCTTTTAACGCAGATCATTTAAAAAGCAGGAACAAGGAGTAAAGAGGTTTTGAGTGAAAGAAATAAAGAAGAGGTGCTCACAGCTTCTTACTGAATTTTATAGTTCTGCAAACTGAGACACAGTGAGTATAAGTGGCAGACCAATACTGTTCCAAGGATGTAAGTCAGCTTTTCCATCACTATTTTGTCCTTATCCCCTCTCATTGTGTGCAGAGGTTGAGCCTCTCCAAATATAAAAAAATGCCATCTGCTTGAACCAAAGATTTAGCTTTGGGAAGCAGGAATAAACAACAGGTTTAAGTTCTTTGTATACCTGAAGGGAGGGTGGGAGGTAACCCACCTTCTGTTAGTACTTATCAATTTGATTAAAAAAATAATGTTGATATGGAAGAGAGTGATCTAAGTGAAGATCTAAAATAGTTGGAAAGATTAAATGAGTTATCTGAATCACACACACCCAAAGAAATCACTACACATATGGAACAAGGAAGAAAGAGGGAAGTCAGGAGCTCAGAAACTGCAAAGAAATTAGGAGTTTACTTATCAGTGAGCAATGATTTTAGCTAATACATACATTATGTTTTGAATTAAGACTTTTTCCTTTGAAAAGTGTAAGGTTTTTATGGAAAACTTCAGGAAGAAAAAAGTAGATTAAATACTTTTTTTATTTTTGAAAATTATTTCTATATAAAACAATGCTTTGAGTTTTTATCTGATGCTGTGACCAGTAAATTGTTCTCTGAAGAAAGAGCCTTACCACCATAATAATCATATTAATAAATTTTAATGACCATATTATTAAACTACCTATACACAGTTATAGATTCAGGCCACAGTAACATTCCTGGAACACAGGACAACATCATCACACAGATTAACAATGGTCAACTGAGGTTTCATTATAATAAACTACTTTCCCAGTCCTGCAAAAATTCCATGATGAATCTTATAATCATAGAACTTTTTAGCTCGGAAATTAATTATAAATCATCACATTCAATGGTTAAATCTACCACCAAACTATGGCCTTAAATTGTGACATTTATACTTTTAAATACCCTTGAGGATGATAACTCATCAACTTCGCTGGGCATCCTGGGAATTGAAACCACATCTGAAGCCTGATTCAGAAACAAATACTTCATCTCCTATCCAATTTTTTAAACTGGGAGCAGGTGATGGAGAGCTACACCTCATTCTATCACCTTTGCATGGTGGGCATTCAGAGCCATAAGGCTACATCTGAGACTCTGAGGCTTTCAGATCCTTTCAGATGTCATAGATCCTTGGTTTGTGTCAGATCAGAAAACATATGTAACAGCCTTTACAACCATGCAATGGAATACTCTACTTTTTAAAATCTCCTGTAAGACCTTGCAAAATGCAGACACAAAAGTGTGAACAAGACTAAGGAAAGACAAAGAAAAGAAGGACGAATTTGCCCAGTGTATCATTTTACAAAGCAGTGATGAAGAAGGTTAACGATCTCTTCTAATTATTTAGTGTTGAATATTCCCATTTGTTTTCAGTCTGTCTCCTCTTAGGGAATACTCCTGCCTGATCAGAAAATGCTCAATACAAGTCCTATCTTTTAACTTCTGTCCTTTCACTCATGCTTGAACACCTCAATTATCTCAGCTTTTTCTTTTCTCACATTGGAAGGTGAAGAATGGAATTGGGGGAGGGGGTATGGCCGACACACTCTAAGCCAATTGAATGGCTGAGAAAAGTTTCCTTGAGACAGCTGCTCTATGGGAGAAAGCAAAGCTGTGCAGGATGAACCCAACAATTTTTGGCACTAACAAGGGGCAGGAAAGTTTGCAGGCAAAGCTGAGGAATACAGCCTGATCGCTGGTGTAAAGTTGTGCTGAAGAACTTTATGAAGTAACTAACAGGAACTCACTGTGCCTACCCAGCTCTTAAACAGTTCTACAGTCTGGAGCACCCATGTGTTGCCTCTCTCTTTGCATATCTATAGGCAGGGCAGGGCACTGTCAGTTCAGCATGACATGTCAGAGGAAATCTGAATAGCACAGAATTTGATTCTTAAAAAAATATCATCTGAAACTAGAGATCAGACCATGCTCCACAAGAAAAAATGTGGTGACCACTGAAATCCATTTAAGGTTATCAGCAGTAAGACCAAATAAAATGGTATAAAAAGGGCTATAAATATCAGAGCAACTTCAATAGTTATTCAATGGTATAAAACACACCATTCCAATTAAAATAGAGATGACAACGTAATACATCTTGATTCTTATGTCTCAGAAATTAGACTTGTCTCAAGACTTTCATACATACATTGGATTTTTTCTATAGCTAACTTTCTTCATTTATTGGGGCGGCTAAGTCAGCAAAAACATTGTAATATGTCACTTGCTATGTTCTAATTCTGCTGAAAAGTCTCTTCAGTTCTCCTTTAAAAATTCGAGAATCTCCTACAGGAATCTGTCATCAGCAAAAAGCATTGCTATTCAAAAGAAAAAAACAGCATGTCTCTCTGATAAATATCAGAAAAGTCCCTTGGTGACAGTGATGTACTTCATTCATTTATTTATTTATCACACAAATGCATTCAAAAAAGCTCATATCATAAAACAAAACATGGGAACAATCTATGGATATTCCCCTTGCTGGGCCATTCCTCCCACCACTTGGGTCTGATGCCCTGTAAAACCGTCATTTCCAAACCCGTTCATACCTCAAAAATTCAAGCCCTTACGGCAAGTGAAGTCTGCCCATGTAACTCCATGCTTCTCCTCTTCGTAAAATTTAGATTTCAGCTGTCAGCTCAATGGCAAATTTCTCATTGAAATGTCATTTCACACATCACTACGTTTTCTCCTCTCCCCCACACTCTCCCTTCCCCTAGCAGAGCTGTTTCGAATCTGGCTAGTTCTGATCTGTATGATAAAAGGGTAACAAGACCTAACTAGAATTCCATTTCATCAGGTGCACCAGGGACTTTCAGGTAGACAAATGCTGGATCTTATCTGAAACCCAGGTTGATTCTCTGAACAATGGGGGCACCTGCTTCTACTCTCACAGGTTTTCAATAGCAGATGTAGCTCCACAGGCTGCAGGATAGTCACTCACAAGCTTGGACTAATCCAGAACTTCTACTTCAGGGAAAGTGCTGTCACAGAACAAAAATCCATCACATGTGGATCCAAATAAGTATCCAAGAGGAAAGTACCTGGCCAAGAACTTATATCTGGGAAACCCTGGAATAATCCCATGTTAGGATCTGCTCGATTTTAGATAAACTCTTAGATGTACCTCTCATTTGTCTGACCACAGAAGGGACACTGGTACACAGGTTCTTAACCCTGTCTTAAAAGACTAAATTTGCAATGGATTGGTTTGGGTTTAAGCAGCCTAGCTTTGTGAAGATGTTTTAGTAGATCACTGAAGTTTGTAAACCACGCTTGTTGATCAAGCTCAAGTAGATTTAGGAGTTTTTCTTCATCTAGTGCTGCTGTCATTGAAATATCCATACATTGGAGTCTAGAGCCCTTTCCAATTCCCTTAGGCAATTCCAAGCAGAATTTCCTGCTTGTTCTGCACAAACAGAAACACTCACTAAAAACAGCAGTTGAGATCTGGTGAGGTCCCCTGGATGCTTATGTTTAGGCACCTTAATCCTGCTCAAACTACATGGAGAATTAGTCTTTCACAATTCTGTTCATCTGATCGTGTTGCAGCATCCCTGATGTGAGTGTACCTCTTCAAGGCTCTTTCCTGCACAGGCTAAATGAGAGCTCAGCACTTAAAAGCTGGCCACATGCTGAACCTGGTTAGACTCTGGAAGCCTGGCCAGAGTGTCAATACTGTGTTATTATTCCCCAGGGCTTCCAGATGTCTGTAAGCAAAATTTGAGCTCTACATAAAAGCTTCTCCTGTCCAAAT
This sequence comes from Motacilla alba alba, assembly GCF_015832195.1. Taxonomy (NCBI): domain Eukaryota; kingdom Metazoa; phylum Chordata; class Aves; order Passeriformes; family Motacillidae; genus Motacilla; species Motacilla alba. Next base: position 13,603,757 of record NC_052022.1, read on the forward strand.
AGGTTCGTCTTGTGAGCATGGCATGCACCAACAGGAATCGTGAAGAGGTGCCATAGCCACAAGGGTCAGTGCCCCTGTTCAATACAGTTCCACTCTGTCTGACAACTCAGGCTGCAGGAACTAATAATCAGTATATCAAATTAAACTGCATTGGGATCTGGACTCTCACATCCAACTAGCTTAGGTATTGCTGCATTGCTGAGGTAGGGGCATTTGTGAGTCAGAAATTAAATCCTGTTTTCCTCTATTGTATTCTTTATGTAATAATATTATAGAGGGAAAATAAATATGTAAACTCCCGGTTTTGTGCTTCCTCAAGAACACCAAGGTTTCTTTGATATGAATAGTAATTAACCAGGGGAATGAGAACTGAGAGCTGTAGTGTTACAGGGCATGTTAAAGTTAAGACAGGTTTACATGAGTTTTACTCAAAGAGATAACAAAGTTTGAAGATAAATTCAATCAGAGAATTCCTACAGGAGCAGAAAGAACTTGCTGACAAGCACAGTCTCTCTGCAGATTCATAGACCTGTGAAACTCCCTGGCTTTGGACCATTCTCAAATGACTTGCCCAAGGCCACCCAGGGGATGTGTGACAGGCAGCCAACATCCCCCAGAGACAGCACAGTACTGCTGCTTCCCAGGCCCTGGTCCCAGGTTGCTACAAGAGCAGCTCCTCTCTGTTTTGACAGAAAGACTCATTATGGCAGATGCCAAAAGTTTATGTTCAGGAATGCATCTCCAACAGGAAGATCAGTAAGACTCACGCACATTGAAAATGTCCCCCAGGAACTCTTACAGCTAACAACATCCATTAAAAAAATAAAATTAAAAATACTCTGCTTTCAAGTACCCACACTTAGAACCAAGTATCTTGGTAAAGTGACTGAAGCAGGAGAGATGAAGAAGAAAAAAAAAAGATAAATTTAAAAAAAAGGAAAAGGAAAAGAAGAAGAAGAAGAAGAAATAGTTGTAATTCTGATATTTAAGTGCATTTCCTTGACAAATGCTTTCTTATTTGCCCCAAAGAAGAAAATTCAGGAATACTTTTGTCCTTGACATGATGACAAAACTACTGAATGTTATGTAAAGCAGGGCTGCAGGTTAAAGATGGAGGTTATTTGTATCAAAAAGCGCTCTAACTTTGTGCTGCTGCTGCATTGGAAACCAAAACAAGTTTTAAGGAGTACCTTTCCCCCATGGACATTTGATATGTTTCTTGATGTTTCAGGTAAGGGAGCAAAGGCATTAGGAGGTCAAAAAACCCAAACCAAAGAAAACACAGGGGAGGAAAAAACTGGAAAATAACAAATACAGTGTTAGAGTCTTGATGCCCTCTAACCTGTGTTTATCACATAGCTGTTCAATAAACACAGCAAATACTTAGAAGGAAACTGTCATTTGTAAACAGAGATAAGTTGCCCCAAGAAGTGCTTACAAGCAGAACATGTAAATTCTAATTGCATTTCCCCAAAAAATAAGCAGATTCCTGTTCATCAAATATATAATTAAATTGGAAAATACTCTATTTGTGGAATTTTGCATGCTGGTTTTCCATGGTCCTGCTGCCTGGTTTTATTTGTAGGTGATGAAAATGCAGATGCTGCACCATTTCCTCATACCAGACTCTTTAATTTAATCCTTAATCCTCATTAAAGTTCTTTAAGCAAGGCTTTAATTCTAAAAGTTGGAGAAAAATTATATATTGGTTCTTTCCTCCAAGTGAAGTTTAATTCCTCCTTTAAATGCTGTGCTATGAAAATAAACCAATCAGCAAATGGCTACTCCTGCTTTCAGACCCTTACTCCTTGAAAGGAGCACACAGAGAGCTTCTACTCTCCTGCCATGCTCTTGAAGGGAGCCTTTTGAGAGACTGGCTGAGCCCACAAGATTATGCCAGATTTTATGAGTTTTTCCTGTTTGCAGTCTTCAGGTTTCTTTTTCTTTTTCTTTTTCTTTTTTTTAATTTAATTTACTGCTTGTTTATGGGGCATGACTACATCACCTATACTGTGGCAGAATTTTTAATGCCAAGTACCAGGACCTTATAGCATGGAGGCATCCAATCCAATGTCAATACATCTTCCCAGCCAGAACACAGAAATGACCCTTCCTAATTTCTCATTTCAATTTTTTCAATTTTGACCATGAAAACTGCTCATATAATCATGGAACAGTTAAGATTCAAAGGATCCTTAAAGCCCATCTAGTTCAACCCCCCTACAAGGTGTAGGAATATCTTCAACTAGATCAGGTGCCTCAGAGTCCTGCTCCATCTGACTTTGAATGTTACCAGAGATGGGACAACTCTGAGCAACCTGTTCTATTGTTGCACTGATAGTAAATGCAAATTATAAGAGTGAAGAGGGGCTGTTAAGCCTTTGACAGTTACATGTGGGCTTGTAGTGGTACAAGGAGCAGAGCGTGAAGGAAAGATGTGCCACTGGGACAACTTAATTTAGGACTGAAGAGTTTAGGTGCTTTCTTCTAAGTAAATGGCAAGTAAATGGCTCCAATCTTGGAAACAGTGCTGATTAAGATTCTGAAAAGCTCCTGCTGCTGAGAATGACAGATAATCTCACCTTGAGCCCTGAGTATTGTTGTTTTTATGATTATTCTTCCAAAGGGTCAGAAGGAATTGGCAATATTACAGTGCTGTTAGATTTTCGGCCATTAAGAGACAAATCAGATGCTGTGTGTTTCTTTAGCCTCAACAATTAAAAACAGACTTAATATTTATATAATATAAGAAAACCCCAACCAAAAGAATCCCTTCATTATTGTTTGCTATATAATAGATTTATTACATGTTTGTGATTATCAATTTTGTGCTCACTTATCAATCTGCTGTTTGAAGAAATTGCAGAAGAGCAAGAATCACAATCCAATTTCCTATTCCTGTTCCCAAGCTGGGTGTACAAGAAATGAAGATGTGTCACACTACCTGGCACCATGCATCATGAAATGATGGCTTTGGCTGTTTCTTTTCTGTACAGAAGACTTCAGTTTACCAAACCTAATGGCATAAGAAATCAGTCATCTGAAACATAACTATCTAATCTATGTTAGCCACATCAGCTTCCACTAGAACCAACAGAGAACGATTATCACCTGAGATGATTAATCTCAGCCTGAGAGAGGTGTCTGAAAGTGGAGGGACTTATTAACCTCTCCACCAGGTACAGAGGGAGCTTGGACAAGGCAGGCAGATCAGAGCTGTATCTTGTACATAGCCAAGGTCAGTGAGATGAATGTTTGCCTACTCACTCTTCACAGCCATGGGCTCTCATTGGATGCACCTGCTGCACTTGGAGCAGTGCAGGTCTATCTCTGCTGCTGCACAGACAGCAAACATTGGTATATTCATCAGAAACATCCCTAGTCCCTTATCTCAGACGTGTATCTGGGCAAACCTCGAAATAGAGAGTGCAGTGTAAGCAGCACCATTTCACCTCTCCCTGAAACAATGACTTTTTCAGAGGAACACTGCAGCCATGTAATCATACATAGAAACTGCTGGTGAAAGAGCAAGTCACAAGTCTTCACTTGCCTAGGGCTGACATGGGAATAGATGGGGGACTAAAAAGAAGAAGAGAGTGGCTCATACTATAATTTCACCTTGAAAGTCATCTGAGCAACCCCTTTTATTTAGTCAGAACTTGTTGGGAATGAGATTTGCCACTGGGATGAGAACAGGTAAAATAGCATTGTAATTACATAAGGTTGTCATCTATACTACAGCTATTGGACCTTACAGATATATCAAATGAAGGTTGACATTTTTATAAAATATTTTTGTTCCATTAATTTATGGGGTTCCTCCTGAGAAATACAGTGCTTATATTTATGCAAGCTTTGTGTGTTTAAAAACTGAGGAGCTGCTGGTGAGGGTAAAAGAGGCAAGACAAAATTAGAAATACCAAGCTAGTCCCCAGAAATCCTTGAAATCTGTAGCACTATGCCTTTCTCCTCCTTCAGAAAGGAAAAAGCTGTTCACACAATGACACTGGAGCTGGCATCAAGCTCCTGAGCAGAGCCCGAGGACACGGCCAGGCTGCAAAGTGTATTGAGATAAGAAATCATATGGATAATCACCTCTTTAGTCCTTAAGGATCTCCTTCCTCCACCTTCTCCTTCCTGGACACAGCATTCCATACAGCATCAGCTGGGGAATGTGAGCAGCAGCTGTTCAGTTTGGTGCAATCCTGCTTGTGCAAAGCTGGGATACTGGGACTCCAGCTTGGCCTGGCAGTGGGACTTCTAAATGTCCAATATTATAAAAAAAAAAAATACAACAACCCAAAACCAAAAAAGAAGTGACTGAAAACACAAGTGCATGATCTGAGGCCTGCTTCAAGGACAGTTACAAGGTACTTTGTCCAGCCATGGCTACTTTAAGCTCTGTCTTTCAAAATCTCTTCTACATTGTAGGAATACATCTCAGGAGCTCGCAGACTGGCTGTGAATGTTTCCAAAAAAAGCAGAATGTTTCCAATAAATTATGCTGGTGGGAATCAAAAGCAGTTTTGAGCAAATCATGCCCTAGGCTCTTCTGGGTCTCCCTCAGGTGTGGGTTTTAGTGTGAGACAGTCTGAAAGCCATATGGAAATGATAACCAGCTCCTGCATGCACAGTGAACTTGAAATTCCTGTCAGTTCTTTCCCTGGCTTAATGTTGAAGCAAGAATATCAATGTCTTTAATTGGTTTCCATGTCCTGGAGGCCCCTGGTATGCAAAAAAATGCCTTGAGGACATGAATGCTGATCTATTACAAAAGGTAAGCAACAAACAAAAATGAAATATTAAGAACTGAAGAGCACTGAGTGGTTTGCAGCCATCTTCACTGCTGATATCAGGTTATGGCTTTCAGTAACATTCTGCATTTCAGAAAGCCTCTAATGCACATATCCATTGTCCTCCAACAAGCTGAGTTTCTTGCCTACCTGTTTATTACATCTGTCAATCATGTGTGAAAACTGATGCCAGAAAGTAATCTGAAAATGCTGTTATATCAAATAGCAGTGATAAGGATGAGCTCTAAGGCTCAAAGGACTTTGGTGACAGTAAACTATCCACAGTTTGGATCACAGCCTTTTCTGTCAGGCTACTTTTCATTAAGTTTTTACCAGCAAAAGAAAATGAGAGAACCCAAACAAAACAGAAAGAAGCTAATATTAAAATGGGAACTTCTGACAAGAGTTAAAGCAAGTCTCTACTTGCTCATGAGATTATTTTATAACCTTAAAGGAAGAGAGGAAGGGGGAGAAATTTAAGCAGAGGATGTAATTTTCCACGATCTAAGCTCTCTTGACTCCTGTTCATATTTCTAGAAAAACAAGATGGCTTTGTACCTACATGAAGGGTTTTGTATGCAGAGGGTTGAGCCATACAGGTGCCTTTTAAAATCTCCTGTCAAACTGCACTTTAGTGAGAAGGGATTTTTAGAAAAAGCCTTTGACCAGGTGAGGGAAAGGAATGGCTTTACAGAATGACAGAACCAATTAGGTTGGAAAAGACCTCTGAGATCATCGAGTCCAACCTGTGCCCAAACACCACCACGTCAACCACACCATGGCACTGAGTGCCATGTTCTGTCTTTCCCTAAACACCTCCAGGGATGGTGACTCCACCACCTCCCTGGACAGCCCATTCCAATGTCTTATTTCCCATTCTGTGAAGAAATTCTTCACAAGGTCCCACCATGACCTCCCCTGGTGCAGAGTGAGGCTGTGTCCTCTCAGCCTGTCCCTGGCTGCCTGGGAGAAGAGCCCTACCTCCACGAGCTGCAATCTCCTTTCAGGGGGTTTCAGAGCATGATAGGGTCTCCCCTGAGCCTCCTTTTCTCCAGGCTAAACACACCCAGCTCCCCTAGCTGCTCCTCGGCTGCTCCAGACCCATCACAGCTCTGTTGCCCTTGTCTGGACTCACTCCCTCACCTCAATGTCCTTCCTGAGTTGAGGGGCTCAGAAATAGTCACAGCACTCAAGATGTGGCCTTACCAGTGCTGAGTACAGGGGGACAATCACTGCCCTGCTCCTGCTGGCCACACTATTCCTGATACAGGCCAGGTGCCATTTGCCTCCTTGGGCAATTTTTGTAGGCTCTTCCCTATGTTTACTTACAGCTGAGCCATTGTGAACAACTTGATACCTCAGAATAGAGAAAAAAGTGGAAAAGGTTTGCATATTCTAACTACTCACTACTTCCCCCTAACTACTATCATAATACCTTTCATCGGCTGTACCTAAGGTCATCTCAACAAATGGATGACAACTTCAGCTGGAAATAGACCAATCAAAGTTATCCTATACAGGGACAATGGACTTGGTGGTCCTTGTAGATCCCTTCTTACTCAGCATATTCTATGATTCTATGAACAGCATTAAAAGCAGTGGAGTAATTTTTGACTTAAACCTGTGAAGAGATTTTCCCAATAAAATTCCTCCCTTACCTTGTGAGGAAGGAAAAATATTCTTGCAGTAGCAGTATTAATAGAAACATAGAGATGGAGAAGTGAGGAGATGGGGAAGAGAGCCCAGGACTCTCTGAGGTGCTGGGCACTGGACTGACATGGTGCATGTTCGTGTTTCATCCTGCTCCATGCTGGAGGCCAGGGCTGCAGTTGTGATCTAACAAGCAAAATGAGAGTGATGTGCATATACATCCTGCTGACAGATGGAATGGTCTCGTTGCTTTAGAGTCTCCAAATTCAGAGTAAGGCATCCTTCCAGTCATCAGATTTCCTGTGCTATTAAAAGAAGAGAAGCATCTGTATCTCCCTCATCCTTCCAATAAACCTGCACATCCAGGCTCTGTGCTGCCAGCTTGGAGGCTGGGAATACTCTGGTTAATGCAGTTACCTCCCTGAGGACTCATGCTGGCTCACTCAGAACTGACTGCAGCACTTCTCTGCAGGGTGACACAGGCTTTACACTCACCTTTATTTTCCAATGTCTTCCCAGTTCCATGCAATTAGGAGTGACACATTTAAATTGTTAGATTAAATTCATACCGAAATTTCTTTCTCCACTCTACCCCAAGGAAGAGATATGTTTAAAAAGGTGGCCAGAAATTGTTTCAGCACAGATACACAGCAGATTCTGACAGCACTTTCAGCACCAGCAACTGGTTTCAAGGGCTTTTTTTCCCTAATTGGATATCATATTGTCATCATGCATTGGTTTCCTGAACTTTCTATCTGGAGGGGAAAACACAGGAGAAAAGCTTTAATTTGAAAAATAGAAAAAAAAAATCCTAAATAATGGGTTTGTGGGCACTGACATGATACACTTAAATTTTAATTAATATTGGATATGTGTCTCCAGAAATTCTGCATGAAATATTTTAAACACATACATATACATAAGTATATTTTTTTCTTACCTAAGGGCAAAGCTCTCATTTACCTAAATCAATGCCTATTGATTTATGGATGATGTTTGTGTCTTTAATTATTACATCAGCTTGGACAGATCCCTTGGCTTTTCTTACTAAGTTCACTGCTTTGCCTTGGGAAGTGAATACTTTGTTCAAATACATGCCAAAGGTAACAGCAACACTGCTCAAACACACGTCATTTGCTCTTCCCATTTGGTATTTAAAAAAATACCCCTACTTTAGATGCTCGTGCAATTTAAATCAGACATACAGGTAAGTTCAGAAATACTCACCTGGATGGAAGGATGGATCACATGGAAATCCAAGCATGTTTGTAACCCAGACAAAAGTTTGGCCTTGGAATTCATGAAAACGCTAGCAGAATGTCAGCCTGTCACATCTAATTAACCCTAATAATAACAACTCACACTTCAGAATGCAAATTCCATCTGCGTATCCTAAAAGCCTCAGCAAAGATTAACACCCCAGCCCTAGAAAAACAAACCATGACACTTTCTTTTAGCATAGGGAGAAACTGAGGCAGAAGGAGCAGCAAGAATGGAGAAGGACTCCAGACAGTGCCCAGAGGAGGGAGCAGACAGGTGAGAAAAGGAAGATATTGCAAGGGCAGCCTTGGAGTAGCCAAGGCAGCATCAAGTGTAACTGGGGAAGGCTGTCTTGCTATTCTGATGAGATTTATTTTTAAAGCAGAACCAGATCTTGTGTAAAGCAATACAAAATTAAATGGCACTACGCTGATATGCACAGTTTAGTCCAGTTGGCCACTAAATATCAGCAGAGATTGGCAGAGTTGGTTTTTGATCTGCTTCATTCTTTCCAAATGCTGCAGATGTCTTTTACTTTAAAAAAAGGTGCGACCAAAAGCAAATCCAGCAATAACTTTCACTAACTTGACTCTAATTGAACTGTCGTGTGTGTAACCATTTTAGAGAAATGGTGATTCCTGCAATCAGCTGAAAAGAAAGAGGTTGCAGGAAAAATAAGCCAGAGACACAGATAAGAAGATTTTATTCAGCTTTATTTGACAAGTTTTATTACACTGAGAAAACATAACGTATCTAATCTCTTTGCAGCTGTTGCAGCCCTTCAGCCTTTATTACTTAAATCCTATTAGATATAAAATTGTTTCTATTTGTCAATGGCATGATATCTTCTTTTATTATTATTGTTATTATCATCAGAGTCTTGCAAGTATGGCTGTGAACATAATTTCTGGCCTATCTTCTTACCAATAGTTAAGGTTACTCTGTGATATTTGCCTGTTTAAATGGCCTACTTTCTCAAAAGTCCTGGAGAGCTGTGTGTATTGTTAGGATACACACAGTGGCACTAAATAAAGCTCAGCAAATAATGAAAGCCTGTGCAAATGTACCAGTATAGCTAATTATTTCTATTATGGATGCTGAAATTCCAATCAGGCTGGGGTCAGCTGTATGCTTACCCATATGAAGATCTTGAAGCAAAGCCTTTCATCGCTGTTCATAGGTTTTTCAATTTGTCACTTGTAAAACTTTAATTCTTAATTTTTTCACAGAAGGATGAAGGACTTTCTCTTTCTTACAGGAATTCCCATTATTGCAAATAAATATCACTCACAGTTCCTCTTTCTCTCCCTGTCCATAGGATAACCCCTTCTATGATTCACTGTTTAGGAGACTGCAAGGGACATTCCCACCATGATGTCCCACGGAAGGCTGGTGGCTCATGGACAGCCATGGCAGGACATCACCTGGCTGCATCCCCCTGAGGAATGTATATGTCATTTCCACAAGGACACCATTTAATTTTTGAGGAAAAAGAATTTGCTTGCTGGAAAAGTGATTTTTTTTTAGCCTGACAATGAAAATTATAGCATCTTGATATCAAAATCCTTTCATAGCTGTTTTTAACAGGTGGGTTTCAACCAGATGTTCTTGCAGCATCAGCAGGTTAGGGTAGAACAACAGCAGAAGAAAAAAAAAGGCAAAGGTGTTTTGTCCAGAAACTTCCAGCAGAGTAGAATATACCATTAGCATCCCCCAGATGCCTGCTCTTGCTTGCACTCAAAACATTATATTCATCCCATTAAAAAGGGCACTTTCATGCTGAACAAAATTAGTATTTGAGACTGCCAGTGCCATAAAAGTTTAACAAATGAGTAAGACACTGATTCTGAATGCATAACAATAAGGAGGGGGAGTTGTTTTCCCTTTTGCCAATTGTTTTTTATTGTTATTGTAATCTCTCTCTCTTTTTATTAGTTTAATTTTCTTTTGTGTAATTTTGTTTTTATGGAGCAGATTCATCCCTGCTGTACCTCTGGTGGAATTTCAGGAGAGACAAAGACATACTTTTCTGCTGTCAAGATATAAAGAAAATGTTAATTTCTTTCTCAAAGCTGCCATATTTAGATACTATGGGCAATTTTTCTGTAGTCTCTCTCTATCTAACTATAATAATGATGGCCAAAAATTGGCTCACAAACAGCTCATGATCTGCTTGCTTAGCAAATATGCTGGTTTTCTAACTGAATATTTTAGCATGCTGAAATGTGAAAGGCATTAATTTTGGACAGCGATATGTATGGAAATGAACTGCAAAGTTCAAGAGCTGGGAGCTACTGCCTCAAGCAGGAACAAGACCCTGCATGGCAGCTGATCTTTGGGAGGTAAAATCTTCTGTTTCTTGCCGTTTTCTGCTGCATAATGGGGAGTAACTTGCAAAGGACCTCTGTTGAGCTAGTGACCAGCTGATTAGAAAGCTGGACAGCAGAGAATTGGGAGCTGGATGAGATCACAGACAGCAGACTGGAATACATCCAGAACCAAACATATCTTCCAAGAGTTTAAAAAAAGATAGAGAAAGATGTGGGTATGCAGTGGTGCATTTAAAAGTTTGGGGTGCTGTTTTCTGGGGATGCAGGTTCTGAAAGTGTAGCATGAGGTAGGTCTTATCCAAGTGGGGATTTCCTTAAATGAAGGGTTGTGAAGTCTGTCCCTCCATAAGACTCCTTATCACAGAGAATGTAAGTAAACACATGACAAATATATCTCACACCTGAAGACTCTTATTTTAAGGATGTGTTTTAGTGACAAATTGGATCACTGTCTGCAGGCTGAATTTCTGAAATTCATCTGTGATTCACCTTTGGCAACAAGAAGTCCTAGGACCAAGTACAGAAAGCCATGAAAATGCAGATACAACCTGAACTGTTGAAGGAGACAAATCTCTTCAAAACCCACAGATCAGGTCTAATGAAAAAAAACGTGTACATGTAAAACTGGACTCGAAGGATGTCTAATTTCTAAGTTTTACAGTATAGTACAAAACTAGTTAGCAATCCAGTTTAGCAGCATCTGATGTCATCAGGCATTTGTATTTTTGATCCAAAAATTCCTAGGACAGGTTTTTAATAAGCCATAACCATAGAGGCTGTTTGCTTTCCAGCCTGTGGGCAAGGAAAGCCTGGGGTATCCCTAAAGTACAAGGTAAGACTCACCTCAAAGCCATCTGCCACAGCAAGAAGTCAGGCCCCTTCCTCTGAAGGGTATCCCACCATTGTGAGGGAAGGAGAGAAAGTCATCCAACACCCAGCAATATGAGATCCTTCATTGTACCAAAGGAAGAACACGACTCTCTAGTGGCATAGCCAGAGCAATCCACATAGCAGGGTATGTCAAAGGCAACTGAGTCATACAGGTATTTTTAAAATTGTTTCTGTTCATTTATATCTCTTTTATAAATCCAGCAAATATGAATGTGAAGTAGATTCACAATTTCTGGACCACTGAGATATGCTCTTGCTTGCTTTGCTCTCCATCCACTTGCATCTGGGCTGTCTGGTGTTGGGCTTAGAGACCCCAGCAAGTGAAATAAAATAAATGTGACCCCTCAAAATAACGGTGCTGGTGACAAGTGGCTGCCACAACCAGAGTGCGCGTGGTGTTGAGGCCTGAAGCCCTCAACCCATTACAAACAGTAGAGACTTTCATCTACCAGCAATTTTAGAGACTCAGCCTCGCTATTTTTTGAGCTCAGCTGCACATACTGAAACTATTTTCCAATTAATGAGTGATGAGCTTTTATTAGACTCCTCAACACTGCACTCGTGTTTTTGAGCACACCTGAAATTGATCATATAAATAGCTCTATCCTCTAAAGGTGAGTGCAGCAATAAAACCATGTCACAATCTAGGCCATAGGAAGAAGAAAATATCTAAGAGCCTTCTTGAGATTAAAAACAAGTACAGCAAGAATTCTTGGTCAGCTTTGTATAAAATTATTGAAACATATTGTGTATTAGGAGCAAACAGAAAAATTTATGCATTGGAGTATTATTCTTAGCATATTAAAAAACACTACATTTTTTCTTTGATGTTTGAAACATTGCATTCATTTATGTTTACAATTTATCATTCAGACTTTCAGTCTTGAAAAATAAAATAAGTGAGCAATACTCCAAGAATACAACACAGTGTCAACCAACTGTAACTGGGACATTAAATAATTATATGGTATCTAGTACAAAGAAAATGCAGTCCAAGCATTAACCAACAAATCTTTGTAACACTTCTCTAGGACAGAAAGTCTATCCCCACTTTGCAGATAGAACATTAAAAAGAAAGCAAAATCTTTATTGTTCTATAACAACTATGACCAAATGATTATGTTGTGAATCATTCATTCCAGTTTCCTTACACAAAGCAAAATACAAGAATTAGAAATGGTTTATGCTAAAGACAAAACTTAAAAACTTCACTTCTGAACAAAAAACTGCTTTTTCCCCAGTGCTGGATTTAGGCTAGAAAAATCTGAATGAAAGGAACATATGTTGTCAAAGATTATGCACTCAGAATGGTGATGTGGCTTGCAGAAACTGGAGCGCTGTCTCTGAAATGAACCAAATGTAGCCCATCAAAATAACCTAATTAATTTAGTAAGATTTAATAGCAAATAATTTTGCTCATCTCTGGAGGATTTGCAAAGCTAGCAGGTGAGTCATAGTTATACTGAACCAAGACTTGCAGAAAGACCCAGAGCCATCTCCATCTTGGGCATCTTAAACTGCTCATGGAGTATTTCTGAGCTCTGGTTCCCGTTAATGCTCCATCAACACTGAACATTTTTAGACAGACACTACCAAAGTGGGTAACTTATGATTAATAGGAGTTTTGGATAACTGAGGATTCTTCAAATCTATGCTCTGTGCAGCAGGATGTATTTCACATTTCCTATTTATGTTATGACAATGTACTCAAGACTGGCATAAACCTCGCCAGATTTTTATTTTAAATTCGTTTTCACCCAGAGCAGCTCCTTGGCCTGACTCATCAATGACCTACACTTTCTCTGTTGTGGCAAAAAGTGAACAAGGAAACTGATAGCCTGGGATGGAAGGAGAAGCAGCAACTGTTCTTGAGAATAGTTTGGATTTTAACTGTGTTAAATCCAATTCAAATCTCAGTTATTCTATCTGTCTACTAAATAAACAAAACAAACACCACAGAAAAAGGCTGCAGGAAAATAAAACTGGCCAACAGTAAAATACCAGTTCAGTGATAGCTAAGAAAAGAAAATTGCATCTCTCAGCTCTGTAATTCAGTCCTAATGAGCAGACTCTCTGAAGAAACTAGATATTAGATGATATTTGATTACTCATCAATTAGTCAAAAGCATGGGCAGTTTCACTAATTTTCCAGCCAAAAGGGGATGTAGAGCTGTTACCATAAACATACATGGTAATATTATGCTGTGATTCAGCAAAAAGGATCTCAGTGAACTCGGTGGGAAAAGGGTTTGGCTAAGGCTCAAAATTATTGTTTTGTGGTTTAGAAATCTGCCAAACAAAAAAGAAATTTTTGGAAAGCCACTGAGATATTTAATCTTTATCACTTCAGCAAAAGCAAAGGGATTTGTTTTCACTCAATTTGACAATCACACCAGCCCATTTTTTTTCTGTTACACATATAGCTATATATATGTACCTCCATATGTATGTATGTATATGCACCTATACTTAATATATATTTAATATATATCTAATCTTCTTTTTTCATTTTTTGAATTTTTTAAAAAAAATGGTTTAATGTCTTACAGGAAAAAAAAAAAAACATAGAAAAAACCTGCCTTTTTACATTGGTCAGATTTGCTTTGCAGTGGATGGTGACTGAATTCAGCCAGCTTTGTCAACTGCTGTGCTCTTAATTAGACTCCTCACCTGAGTACAGTTTCATCAACATATCAGCAAGGGATTTCAGCACTGGGAATGGCAGAATAAATTATTGATCCTTTAAATAACTTGCATTCTGGCACACTAGCTATAGAAGAAAAACCAGGAAAAGTATAACAGACACAGATTATCCTGCACCTTTCAATGCTGAGAATGACACCAGTCATCTATTCAGTCTGGCTCTGTTCACATTTGTGATCTTTGATATGGCACACTGTGGAAACTTTAGGCATATACCTTCCAAACCCCTTTTACAGGTAGAAGCCAGGCCCAGAGACACGAAAGGCTTTTGCAATCCAGCTTGGGAGTAGAGGGTGCTTTTTTCAATGGTTATCACACCCAAACACTGTAAAGGACTGTGTGCTTACAGGATGGACACCAAAGTCAGGAGTAAACATATTATCTTACACTACTCTTGAAGCTGGGCTTACATCAGCATGTAAAGTGAGGCTTTCAAAACATGCTGGGCACATACTGCCTGCTCCAACAGAGATGCAGAGGCAGGGCAGGGTGGGCTCTGAGCACAGGAAGGTCAGCACTGCACCAGTTTGTTTCCATGCACCAAAACCAGAGCAGCAAGGACCACATTTTTGATGACCAAGATGGTCCAGCTTTGTGAAAAGTTATATTTGCATTTTTTAAGTCTAGTTTGACTCTGGATCTATCATGACAGCAGACGTAGCTACCTTCACCTGGTTGCAAGCACACTGGGACTGCATGAAAATTTGGTGTCTATTAGACCATACATTGAGCAATGTTCACTGAGAATACTGTCCCCCAGTTTTAACCATACACATTATTACTCATCCTACTGGATTTTTCACTAAAAAACAAGCAATACTTTCCTTAGTTTTCCCCCCAAATGTCTTGTTGCTTTCTGATAGAAAATCTAGATTTTATGACAAAGCTTTAATATCTGGCTGAAGGCAGCCTCTTTGTCAGCTGTGCAATACAGAGTAACAAAAATGAAATAACTTTTCCCAGATTATTCTTTTCTGAGGGAAATTTCACAAACATACTTTACTCAAGCAAGATAATGTGAAGTAGTAAATGCAAGTGACTGAAATATTTTGCCACTCAATAAATGGTCTCTAAAATTTGCAATACAAACCTAGTTAATTTGCTTTATTTCTTTAATATTGACGCAGCTGTAGCTGAATTTATGGGGCCAGCAGGAAGGGATGACTGTCAAACTGAAGGCTGCATCCCTTCTGTATATACACATATGGCTTTAGAAAACCTTTCCTGGAAAAAGAATTAGAAGATGAAGTAAAAGTGACCATGCCAGCCAGCTGGGAGAGAAAATAAATCCATGACGTGAGCTATGCACGAACACACACTGGCAGAGAGTTATAAAAAATATTTCTTTCAATGTGAGAAGCAATTACAGAGGGAGAATGAAAACTGGTGGGGTACTGACTGACCTTCATGTGTAGATAAAACAGGTAAATAGAAGGCTGCCAGGAACGTGTCTGCTGCTGAGATTCAGTGCAATAAAGCAGTGAGGTGGGGGAGGGAATTTTATTCCCCACTGCAGACCCACCTGTCTGTACTTTGCAAATATTCAAACTCCAAACAGAGCCTCCTGGATAGAACATATTAAAGAACCCATCACCTCTGCAGAAATTTCACTGACAGAAGTGCACTACCCAGCAGAAAGTATCAGCTTCTTCCATTACACAAGATAGAATTTTAACAGCAAGAATGTTATCAGTTTAAGCTCCATAAAGAAAAAGCATTATATACACTTAACATTTCAGGAGGAACTGGTGTAATCAGTTGATGACTGCTCAGTTCAGCCTTTCCTCTTCTGAAATTTCAAAACAGCAACTATTCAGCAATCCCCAAATGACTGTCTCTCTCAGAAAGCATGAATCAGAATTATGATAAGGCCCCAAGTAAGACCTTCCCTTTGAAAGGGTTTGTCACTGACATAAGAAATATTTTGCTATTTTCTATCACAGTTATTTGCACTCTAGATATGTTTGGGTATAATTTCATTTCAGACACTGCGGCAGATATCAAGGAAATAGAATGTATTGTCTGTGAAAATTTCCTTTATGTTCACTCTTCCCACATCAACATTTTAAAAATTTCATCCCCTCACTGGGTTTGATGGGAGCTTTCAGACTAATAACCAACATCAGAAAGCTTTCCCACTAGGTGGAAGGAGTTCCAATTACAAATACATCATTGTATTTGTACATCATACATACATGCATACATACATACATGTATGTACATCATACATACATGCATACAATTCACATTATACGTAGGTAAGTGCATTACCTAAGGGTGAGGTACTGTTAAAAGCAGCCAGGTCAGTAACAGCGATCATCCAGGGACATTGGTTCAGCCCTGAAATTCTCATGTCACCTCCTGGGGATAGCTGGATTTGTCCTAGAAGTTTCTCCAGTTAAATATGTCCCAGTCCTTACCCTGCCTGGTTTGCAGAGTCTGAGATCATCATTTAGGTAGCATGTCTTCAGACTTGTTGTGACTCCAAAGAGCCCTCAGGGAGGAGGTGAACTGAAAAAGAGGTCATTTACTGAACATCTTCACTAGGTTCTCCTCAAGAGAAATTAACAAACAATTCTTATTTGAATGTTGATATTAATAAGCAACTAATGAATAATTAGCACTATGAGGTTTGGGTTATATAAAGATGAAAACTCAATTAGCTAGCAACATTTTTTGGGGTTTTTTTTGCCTATATTACAGAAGTCTTTCAAGCTGGTAAATGGAGACTGCTCAGAGCATCACTTTCTAAACTGTGTTTAGCTTGTAAACTACATATTTTCAGAGTTGAAAGAGATAATTTTTAAAGAATTTGTCCAGTTCTCCATTTCAGTGCAGGAGCTGGACACTTGGCAAAAGAAACTCAGACAGGAAAGAAGTAGCTGTTTTGGAAAACAAGTACAGAAGAGATAAATGGAAGGTACTTTCAGCATCCATTTTACAAACACAGGCTGATGTCCCACTCTTTCAGCTTGCTGGGCATAAAACACCCTCTTTTCCAGCACTGAGATCAAGACACTTCTTGTGGGACACTTCAGATCACAGATACATCTTTTCTTGGGAGCCAAAGTGTGTCTGCCACTCTCCCTTTCTTACAGATGGAGGCCAGGGTGAGCTGAGCATTTGTCATGTCCAGCGTGGATCACTGCAGTTCACTGTCTGGCTCCAGTTGGTTCAAACCCATGCTTTGTCTCTTCCATATTTTAGGAGCTCTTTTATCAGCTCAGTCCCTACCTCCCTCCATGATTTAAGGGCTTGGTACCATGCTGCAAAGCAACAAAAGGATCTGATCTCAACTGATTCAGTTACAACTGAGTGTAGTCAAGGCTGCTGGGGTCCTTTGGGATGAAATGAATGAGGAAACCTGGCACATTGTTCAAGTGAGTTACAAGTGATGCATACCCAGGCTGAGGGTTCTGAGCACAGTGAAACTTCTGGAGAAAGGGGAAAGAAGACAGAGTATGTTCCCCTTCGGGAAACATTGAAAAGTTTTCCTCATCTAATAAATTCTTTACTTGCTGGCACTATTATTAAATAAAAGCTTAAGATGACCATCCACCCTTTTCTTACGCCCAGATCTCATTCAAATTTGGAAAAAAAACCAAAAAAACCCCAAAAAAACCCCCAAACGAACAACCAAGACAAACAGAGGGCAATGCTGCTGTCACAATTCTATGATAGGGACTGACCAGATACAAAAATAAAATTAATGTAAATCTGGCAGAAGAATCTGTCCCTAATTAATTGAACCGATTACATGAGAAGAGCAATCCACATCACTATTCCCACACCGGTCCTGGCTTTCCAGCAGCTGCTGTCTGAGAGCAGCACTGCCCTCTCCTGGATGCTCGCTGCTCTTCAGAGCTTTCCTACAGCCGCTAAACCTGGAATGTCAGGGAAAAAGGAAAATACACACAAATATAAATTCAGATTTCTCAGGAGATGGCCTAGCATGGTCTGTACAGACTCCTCCAACACCTTCTCTATGCCCCTGCTTGACAGCAATCCCAGAGGTACCTCAAAAGCTCAGGAAAGGATAAATTCTGTAGGCTCTATGCTCCAAGTGGGATAGCTCGGCTGCCTTTGCACCTCCTGGCACCCACGCTGGAACTTTGCTTTTCTGGGCTGAATTTCCTCGAGGCCCATGTGTGCTCCTGAGAGAGCCTTGCTGCACCTTATTGTGACAGGGACTCAGGTGAACTGCCTGGCAACTCAAACATCATTCTGCAAACACCCACCTCACCCAGCCAGCCGCCAGCACCACTATTGGCATTCAGGAAATTGGAGACCACCTCAAATCAAATAAAATCAAACCAAATCAAATCAAACCAAATCAAATCAAATCAAATCAACCTCCCCTGAGTGAGGCATTCCAGATAAGAGTGAGAGGTTTAGGATCTCCAAATGATTCCTGGTAAATGGCCTTCTTCTTGGAAGAGACCTTCCATAGTTTTGAGTGGAACCTCTCATCATTATCCCACTTCAACCTCGCTCCCCAGATTTCTAGAATATATTTTTAGGTAAGGAAAGATTTTCAGAAACCTTTTACTGCCTTCTGTACTGGTCTGCTACCACATTATTCTTTGTTTTAATATATCTGAGTTCAGAGACGAGAAGTTCAAGAAAGAAGGATAAGAGATATCGCCACTGGTCTGAAAAATAACTCAGCAGCTGTTCAGCCAATGTGCACTGTATACAAATTGTTGGGGTTATTTCTATTTCCTTCCAAAGCCTTAGTTTTCATCTGGTTTTACTGTCGAATGACAAACAGCAAAGAACAGCCACAACACCCTACCTCCAGCTGTGATAATTAATAACCTGTCAAGACATGGATCTCGCTGTCTTAGGAAATCTAATGTCTGGCTAGAGGTGATGAAAAATACTGAGAATCCAGAAAGAAGGGAGAAAATGTATGATTAAGATATTATGCTTGGTGGGGAGAAAGAAAAACATTTTAAATAAAATAATCTCTTTCTATTTGTATGCATATTTAAATGGAGACAAAATTTGTTCAAGGAGTCCATTTTCAAAGAATGAAATCCTTAGGGGAAGAGTTCTGTATAAATACAAACTGTTTCGGTCATTTTCTTTTCACTTGTAAAGGCTTCTCAGATATTTTTATTCTAGTAAAATTAATTCTTTTCACTTGTAACTAAAGTTCTCTGAAGATTGTGGAAAGTCTTCCACCAGTTTTGGCAGGCTTTAGATTTTGAATGAACTAGATTCTGTTCATTTTAATATTCAATTTATAAGATAAATAGAGTTTATTCTGAAGGGCCTCTTCTGTCTTACTTGAAGAACAGATCCGTCCCTGCAGGTTTGTGGGACATAAATCACATGGTCAAGTCACACTGATGACTCTCCATGTGGGTAGAAATAGATGCTCAATAGTCTACTTTATAAGATAAGAAAAAAATCTGGGTTTACCTAGAGAAACACAACTTTGTCCTCTATCCATGTCTTCAGACCCAGTACTCCTGTTTTATCCCCTGTCACCACATGCTCATCAAAAGCTACTGAATCTGAAGTCTTCCTGCTGCAGAAGCTCAGTGCTGGGCCACCACTGGCAAAACACTCAGACTCAGCCTGGGTGATGAGCTGAATCAGCCTGTGGGGCTATCAGCTGTACAACCAGAAAGCTGGAAAATATACAATCAGATTTTTGAACAAAAACAATGTGCCAAGTTTTCACCCAGGAATGTTCCAAGGGAAGAGCAAAAGCACTATTTTACTCACAGGAAGTCTAGGTTTTTAGGTTGCCTTTAAAGAAAAACAAACATAAGTGTGTTCATAGATACATACATATACAGAGAGAGAAATTGAGAAGCCTTTCCTGCACACAAAAATGAAGTTGAAAAAGATCTGCTTTTAAATTTTGTGGCACTTGAGAGTTAAAGGCAGGCACACACGGGGAAAAGGAGTTTTTCAATTTTATACTGCAAAGCACCTAGCTCTCCAAGGAAATATGAGGACAATGCAGCAACTAATTGAAAGTATCAGGCAGTTTTGATAAAGCAGGATGTGATTAGCAAGCTGGAATTTAGCCAGAGCATCCTGGTCCACATTTTCACTCCTCTCAGCCTTCATTCTCTTAAAGTGCCTGACTGTAATCTACCCTTATACTGCTGTAACGTGTAACTCAGCTTTTCATTCCACAGAAAATAATTACATATGGAGAACACCTGTTAATTGACTGTGCTAATTTAAAAGGGGGAAAAAAATCCAATTTAACTCTGCGACGTGTTCCCATTAAGATGATATTACAAGTTTTAATTAATATCTTGATTAGATACTGTTATTCATAGTTCTATTCCAGTCATTGAGATCAGACCTTTATTGTGATATTGCTATTTTGACACAGAGAAAATATGACTTGTTAGGTATGGTACTTCTCTTTCTAGGACTGGCGTATTTCAGATTCCAAATAATTGAAACCACTGACATGAATAAACTAGTGGGAAAGGGAGTCCTTGTTTGCAGTTGGTAGGGTGCAAATTTATCTTAAGGACAAGTGTAAATAACATGTCCAAGAGAGTTTACAAACAGAACTAAACACAAACAATTAATAGCATTATTTATTCAGACAGTGATACCTGCATTATCAACTTCACTCAACAATGACTCATCTGCAGCACTTGGCTGCAGATTTATTTTATATAAATATCATTTTTCATCAGAGTAAGCCTTTTGACTGTAATTTATATTTTTATGACAGAGACACTATTTGTGATTTCAGCACAGCTATAGACAAGCAGATTCAGGATCCTTTTCCTCCCAAACACCTTCACTTACACAAACAGCCTCGTTGATTTCCAGGGAAACCCTCAAAAGTCAGTGATGGAAGAAAGGGCTGAAGACTCCTGTTCTTAAAACCCTAACCTTACAGTCTTCACATATGGGAATACCTCACTTCTCATTCCCTAGAGACCAGATAGAGCCTTGCTGGTGTTTCCCAAATTGCCACTGTCGGGCCAGAGAACAAATTAATACACAAAGCCAGAGGCTTTAGAAAACATCACTGGAACTCTGTGAATAATTATCCACTCTGGAAAGCATCAAAAACGATGCATGGTAAGGTATGGAAAGAGCATTTAAGACACACTCTTTCAGGCAAAACCCAAGCAGACTGGAAGCCTCCCCCTGCCCCTTAGGTGAGTATTTAAAAGAGGGGATGGGTGCCCTGCACTGCTTCAGTGTCTGTTCCTGGGGTGCTGGAGCCTCTCCTGGCTCTGCTCTTCCCAGGAATGCTGCATTTCCTGGTGTGCCACTGTGCACGGCCCCTGCCACAGGGGGATTAAACCAGCAGAAAAGACTCAATTTCCTTCTGTCAGGGCTTTCCATGTTGCTGACAAACAGCAGTTGACTGACATTTAAGTGGGAAAAACTTGGCTTTGAAGCCTCAGATGATCCGTGCCCTATTGCTTCTTGCTCGCTGGCTTTGTTCACATAAACCAGGCTGAAATGTGCTGCCAATCATAGCATAGGGCAAAAATCCTCTGCAGCATTAAGCCAGCTGGAGATGCTTATCCTGACCTGCTCTCAGAGGACACGGGCACTGAATCCATCCCTGCCAGAAGAGAGAGGATGTTGACTCCTGGTTTTGCTCCTGTGATTTCAAGCTTAAATACAGTCTTCAGAACATGAGAAAAGGCTTCTTATTCTTATAAAAAAAAATTATTAAGTGTAGTGTCACCAGCCAAACTTAGCCCAAAACAAAACAATCAAATGAAAATCACACATTAAAAAGTGTTCTCAGTCTGAGAACTGTACTGACCATGCAATTAAGCACACTAAACAACTGGCCTGGATTCATCATTCTATTCTTTGGATCCAAAAGGGGCATAATCTGCACATGAAATCATCCTACTTAAAATTAAAATCCAGAACACTCCTGATCCCAGAGGACTTCAGTCCTTTCATATCTGAAGTTTTGTGACCTCTCTTGGTCACAAGAGTTATGTCCTTGGGTAAATCTCCCTTGGTGCAGCCAAAGGCACTGGCAGCTTTTGCTGATCACAGCAGACTAGTCTCAAACCCCCGAAGGGACCCAGAAATTTCTCAGCCTTGGATTTCATCCACGTAGGTGAGGCATGCTCTGGTCAGGTCTCATCACAGCAAGTTTAATGCACACCAACAGGACCAGACCCTTGTGAAATTTAACAGAAGGGCTTGTAAAGCATCAGTTAGATCACAAAAGCTATAAAATACACTTAGTGGTTTTTTATATCCTCTGCATGATTTAGGCATCTTCAGGATTCGTGTTTTCTAGCACAATGCAGTGCTCACTAGCAATGTTTTCTTAAATGACAGTGGAGGTTCAGGGCACCTGTATAATTTCACAACTAAAGCTGTGGAAAGCAGTCATGAATTGGAATGAGGATTTCTTTATGGATTTATAAGGCAGATCCAATAGACACAGGATGAATCAGCAGGGTTGGGTTTTTTTCCCTCTCAGAATGGCTGCCATTGTCATAGATATGTCCAATAGAAAAATGGCTGTTTCCTGTTCAACACTTCCTCATCTAGGGGGAAAGACACAAACAAACTCTGGCTCAGAGCAACTTCTACTCTGCAGCCTTCAAATGAGTACAAAGGACATAATGGAAGTACTTGTACACAGGATACTGAACTCGACCCAGCAACACTGAAAATTAGTTTGAGAATAAGCATTCATCACACCTGGGAAAAGAGATTTTGTTGGGTTTTGGGTTTTTATTTCAAGAGTTAGGAGAAACTTTCCCTGTCTTTATACTTTCCTTTTGCTAATTGTATCATTCTGAGCCCTTTAAATTAACTCAGCCTGTCAACTTTTCACAAACTGTTTCCATGCCAAATGGAAAGCTGCATTCTGCTTTGGGAGCACCCTGGAAATATGAATGCTCAGTCATAAGCATTTTCAATTTTCTTTTTATTTTTTTTTAATTTATTAAAACTTCTGTGTATTGTCAATTTTTTTCCTCTCTTTTCTGCCTATATTTAACACATTCAGCACACTGGCCTATGTTGTGTTGGATTTTATTTCCCCTTGAATCAGACTTCAAGAGGTCCCAAGATTTTATTTCATTAATCCTGTATCTTAGAATGGAAAATGCTTCATTTATATAATTAACCCTCTTGCAGAGGCAAATGCTTATTTTTTTCTGTAGAAAAAAAGAAAATATGTTGAAGACGTGTGTTAGAACAGTCAGCTTTCCAAACATGAAAACTGTTTGTTTGATGTCTCAATTTCTTGTTGGACTTTCTCAGATGGAATGTATAAGGTTCTCATGTTGAGATGTCAGCTCTGAGAAAAAGGCTCTTGGGCTTCACGAAAATATTCCAAGTGTCTAAACAGAGGGATTGGCCCACAAAAGTACCCCAGGGCCTGATTTGTTGTGATGTTCACAGATGCATGGAAGGAGTCAGGAATCAGGGAGAGGGACCTGGGTGATTTTCCCTAGAGCAAGTTCTCTACTGAATATATTGAACTTCACCCACCGTTCAAAGCCTGCGTGACTCCTTCCATCTGTGATTAATAATCATGGATCTTTCTTGAGAGTACATAGCCCTTAATTAAAAATCAAACAGGGTCTGAGAACAAAATTATTCCTTTCTTCTTAACCTGGACAAGCAGAGGAGGAAGAATAGCATTGGGAATAACATTGGGAGTACCAGTGTCAAAGCACTGTGAAGAGGATTGCCACACTTCATTCCCTCCCAGACCCTGATGAAATGTTAAGCTGTGCTGTGCAGCTGGTCAGACTGGGCAATATCCATCAGTTATGGCTCTCTCCTTGCTTCCAAAGCCTGATTTTTTTTTCATTACAGCTGAAGGAACTGAACTAAACCCATTAGTTCAGCCTTTCCACATTTAGAAAGGAAGTATTTGTGTCAAAATTCAAGGGTTAGAAAAATACTGAGAAAAGCTGAAACACAAATATTAACAACCTTCTATTTGTCAAGCAGCTCCAGAATGATGAAGGAAAAGGGGTTTTATTTTCAAAAAGTCAGGATGCTTTTTTCTTAAAATGCTTCCAATTTTACTTTATTCTCACTGTAATATTCTTTCAACTGCTATTACTTTCCATTAAGTATTTGCAGAAATATTTGAGGAGAAACCCATTTTGCTATTCTTAAGACTATGTCCTTCCCTAGAGTATACTCTTTCATACATTTGAATTTTTCTATCTTCCCTTCTCCAGTTTCATTTGTCCTGTCTCAACATTATAACTTCTTTGTACATTTATGACTGCTGTAAAATGAGGAAAGCGAGCACAGATTCATGACAGTGAATGATTCAAGCCCTCATACATAAGAATCAAAAGTGACTGCATGAAACACAGATATTTGTATTTACAAAAACATTTAATATAAACTGTGTATGGAGTCTGTCTGTGTGCTTTCTTAGAGCCTCAAACAGCACAGAAAGCAAATGAATAATGTAGGTGATATTTGAAGGATTATTTTGCTGTTGCAAAGAGGAGTAGAAGACAACTTAATTTGTGCAAAATGAGCTAGTATGCAGAGCTAATAGAAAAAATAAATAAGAAATGAAAGGTTAGTTCTCTTTCTAGCCAAAATATACTATGACTGAACAAACATATGGACCTCCTCTGTTAAATAATAAGATGCCATTCTTTCCTGCAATAATTTTCAAGCTAATTATTTCAGCTTGAATACCCAATTCACAAGCTTGTTAACCTAATTAGCATTTATGCTTATTCAACAAAAGAAATATTTAGCTTTTGACCTTGAAATAATGTTCGTCCAATGCTAAGATATGTTTAGCAACCACTAGACATCAAAATTTAAAAAAAAAAAAGAAACAAAACAAAACAGAAGTTTCATACTTTAACAAAGGAATAGAAATATAATTATTACCATGGACCACCTCAAAATTCCATTCTTTTTCTGAGCTCTGAGTAAGCTCAGAAACAAATAAAGCGACCTCAAAATAATTTACTGGAAATACTTCTTATGATTCAACAACTATATAGCCAAAAAGCAGAAATAATAAAAATTAATAGAAATAATAATATAATAGTAACAATGCTGTCCTTTCTACTGTGGACCTTATATTCCTTGATATAATTTATAGACCCAAACAATTATTCAAACAATAATTCATAAAATTATTTTACATTTTAGAATGTGTTTTTCCTTTCTATTTGATCTCTCACCCAAAACTAAAAAGCTGCTAATAGCACTGCCTGCAGTGTTGAAGTATTATTAGTGTCACTGCTGACCATCACAATATTGTGTTACACAGAAACATATAAAATGTCTTTCGTTCTTTTATTGGAGCATTACAGATAAATGAAAATATTTTAAATTGGAGACATGGTATATGTACACTAGAGACTTCTGGAAGTATTTGTCTCACAAACTAATTTCTGTATTTGCAGAGAACCAAAAAAATAAATCCAAGGTTATTTCTTCACTATGGTCTGCTGACTGCAGAAAAATATAACAACACAGAAGTTGTAAGATCATTTGTCATTTACATTTATTTTCAATACTAGTTTCATTTTCTGTTTGAAGCTGCTTGACCTTGCAATCTCCATTTTGGGGAATTAGATGACTGGGAAGTTTTCTCAGCTATGTAAAGGAATATTGCTCACACAGCTCAATCAAGAACCTTTGTTACAAAATGGCATTAATATTCAGACTGTGCATTCTCTTCTGAGAGACAGCACATTGTCTCAGGGGAGCTATGGGGCAGACTTAGAGAACATCTCTTTGCAGGACAGAGTCAGAAGTGCTATGAAATCATTCCTCTCCTTTTCCCCAATCCCAATACATCCCCAAATTTTGGGTATTTTTGCTGAATGCGAAGCTGGAGAGCTTGGTGTAGCTACATTTGGACCTTGCACCACATGTGCTCCAGACATCCCTTCCAACGAGATGCATTCTGTGATACTTTAGCCTTGTCCTAACCCCAGAACAATGTCCTGTGTCCACTGATTTTCCTCCAAGCAGAAATGACCTGTGTATGAAGAGTTCATAGCCATACAAATAGCCTTTGTCTTCAGGAATGTGAAGGACAGCACCTGCCTCTCTCCTGCCCTAGTATGGCCTTTTAGTCATCAAGAATAAAAATCATAATTACAAATGTAGGTAGATTTCCAGTGCTTCCTGGTAAATGTATTTTTACAAGATCAGCCTGGTGTTTGCTTTTGCATAACTGAATGAAAATCTGAATGATATATATTTATGTGCTGGCTGAGAATTTTTATGCCCCATCTTTTATCTGCCACAGTTACATGTAGAAAAATGCATCAAGAGCACACTGCCCTCTGAGGTCTATGTCCAGGATTCAAACTTAACAGTAATTTGCATTCCTATAGTGCCTAAGAGTTCAACTAGTTTTAGAAACATGATTAAATGCAGGCTTGCAATCCCTTCTGAGCCTGAGACACTAACTGAAACAAGCATGTGAGAGCATTCACTGTGGCTGAAATCCTCTTGCACCATATGGTTGCAGAAAATTATTACTGGTTAGTGCAGGTTTGGGTTTTATGCCTTCTTTTACTCAAACACAATTTAGGGATATTGGTGGAACCCTCAGCGTCGCAAATACTCGATTGCACTTGCACACTGTTAAATGATCAAGTCTTTGAACAATTTGTTTTGTTCACTTTTACTACTGGGATTGGTGGGGGGAAGAAGAGAGAATTCTGCTCCATTTTTCATTGTCAATATCTTGGTAAAGTATGTAATGAACCCTTTCACAGATGGGAGACATGATACACATTCCCAGATTTTCAGGCTGGAACTAGAGAAATGGAAAAAAAAACGAAGAGCTATAAAAAGATCTGATTCTCCTTCTTTTGAACACCATGTTTCCTACTACTTTATCACCAACGGATATTTAAGAAAAGGTGCATGAATGCACAATTATTTTATTGTCCACACTGATCAAATACCAACTGATCTTCTCTGACAGGAAGGATTCATCAACTCTCATCTAAGTCTCCTTTTTGCTGCATGTTTTTGATTTCTTTTCCTGCATCAAATGTGAATTTGCTCTTGCTCAGTTTGTGTAGTGTGCTCAGATGCTTTCAGATAAATCCTCTAATAATTTGATTAACAAAATGCATAAACACATTGCAGGACCTGCAGGAATTTGCTTCAGGAGGTCATCATTTCCCCAGCTTTAGGCAGCACATAATTGCCAAACAGAAGCTGCAGCATACTGCCTTCAGAGAGAGTCCAAGCCCTCACACCTCTGAGATAGTCAGGGAGAAGAAAGTATCTTCAAGCTGATGTCTCCTTGCTCGGCAACCCCTCTCATGTCTGAAGATTCTGATTAACATTACAACCACAGGAGATTTTCCACTGCAGCAGCATAAACCATGCTGGGCAGCACCTCTGGGAACAAGGATATGTGGTTTTGACACCACTGAGGGATTGAGGAGAATTCTTATGTCAGCCCAGCCCATCTTTTCTGCAAAGGTATAAGTAAAAGTAGCACATACTGCTGCCATGAGCATGGCAGGAAAGGCTGCAGGGAATCAAATCAAAGCTCTTGTATCTCAGCGCATCTTACATGCTTCCTGTCAGGCAAGAGCCTTCCTGTCTCACAAACATTAAATTGACTGAATCCTGGCAACACTCCTATGCTATAAGGAGTTGTTATTTCTGTATTACGAGCAAGTACTATGTAAGGCTCACAGAACATCAAATCAAGAGTTATATTTGAAATTAGACAACCAATTGTTGTTTACTTAGGTTGGAATTCAACTCAATTCTTTGGAGTCTAAATCCACTGCCCACCAGATCATCTTTTTTTAACATTTATTTTACCTCAAACACACACAACTCACATCTATAGCTTTCCCCAGGACTAAGTAACTGACACCAAAACAGAACACACTGGTATACATTGTTACAGATATGTCATTTCAGATATCCTGAAAACAAATTACTATCATAGGGAACTTTTCCTTTCACAAGGGAACAGTTTCATCTTCCGTTTGTATATGAATCATGAAAGCAGCATAAGCGATGTAGGCCATATTTGGAGACTTGCACACCTTTATGTCACTTCTTTATCCTTGCTGTCTCAATGATGCAACTGCAAATTACTCTCTCTCTCTCCCATTTCCCTATTTGTAATTAGAGGGCAGAACAGATGGTAGCAGCTTACTTTAAAGTGATGTCTTCATTAAAACACTTCTCAGTATGCTGCCTAAAAATCATGCACAACAGCAAAGAAATTACCCTTGTTATGGGCAAATCTCACAAGGATTTGAGGTTCATAGTAGAGAGACATCAACAACTCAGAAACTGTGAGACTAGCAGAAAATTCAAGAAATTACAAACTGGGCTAAATAGTGTCTGAGGAACATCACCTCCCTAAGAAGACTTTGGACACACCACATGCCAAAGTGCCAACCATTCATGTAGAAATCAGGAATGAGAATCTCCTCCTTACGAGATCCTTGCTTCCAAACTAGGTCATAGTTTAAGGCTTACACCTCTGAGCAGAGGCAAAAAGGGATCCATAGTCACTGTTTTGTGCTTCTAGCTAGTGAAAGCTGGTAAGCTTTTTACACAGGTCAGTGACAACCCACAAATACCCAAATACCTCTCCCCTTCCATACCATTATGTTTGCAATGATGTTTCTAAGAAAAGCCGATGGTTGTCTTGGGTTATGTAGAATGCAACATTCATTATCTCCATGAACAAATACAAGACTGAGGTCTTTTCATGAAAAAGGAGAAAAATGAATTCTCCAGAGGTTCTTATCTCTGAAATGTGCATTTCCTCATAGGTCTGTTTGTGTATGGATTGTTTTTAGCTTTCTGTACTTGATACAGCCCCTCCTCCTTAACTCAGATCTGTGAAGGAGAGAGAATTTCAAGGAGAATTGAGGAGTACAGTGGAATTATATTTCTTCCCACAATCTGATAGTAATTGGGGGATCAGTAGACACTGGTGTCCTAATTTCAGTTATCACTGAGTATTTTTCATTTCTCAGCATACCTGAATTCTGCCCTGGATGAATTTTCTTGCATATTTTATAGAGTTCAGATTGACCACCTAAATCAACTAATGACAGTCAGTGCCATAAACAGAAGTTGTATATTCTCACACCTGTAAAATGTGTTAATTAATTAAAAAACTAACCAAACAAAACCAAAAAACCCACAAAAAACAACAAATAATAAAATTTATTATTTTATAGTATTTGTTTTTATTTGTATATTCGTATTTATTTGTATATTTGTATATTTATAGTATTTGTATTGTTGTTATTATTTATTTTATAGTATTTGTGTACAGAGATTTATTGTTCCTTTTTTCTATACTTCCCACTGTGGTTTTTTTAGCCAGAAAATTGTATTATCAGGCTACAATTACAAGGGTTGAAGTATCACCACCTTGAGTATAAGGTTCAAGAATTTCAGCAAGATAAATCCTAAGGGCTTACTTAAACTTCCATTTTTCATTTAAAAACTTCAGTATTATCTTTATCACCTTCCAGGTAAGCATTATTTTAATAAAGGAAAAAGGCAAAAGGGATACTCTGAAGACACATTTTCAGGACTTTACAAAAAAGCTCGCCTCATTATTTCAATTTGCTCTTTTTCTCAATTGATCAAACAGCCTTTTGTTCCCTTTTCTCTTGCTATTTTTTAAAATTTTTTTTTAAGCAGTCCTCTTTTCCTTGCTGTCACCTACTATTAGCTCATGAGTCAGGATTCACGTTGCTACCATGCAGTTTGCAAATGAGTTCAAGCTAGCGTAGCAAACCCCATAGAAGATGCTAAACTTACTGTAAAACACTGAAGGAATGTTTTTGTCCCAACACATGAGAGCACACCTGTGGACGCATTAGCCCTGTGCTGTGATAAGGAGGTGGTCCAATCATCTAAACAGATTAGGAGAATTGGGTGTCAAAAAAGTAGCAACCAGAAATTCTCAGTAAATATTTAAGTGCTTTCTTGAATGAGAGTCAAAGGACTCTAAAGGTAGAACTCTACAATGGAAATCTGTATGAGTAACCATGGACAATGTAAAAAATGAGTATTTTCAAAGTCTATGTCAAAACATTATGTGGAAGTGTTGCCTGGGTTTTGTTTTTTCAGTATTCAGTGAGCAAGCAGGAACTTCTTTTTTGCTGTCCTTTCTTTTAACTTCACAGTAGAGGCAATTCATAAGTAGACTAATTATATCATTATAGTGTGATTTTAGTAAATCAATACAAACTCCTCCATTTATCATTTTGGATATAATTCATTTTAAGATGCTATCTAGCTGGACTGCAATGCAAAAGAATGGGTAGGGATAAGAGAATAAGAAACCTCCCTACTCCTCAAAAAGGTTTAAACAAGAAAGGTCTTTTATTGATCAGGCTGTTTTTTTCTTCCCCCACTGCTTTGCTTTCTTGCGTAGTGCAGTGTGAGAAACCTGAATTGCACACATTAACTGACAGACATTTCTACCTATTCAACTCTGTGAAAGAAATCACATCCACACTCCCAACTAGGAAACCATAACAATTTCTTCTACCCAAACACTAACTGGCAATAAGCTATGATAGTGAGAATTATTGCTTTGCATGCTCAAGCCATTCAGGATAAATATGAAATAACGATTAAAGAGAATTAGATTTTCAGATTAGATTGGTAATATTGTTCAAATAAAGAATTTCACTACATCTGTTTATTATGGCAAGATCCTTTTACACAGAAGCCTAGGAGAGTACTCCTTTGTATTGGAAACTGAAGTTTAATCAGTGTGTGACAAGAATCTAGTCATCTCCTCTATTTAATAGGACAGGTTTCCACCTAAGTGACAGAAGAGGGATGGAGAGGCTTGCAGGAGGCAGATGCCAGGAAGGATAGATGGATAAATTGTTCTCTCAGCCTGGGGGTTTTCTGCATACACACTAGAAACAGAAATCACTCAAGAACTGGCAAAGCAAGACACCCTTATGTAGCCAAGAGAAATATGTCTCACTCTCCAATTTATTACAAAATAATATAGCTTCAAGACACAAAATTTATGGTGTGACCCAAGGAGGCAGCAGAAGAGTTAATTGCTATCCTGTCAGGGCCTTACCATAGTCCATCAGATAGAGAATTTCACTTGGTGACCCGTTCAGGTGGGAGCCTAAGAGGAAGTTCTTTGTAAAGTTGGAAGGTGAACCCCAGTGTCCTGAGCTTCAGCATTTCAGCACAGAAGCATTTCTATTCAATGAAATGGATTTGTAGCCTAGACTAAGTTTTGAAGAAGAAACAAGCTTCTAATGCTGTCCCATGGCTCCAGTCACGAGACCAGTGAGCTTTACTTTAATGCTTTATGATGTCTTTATCTCATTGTGCATGTTTTATCTCTAATTGCATTTTTGAACTGCTTTCTGCATCCCAAAGTGATTAAAAGACTGGAGATACCAATAAAACATAAGAGAACGAACTAGGAGGAATAATTACTGAAATATAGGATTCAAAAAATTAAAAAAATCATTGTAGAGAAACTGTTGAAATAGAAGATGCAATGATCCATTCCTTGTACTTTTTTAGGCTGAATCATCAGAGACTGGGTAAATTGGGGAAACTGTAAAAAATTTTTTGTCTTGATTCATCATATTAGAAATAATATCACAGAATGTATCAATTCATTGCTGCAATACAGACACAGGTTTAAGCACAATAAAGCTGGGAATAATGACTCATATATTTGGCCTGCTAAACTACATAAAATGACAGGAATATCACTGCACTAAACACGTTGGAAGCTGCTGAGAACTAGGAGATGAGAAATATAGAACAGAGGGCAGGGAGAAAGCGCCACTAAGGCAGGCAAGAAAGGATGCATTTAATCCTGTATGTAATGAAGACTGACATAACATTTGAGGTAATAAAAAATGACAGCATGAAGTACTGCACATATTCATTTTATTTTCAGGCTGCAACATTATCTCCATGACTTTTTCCATATTGTGTTTACAAAGTAAGGTGAAGCACATCTGAGTACAAGGAGGAGAAACAAGCTGGGAGCATCAGGTTATGCTGGCAGTGGGAGCAGGCTGTAGTGCTCTGCCCCCCCAGGACTACATTGAGCCAATCTCTTACAGCATGGTGCTACTGGAGGGGCTGGACTTCCAGATACAGACAAAAGAGGAAGCCAGGATCTTAAATCCTCTAAGGCTTCCTCAGCAGGACATAGCCATACTGTGGCCAATTCTCCCTCTTGCTTGGGTCCATGTAATTGACTGAAACAAATGTAAGCTGCCCAAAAATATTTTTCTCCCTCTGCCTCAAAGTTTGGACTCCCACTCCATCTTCAGTTGCTCCGAAATGCACTTTCCACCTCTTTGACATTTCTTTGAGGATCAGCACTGCAGGTGAAATTGTGAAATATTGATTTATATCAAAGCTACAAAAACCTATGCCATCCCTAAATATAAACAAACCAGTTTTGGGAAGGGGCATGGAGGGGCTGACAGGAGCAGTAGGAGGGAAATGATTGCCAGGAGCAGGCTGTAGGATTCCCCAGTCCTCACAATCCACTGCTTTGGCCCACACACTATATATGGACCAGTAGCAAGAGTCAAGTAAAAGAGTCATGCAAATATCTGACAGGAAGAATTGTGATGTTGCTGAACCATATCTCCAGATATAACATTTGAAATGTTAATTTTATTTCAAAAAATGAAACATGAGTAAAATATTTTTTATTCAAAATGCGAGACTAGATTCTCCCAACGTGTCTTTTTTAGATGATGAATTTTACTTTAATGTATCACAATTTAAATGTAAGTGGAAATACTGTAGTATCATATTGACATCCCTTAAACCAATTATCATGACACTTTATATGCATAAAGCAAAGAAACAAGTGTTTGCTTTAAAAGCTAACAAGGGCGACTCATTACAAGAGTAAATTAAGAGTTAATTTTCTAAAGACCTCATCCTGGAAGGTGCTTAGCACCTTTAATTCCTACAAGCATCAAAGAGAAAACTAACATTTTCCCAATGGATTAACTGTCTTACAGCATTGCTCTAAAACCAGAAAAAATGCTTTCTGATAAGCCTGAACCATAGAGGAATATACCCTGGGTTTGTGTGATCTCTATTTCATCTTGTCTCTGCTTACCACAAATCTCTACAATTTGAGACTTTCAGAGGGAATTTGCATTGACATCACCAGGACAATTACAAACCTTCAGGACAGAGCAGCAGTGTAATGAAATAAATGGTAGATTCTTTATCAGAGAAAGCAGATGCCTTACAGCTAGGCTTCTTAGAAGAAAGATTATTGGTCTTAAAATGGAAGTGGAAGATATTTTAAGGTCAAGAGGCCACTACCAATTCCTCAAAGAAGAATTTTAGAAAGAAAAAAGAAAAAGAGAAGCATTTTTCAAGATGAACAGGACCTCCACAGTCCATGCCTCCCCTGAGGAGCTTACAGTGGTCAAATGCCACAGATGTCTCTAGACTTTGAGATTGAGGGAAGATTTGAGATTTAACTGCAGATTTTAAGGCCTCTGCAAAGTGCATGTACAAAATGGCTTTCAGTCCTGAAGCATTCCATAGTCACTTTTACTCAGGCACTGAGAATTTGAGGAGGCAAAAGGCATAGGAGAATCAAACCCAATGTCTGCCATTAAATTGAAGACTCTCTTCCTTGAGATATCCAAAACTTACATGGACTAAGCTCTGACTTGACCTAGTTAGTTTGGTCTCTTTGAGCACAGTGAACAACATAACCCCCACTGCCAATCCCTACCTAAATTACTCCACTGTTATTTAATTACCATTAAATTACTATTACCATGGTAATTTAATTAAGCATCTGCATTTTAGCATGTATGTTATTAATGTAGAGTCAAAGCATCTGCATTTCCAGCAATCTGCTTTTTCAAAAGACTTATATCAGGAGTATAATAGATAAAATAGAGTAAGCCTTAATTTTGTTCCCATTAGATGCATTCCACATGTTCTTATTTCCTCACAAAACCAGGTTTCCTAGGTTTTGCCTCAGAGCAAAAGCAACAAAGCATTTCTGGGGAGAGCCAGAAGTTGTGGAAAAGTAGAATTAATTTCAGACATTCTTCTGTGGGTTAAGCTCATGCCTGATAAATTCCTCAAACCTGACTAAAGGAAGGAAAACAGAGTGTCGGGGCATCAGAGACACTCAAGTGGTTGATTTTGACTGTTTCTCTCTCCGATTAAAAAAAAAAAAAAAAAGTTTTGTTTGATTGGAAACAATACCACTGATAAAAATGATACAGCTGTTGCCATATATTTACAAAATCCTCTTCTAAGGCCATATTTAAGCACTTAGTTTAGGAAGGAGGAAAAGAAAACCTCTGCATCAACTGCATTCTTCTGTTTCATTTATGAAGTGATTCCAGTGACAGCATCTTCAGTGCTAAGCTGTCTGCAAAAGCTTTGCCCCTGCCTCAGCTACCATCCAGCTTTATGAATCTGCCTGTATTAAACTGAAAAGGCTTGTTCAATTTTCACTGATATGTCAGAAATACTCCTCAATAAAATAAAAGGTCAAATTAGCACTTTTTCCATGTCAATGACATTATATTAAAGGTGCTGTAGATATGCCCTAATAGACTCTCAGACAGAAGAGAAACAGGTCCCTGAGAATTCTGCAAATCATCAACAAATTAATTGTTGTCTTTTAAGCTCAGCTATGTCTAGAGTTTTCCAGAAATTACTGTCTTAAATAAAGACACTAAATCTTTCTTTGCAGGAAATCTTGCAGCTTTGTCAGACACTGATACTTATTTTGGGCTGAATTTGAAACCAGCATTTTTCAATTCCTTTAAATAACAGCTGACTGATTACAAGCCTAGAACTTTACCTCTGTTATTTATAGAGACTACACTCTCTCAAAGAGCAAAACAAAATTGCAAAGGTTAGTGACATAAATATCAGGGAAACTTCCTCTTGGAAGATCTATACATTTCAAGTCTGAATTGTTTTCCTGCAAACACCTAATGCATAAAGTTTGTGCTAATGTGTTGGTTGGCAAAGGACCAACAATGTTGAATTTGGAACAGCTAAAACCATAATCTAAAGATTGCAGTGATGGCTGGTCTTATCTCCCTCTGGAAGGCTGTAAATTCTGCTTGGTGAAGTTTTCAGAGGTAGGCACTAGCACCAGGGAGTACAGCAATCTTGCAGACATCAACTGATATCACTTGAAAAGAGAAAAAGACAGGTTAAGCTGGAGAGATTCTTTCAACTGGGTACCTTGGTTGGACAGATAGTACCTTTCACTCCTGCCTGCTATTCTGACCAGAATAATATTGCTCTCTTTGTTAGATATTATACAATACCAGCTTGTGAATAGGTCAAATGAGAAAGAGGAGTTAAATGGAGACAAATATGCAGGTAGGCTTCAAAGGATATTGCTAAGTGTTTTGGATCTCTTTTTATGGACCAATTTTTTGGCATTATTCTTGGTTAGATAAAAATTACCTGCTAGATTAGTGAGGTGGTTGTTTTACAAAATAAACAAACAAAAGCAGACAGCAACAAAAAACACCCCAAACCAAACAAAATAAACTTTGGGATCATTCCCAAGCCTGAGAGACAAGAAAGAAGGGAGTCTGAACAAATATGAAACATTCTCAAAAGCTTTAGCACAAGACCTGCTGATGAAATGACTACTAATGACCTGTGCTGGAAAAGAGTATATGTAGTTCAGCCCAGATTTTAGGACAGGAAAAGAGCCTCTAAAAGCAAAAGGCTGCAGGTTCTGCCATACATTATGGTCTGTACTTCAAATAACTGGTGCCTTAAGATTTAATTTTTTTTTTTATGAAATAATCTCCAATGTCTCATTTAAATAATTATTTCATATATAGGTTGGAGGAGCTCTATAAAATCATCCATTAGGAGAAGCTCAGAGTCAGATCAAAGAAAACCTTCCCATCAGAAGCACAACTCCGTGTAGATACCTACAGAAAATCCTTCCTGATGGCAGATCTTGTAAGGCCCTTTCTATCAGAAGCTAGTGGTCTCATTGGATTTGAGATTTATGGCAGACTATAATGATGGATTGCTGGGTGTCTTTGGGCAGGATGTTTGTGAGAGTTTGAATGCTCTTAAGAAACCAAAGACAAGATGAGCTGTGGTACAGTTCTTTGGAAGTGGTGCCTGTGCTGAATTTCCTGGGTAGAAATACGAGCTACACACTTAAATAAACACAGTGATCCTCAGAAAGATCAGATTGTTAACACCTACATTAATCAATAGAAGAGTTCACAAGAAGGCAAATCTCCCACTCTTTCAGGAATTGTCAACTCTTACACACAACTGCTTTGCATATGCTTGGAGAACTTCCAAGATCCAACAGAAGTACTGGGGGCAGACAATGATGCATTGATAGGTGTGCAGGTGCTTTGGACAACTATCTAAAGCTTCGGTGAATTTTCAAAACAGAAAATAAAGAATTATAATAATGAATCTCTGATATCCCTTCTTCAAACCCATGCTGTAAACTTGCCACTTTCTTCCTCTGCACAAAAATCCTCCTGGCCTGTTTTGCCACCCTCTGAAATTTGCGCTACAGAGTGCTGGAGAGACTGTGTTCTTCATCCAGGGTGCCACCATGTCTCCATGGTCTTTGTGCACCATGGTCTAAGCATCCCTGAGGGCTGCAGCTCTTGCACTCCTTGGACTAGAACACATTTTCTTTGTGGGATTTATTTGCTAAAGATCTAAGGAATTACGAAACATATGTAAACCAATATCACAAAGAGTTCTAAAACCACATCCCTGGTTTTGCTTCAAAGCACAGGCACATCAATACATTTTCCATAGCAGAATGCAACTACTTCTTTTAACGTGGGCCAACACATTTCTTCAACTTCTCTGCATCAGTTGAATGCACATAATTTAATACTGAAAATTATACTGCTTTTACCATTCTCTCCTGCAATACCTCCTTTCTTGATCCTCAAAGGAAAGTAAATCATAGGTATGTATAATTTTTGATCTATCACTTAAAGCAAGTAAACTCTTTCATACCTGTAGCTCTACTCACACCCTTTAGCCCACTTAACCATGCCTTCACTCAAGATGGTACATGGAAATGGAAAATGTATGATGGCAAATGGAAAAAGTGCATGTACTGGTAAATGTACATCTGGTTTTGTAACCAAAATGGTCCAACATCATCCTTCAGATTTAACTTTAGGGCTGTCACTGCTTTTGCAATTAAGCCTATGTTTGGGTTTTTTCATCTCTAAAGACCTATGTTATTAAAACAACAGTGTAAGTTTTACTAATTAAATATTTCTGTGTGTATAAGTGAAAGAAATTTGGAAATGCAATAAATTCTTAGGTCATATGGAAAACCAAATAACCCTTATCCAAACACCAGAGGTTACAAACAGACATAAAGCATGCACACATTCAGCAGGAGATGACCAGAGATCATACTATGATCTAATATATCAAGCTACTAAGGCACAGCAAAGTAATAATGACCCCACAGAACAAGTGGTAATAGTTTAAAAAAAAAGAGAAAGTAAAAAAATGAAAGAAAATCAAAAGCCATGTTAAGTCTGAATTCCAGAAAACCTTTTAGCAATGCTGATCCTTTTTTTCCAGCTAAATGGGTTTCCAGCGATTTCAGGATTCATACACAAAATGCAACCGTTTTACAAATTTTGCAAAACGGAATCTCCTGTTGACATAGAGAGCTTTGTTACCACTGTGAAGGGTTGAAGGCACAAGCAGAAATCACTGTCTTGTCTTTTATCTTCTGTCATCACCACAAGGCATGTCTGGCACATGGTCGATAATTTATCTTTGCTAAAATCAGATCTAGAGAAGGCAAAGGACTCCTGAGGTGTTCAAGTTTCACCCCTTCCTCAATAACTTCCTCTGATATTGAGAGAGTAAAGACTGTAGGATAATTGACAAGGTTGTCCCTGACACATTGCTTTCCTAGCAAAGCTATCACGCCCTTGTAGCTCTCGCACTGAAATGCACAAGCTACTTTTTCAAGGATGAATGGAGCTTACCAATCACCAACCCTAAATTTATAGCAAAAATAAAGAATGCCATAAGCAACCTGGAGTCAGAGCAGCAACTGCACAATTTTTTTTCCATAGGCATATATTTCCAGTTGGATATAATGGAAATAATGAACATAATTGGGCTAAGAAAGTTGTTATTCATGATAGATTTGAAACTCTTCAGAACAGGGAAGATCTTGAAACTCTTTAGGGAAGCATAAACATTTATGGAAAAGAAGTCAAAACTTGAGCCTTCTTGAATGAGCAACATGCAGAAGAGAGTATGCTTGCTTAGAATAGGTGCCAAGCAAATGTGGTGAGTATTTCAGTCATTGATAAAAAAATCACATAGTAGGCAAAAGTTGTTCTGGTGCTGATGTTAATAATGCTCTACAGCTCCCTTAGAGACCAGCTTATCTTACTTAGTGGATGCTGATTTCAGGTGGAGGGTAACAAAACAGGATGTCAATGCCAAAGGAGTCTTAAGTCTCTAAAAGATTCTGCAATGGTCTAAATAAACATTATCCCACTGAACTGTAGTAATTTCTAGCATGTGAACATTTGATTCCTACAGGATGCCAGCCTAATTTTCAGAAAATGAAATTTCTTAAATAAGATACATTTATTTGTGTTACCTTCATTAGGTCATAGTTGTGACACAGATCACTCAATAACACAAAAAATCTAATTCTATACGATTTTGCTATCACACATAGAGAGACTCACATATTTTTTGGGTTACAAAAATCATGTCCTCTCCTGAAACTATCTGTCTTCCATCAGCACAGGCTGACTGCCTTGCCAACTTTAATCTCTGGTCTTTCTTTACTGTTGCAAGTCATTAATCAGGTACTTCCATCATTGTAACCAATGGCGACCCTATCTATAATCATCTTCTACTGCTCTTTGAGAGCTTGCTATCCACCAGTGTCAGTGCTTCCTAGACAGGTTTTAAAAATGTGCCATCCTAAATTCCACACATGCATTAATCACTTGACAAGCTTTTGCTGTTACAGTTTCCTGAATTCTAGTTGCAGCTATGCATTTTTTTACCTCAGAACAGTATTAATTGTATTTATAGTAAGACACTGCTCCAGAAAAATCTGGGATAAAGCAAATTAAAATATAAGTAAGATTGTAATTCTATAACACTTTTTCCTCAGTAGTCCAAACACAATGAATATTCCCCTTGCTGTTCTTGCTGTGCAAGAGAAAAGGAGGGCAAACAAACATTTAATCTTGATAAGTCAAGCTGGTAATAGATTCATAGATTTGAGGCTAGAAGGGATCACTAGTTCATCAAGTTTTCCTTCCCATCTAACATGCCAGACAATGTTACCTTTTACTGTGTTATCCTCAGTGAGCTGAAAAAGAAAAAGAAGGGGCCTGATGTTTAACTAAAACTCATTTTTTACCAACAGACACCCAGTATTGAAGGAAAGTTGCTAGCTTTGTTAAGTAACAAAAAAAAAATATCCAACTGAGACAGTGAAAAATTAAATTTCAGCATGTGCCACACAGCCTCCTGCATGACTGCCAGGCTGTTTCCCTGCCCGGTTTCTAGAGGTACACATGCAGCAATTCCTCCCCCAAACGTCTCCTGCTCTGCAGCTACCCAGCCTGCCATTCCTCCCCCCCACCTCTCCCAGTTTCTGTCCTCCTCTGCCTCCACCCAAGTAATTTTCTGCCCAAGAAATTTGTGGATATAGGCAGGGGCATTGTCTTGCCTGGTAAAGAATTCACAAAGAGCATTCCCGTTTGCTGCCGGATCACTTACTTGCTACTGCCAAGGTGGTTTTGATTGCACCTGACATGTTCCTTTCCAAAACTTTCTTTTTCCAGAACGATGTGAAATTCAATTATTTCAAAACAATAAGGACTTATAGGACAGATCATCAAAAACCTTGCTAACAAACTTTGTCTGCAGACTCAAAATCTACAAAACCTGCAATTTCCTCTGGTAGTTTCCTCCAATAGCTAAAACTCTGATATTGTGGCTTATTTATTTATGCATATCTATTTGAATTAGAATGGAATTAACTCCCTGCTGTTCTTATTATTTGGAGGCTTTTCTCTCCTAGAATAAATATCAACACTATTAGCTTCAACACTATTAGCATTTTTCTGTAGCTTTTAAAAAATTGCTTTGGGAAAAGGAGTCCCTTCACCACGCATAATCTTAGTATCTTCCTGCTCCTTTTTTCCTCTTTTTTTTTTTTTTTTTTTTTTTCTCTGAGGAGAGGAAAGCTGAGGGGAAATGAAAAAAAAAAAAATGAGCTCTGGTATTACCATTTGAAACCAGCTTCAAAGTTCCAGAAGAAAATATAGGGGATTATACTTATAAATAAATACACACACATATATATATATACACACACATACATTTATATATACACGCACTTAAAAAACTATTATTTCTAAAAAATGAAATTTAAAAAAATCTTCTGATTTTAGCTCTGAAATCCTGTGAAATTTCTGCTGCCATTTCAGAGGGGTTGGTGTATCCCTCTTTCACTCATTCCTCCTATCATTATAACTCCCCTGGCTGCCCTCAATACACGACTCCCCAGCTATTTATCCCGGCCAGGAAGAACATTCACAGCTCTGCTGCTTCTCATCTGTCTCTGTCTGATATCCATCACCCTTAGAGCAGGCTGGGACCCCACTTGCCCCCCTCTCCCATCACATACATTTAATTTCCATCTCCCCTTTCATACAGAGCATCTACGCTTAATGACTTTGCCAGTGCTCAACCTGTTTTTGGAGCAGGGAGCACATGTCTAGGAAAGCTGCTTCCACTGATTTATTGCGTGAATTTGAGGGAGTACCTAAATCCACTGATCTCACAATTTATGGGAAGAGTTATGTATACAGCTGTCATCCAAGCACACAGCTAAAGGAAAGCTTCACAGTCTTGCTGGGAAGGTCACCTCCCTCCATGTGTTTTCCATAGCTGGAGCCACTGGTGAAGGTGACAGCACACCAGTGTGGGCAGAGAGCTCCTTTCTGGGAAGATCAAGCAGGGAGGACAAAGAGGACCCTGGCCTTCAGCACCCACAGGGCAGGTAACCCCAGCTCTGCCTTTTCCTTTGCCCATTTAAATCCCAGAGTATCTAACAGCCATTGTCACTGGAGACCTGCTCTGGACAGGCCCATCCAGGTTAAATAAATAAAGAAGTCTGAATTCAACAAAATTTAATTCTGTTGTCTTCCAAAGTGAATTATGTTAAAGCAATTTAAAATGGCTTTAATTCTTTTTGATAGTATTATTTCACAATCTTAATTCAGGTTAGTAATACACTTTGAAATGAACAGGCTTACTTGTTCTCAAAGACCTATCCTCAGTATTGATTCACAGACAGGCCCTTATTACTTTACAGATAATACTAGTCCAGTGAAACATTAATAACGACACAAGTGATACCAGTTGCTGAATCCAATTTTTTCAGGAAATGTTATTTTCTCTGAAGAGCTCAGATTTAGTCAGAATCAGTTTTTCTGATTAAATTAGCACAAGAGAAAATACTATATAAGATTATTTTGAAATAATTATTCATCTTAAATAGGATGCCACATTCATAAAACATACAAGAACAACTCATTTTGACAAGTAAGGGAAAAATATGATATAATTTTTTTTCAAAAATACAATGTGAAAGTATTGAAATAATATTGATTCTTAAAACATATTTCAAAACTATGAGAAGGATGTATATTAACTACCACTATCTTCCTACTGGTATGAAGGCATTGCAGCATAAAAAATAATGAAAATAATGTCTAGTCTGCAACATTCAGATTTAAATGCAGTTGTTGCCTTAAACCCTGCTTTGCAGACTGAATGCCTGGGGGTTTGAACCCAGAAAGCAATCAGCTGGCACTAATAAGTTGGCAAGAGCTAAAGTGCTTTCATTAACTAAATAGTTGGACCAACATTTAACACCAGACAATAGTGTTGTGCCATGTGTTTATTAATTTATGTTTCAGTAATTTATTAAAGACTTTTTCCATTTAATTGTGAGACTGATGCTCAACTCAGACTCAGGAGAAATCAGGCTGGTTCTGATTTCCTTGTAGCCATCCAGGAAAGACAAAAAGCTGAGGAAACCTGAGCTCAGGAGATTCTGGAAAGGGCCACTCATCATTGCTGCTGTGGGTTCAATAAGGCCATCCTCTGTGCTAAACAGGAGCTGGTCTTTGAGGGCAGAATGAATAGGGTTCATTCTCACAAGAAACAGCAGCTACCCACTACCTGAACACAAGATTTAAACAGTGTAAAACACTTAATTTAACTTTTATCTGACTTTTTTTCACACTGACAACCAAACTGGATTTGTGAGATTACAAAGCTTTGCAGAAAGATCAGAGGATGAAAAAAACAAAACATAACCAAACCCCGTCTTCTCCTGAAAATCTCAATGTTTCAAACTTCTATTTTTGTGTCAAATTGCCAAGAACAAAAAAAAAAAAAAAAAAAAAAAAATCTCAGGAAGTTGTGGAAAAACCTAGCTTGTTACAAGTTCGCTGCTAATATGTGACAATTCAAAAATTAACTAATTTCAAAATACCGCCTACATTATTTTTTTCATTTATTTCATAACATATACTACTGACATACAATTTTGAGACATGATACAATAATAGATGTTTAATGACTGCAATAGTTGAAGCCCTCTATTATTGTATATAAAACTCTTAGAGAAAGCTGCTCTGTAGAACAGAATGAAACATCTTTTTCTAATTTAGAGATCAAAATAAGTCATTTATACAGAAACAACAATTATTTTTTAAAAAACCATGATAATGGAGATTTTTGAAAATTCATATTATGAAGATCTCATTTTTAACAGAAAATAATTTGAGAAAATATATCTAACCAAGGTACCCTGCAATGTCCTTTTCTGTCCTGAATAAAAAGTCTTAATAAAAAACAAAAGTCCTGAATAAAAAATTTTAAACTAATTTTAGGAAGATTTGTGGAACTAATCATATATCAACCTGGTCTTAGAAAGATAAAAAAAAGTTATTTCTCTGTGCATTCCATTTATATCATCATAGGATTTAATACTATGAAATATCCTAAAAAGAGTATACACCACATCATATCAGTTGACTTTCTGGTCCTCAAGGTCAAATTTAATTGGTATAAAAACATACTTCATATTAACTCTATTACTGTTTGTGTCTTTGCCAAAGTGAAGTTGCCTGTGTAGAATTTATTAAAGTCATTGATTTCAGAATGTTCATCTTCGAGGAATTGAAATATATTAGATTTAGAGTAGACTTTATGGTAATTTATTAAGTGATTGAATAACTTGCATGTCTACTTATTTTGAATAACTGCATAAAATTTCACTCTAATTAATGGAATAAATTAGTCCTATGTCATCTAAACAACCTTTATTTTTCTATTAACATTTTGTCTTATAATAATATATGCCTAATCATATTGCTGAGAAGTAGAATTGAATGTGTTTTAAAGGAGAGGACCAACAGACAAATCTGAATGACCATGAAAGGAAGCCCTTTGCATTGATGTAGTGCAGCACATTTTTACAATAAAACACAATGTACTCCAAGACTGCCACGTCCCAAGTACTTTGTGGATCTTGGAAAAGAAAAGAAGTAGATTTCTTTTAGATAGAAGCAACCTCAGCCATAAAGATCTTCAAATCATGCCTTGGAATATTTACTCCTCAATTTTAGAGTATCAGTGTGAAGGTTATATCACCAGGAGAGCTGAAAATACTTATTTTTCAGGGAAATAAATCCTTTCCCTGTGAAAGGTGGGAGATGCCATAACATGGCAGGATCCAAGGCTGGATTATGAATTACAGCTACAAAGGATGTCATCATGTAGGGGAATCTGAAAACAAAATAGCAAGGTTTGGCCATGTTGCGAATAAAGGGCAATCTTGGACCTAATCAGGGACCATGCAAAGTTGAATATCAAAAAACAAGACAATCAAAGGACCCTTTTATTCCATTTGGGGTGGGGTTTTTATTCATTTTGGGAGGTTGTCTTGAGATTAAAAAATATATCATTGAGTTCAGATTTGCAATGGTTCCCAAAAGGGATTGCCTGTCTTGCTATTATTCTGACATTCAGAAAAAAAAAATCCAAACTGAGATTAGAATTATTTTTACCATAAATTTTAAATATCATTTAAATCTTCTATGATTTAGCAACAGAAATACCAGGGAATTGTAGTATAAGAACAAAAGTTAGTTCTCTTTAAAGTATCTCCACTAACCTCCTATTGATGACCATGTCATGTCATTGAGCCCTGAACAAACAGCTTTATGCCATTCCACACATTCCACATTTTTATAATTTTTTTCTTATGAAAAATGCACCGATTTTACATCAACAACAAAAACAAAACAAAACAAAAAAAAAAAAAAAAAAACATTCCAAACCCACACCAGTGGTCAGGATCATTTTTAACCTGTTAAACATGTTACCAGTATTGCTACTGCTGCTGTTCAAAAAAAAAAAAAAAGCTGCACATTCCAGAAACAGAAAGACACACAAGTCCATTTTTAGTGAGAATGAGAAAGGACCTTTTTATATGAAACACCAGTTTTTTGTCTGAAGACCTATCCCATTTGCAAATGAGAATAATTATCTTGTTCCTTTGCCCCATGTTAAGGGCTTTGAGCAGTCTCAGTACCTTGCTTGTCAACTTAACTGAGATCAGAACTAAAAGGTGTAGAAATGTGCATTAAAATGCTCTGCATCAAGACAATTTCTATTCTCTTCTCTTTAAACTAGTTCTGAGTGAGCAGCACTGTCCTGGGCTCTGTAGATTTAAAGACCTTTTAAATAAATATAACAATAAAATTCCTACTTTTCATGTAGGATTTCTCTGTGCCCTGGATTAGTGAGGTTTTCCTGATCAACTACTTTTGCAATTTCTGCTTTTTGCAATTGTTTAATACTTTCTTTTTAATGTTTAAAAATAATTACATTTAACATCTGAGCTTCATTATTCCTAGTTTTTAATGACAAAAATAGAAAACTAATTTCATTTCATTCTCAAGTTATTTACATATTTATAATAATTTCCATTTCAAACTCAAAGAATGACTCAAACTCAGAACACCTATTTTTATTTCTAAGCAAGCTGTACTTTAAAATCATAATAATTGTCTACCACACACTCTTAAATCCATAAATATGATGCAGCATTTCCCTTCTGAATTTCAATTAAATATTGTGATTGAAAATAAAGAAAAAAGAACCCATTTTCAGGAGGACACTAA
Organism: Motacilla alba alba; assembly: GCF_015832195.1. NCBI lineage: Eukaryota > Metazoa > Chordata > Aves > Passeriformes > Motacillidae > Motacilla > Motacilla alba. The sequence goes on from NC_052022.1 coordinate 13,648,631, forward strand.
TTACTGGAAAATTAGAATATGAATATATCAGCCTAGGAACTGGTATTTTGGCATCACAGCAAGTACAGCAGCTAAGAATCAGAATGAATTACTGGCTTGAGATTAAACTGAAATGCAGAAACCTGTCATTTCCCAGAGCTGATCAGGCTTGTTGTATTATTTATTCCAGTAAAACCACAATGTCTGCTTTTGATTGTGAGCCAAAAGAGATCATAGAAATTGTCAAGCAGAAAACTTGCATAAAGTGACCCTAGCAATAACTTCCCACTTGCACTTGAACTTGATTTACATAGGCAGTAGAATTGGACCCAAAAATGCTGACTTTACATCAGGCAGACCCAATGTGAAAAAGAAATGTTGCCTTAAAACATCCAAACACGCTGGATTACACTGATAGTATACTTGAGTAGTTTCCACTTTGCTTCTGTATTGGTTAAGATTTCAATGCCTAAACAGACACAGAAGAGAAAATTCCCTTCCTCTGGATTTCTCTTTCATGAGCGCTGCACAGAAGAAATCTCAGCTGGCCATACAGCAGGTGAACACTGGATTTACTCAAAGTGCCAAAAATCTTCCTTTTTGGCAAGATAGAAGTAAGTATTAGACATTCTGTCTTCAGTCACTACTAGTGCTGCTTCAGTAGCCGGGTTTCTGAAGATCTTCCCCGTCCTTCTATCAACAAATATTTAAGTAAAAACCAACCTATTTTTAGACCAAGTGTAAGGAGCTGTGTGAGAATTAAGCAAGATCTCCTGAGCTAATTTCAAATTGTTATTTTGCTTCAAAGCCACGCGTTGCTGGTACTTTAGCCCCTGCTTCTATGACTCCTGTTGCTCTTCAAAATGACTGACACTCATTACAAAAGGAGGTGTAACCCAAGTAGCTGGTACAGGAAAAATACAGAAACTTCACCATCTGACAGAAGCCAAAAGACCAGAAGTTTCTGGGTTGCTAACAATAGAGTTGCTATTGATTCGTATTTACAGTAAAGAGCTGCAGAGCACTGAGGTCCTTTTGTGATTGATAATCACCTTCTGTCTCAGGAGAAGTAGATCATCCATAGTGGGATGAAGCTGCATTCAGCACAGGCTTCCAGACTGGGATTCTCAGCAAGCCAAAATTGATTTTTCCTCCCTGACCCCAAAGGGCAGCTGACTTGGGACCGTGCCAAACAAAACAGCTTGAGATCTGGCTCTGTGAACTCTGCATTTCTGGGACTTTGGCATCTCTCTAAACTTGCATTCAGTGTCATCAGCATTAGGTCATAACCAGTCCCCCTAAGAGTTCAGATTTATCATTCAGAAGCAGAGATTTCATTAGATAGTATACAGATATTCCACATGATCTTAGTTAGAAGGCCATGCAATTAATGATGAGCTAGTTAATTAATGGTGGATGTTGCAGCAGGTGGCAGTCCTACTCCAGCTGGTTCAGCCACCTGCTATTAGCTCCATGTTAGCCTGGCTGCCCTGGACCTAGCATTTGAAAAGTGTTATCTCAAGCTGCAATTAAAGATATGTCCTTTATCTGCAGTCCCTTTCTGCGAGAGAGGGGCATGACTCACCACTCCAAATTTCAAAATGTTTCTTTTTACAGAAACACATAAATTTTGCATTAGCACTTCAGTAAGGGAAAAAAATATCAGCCTGTTGCATTTATATCAATAAATGTGTCATTTTGACATTGGAGTTTCCTTTTATAAAAGTATATATACATATTAATGGTGATACTATGTATATCTGAGACAAAGAAAACTGAAAAAAAATGCTCAGAATATGAAGCCATTAAGTAAAAAAAAAGTGTAGGTGGCCTATTTCATCAGCAATAGTCTCTCTTATTTGCTTGATGGATGAGTTTACCTATCAAAAATTAAGGGTAAAGATCACAGGTTCATTCATACATAGATACAGATATAGGAATCAGAAGATATAGGATATAGGAAGCAATCTCTAAATTTATCATGAAAATTATTGGCCTGGAAATTCTTCACTAGACCCATGACATTCCCTTCCATCATGGACTGTGGATCACAATCAATGGGAAATTTCTATAAGGGAGAAAGGCTTGACCAGATTTCTAGACACAAAAGAAGGGTTAGCAAACTCAGATAACTCATTTTGTATGTATAAAGCAATCCTTCAAACAGTCACAATCAACTGAAGGAATGACATGCAAAAGGATGGAAAAAAAAAAAAAAGCAGCAAAATACCACTGATAAAATCCATCCTGTCTCCTTATTAACCTTTCTTCCAAAAATGCTATTCCAACAAAAATTCTGAACTAGTGGTAGGAAAGGCCATCTTCATGCCTCATCAAATAGTGTGTGAATATTTAGTGAACCCCTTTTCTTCTGACATACTTTAGATATAATTGAACATTTATTTCTTCTCTTTGAAGTTGCTGGTCTCGGTACTTAAGATGTCCCAGCCACCTACCACATGTTTAGGATTAGCTTGTGCTGGTTCATTATGAAAAAAATATGATAAAAGACTAGTTAAAACAGTTACAGATTGGGTGTTCTATTTTGCTGTCCTTGCTCACATCTAAATGAAAATTTATTTTAAATGTCGTCACCTTTTTGGTTTTTTTCTTCCCAATATAATTATTTTTTCTGGGTGAAGAAGTGTTCTCTATTTCCTTGTCAGCAGGCAAAAAGGATCAAAAAAAGACAGGATAAAAAAAGATTAAAAATATATAGACATATCATACTGCAGCTATAGTTTCCCCACACTTCCTCTTCATTTTATTTAAAACTGAAAGTTTTGAGAAGCAGTAGAACATATATTTATCAGCTGGGAAATGAGAAAATAGTTATTGTTATCACTTATTTTTTAATCTACTGAACAGAACAGAGGGTATCACTTAAAAAAAAATATTGACAAGAGGCTCATATTTTCTCCTGATGTTAAAATGTATATTTTAAAAAGTCATCAATTTTTATACATGAAGATTCCAAGTAGCATAGATCTCACTGCATTTTTAGATATGCTTTTCCAATAGACAGCTATCCTTCATTGCACACCCTATTTCTAATAAGTCTGTCTCTGCCTTCTCTTCCAGCTATTGGATTTCATTATGTCTTTTCTCTGATAAATTGAAAATCCTTCTGACACCATTATTTCATTTTTCATTGCTGAGGAATCCCTCTCGATCTCACGTGCTCTTTTAGCTGGAAAGTATTGCATAGATGGGAGGGAGAAAACTGCAATATCCACTTACTGCACTGCATGACAGCTCATCCTGGCCACATTTAAGTGGCCAGCTACCAGAAAAGCACATTAATAAAAAGACAGACCTTGAAAGGGCAGCCATTTCAGTAATGATATGGTAATTATTAAGCTAAGCACTTGCAGGAAGGAAGTAGTATCCAAATTTTATGAAAGCATGAGACCTTGTCAGATTTTCCTAAATTTAGAAGTTAGAGCATGCTACTCAAAATGACTGTGGACTGATGAGATTGTATTTCTAGATATCTGTGAGCATATGTATTTATTGAAATTTCTTACTTTTTATCATCATTCATTAGCATAGAGCCCATGTATTATTAAGTCTCAATCAAATGTTTTAAGTTTATTTTACAATGTGATCATATATATTATGAGAGAAATCCCTGAGATTTTAAGAAAAATTATTAAAAGATTGAGAAAAAAATTTTCTTAGATTAACTCTTCACTGTATCGGTGCAATTCACCATCATCAACATTCTTCTCCCTCAACAAAGATCAAATAAAGGCTGTATTAAATTTTAATTGCAATGTCACATATTGTAATGCTATAATTGCCTTAGTAACTGCAAAATGCTCTGCTATGTATTTGATAGAAATTAAATGGATTATAAATGGACAATAGATGGTTTAAATGATAGTAAAGTTAAAATGAGACAGCTAGATTTCCTCACTGTTCTTAGCTGAGAGGCTGAAGGTGGAAGAAAATAGTAGTATAATGTCAACTATTATTCAGCATGACAAGTTAAAAGCTGTTTTCTTATTTGACATCACTGGGCAGTGTTAGAATTAGAAGCTTAAATCAGTTAAGAGACTTATACACATTAAGTCATACAGCTGTCAAATATGGCTGCCTGTCAGAGATCCTTCTGAAGCTGGGACAGCCACTGCACACAGAATTTCTGTGGAAAAACACCCTTGATAAGCCCCTAAAGTTTGACTATATACCCTCCAAGGATGTGAAAGAAGTTTTGGAGAATTAAGGAAACCGTGGCGCAGGACACTAAAAGTTGAAGCTGGCACATAGGAATTGCATTGAATGACAGGAGAGCTAGAGGGTTAGTAACCAGCAATATTGGTCATTTAATTGCAGTAAGACACAGCATGATAGCCAAGAGGAGACTACAAATACCATAGGGATGCTATAACCGCGAGACATAGCAGAAAGAGTTCCAGATCTGCTGATGTCCTCAAGCTTAAAAACATTGACATTTCTGGACCAAATCATTCTTTCCTAGTACTCTCCTCTCCACAATAGGAAGTTGCATCATTATTCATGCGAGACATCAGTTCTTTTGAACTTTGTCCTCATTTCCCAATCCTCAAACCCTCACCACGTGATATTTTCTAGACTATCTCCATACACTTCTTAACAGGTCCTGGGGACAGGATGCCACCTTCTTGCACAAACCTAAACCAGCACAGTTTGTGCTGTTGTCCTACCTATTCACTTATCTGGCTTTAATAATTTTTCTTCTTAAAGGAATTTCAATCAGAAACAGAAATATCCCGTATAATTTTCCACACTTATGTCCAATGGTTTGACAGTTGACTAACATCACTTTTCTAAATTTATTCTTTTAGTTGAGGAAAGGACAGACCAAACTCAATCCTTGCACATTTAAAATGCATGAAGGAGCTTGGCCACCTGGGCATGCATGGCGGCTTGCCAATCTGTACATGTGTAGTTCTTAATCAGGCAAAAAAAAATGTTCTGGTTTAGCCTGTAAGACATAGGAGGACAGAAAATGTACTCTAACAATGATGATTATAGAAAATGTGGGAAGCTGGAATGACTGCTGTGCAGAGACATAGGACATCTGAAATAAATACATAGGAAACAAGGGCTCACATGTCAGATACTGTGACCTGGGGTCTCAGTGTATTTTAAAGCTTCACAAAGTTTAATGCCAGAAGGAAATATTCCTAGTTATTACTGGGAATGTTACCCAAACACAAGGTGATCAATCCAGTAACTTAAATATTAGTAAATCACTGAAGTCTACTGAGGACTAAATTCCTGTATTTCACAGAAGAACTTAAAAATTACACTCATGCCCAAGGCCATTGTAGTGGCTTGGAATTCACAGTTAAAGATGTCAAAGTTTTTGTCTCAGATTGCAATGCAAGATGTAACCACAAGTAAGTATTCTATCACCATCTGCTGAAACCAGATGGAGCCGTGACCCATCCTCCCTCCAGGGGGATAACTCCTGTTCATGGGCCATTGAGGCTCACTGCATGACTGATAAAATTACATCATCCCATTGTGAGATGCTCCATCCAGGGGGAGGAGTCAAGCATTCCTACCTAGCTAAAAATCTGAGCTTTGGAACACCAAGGGAACCTTTTTCCACTGGATTTCTAGAGGAAGGCCAGGCCAAACTACACCACCACTGGACCTTCTGAGGAAAACTGCACCCTTCTACAAGATCACTGCCTCAACAGAACCACATCTGTCCACTCCAGGAGGACTGCAGCCACCATTTAATGGGACTGCTACCAACACCCTGACCAACAGGGTGTCAGGTCATATTCTGACTCTGTCAGTGTTGTTTTGTATTGCTGTATTTTGAATTTAATTTTCCTAGTAAAGAACTGTTACTTCTATTCCCATATCTTTGCCTAAGAGCCCCTTCATTTCAAAATTTTAATAATTCAGAGGGAGGGGGTTTACATTTTCCACTTTCCAGAGAGGCTCCTGCCTTCCTGAGCAGACACCTGTATTTTCAAACCAAGACCAATTTTCTGCCTATAAAAATTATTCTGTGGTAAAGAAGATGGCAGACTGCATGGAAGTGCTGAAGGGCCTTGTGTTTGCTTCACCAATAACACAGCAGGCTCTGAGATGACTGCTCATTACCATTAAGGAGTGAGATCTCTGGAATAACTGCTAGGTCCCTATTAACCAGTGCCCCACAGCTGTGCTCCCACCTAGCACATGTTAAAGCTGTCCCCCAGCAATGGCTCCTCAGACATAGTTGAAAGGAGAAGTTCCCTGCCCTTTCCAGACAGTTTTTCTCCTGTAATTGCAGGTATAGCCCAAATTCCTAATTCTCATATACTCCACAGACATGTTAAAAATGGTTAAGACTTATTATTCTAACATAAGCCTTGCTAAATCTGCAACCTGTTAACTTTGTAATTCACATCACCCTTCAAAATGTCTTTTCCTCCTTTTTTTTTCTTGCTACCCTGTTAGTCATAGTGCTGTCCTTTGCCATTTGACAATGGATAAAAAGCAAGATGAAAGAGGAAAGAAAACAAAAATACTATATCTGAAAAGAGAAGTGAAAGAAGTCAGGTTGCTATTCTCAAGTGTCTCAGGGGAAAGTTAAGTATATCCTGTAATTTTGGAGAAAACACTGAAAAGAAAGCTGAAGAGATTTTGTTGAAGGAAAGGAAACTTCTCATATTGCACAGAACTAATCAAAAGCCCCAATTCCTATGATCCACAGCCCCTGTGGTTTGTCATAAACTGATAAAAAACAGCCATCTGACAACTGCAAGAGAAGCAACTCGCCTGGGAAATAGAGAGTTGACTGAGGAGCATTTTGTGTCAAAGAGACACGAGCGGAGATTCACCAGTTGCTATGCATAAGAAATGTGGCCACTACTCTCATTAATTCTTGAACACTCTTTATTTTAGTGCTAAAAGTGGTGCGACATTTAGGTCACCTTTAGTCTGAAGCTGGCATTTGCCTCACAATTAGATTAATGAATACTCAGGGAAAGCTCAAGAAACGCTAAAATCCAGTGATATTGAAAACACTTTGGTGCCCATTAGAAGCCTCCATTTCATCAGGAAAATGTGACTAGTTCATTTGGACCATAGGATATTTCGTGGATTTATCAAATTTTCCTAGGCTTTTCTCCAGATATATAGCTGTCTTTCCACAGTCCACTCCTACACTTAATGAATGACAAAATCTTCACATCTTGGAGGGTGTCTCCCATCTGAAGGGACTCAAGGAAACAATCTCACTCCAAGGTCTATGATCCTGATTGTAATATAGGAGAGCAACTGAAATAATTTTAAAAAAAACCAAAAAACCTTGTCATCATGAAGATAGGAGAGACATAGGTCATCCTTGCAAGTAGGAATGCAAGTGCTAACACAATCTCAGTCTGTGCAGAAGGATTGTGCAGCCTCATGACCAATGATGTGAAAGCACACCCAGTTTAAGACGGTGCTAGTGAAGATGGGAGCAGAGATGCTTTTCCTCCCTCTTCCCCCCAGTAAACCCAGGCCTGCACATGCTAATTAATAGTCCTTATGGTCTGAAACTAAGGCATTAATAAGCTCTGTGCTGTCATAAAGTACAAGGTCATACTCATAGGAACTAACATCAAGACTATCTGATCTATGCTGACATCTCATCAGTTAGAAAAAATAGAAGGGAAAGACCTGATGTGCATTTTTCAATGAGAGGATGATGAGAAGCAATTAATTTGGTGTGATCACAAAAAAGCCAAATCACTGCCAGGATCTTTAGATCACTGCTAGGATCTAAAAGATGAGGTAGTTCCAGTAGTGATACAAGTTACAATGTTTAAAAGCCTCTATCCAGAATATTGAGCATAATTCTGGTCACCTATATTAGAGAGAAATTTGTTCAAATGGTAGCAGATGAAGAGACTGGCCATTAGGATACCCAAGGGAACTTAGAAACCATTGTAGAGCCTAAAAGATCTCACCTTGATTAGCCGGGAAAGCAGCAATAATAGAGCTCTCTTCAGATATAATGCAGGACTAAAAGGTGAAAGAATTTTGAGACCTCAAGGTCACTGCTAGTGAGGAAATAGAGCAGCACAGCTTGGACTAATGAAAAGTACAGAGAAAATGAAAAAGCTCACTCATTCTAAGGCAGAAAACAGTCACATAGTGGGAAGAATCCCACAAAAAAGTAAAATCAGGATAATGTAGGTCCTGCCCAATCCTACATTACCACAAAGCTTCATAGACTGCTGACATCCACCTAATTCTAAATCTAGTGGTAGCTGATCAATAAATTCAGAAATATTTGGAGTGGACAGACCCACAGTAAGCCTTGTTTGTTTAGCCCCCCCATAATAAAAACCATTCATATGACTGAAAGCCTTTTACAGAACTCAATAAAAGACATGGAGCAAAGGAGACAGAAAGAAAGCAGCTTGCCGAAAAGACAGGGAACACAACTGGTTATGGGATGGCTGGTCCCAGTCAGGTATCTTATCATCTGGTTTGGTACAATTAGAGAAATTACTTTCTTTTTAGACATTTAATGTCTTTTTGCAAAATAACATCAGTAATACCGTTCAGTCATTGTAAAATTGATAAACAGTGGTATGTTGGAACTAGGACATATTTTATAAAATTAGCTTAGTACAAAGGATGATTTCTTATCATTCACACCATATATTCACACTTCTTTCCTTCAGCTGGAAGAACTTAATAAAAAAAGATAATTAAACATTCAAAATCATATAAACAAATATCTTCAGAGTTATGATAATTAAATCATGTCTCACTTTGGTGATTTTATTTTTAAATGAAAATAATTACACTATATTATTATATGTTTTAAAATGTATTGTGCTAGCTAAGTAAATAAACATTTATTCTTTTTTTTTTTTTGATAATCACTTGAAAAATAAACAGATTATATAAATGGTATAGTTGCCTAACAAAGTAAATATACTGGACTTAGTGGCCCAGAAGGTCTATTTCAGATTCATGTTCCAAGAACAACTTGTTTGTATGCAGACATGGCTTTTGTGCTAGGATGTGAAAGCCCTCAAAATGAAAAGCATTATCTGCTATAAAGTAAGTGACAATGAGCACAATGAACCCATGTTTATTGGATCATTTCTAAAATGGACATGAGAAACGTTTGATATATGTTTACTCAAGTTTTCCCAAGGACTTTTCTACTTCACATTTCCCTGGTTTCTTTTGTATCTGTCTAAAGATTAAGAGACAATCTTTTCTTCAACACACCAAACCCTGTGTATTACTGCATTGAGCTGGAATAGTTAAATGGCATCTGAAGGTTCTTTAAAAATATAAGAAAAAAAAAAGAAGGTTTGCTAAAAGGTTATATATCTGCTGTACACTATATTATCTTAGCATAAGTAAAAGTATACTTCTTTTAACCAAAATATGACAAAGAGGGCACTTCTACATTGATATATGGACAATGTAATCCTACAAACTGTCAGAATCACAAACAGAGAAGATGAATTTTAAAGGCAGGAAAGCAAACATACTCAATGTGAGAAAGGTTACTCCTGAAAGGACTAATCTGACTTTTTAGAAGAGCATGGAAAAGATATTACATGTTGACCTTAGAGTGTGTCACCAGTTGTTTTTCAGGAAAAAATATAACAAGTCCTAACACTCTTTATGCTTTTCAGCAGCAAAACTCATCTCAAAACATCCAGCTTGTCATCTGTGCAACTTTGCCCTTTACATACAGAGCTTCTAGGTGAATTTACTTATCGCTACAGATTTCCCTGCTGCTTTTGGCTAAGAAGTCAACAACAAATTCATGTTACCTAAGTGTTTTTTCTTTTTTGTGTAGAGCAGTGAGACATTTTATTTTATACAAGACTCCACCTAGTTTCACATTCAGCAAACAAACTTTGCACCTGCAACTTCAGATGCACAGTAGATTTGATTTATGATTAGACCCTAGGCTGGAAACACCAACAAAATGGGTCTGCTTTATCAGTAACAGGTGTAACCACAAGTTGTTCTTAAATTTCACTATCTGCAGGTTTACAGGTAGTCTTCAAATAACAAGTCTACTAAAGAAGGTGTATTACAGTAAATAGCATTCCAGACAGCTTGTGTTCCAGCTGCGTTGTCTATATTTACCAGACCCCATACCTGGTTTTCAGCTTGTGTAACACCGTGACAACCCACAGACAGAATAAAGAAAAACATGTGTGTTTATCTTGGTGGCCAGTCTGTAAAACACAGATGTCATTCCACAGATAAAAAAAATTTCGGCCTGAAGTTAGTGGTTAAATTGCAGTTTTCTGATTTTAGAGAGAAGAGACTGGGTGACTTGCAATTTAGTTCTAGTTTGCCTAGCATTGTATCTAATGTTAATTGAAAGAGTGGATATTATTTGGCAACACTCCTGGAAATCTGGCTGGATTCCAGGAAAAGAGGGAAAAGGTGATAGAGCTGTTTATTTTGCATTAGCTACTCTGAATAAAATATCTAACTTAATCCAGATTGTTTTTTCACCCAGAGGGATTGATAATCCAAAAATGGCCAGAAGACTATAAGGGAAAAGCCATTTTTCTGTTTCAGAGTTGGCACCTGTGCTTTCCCCTAATGAAAAGTAGGTGAGAGACATTTTGTATTTCGATAGAAGTGAGAGAGAGTAACCAATTAGGAAATTACATTCTATCTGTCATCACTCATGAACATCCCCAGCCCATTCCTGCAAAAAAGGCTCACAATAAATAATGCAAGAGGAGATTTTTTTACGGATAAAATGAGCTTAGGAAAGCAAAGTTCCCTCTCACGGAAATGATTCTGATCAGTTCTGTGCAGGAAAAGAAGGGGGCAGAGGTGCTGAGTGGAAATCATGCCTTTGGTTCTTCTCTTCTGCATTTCTGTTCAGGATATTCCCTCATTACAGCAGCACATATTCACCATCAGGAGGTAATGGGTGTTACACGGCTTCTACTGGCTGAGTGCCCTCATGATTCACTACTCCACAAAACATAAACCCTCCAGTTTCTTCAAAGAGGTCACTGAACTACCCAGAATAATGGTCCCAGACCACATTTTCACCATGTGATGCATCCAGAAGGACAAGTGAAAACCTCTAGTCAGCAGCAGAAAATGAAGGAAGAAGTCTTTGCCTTCTCCTAAATGGAATGAATGAGAACAGCTTTATTTCAACAGCTAGACTCTACCTTCAATAATGATTTTTCCTGGTTATTAATTGGTTGTTATTGTTGATACGGGACCCATGGATACATATTACCTCAAAGTTTTTACAGGCTTTTCATCAAAACAAAGCCTTCCCACCTGCTAGGTTCCGCAAAAAAAAAAAAAAAAAAAAAGAAATGAAGAGATGTGGTCTTCAGGGCAGGACAAGAGTGAGAGATGGTCTTGATTCCATGTTTCAGAAGGCTGGTTTATTATATTATGATATTTATTATATTAAAAATGCCACACTAAAACCATACTAAAAGAACAGAGAGAAAGATGCATCAGAAGGTGAGACAGGAATAGAATGGAATGTATAACAAAGTCTTGTGACAGGCCAGAGCATCTGAACCAGCTGCATCCTTGATTGTTATTAAGTAGAAACACCTCACATTGACCAATCAAGGAAGTACCTGTTGCATTCCACAGCAGAAGATAGTTAATTGTTTACATTTTGAAGCTGAGGCCTCTCAGCTTCTTAGGAGAAGAAAATCCTGACAAAAGGATTTTCATATTATAATGGCTACAAAGAGACAACCATGAAACTCTTCAGCTAGGACCAGAGGCTGTGTCAAAGACAGCAGCAGGTCCAAATGAGCATGTAGGGAATCTGACATGCTGCTTGCAATTCAGAACAGAAACACCTTAAGAGAAAAGCCTACGAAGAACCACACCAACATGTCTGGAAGCTACAATTCTTAAAAGTTGCACTTCTTTAGGCCTTTTTAGGTTTGAAATGATTGCTACAAACAGGATATGCAGAGAAGGATGATGGAGAAACATGAGCTTACTAAGACTACTTGGTAAAATAATTTCTATTTTTTAAACTTTTTTTAATGTACTGCAGTACAGTGCTGAGAAAAGTGTGCATGTAACTGATTTCTACTGCTCTTCTTGGATACTTCATTTCTACTGCTCTTCTTGGATACTTCATCAGCCCTCAGTAATCTGCTATCCAAGCTCCTTTGATGTTTTAGGAAATTTATTACTGCAATATCCTTGCAGGTTAAGGAACTGCTATCAGCCCGCTTGGAACAAATACAGCAGATGGAAAAACAAATTTTGCATCAAATAAGGAAACTTTTAAAGTAGGGAATGAAACCTGAAATTTCTTTAGCCACAGCTCAGCATTTTAACCTCTGATTAAATGTCAAGTTCAAAAGAATTTTTTTTTGTCTTTATCAGTGCTCCCACATAAAAACCAGGCTCAGATCACACCAGAGACAGAGTATTTTGGAATACATCAAAAATCATTAAATTTAGAAAGAAACTGGTAAGCAGCAAATTTTGTGACACTAATATTTCTAAGATGATCAGGATAAGACTTTTATTATTCTGTTCAGCAAGAACCCTTGGGCAGAGCCAGCCAGACACAAAATTATAAAAAATATGTCTCTGTAACCAGGTATTGTAATGGCTAAAAAGATGATCCACAGGGGAGAGAGGAAATAAACTCCAACATATATATTTATTAGTACAAAATCAACAAAAGAATTAAGGAGACATGCATTTAGGAGAATATTTCTGAAAATTTTAAAAATTCATATTGTCTTAAACCTAATTTGATAAAATCATGGGAGAAAAATACCATGATCAAGTTCTACTAAATATTGATCACTAAAAATTTCTGTAGGATTACATGGGAGAGAATGTAAGAATCATTATTTGCTTATTCATACGCTAAGATGATGTCATGATATTTTCTACTTTCTATTTTTCAAGAGTTGAATTAGAGACATCTTAGGTGTTCCCAGCAACAAAACTCTTAGTACAAACTGTTTACCAGACTCAGCATTGCTTAATTCTTCCTTGAAAAAGAAAGAATGAATTTCAGGGCCACACAACCACGTGTTAAGTATGACTAGTATTGGCAGAGCTGAGGCATTGAGTTATTGAATAGCTCATTAGAAGTACACACACTGAACTGTAAAGGTTATAAAAAGACACATTCAAACTTGCTAACAATTGCTTTCATGAAAAACTTCCAGTGAAAAGGTCACTAAAGAGCCTGACTTCCCCCCTGATCCAAATTACCATGCAATTGGGCAGTACTGTGCCTGAATTACAGGAGGTACTAACAATAAGAAAATTATAACAGCTAGAAAAAGTTAATAAAAATCATAGAAGCAGCAAGGTTAATACTGTATTTATTGTCTTCTAGACAAGGTCAGACAAGGGATATGGAAAGAATAATGCTACATACATATTAACACAAATTATGTTGTACAAATACACATACTTCTGCACAGACACACACATACACATGCGTGCATAAATGCTTTACCTATTACTTGCCTCCCTGAATACTAGGGGAAAAAAGTCAATAATCCATTCTCCTACAAAAGCATGAATAGCCCATTATCCCAATCCCACTGATATGCAGCAACTCACGTGGGGGTAAAAGAGGAGGAACACAATGGTGGACAAAGCCTTGGGTTCACTCATTTTTTCATAAATGACTACAGCTCATCTACTTTCTGCCAGCTAGGCAGCAGGAAGATCTAGCCCTTTGAACCTTTGAAGCCCAAGTATCTCTTTCCCTTTAATTCACCTCCTTGTAAAAGGAAACAAACACATTTGACCTTTTATTCTTTTAACAGTTTATCTCAGATCTCTAATAGACAAAAAAAACAAAACCCAAACAACCAAAAACAAAAAACCAGCAAAAACCAAACCAACAAGAAAACCCACCACACACACAAAACCCCCCCCACAAAACCAAACCAAAACAAAAAAAGCCAAACTTTATTTAGACTGACATAAAAGAATTGTCCATCTTTTCACTAAGGATGAGACTAATGGTCTGAGGCCAGGTAAATATCACATGAAAATAAAAGGCTTTTCAAAGTAGCTTTCACCCCATGTCCAAACTGATAAAACAGGGTGGGGGTTTTGTTCAGCATTTATGGAGCCTAAACAGGTATTGGAAATTATTTCAGCAGGTTATAGATTAGCAACAAATTTTTAAAAATAATGCTTTTTTTTTCAATAAATATTGTAAAGGGAAAAGGAAGCCTTGTGTTTGGTTACCACATCATGTGGTATGGAAACACACATCACACGGTTGGGAATAATAGAAGTAAAAACCCTCAAACAAAGCTTTTCTTTTCCTTTCTTGCCTTTGCTATACTAATCAAAACTAAGCAACCTCAAGTCATGTGAAATGAAATAGTGGATCTAGGTCACAAATTTCCCCTTTTTAGTAAATAGATAATGAGTTGTCTTTACCATCGTCAAATTAATTTCTCCACATTATGTTATAAATACACCAAAGTCACAGGTTGAACCAGTGTAAGGGAGAGGTGAGCATATCTCAGCCCAGAAAATCGTAGGTTAAAGATCTTTATTAAAGTTATAGATCCGAATGGAAGTAGAGATGAGAGGATCTGTATCCTCTGCTTATTTATTGCATCTCTTGAACAACTTAACAATACTCCGCATTGGCCACCCTGTACTCCCTCTGGTCCCAGGACTACAGGCATTCCCAATAACTTGACTCAGTCCCAGCACTCTAAGCTGAGAGAACATCTGCTGGATCTAGAAACAATTTCAAACATTTCTTTATACTTCACTCCCAGGACCAACATTCGCTCAACGTAATGGGATGCTGGATTTATGCACAACTTGGTCTATTCAGGCAGCAGGGAGGAAGTTCAGCATTGCAAAGGTATGGCAGAAAAGCCCACAGTGGGCATTCAATGCCCAGCATCCTGAATTCAAACCTCAGCTCCTTTCCTAAGCACAATGAATCAGGCCCTTTTATGCAGTGTTAGTCATTCTCCTGCCAGCCATTATCCTCCATTGTTCCACTAGACATTCTTTAAAATAGGTCAATGACTTTCTGCATAACTTTTCATACTCTCATGTCCGTCTTTTAAATCTTTTAAATTGTGGGTCCAGTTTATGTGTGTATATCTCTCTGCTATATTTGTACATTGCCCTGTCAGCATTACCTTCCTGTGCACAGCTTTCCAGCCCTTCCAGAGCACAAACATTCTGCATTTGATTCTATTATCTTGCTGCTTATCACCCACAATCTCACTGGTCCCATACAGCTGGGCTTTTCATGGGATTCATCTAAAGAAACTTTTTTGTCACCTACAGCACACAGAACTTCAGGAATGGAACACACTAATCCTACATGTAGTCACAGTAGTTGGCTATAATTATGAAACATGAAGTCTTGAATATTCAAACCACCTATGAAGACAACCATTGATCATCCACAAGGCTCTTCTCTAAGGTCATTAGGCATTTCTCCCTCCAAAAACCATCTTTAGCATCATGTGTGTTAATGTACTCCCTAAGATCACACAGTCTTCTTGTATAACCAAGGTACCCAAAAAAAGGACTTTTAACATCTAAAAATTGCAGCCCTCTAAAAATACTTCATATCAAAATTTGCAACAGGCACAAGGAAAAAAGCCACTAATTACTTACTTCCAGTTGGTTGAATTAATTACTATTCCAAAAATGCATATGCTTAGGGAAAAAAAAAAAAGTCAGCTTTTTGACAGTTTGATCTAATACCCTAATACAATATGCACCAGTGCCACATGATGAATGGAAAGCTAAACCAAAATGGAAAATATACATGAGAGTAAGATTGAAAAGATAAATTATTTTCTTATTTGGACATGTCCTGTTAGAAAAAAAAATGATACCAAAATGCTGCTTCCTAAAGTTAGCTGAATTCTGTGTACACAGGCAGTGATGAAGTGTTACATAAAGTATCCAGCAAGTTTTTCTCCGTAGAAAGCCTTAAGTATCTTTTTCTCTGCCTGTTGAAAGCATTGTCCAATGGAAGAAAAGAGAAGAAAAAGACTACCAAAAGTACTTTAAACTTTCAGTATCTCCCTGGATAAAGCACATTCTCTTTCCAAGTTTACTGAACATGGATTTTAAGTAAATCTGGTAAGTGGAAAAAGGAAAGCATTGAAACAACCACATAAATGCCTTCTTTAGAGACACATACAAGTTTGACACAGAAAAAATGGAAAAGGGAGGGAAAAAACTTTTCTTTGATTCTGAGCAAGGGCAAGTGTGACCCAGTCACACTGACTCAGTCCTATGAGTCAGCTGCAGTTTGGTAACTTGCCATTAAAGAATTTCCCTCCAAATAAGGTGACAAAAGGCTTTGATAAAAAGGCTAAGATCTTTATATATATACTGCCTAAAGGAGAGAGACATCTCTCTCTCTTCTCTCAGAAACCAGGCATGTCTTTCCACACAGACCCAAGTATTTGCTACATTTGATCTTAGACCCTTGGTGCTCCTCTCCAGGAACTATTTAGCCATTGCTTTCGCCATTGTCTTCACATTTATCTTGCTATCAGGGAGGAGGAGGGGTAAGGTTTCCAGCACACTTTCATCACCTTCCATGGTTTGTGTCCCGCCTGTCCTAGCTCTTTTGTATTTATCTTAGTGTGGCATGTCAGATGCAGCAGACACTGAACCAACCAACAGAACAGCTGCACTCCTGTGCTTGTCAATAGCTGGGCTTTTGTCTATTCATCAATACTCATTGCTATCACTCTCATCTGAGCCCTACGGATCTCCAGTAGTCTTCTGCTGTTTCTAATAACTCTTGAACTCCTAACCTAACAGCATTGTATAAGAAAGAATAAAATATGTTTTAGAGTTGGAAAAAACTAACACTATGTCCTACCTACATATTTCAAGCTGACAAGAGCGAGACTAATCTCACACAGCTGTAGTTGTCTACCTCTGAGCTAGTTTTACAGGTTGCTTTTGCAATCAGTAGAAAGTGGACTTATCTAAGATACAGCTCACTGAATGCCTCTCCTAGGCACAAGACAGATCTCTTGGATGTCTGCCATACAGCAAGATAACTGCATCCTGTAAGAGCCCATCTCTCTCTATCAACCAGCAAGAGAGCCCATACAACAAGCTTAGAAGCCAGTGTCTAAATGTCTTCATTTATGTTGGGATTTCCAGAGCTCCTCTGTTTGTGGAGAACACCTCCATGTGAAGAACACAGCTGAATATGTAATTAGGGGCAACCTCAGTGATCTGCAGCTTGGGATAACCTATTCATAAAACAGGGAGCAAGACTCCCATGACAGCTTCCTACAGATCTCTTTTGCTTTATTCTGAAGTCTGTGTCAGTGATCAATGATGAAGACAAAATATTGGCCAGTGTGGAAATTGGGTCTGATCCAGCCTGCCTAGTCCAACACTAAATCCAAACAAATGTAACAAAAAAAGAATAAACACTTTGCTCTCAGCTACTTTCCAAGGAGAAAAAGGCTGATTCAGTGTCATTGAATTTCCTTTGGAATTTATAATTTATTCTAATGTTACCACCATGCAAATTCCTACAAAAGCTGAATGTTTGTTTGATTCATTAGCTCATAGTTTTGCATTCACCTTTCATGGGCTGGGTTGGGCTGAGTGTGCAGAAATCAAATGCTGGCAGACTGCAGATTAGAAGGATTTATTGTATGCCTTTCAGGAAGAATCTAGACATAACTATCCCCCAGAAAATACTCACAAAGCATGTATTCCTCTTAAATATAAAAGCCAGTGGGTGGTAACAGGCTGCTTGAGTTATCTGTCAGTACACAATAGCTGATTAAAAAGCTTTTTATTGATTTCCTGGGTGAAAATCTGTGATTACCTCCATAGCTACTGGCATAATATGTAACAGCAAGATAGCCCTGTGGGGTAAAAACAGATTTTGCTTTTGGGTTAAAGCAGTACCTAGTTCTAGTTAGGTTTACTTGGAAACCAATTACTCCTTATTAGGAAGCTCTAATGTTTTGACAGTTATTTGCAACAGATTTTTAAAAGCCTGAATTTTTTTTTCTTTTTTTTTTTTTTTTAGAGTTAATGAAGAAAAAAAAATCTCCACAAATGACAAGAGCCATGTGCTTACCTGTGACTATATACAGAATCACCTTCCTGCTCAAAGCAGGTAAGTGGACAAACAATTCCCACAGCACACGCATTTGCTCTTATTTTTTAATATGTTCTATCCTGTGCTTTAGAAATCTTAAAAAAATTTCATAGAATTCAGTATGCTGGAACAAAACATATTAAAGCCAACAACCTTTTCCAGGCTATTTATTTGCTTTTTTTGGGTGAGCTTTAAGTATATTTTTTTTAATTTGCTGAGTATAATTTTTATCAGATGGAAGAAACCAAAAAAGGAAAAGACAGCCAGATGAACCCTAAGGAAGGTATGAACTAGATAGAAATTGTCACACAGGCAGAAAAACACAAGACTGTTGGGAGAAGCAAATAAAGACAGACAAATGGGTGCTAGGGGAAGTAGTTGAAGAACACACAGACCATTTCAGAGAGGACTGTTTATCATGACGTTTCGTGTATGGATTCATCATTGGCTAAGTTATATAAACAATTATCCTGTCCTTGCTTTGGGTGGTGCTGAAATCTGAAGTCACATTTCTCCTTTCTTCCAGATATACTGTAACAATATGAAATTACAGATCTTTAAAATGTATTAGGGGAAAGAAAAAAAACCTTGGCATCAGTTGTTTTCACTCTCAGCACATTTCTAGCAGATTCCAAAATGTCACAGGAATTCATAAGCTGCCTCTCATTATTTCAGTCCTAGAAATGGTGGTTGCATCATCTTACAACATTGTTTCTGAAATTTAATAACACAACACACAGAAGCTTCAATCTAAGGGAGTTTACAATGAAAATATCATAGATAGAAATCTTAATTAAAAACTTGCCCCATTGTAAGCCACTGAACATCAGAAAATGTTTTAAAAAATGAATGATTGTCTTAAAAACATATCCACATGAATTATATACCTAATCCTCCAGATTCTTCTGTGCCTGCAGTTTTCTGTATTTTTTATTACCGTTTCCTTATAGTCTAATTGCCTGCTGAAAAACAATCTGGAAATAAAAGCAGTGTGATTCACCTTTACCCATAAGAGTTGAACCTCATGGTTTGAGGTGAAAATGATAAACAAGAATTAATGATTAGCCAAAAATACAACTTATTACACTGGTCGCAGAAAAGCTGGAGTTTTTTCCTAAAATTGTGTTGTTTATATCCACTAACCTTTTAGCAAGTTCTTCTGCAGACTGCAATCTTCTCCTCAGACTCCTGTCACTAAAGCACCCCTGACAATACCCAAGATTCTGTTAAGATCTCTAGACCTCACCCCCTCCTTATCTTAATCTCCTCCCCACATCCTTAGCTGAAAAATAAACCCAGGTTGCTCTGGCTTGCCTCGAGTTTTTGCATTTTGACTCACGCATTGGCCATTCCCACTGAGCAAGCTAGGCAAGAATCACGAAGGGTTGACCTGCCTGTACCCTTCTCTCTGTAGGTGTCCCTTGTCTTTCTAGCACCAGATTGTCAGCAAACTTGTGGGAAGTTACTCTCTTGTAGATCTGCTGTATCTTATTGAAATTGGCTGATAAAAGTTATTAGAGGGTTCAGGGAACTTTCAGCCCTGCAGTTTGGTCATAAAGAGCTTCTTCCCCATTCCCATCATACTCCAAAACACACAAAGTACTTCAACTATTTCAATACATTCAGCTTGCAGAATTGGCAAAGAGAAAAAGGAAAGCCTTTGCACTAACAGAGTTAAATCCTAACTCCCTCTCAGCTCAAACCAGTAACTCTAGCACAGTAATAGCTATGGTGGTGGTTTTGAACAGGGAGAACAGAGTACTCTCTGTACTGCTGTGTGCCCTTACACAGAGCAGTAATTAATAGAGGGGACACAAATTGACAAAGCATTCAGGCACTTGGAGTCCTTCATGCCAACATTTTGGACTCTAAGGAAGAAGTCAAAGTGTCTGCAAGATGTTTGGACACAAAAGCAAATTGTAAGGTTAAACTGGAAAGAGTGGAACACTGACTCCCATCAAATACAGCATGAGCCATCCGTGCTGACTGTGCATCACCAGACTGCACATGTATTTGTGATTCCCAGCATCACCTTCAATCCCTCTTTCCTGCCCACTGTTGGTTGATGGGAATGCTGCTTTCCTTTAGCATTCAGTCCTGTGTGGCTTGTAAGAGTCCAGGCGGATTTCTGCTGTGTCTTTAATCTTGCAGTACACCCTTAGATAAATGAAAGGGTTAATATCTTATAGACAAACAGTCCCAACCATTCTTTTCATGGCAGTATGACTAATAAGAGGAGCACACAGGATTATTCAGGACACAGCTAATAAGTCTGAAAATGTGAAGTGTTAACCTGAAAGAAAAGCAAAATGTGAGGAAATGTGAACTTTAAAATGAAACTTAATTGATCTCAAGAAGACTGTCTGAAGAAGTTAGACAGGAAAGGCATATTAACAATCCAAGAGATGGAGACAGTCCCTTTTTGTTCCCACTCAGGCTTTTTTTCCTTTCAACTTTTTCAGTTTATCTACTCTATTAAAATCTCTTACTCCCAGACTGTTGTTCAGAAATCTCATTAATCGAGATGTAGGAACATAACAATGAAGAGAGCAAATAGATTTTGATTCATAGATGCTTAAAGCTGCAAGAGATTGTTCACACTATTTATTTTGATGTCTCATATAACAGAATCATTCGTCTGGATTTCATGCAGTAATTCCAGCAGTGGAAGAAGGAGAAAAATCTTATGCATAAATAAAGTCTTTTGAGATTTCATATTCACACATACACACACAGATATACAAACTCAGAAATTAGGTATCCAGAATATTTTAAATAATTCAAACATCCAAAAGGAAGAAAAAAAAAAAAACCAGTGAAGAATTGCCAGAAAATGCTACCAGTTTCCCTTTATACATCATATGCCTCCAGCCCCCCAGCTAGGGGAGGGGTGTTTCAGAGAAAATGATCTTACTACCTATAGATAGGAATGTTTGTCACACTCATGTTTTCTGGGAGCTCAGCCTGTTCACTGTGAATGTTAATTTAAACAACACAACACCAAACAGCAACAAAACTAGATAAGATTGTCCTATTCCAATTTCTGAAACTTCCTTCTCTCTTTTCCTTCTCATAATTCTAGTTCCAAAATAGGTGCCTCCCCATGCAAATCTAGCACATCTTTTGTTTTTTTTTACATTAAGGGCTGGAAAATAATCCCGTAGTCAAAAAGAAAGAATACAAGGAGAAAAAAAAAAATCAAGTGCATCTCTGAACTTACTTCAAACAAACATGAACACCGGGTGTCTCTTAGGCACTTTGGCAATGAAAGTAATGGTAGTTACAACAGAACTAATACCTGCCTTCAAGGCAGATCTAAGGCAGGAATACACCCAGACCTCTTCACAAGTTTTTGTCAAAGTATATTATTGAAATCGGAGTGTGAGAAAGACACAGCGATACAGAGATGGGAGAACTTGTTTAGAAGAACATGAGAGATCAGGGAGGTCTCATGCATTGGAACCCTTCAGCCACCGAAACCCCTCACTCTGCTGAAGTCTGTCCTGTTCTTCCTGTGAGACTCCCACAGGACTGTTCCTCCTGGGAAGAGTTTAAATTAGGTTGAGACATCTTTCTACATCTCAGAAGGAAGGTAGGTTAATTCCAGACCTCCTCCCCGGGAGATAACTGGGTAATACTCCCCACATCACAGTGAAGTTTGGCCTGAGGGCCTGATTTACCAGTAAGAATTTTGGTCTCCTTCATTTCAGTAAACTATTTTTACATGGCTTGTCTTGCACAGAGAAGGAGGGGACGTTTTCTGTGAACTCTGCTGCTGAAGCTGAGTTCATAAATATCAAAGAAGAAAGAAATGCAGATGAATGGCAGCAGCAGTGAAAACGCTGAAGCAAGGAAGAGAAACGGGATAAGAAGGAGAAATGCTTGGGAGGATCATTTAAAAGCTGCAAAACAAAGTATTTGTTTTGCAGCAATGGAAACATCTGAAATGAGAAAGCAATTTGCAGGCTATTTGGCCTCAAAGCTCCAGCATGATCAAACAAATACGCCTGGAGAAAAAAATAGATCAGGATCTTTTCATGTTGTTAAGAAGCTGTTTTCCTAGTTTCCCTCCTCACTGCAGAATTAGCTGAGGAACTCACAGTTTTAACTTTTCCTTCAAGGGTTTAAATGGTAACCCCAGAACAAGAGACTGCTCAGTCTCAAACTCATGGGTCACTTCTTTCCCACTTACCCAGCACTCCTGCAGATTGAAAATTGCAAGTGAAACTAATCAGCCCTCTGCACCTTTGCAACATTTCATCTAGGGTGTGAATCTGAGGGACTCCCCCTCCCTCATTGCTTTCCTTTCTCCACTTTGCAGCATCCTCAGTTGCTTGCCGCATAGGAGCAAACTCGAGTCACCTCTGCAACGGGGAAGGTCACCACTCTCCAAGCAGGCAGTGGAATTCATTACAGTCAGGAGTGCATTTATTTCACAAGTGGACCATACAGGTAAGGGCCCAAAGTTAAGGTTCCTGAGGGTACTCTGAGGGAAATAACCACAAACCCACAGGAATTGTTACAGATTGTTGTTGAACATCAGAGCATCATCAGAACTAAGCAATATTTGATTAGTTTAAGTGTCCTAAGACTTAAAACAATCCCTCTTTTTGTGTTTCCAGCCATACAGCAGTGAAGGTATCTCAGATATTACTGCATCCTTTCCATCAAGGTAACTCTAGTTTCACCAGCAGTTGCCACTGCTTTCCCTGCTGACAGCTATTCTGAGTCAACAGTGATTCCATGGTCTATTTACAGGACCTTAGGGATCAGCTGGATTTTTGGAGGGGTTTGTAAAGACTTTTGTACTGTTAGAAATATTTCTGGGAACTGTTCCTGATAATTATTCTTCATTACTTTACAGTGAGTAAGAGGCTTGGGCACCCACCTCTTGTTTCATAACCTTGCTGATGTTCAGTTTCCACACGGCATTCCTGTTCCTAGGACCTTCTTTGACCCAGGCCTAACAGCCCTGCATACAGTGAAACAATCTGGATTTTAGTGAACCTGGGAAGACATCAGAGGTGATGTGCTCCAGGCAAAATAGTCTATTTCCAATTCCTTCAGCTTCATATAATTTCTGAACTTCAGTTCCATTATGGTATTACCTTAATGACACAAAGCATTTTTGAATAATATGTTCTGTATACCTACAGACACAGTAGGATCACATATTAAAAGAAGATAAGATGACAACTTGAAGCTGGTTTTCAAAGGGATAGTAGTTTCAGAAGAATTGAAGGTTTCAGAGTTTCTTAGAACAGGAAATACTTTAAAGCATTCTATATTAATGTGACAAAATAGTATTGTGCTGATGATCTATTAAACCTGAAGTGCACCCTAATAAAACCTGAAATAATAGGATGAAAAAAGATGGAAAATAAACACAAGTAGTATCTTAAAACTGTATGCTAAGCTAGAGCAACACACACGTGGATATCATTTTATCAGGACAAGAGATGTATGTGACATCAGCTCAAATACAAAACATTATGTCACTTCAATATACTCTGAGAACAGTTTGAAGTGAAATCAATTCCAATTGCCCTGACTACATGCATCATTCTTTTAGTAATATATAACTTTTTTGGTCTGTATTGTTACTACAAAGCAATGCTAAAAAATAAAGGCCCTTTTGATTGGGTTGGTTTTTGGTTTTTTTGGGTTTTTTTTTTGGACTGTGCCAAAAGACCATGCTTTGCATGGGGAAAAGAAAAAATATTTTTAAATAATTTTGTAATTAGCTAATGCTCTGAGCCATGAACTCAGACTAACCCAATCTAGCAGTTAAGCGAAAAGTTTTATGGATCATCATAAAGTCAGCTCATGTTTTTTAAAATTGCAGCTCCACTGTTTGATTCTGACCTCCAGCATAATCTAGGTGCTTTGTGAGGAAATATTTCATTTCATTTGCTTGAAATTTATCCATGATTATCTTCATGTGACCTCACATCCTTTAATTATGAAAGACTGTAAAAATCTGGGACTAGTTTGGTTTTTTTATATACCCTTTATATCGTCAGTGTTTAAATTAAAGCTAGGTTAGGCTGTTTCTCATGCTAAGAAATTGTAAATTTTGAAAAATATCAGGATGAAGTTTATTTGTCATACATCAACATGCCTAATTTTCCCAAATCCTGCTTGTTTACATGATAAGACTAAATGCTAGACTGCAATGTCATGTAAACACTTATTTGATTTTAAGATTTTCTTCCTTGGTAGCATCATTTGAATTAGATTCACACTGATTTCAACAAGACTGATCTTACTTTATGTGATGGAACAGAGTAAGGGTTTACAAATACCTCCTTTTGGGAGAAGGACCTACTGAATGAGACATTGGAAAGTGAAAAAACAGAGCGCTCCTCAGCCCCAGAAGCAGGAAGTTCACAGGAAATCACACACCTGTGTTAAATACACATCTGGATGGGATTTGCTAAAATCTTTGGGAAATGAATGCACTGCAGGTTCTTGCTGGCATGTCAACTCTCAATCTTGGGTCAGCCACTCTCAGAAATACCTGCTGTAGTCTTGATAAATCTTATCCCTGCCAAAAGCAGATTAAATTGAGTGCCCACCTTTTGAAGTTTATTTTTTTTAGGGAAAATTTAAGAGGTTATTGCCTTCAAGGCAAAGGTGATTTTGGACCTTAGGGTTGGCATAGTCCCAAAAGAACAATTTAGCTGGTAACTTTTACTAGTCACGATTTCACTCTCGCATTGGATGCACCTAAATCAAATTGGCAACATATCAAAGTCAAAACACAACAAAGTTTCTGGAGATTAAAAAAAAAAACTAAAAACATCCCATAAACAAACAGCTCTGTTATATACCTATCAAAAACAAACAGAAAAGGTACTCAGTGTAGAGTCTGATAAGTAAAATTTAGTACAAAAAAATACCAACATAACACTCAATCCCTGCCTGTTGTCATATTATAATTGCCTGTTCTGTTCTACATAACTGTTCTTATGATTATATTCAAGGTTTCAGGCAAGAGGTGCATGACTGAAGAAATATACTTCAGAAATAACATCTGCTTGACACTTTCTTCAAGTTCCTCAAATAATCATTTTCAGTATTTCTGTAATAGGATGACTGAAGTAAATGGGGAAAAAGAATAAGGCAAAGAACAACACTGAGGCAGGGAAAACCATCTATCCAATCATATGGTCACTTCCCCAGGGTGGTGACACATGTACCAAGATTCATCTGATTTTATATTGGTATCCCAGACAAGTTGCAGCCACTGTGGAGCCTACCACTATGTTCCTTTTGCTGTTTTCTGCTCTTAGCCAAATTTTCTGAAGCTTACTCAGATGGAACTTTCTTATGCCTTCCACCCACCTTCTGCGACACCCAATTAAAGTGCAGTTGAGTGGAAAGAGCCCAAGACAATTCCATTATGCAGCAGAATGAGAGGGAAACATCAGTTCCTGTGCAAAATGGGTTGCTACTTAATGACACAGTGAAAGATTTTTACAGAAATATAGTTGTTAGAATAAAAATGTGCTGCTTATTCAAGGTTAAAAATGCTCAAGGATTTTTGAGTCCATTGACAAAAATTTGCTGTTGATATGCAGAAACATTTATTAAGGATTTTACTCAGTACGGAAGCTGAGGTTGCTGCCTTCCAATCAAAAGTTCAATATTAGTTAGGTTTTTTTTTTTCCATCTGAACTACAGGCATCAGATCTGAACACGAATGCTTTTAAAGCGACGCAGAGATGGCTTCAAACTACGCTGGTTGACAAGAAAAACATAACCCCAGGGAGGAGAGAAGGGCATCAGAAAACTTGACATTGTAGTCAGAATCAATTTCCTAATATCCATATAGAGGGCCCTCCAGGTATGTCAGAGATATCACATGTATGTGAAGGAAAATGGCTCAGACTAAAACCACACCCTGAGACACACAACCATGTTACAAAATCCATCCTCTTGGAAAGAAAGGATTTGAGGCAGAGAGCAGTGTCTTTTGCCTTGTGGAATTTGGTTTGGTATATTAAACATCATCTGGCTTTATCTATATAGAACTGTGGACAGAAAAAGGAGCTGGGCTAAAGATGGATCACATTTAATTATCTACAATCTTGAAGCCTTAAAGATGATAGTTTTAGGGGATTTTTGTTTCTCTAAGAAAACCACTAGCAATTAAAATTTTTACTATTTGACAATCTCTGGAAGTATATTAAAAATATTTATCAATAGTGTTTAGTGAAAAGCAAACTTAATAATTTGATTATATGCCAAGAGATAGATGGACATGTTTAGGGAAAAAAACATTTTGGAGACAAAATTATCAGATCAGCCTAGGAATCATCCTAATTATTCAGGACTATTAAGCAAATATCTTTGTCATTCAATAGCCTGGACTATGTAATTTCAGAGGCAAACTCACTCCTAGTGCATTTGTTTTAATGGAGGTTTAAGGGTTGCTGATGAGCAGCTTGGCTTACCAGGGGAAAGTAAAAAGACTATTGAACTTCCTTAATTCCATGGCTACAGCATCCACGGGGCAGGGCTTCGCAGGGAGCATGAAAACATAGGTTTTCATGGATGGGAAGGGGCGGCCTTAAGGGGTTGTAAACAGAAATATTTTCACCTGCTCTCAGTTTAATCACCACCCTGCTTAGTCTGTGGTATTCCTCATGTATTTCAGAAATTGTCTGCCTTACTTTCTCAAAGTTTCTGATGACCACGACCTACAGAGTCAGAGCCAAGTTAATTTTATGTATTTGTATTTATATCACTCCAAGTGTCTACAGGCTTGCTGTTGTAAAAGCACAGAAAAAAGCCATGTCTTAAACTGAGGGGAAAAAAAACAAGATGGTAAAAAAAAAAAAAAAACAAAACCAAATCACAAAAAAAACACCGCAAAAGACCCTAAAACCAAACCAAAACAAACAAAAAAACCCATGCCAAAACCAACCAGAAGCCATTTTTTTGACTCCTATGAAGGTTTAACTGTGATTTTGAAGGTCTGCTGAGAAATAATTTTGAGCATATTTCTCAAGGACCAGCCCAGAGAGGAGACGTTTTAACAAAATCTATTAGTGAACAATAATTCATGCTATCTATCATATTGTGCCATTCATTCATGCATGATCTAACAAGATGACATTTAATACAAAATAAGAATGATGAAGGTCACAGGAATTTGCACAATTTATTATTGGTGTCAAGCCAGATTAGTTTAGCCAGTGCTTGACTAGAATTTGCCTAGGATGACTCTCTCTGAGTAAAAGACTATTATTCGGTGGATATTTCCCTCTCACACTTGGTTTTAAACTGTGAGAGCAGAACTGACTGTGGGGAGTTCTCTGAATCTCACTGGAAGAGGTTTATTGACATCTCATGCCATGATTCTGTCCCTGCTTTCACTTACTTTTCCAGATCCCTACAGTCACTCCTCTCAATAACCCACCTAAGGACTCCGAGAAAATGCAGGACAATGCGATTCTGTCGGGAACCTGACAGGGAAACACCCTTGGGAGACCAGGGGGGATAAAAGAACACATGGTGTGTGTGAGCAATGCCTTTTTTAAGCATACCTTTGAGAGCTGACCTAAATGATCATCTGCAGGAACGAATGGCCCCTTTGAACACAAGTAAAAAAATAATCCTACTTAATTAACTCATCTGATAGTTTTGGGATTTACTCTTGAAGACACCAAACCATTTTAGGTCTTTGGTCAAGACAAACACGAATCTGTAACAAATCCAGTCTTTGTTGAAATATAAGCCACTAACATGAGTATAAATGCAGAAGTTGACTGTATTTCCAAAAAGTACTGAACAAAGTTTATTCTCTCAAAGATTCTTGACACAGATTTGGGATTTTTTTTAATCTCTTTTTAAAATACCACATTTGTGCTGCTGTGAATGATTCAGACACTGCTCTCGTCCATCTTTAATGAAGTCATCAGAGTTACATCAGGGTTAATTAAACCCAAGAGGCACCAAACTTCAGTGTGGATTAAACAGCATGTCTCATAAACCTTGGATATGAGAATTAATAATATTCAAATCTGACAAGCACCTATCATTCCCTTATTATTCCTGGATGCATTGGTTATTTTACTTCCCTGTTATATGACAAAATTTGTCCACAAGACTTGACATCAATTTCTACTTCATTTGGAATCATATAAACATCATTTATATCACCCAGTGTGTAGCACAGGGTTAAGCTACACCTCTGGGTAACAAACAAATCTAGACTGAGTTTCCATGGATTCATCATGAACAAAGTAATGTCTTTGAAGAGGGAAGTCAAAAAAAACACCACCACAAAAAGCCCTTTGGTCTGAGCAATTTTAAGTCCTAATGCAACATTCCTGCCTATGAAAATTAATGCTGTAAAAGCCCTAGAGAGAAACCTGTAGAAAAACTAATCCATCACTACAGCTAGAGATGGGAAAGTCTTTGCCTCATAAGCTTTTTTTTTTCTTTTTTGAGACAACAATACTTTCTTTCAGCTGAAATTATTCAAATAGTCAAGGAAGAATTTTTCATCCTTTTTTTTTTTTAAGTTTTCAGCTGAATAAATCCCTCAGTCTGGCTTAGTATGTAATCACATCAATATTAGACTCAGCACAGGAAGTGTGAGAGGAACAAGTGACCAGGACATCTTTTGGTGACACTTTGCCTGTTCAGGGTTGTGAGCTTCAGCCACCCAAGGTCTGTGTGGCTGACAGGAAACGACTGCTTCCATAAATCTGCTTGCGACTGACAGACTTCAAAAATACTTAGCTTTTTAAATGCATTGTTTCCATGTGGTCAAAATTCCTCAAAAATAATACGTTTCAATAAATTTTTAAAATCAGTGCCAGTGTCTTTCACCACCACTTCAAAAGCCATTATATGTTAAAAACATTTGAAAGCCTCCTCTGAATGATTCTACATGATAAAACAAAAAAAAAGTACATTGAATGCAATGATCAGTTGCAATGTAAAAGCTTCTGCTGTTGTGAGCTGACAGGAGCAAGACCCATGTAATTTTAGACTTCTGATTATTCTGGGTTTTTAACACTTTGCCTGTTCTCATGGGTGACAGCAATGTCCAATACCAGGCTTTGCCCAATAGATCACAGGAAACTTTGATTGCTTCTACCTTTGCTAAATGTAAACACTTGGGCTCTATTTTCCCAACATTTGCCTGTACCTCAGGCAAAACATATTGAGAAAGTATCAGTGAACATATTTCTGTAATTTTCAAGAACAAACATACCACTTAAAAATAGATAAGGTTTTATTGAACTGATCCAAAACTACCTAGCATTGATCCTTCAAGAAACTTGAGCCTTTGTGCTTCTCTTTCCTCAGCTTTGCTGCATGGGCAGTAGCTGAGAGCAGAGCAGTACTAATGTACTGATGGGAGAAGAGGGAGGAAGGAATAAAGTCTTACACCATCACTGTTGTTTCTGCAGAAATGGTTTGGCAATGGCTCATGGCACTGGTCACACAGAACACAGCCTCGGTGTAGTATCAGAACATTGGGAAGTGATATGCCTTTCCCTATCTGTAAGGCAAAATTCCAGCATTATCCAAATCCCCCCCACCCCAGCTTGGGATGTTTCTATCTGCATGGATGTGATTTAAATAGAATTCCTTTTCCCTGCTCAACTGCACAAGCTCCAAGCAATCTCTGTGGCTCTTCAAGGATGAATTACCTCGTTGGCTATTCCTGATCTCCTAAATTTCAGCTGAAATCACACCCTATCAGGCAAATAATCAGAACAGTGGGAGGATTTGGGAGCTTAAAACAAGACAGGTAAGACAGAGTGCTAATGAACAAAACACTGAGTTTTCAAATGCAGTTGTTTTTCCTCAGTGTATTGAAAATAAATGAAGCTCATTTTCAAGGATAAGAGCATTCTTAGAGCCATATACCTGTAACTGGGCTTGAATTTGTACTTCCACTGCCTTTGGAGAGTTTCATTATTTTTTATAATATTTTAGCTGCCATTCAAATCTCAAACAAATAATGAATAATGTAAAATCAATTGCCTAGGAATAGGTTTCCATATAAAAATCCAGTGAGTTGGGGTAATGTGGCTCAATTTTTTTCCCCTCCTCATTCCAGTTGTTCAGGAGCTACTTTTAATCTTCAGACTCCCAGGTAATTTATATCCAGCAACCAACTTACAGATTTCATTTCATCAAACAGACTGATGAGAATGATAAATTTTTAGACTGCTGAAACATACAATCCTGACAGGTTTGAGATGCTGTGAATGGTTTCGGGAGTCCCTCTTGGGGCAATATTACTTTTTATAGATTCTTAGCTATGAAAAATCCATACTCAAAGCATGTTGAAAGATAAAACACAGTTCATAGATAAGTTTGGATTATGACCTCTGATAGATATTTTACCAGCTCTGTTGACTGATGGTTGTTGATTTTCAAATTTAAATTATTTTCAAATCATATGAATGATTTTCATATTTCATATTTTCATTTAAAGATGCAGTAATACATCTTTAATTACAATTCCAATCACCTCTAGTGAAGTAGGAGCTACACTGCATACTCCAACGAGCTTCAAGTACATTCACATAATTGCTCATGTACAATATATTTGAAAATTTGACAGTCAAGTCAAATTAAATACTTCTTTATTTTTTGTATCTTGACATTGCTATCACTCATTTCTAAACAGTGTCTGTATATCTTTGATACTTTCAGCCCACAAACAGACCAAAGTCACATTTCAGATGATGGTCTCAGCAGGTCTTTCCCAAGATAATGAGCAAATAATTAAAATGATAGGTTGATGTTGTTTTTGTTTTTTTCTTTTCTTTCATTTTTAAATATCTAAAATGTAGTGATTTGTCAACATTTTAAGTATTTTAAAGACTACCAAATTATTCACAGTGAAGATAAAAACCAAGGAACTTTCTAAATTCCTCTTGTGCCTTTTTCACCACTGCAGAAATCCGACTGCGTGAAACCTTCATCTATATGCATTGTGAAAGTGCTTTTGAGCCTAAAAACTGGTGGAGGGAAAAATGCAGTGCTTCTAACTTCAAAGCAGCAAGCCCTTGAAAGCCATCAAACAAAGAAAAAACTTAAGGTCTTTTCATCAAGAACTGTAGACATGTAGGCAAGGTATCCCAGGAATATCCCCAGAAATGTCTCTAACAATTAATTTCTACACCAACGAACAGTCAGACAACCAGAAATTTGATGAAAATGTCTGTTTTTTTCATTTGTTTCTTTTAATCAGTAGCTTCCCATGGAAATCTATTTGATCTATTTAATACAAAAGAAAAAAAAATCAAACACCTCCCATTTTCTTCCAGAGAAAGAAAAAGTAATAAACTAGAGATTTGAAGTGTTTCTGACCAGTATTAAGAGTCATTAGCTTTGCAAGTTATTTCAGGTTGTACAGATAAACACGTTATTTAGGACATGTGTATAAAATTCTTTGCTAGCTGTATCCTCCTGAACTCATCTGGAATTCTAAGCTTTCAATTAATCCTTTGAATTACTGGGTCATTGGAACATACATCCCCACAAAAAAATCCTTTAAGTACTGTTAAAATATTCATAAGTTTTAATCAATAAATTACATGGGTTTTTTCAGTGGCATGTTCACATCAAGTGTCAAAAAGATTATCTTGCTTGGTTAAATTTAAATGAGAAGTTTCTCCTGTCTGTAGAACAAATAAAAACTAGTATCATTAATCTTTGATACCATGGATATTAACAGTATTTATGGCCTACCAAATTTGTGCACTCTGAAGTCTGAGAGCTCTCAGCGTAGATCTTTTCTTTCATTTTCTTCTTATCAAAAGTCAGGAACTAGTCATTTGCACACCAATAAACATACATAGCTCAGGACACCTCTAATAACTTTCAGGGATCAATAATAGAAATGTACAATTTCTGATTTGATACCAAAAAAGACAGACCATCAGAAGTGCCTTCACTACAAGAATGAAAAAGATTTTGCTGTTAAAAGTTAAGTTCAACCAAGTTGACTTCAACTTCTCTCTCATCACTGTCCTGATCATCCTATTTGATGAGGTATACAAATATCATAGCAAAGGTTCTCCTCATGGATTGCTAGCTCATCTGTAAATTAGAAATCAATG
Organism: Motacilla alba alba; assembly: GCF_015832195.1. Lineage (NCBI taxonomy): Eukaryota > Metazoa > Chordata > Aves > Passeriformes > Motacillidae > Motacilla > Motacilla alba. Next base: position 13,680,809 of record NC_052022.1, read on the forward strand.
AAAACTAAAAAAGAAAAAAGTTACAGTATCAGCAAAGTATTGCCATGAAAAACATCTGGAAAAGTCTCTTGACATCTGAACTGAAATCACACCCCAAAGAATGTGATACTCAGTAGATGAGAACTCAGCCAGAAGGGAGAAGGATTTTGTTGGTTTGTAGTGCTGTGCTAAAGGTTTAATCAAGGAACACCCCTAAAACCCCACCCTAACTCACTGTTACCATACTCACTGACTTGTCTGCTTTCCCACTTTCCTTTAACATAACACTGGCACCAATTCCAAAGTTGTGGTAATTCCCACAGATTAAATCAAGAACTGTATAGCCAAAGAGGACTTGCTTACATTGGCCCACTGGAGCTCTTCAGGAGGGGCTGAAGCCAAAGAGAGAGGAAGAGGTTTTCTCTGTTGTTAATTAAGCTGAATATCCTCAGTTTATCCAGGCAGAATATTTTCTATCCATGGTCCAGTATTAAAAAAAAAAAAAATTCCTATAACCTGGTTGCTCAGAACCACAGAGAAATCCCCCATTTCTTTAAATAATCCAAGTTGGCTTGAAGGCTTCAAAGCATTTGAAGTCACAGTGCCCACTCTTGAGATACTAAATAATGCAGCATAAGAGGAGATTCTGCCACACAGCAAGGCAAAAGGAGGAAAGACACTTTGAGCTGAAGGAGGCAATTAAGGTAGGACTGTAAGGGGACCCTCAGGACGAGTGTTGAATGTTCCCTGCAAAGTCACCTTTCTGACTTTTCAAGGACTAAAGGCATCAGAGAATAGATGTAACAGCCAGGCTTTCTGCTTGTCATTGACAGCTCCTGGCAAGTAGCAAGTGGGTACAGACTAAGCCTAAGGAAAGCATTCTTCAAAGGTGCCTGACTGCCACTGAGGCAGCCAGACACATCTTCACTGTTTGCAGTCCCTAAGGTGAGCATAAATTGCTTTTCACGGGGGACTAGTTGGCCATTGCATGCTATGTTTCCCTCAGAGCTGGGGCAATGGCAAAGGCAAGGCTGTGGGGCAAGAGCAGCAGGAACACGACTGGTAGGGAAAGGCCAACTCTTGAAATGTTCTTGATCTGATTCTTTCCTTTCCCAAGTCACAACACTGACAGCCCGGGCACAGTGCTGTTTTCAGCATTGGGGAAGTTAAAACCACAGGGTTTCCTAGCTTCCCCCAGTATGCTTTATTCATCTGACTATGCTGTCTTGGAGTATCTCCCATGAGCTAATTATGTAAGAGCAATCCTCACATGTTGGGATTTGTTAAAACTTCCTGTTACAAATACCTACTGGATATGCCAACACTACAGAAAACATGACAAACCCCAAATCAGTTTGTATTTTTAGTGCAAGAAATGTTTCTTTAGCACTGCCTGAAACTCCTAATTAAGCAGAAATACAGAAATGAGGCCAAGACAAACACTACTCTCAGAGAATAAGAATAAATCTATTGCCTCCTTGATTTTTCATATGCACACAAGAGAGCAGGGCTTTGGTTTAATATCATTATTTCTGTCAGAGTCATTGTTCACATACAGGTGAGCTGAGATTACTAGGCCATAGGACCCGATTTGCATCCTGATTACCTTGAATCACAAGTATGAGTCCATTTCCCAAATGCATGACAAGAGTTCAGATTACATTTCCACATTGGAGAAGAAAAGGAGGGAGCACGTAGTTTGCAGGCCAGCATGCCAAGGCTCAAAAATCCATTATGCAAATCATCTAGGAAAACCTATTCAGGCTGCTCATCTTGTTTGTTTGTCAGCTTGAACAAGGATCAGGAGAAATTCTTCAAGCTATCCTTCTGTTGCACAGTAACAATTTACACTGATGATACATTACACAAAGGAGGTGGAGGAGCAGAGGGTGCTGGAAGCAGCCACCTTTTTTTCTCCTAGGCACAGCAAATGACTCCCAAGAAATTCTACAGCTCTGATTAAAATATCAGTTTCCTAGATGCACAAGAGCATACTGTGAAATTTCTATTATCTGGTACTTTTGTAAGAAATACAGCTTTTGCCTGAGAAGTAAACAGCTCAAGTCCAGCTTGACTTCACCCGGCTGTTTGAGCCCTGGGAATAAGCACAGCCCTACCTTTGCTTTGTAGTGATGGATTTCAGCCGGTGTTTTTATGAAGTAAGAAACAGAATTGCTTGCAATACCTTTGAAATAATTCAGAATTAAAACAAAGCTACTTTCCATGGAAAGAATATTTACAATGTGTGGTCTGCGTCACTAACATTAGTCAGGGATTCTACACTGGAAAAAAAACCAAAGAAAGCCACAAACCAAAAAGAGAAATCACCAAAAAGCATCCTCCTAAAAAACCCAATCAAAGAAGAGTACAACAAAAACTAATTGCTCCACTGCTGAAGAGTGAGTAAAGAGGAATGTGATTGTCCTTAGGTAAACTCAGAATGTCGGTGTTTTCTGATTCTCGTTCTTGCAACAGCCCTCATTTTTCACGGGTTGCAATTACATCTGTGCAAAAACATTTCTCCTTATTCTGCGATATGTTATCACAGAGGCATTACCACCATCTCTGATTGGATCAGCCTTAACCAGCATCAGGTCCCTCTTGGAGCTGCCTGGCATTGGCTCTGCTGGACAGGCAGGCAGCTTCCATAGCATCTCACAGAAACCAACCCTGTAGCTGCCCCAGTACCAAAATGTGGCCATACAAACCCAATACAGTGTGGTATCAAATGCAGGACAGTTCACACTTAGAGAAGTGCCTTGATTTTAAGTCTTTGTTTATCATACAGTGCCAATATGAGTACCCCAAATTCTTAAAGATGGAATTAAAGCTCAAAACTTCACATTTGGGAGCCTGCTGAAGAGCTGGCACTTTCATTCCTGTAAAAGTGGCTTCCTATCAATGGTAAGAGCATTCGTATCTGCAAGCCACTAACTAAAGCACTGCCAAGGCAATATTAGAAAACCTGAAGCGTAATAACACCCTGACCAGCCACAGGAGAGCTGCCAGTGTCCCTCAGGCTTGTTTAACTGATCACATTCCCCCTATGTGTCTTGTGACACTGCTGGGAATTGATCCTTTAAGATTTCATCCATTATTTCTAACATATTTTCTAACTTCCACTCTGTTTGGCTCAGGCTTGATATTTAATAACCTGAAAAACAAACACAGGTGGGCTGCCAGGCTGCCTCTCAACAGCTTCTGCTGACAAAGGGGAAACCAAAGACAGCGGGCTGGAGCTGACTTTGCAAAGCTTGGCTTTATTATAACTGTTTCCTCTTCTTTTTAATTTGAAAGACAGGCTTGAGCTTCCTCTGGGGAGTAAGGATTTTGGGACAGTCTCAGAACTGTGGGCGGCCCCAGCACTGAGCTCCTGCCTGTGAACAGGGGCTCTGTTTTGCTCAATGTTCTGATTTTTCCCCCAGTGTGTTCATTGATCACTATCTTTTTGACAATCACATTGCAGTCACGTACAAGGAATTTTTCCCTGTTATTGTCCAACAGACCTTCAGTTTCTGCTCCCAGAGAGCTTTCCAAAAGTTAGAGTCTACTCCCAAATTTATCCTTTTGCTTACATGTTTTTCAAATTTCACACCGCATCACTGAAGCTGTTACTGCTTATTAGATTCAAGTCCCAAGACTTTTTCTCCAAATTGTCCAGATTTCTGATCTTGATTCATTTATTTACAAATATTTTTCCATGGTATTTACTTTTGGTTCCATATTTTTCCATGCTGAGTCAGAATTAATATTACCATCCCATCTGGTAATTTCCAGATGCATTTGAAACCCTACTTTTCCTGGTATAAATAAATCCCCCAAAGCAATCTTTCTTAAAAATCAAGCACTTCTAGGAGAGAAAAATGATCAGAGTAAAAAATGGTGAAGTGAATAAAGTCATATTTTTCCTGGTATTTTGTTTGTTTGTTTTTATTTTCCTAGAATTTCTCACAAGTTGAGAGCATTGTTTCCACCCTAAGATGGTGCTTCATGAAGACCAACAGAGTTATGTCCTGTTCAAACTTCTCAGCAGTCTTATTGTTTAGTTTCAAAGCAAGAACAGGACCAGGATTGTGCTGGACACATACAAGAAGGTCAAATAATAAATTTGGGAAACACTAGAAAAGACTTAACATTGAAGCACTTTAGCAAAGCTTGGGTAGTTTAAAAAAAATTTTCTCTATTCATCCAGAGTCTGTGTTTTATTTCCAGGGAAAAGAGTGAAAGCAAATTTTAAGAGTCTTTACTCAGCTATATTAATTCCATCCATAAAGCCTGTTGACAACTAGTTTGTGAGTAATTAGAAGAATTGAATATAAATTCCCATAGAGCTGAAAACACCATTGATCTGATATTCTCTCCAAAGTGAACAGGAAATGCCCCAGAGACAGCTGAGTTTTTTCACTGATGCACATACAAGGCAGGAAATGGTGGGGTTGGATTGTTAGTACCCTGCAGAGTTTCTGGTAACCACGAGGAGATCCCTGCCTAAGCTGTACTGTCCTCATTTAATCTGGTACTCAACAAGCAGCTGGAGAGGTCACATCATGTCAAGACACCTTCCCAGGGTGCTCGCAGTCAAAATTAAGAATGCCCCATTAAGAACCATCATTAAGATACATAAAGAGGGAACAAAAATAACTTCCTAATCTAGTTTACAGTACCTTACCTACAATAAGGTAGGGTACCTTACCTAGAGTAAGGTTTAGAATTAGTCTACTTCAATGGCTGCAAACAAGCATATATGAGAAAAAAAGTGCCTGTAGTCAATTGTACCAACAGAATTAAGCAAAAATACCAGCAAGTTGAGTAGAAAATTGGCTAGAAATTGGAAATCAAGTTGTAAAAGGCAATTGTTTATGAAGGAGGCAAACAGGGTGGAAGGGGTATTTCTTGTTTTCCATCTCTATCAGTTATGTAGATGAAGGAATAAGAAATCCTTCAGGAAATTCAAGAATTCTAATAAACATGATTCACAGATTTGCCTAAACATTAGAATAAGAAGAGATACTGGGTTCTAAATGCTGTCCCAACAGCACTTTGACACAGAAGTCTAGCAAATAGAATTTAATACAGCTACATGGACTTTGCATAATGGAAGTTAAATATTAATTCTAAACACAAAGTAAAGAGCAAATAATGCAGACAACAGATATTAAAAAGATTAATGAAGTGCAATAGATTGTTCCTCCCCAGCTGCATTGTAAGAGCAAGAAAATGGGAGAGCAAGATGGTAGGCTAGAAATCCTAAGTTATATTACACAATAAACAAAATAACCTATACTTGCCATACTAAATTCAGCCTTGGCTCATTATTTATAGGAAAGTATTTAGGGGAAAGCAAACAAACAAAAAAAAAAAAAAAGGAGTGTGCAGGGTATATGTCAGCCTAGTCACTGTCAAATAAGAATTACACATGAAGTTGTGTTTCCTCTGTTTGTTTCAAGACACATGAGTAAATGCTTGAATAGTCTCAAGTAAAAAATACATATGTTTATCAGCAGGCTCATTATTTCCCTCACAGGTACTTATTTATGAAATTTCCCTTAGGTTGAAGTAAAGCATATTCATTCGCCATATTTCTAAAGTAAACAGGTCTGTGATTGTTATTGATGGGGAGAATTATGTGACGGCAATGCAGAGCAGGGATCGTAAACAATCGGTGAGCCTCACCAAGCTGTGCACAGACTCAAATACAAGAGATGGTGTTGCTGACAGCTGGTAAACATACAAATTTGGTGTTCCTGTCGTGTTGTGTGACACTAGGGTCAAGCATGTGAAACAGAGAATTGTACAGCTTATTTGGAATCCCCAAATGTTCCTATTAAGGCATCCTTAAAAGGCTTCTAGCTAAGCTTGGAATACAATATTAATGTGGTGAGCCATTCTATTCATAATGGTGCATTGTCATTTTTAATAGCAACAAGACTAAATCCTAGAAAACATTTTCACATTAACCTATTTTTTTCTCTCAATCTACTTGCCTATGAATGGGCTATGCATGGGCTATTCCTGTCCCCCCTTTTCCTAGTTGTTAAAACTGGTGGTTAGAAAACTTCCTCTAGCACAATATTACTCCATTAAGACTATGATTTTGGACTGAAACCCTGTGAATTTTAACAAAAAGAAAAAGCCCATTTCTTACTTCTCTCCCACCCCTAACTTAATCTCCTTTGTAAAAGCTCCAATTTACACATTGAAAAGTATTTTCTAAAAAAGAGAGAGATGTGATACAGTTCTTAAAATACTAATTTATGCTCTTAGATAGGCAAAGATTTCAATTTTGAAAAAGGGTGTGCTTTTTTTACTCAGTCCCTCCAACTTAAAGGAAGTTTTTGTTATGAATCTCTAACCAGAAAACATTAACCTGTTACAGACACATGTCTAGAAAAATAGCATTTTATGCATTTTAATTTTCTGCTATCTGGCATATTTGCTTTCTTTTCCATCTTTCTTCATTACCACTGGGAGCTTCATTCTCCCTTCATGCTTTTTAAGGAGCAATGTTTCCACCTATTTAATAATTTATGTGCAAACCAGCCTTTGCCTTAAGACAAAGGTCTTAAGTTTCCTTCAAATTATGATAATTTAGTTAATCTACTACAATGGTAATAGTAAGTTATAACATAATTTACAAAGGCAATAGACTTGTCTAGAAATAAGTTCCAACCATACAGGAAAAAAAATCTATAATATTCTAAAGCATTGTAGTCTGCCAAAAATAGCCACAGATATGAAGTGACAAGAAAACTAAAGGTACAGTTCTCTGACAGACAGAACTCTTTCATCAAAGATCTGCTGCTCTTTAGAGACAGTACAAAAGTCTTAACATTTCTCTCAAGAGGTCTTAATTCAGGATCTGAGCTTAAAAAAAGAAAATTTTAAAGTTCGGCATTCAGTACAGCTTTGCTTCATTCTAAATGAGTCATTCCATGTCCTGTGTCAGGGACATACCCTGGAAGATGGGCTAGGATGTTTGTTTCCACTTGAAAAAGAATAAAAATAGCCTTGTGAAAAGAAGAGAAAAAAAATCTGCTGTCCAGTTCAAAATGAATGCCAGTACTTCTTCACAAGACTAGCATAATTGATGGTCCTGTGCAGAATTCTGAACATGTGCTTTGTATTTTTGCTAATGAATGACTGAGCTAGTAATAGAAATTTTGATAGACAACAGTGAAAAAAAAGTCTTATTCAACTGCAGATTGTATTTTTATCCAACACAATGTGGTTTTCATGACACATTGCAACCCCAGGCATAGTATATCATCTGAACAACATGAATATGATTACAACTCAGAGTCAAAGAATGACTCTAAGGACCACCCTTCAAATATAAATGTATATTAAAAAATCAATTTCTTTGCATTACTTGAACTTCTGGATTTTATCAATAGTTTGGTTACAGCCACTGGGCCAGACTTGCAGCTGATATAAATCAACATAGTCAGTGGAGCTCCAGAGGACAGTGGAACACTGTGTCAGTCACAGAGAGCTGAGAAAAATCTCTAGTAATGCTCCAGCTGGTGGCCAGAGTTTCATTCCAGTGGAAGAGGAAAGAGAATCAGGTGTAATGGAGCATGAAACTTGATCCAGCACGGACTGTAGAAAGCCACTGACTGCAGAGTTTGGACTAGATTGGGGGGGGGGGGGGGGGGGGGGGGGCAAACCTAATTAAGAAATTTGCTTATGAGAACCTAACAGTCTAAAATTTAGGTGTTTACTTAAACTAAGCATCTGGAGATCCTTTGCTGTAAGAGACTAGTAGCAGGCACACCATTCAGCTCACAAGGGGACTGATTCCTCTTCAAAGACTATAGGAAAAGTTATGCACTTATTTTGGTCAGATACCTAACTTTTAAAGGGATTTTTTGCAAGTAACAGACTTGATTACCTTTCACCACCCCTTATATATAATCAATTACAACCAATTAGAAAAAACCCACATCCTTGAAGGACAAATTTTTTACTGTACATTGAGTAAATTTGGTATGGGCAGAAATATGAAAGCTTCATAGTTTATATATAATTAAGAATTGAAAAAATTGAGAGATGCTGTACATTGAAATAGTCAGAAATATGTCCAAAAAGCAGCAAGAATTTAAATCATTTGTAGAAGTGTGCAGCATAGATAGGACAACATTTCTATACCAACAAATGGCACAGTAAAAATGCTAACAGCTAGAAAACTGAGCTGCTGCTACCGATCCTATTTCTGTAACTTAAACCAATTAAATATTTTGGGCATGAGACTGTAAAACAAATTTATCCAAGATATAATTAAATAGGTGATCAGGTCACAGAGTAAGCTCCTGCTCAATCAAGATTCTGTACTCAGAAAAGGACCAAGTCTCCCATGCAATCTTTTGCAAACTCATTCTGATCTCTGTAAACATCTCCTTCATCCACAACTTTTCTCTACATGAATAATAATCACCCTTTGTTTTTGTAGGCAGGTACATTGCAATGATTTTCTGTCTATCAAAGATGCAGCAGGTCACAGTTTCTGCTTAGGTTCTTTTCTTACTCAGGGTGGGCAGCAACTTAATCAAGAAAGGACACCAGTGACAAAGTTTGTGTTCTGATATTAGCACAGCTGTACGTGTGTTTTTTGGAGACACTCCGGAAAGCAACAAGAGAAAACTCTCTGAATATTAGCACACAAAATTCAGTTTACCTGCATACCCTATGCAGGGCAAGTGAGAAGCCATAAATAAGTCTGACAAAGTGAAAAAGCCATGTCAGATGCAAACAAATGTCCACAAATGTGTTATTAACTCCTTCCCCACAGTCTGCCTGAATACAAAGGTTTTGTTAGAAGTGCAACCTTATGAAATCTTGTATTCATAGAAAAGCTTGATTTAATAACTGTGGCCCATGCCCTCAAAGGCTTCACTTCCCATATGAATTCTCCATCACTCATGTCAAGGTGAATTATGACCAAATGACAATTTTCCTATACATTTCCAACACTTTAGGCTCATGGTTTTTAGATCCCACATGAATCAACCAGGCATAAAAATTAATCCTGCGTTCAGAGACTGGCAAATGTACCCATTTATTTAAAATTTGCTCACATGGATAGATTTATTTTTGCACAGCTCTTCCTACAGGACAGGATTAATCCAAGCCTTCTCTGGAAAACTTCATTACACTCTAACATAACAAAGCACCCATTAAAACTCAGAGACAATGCTGAGCTGATGGGTTTGGCTCTTTCTGTATGCTGAGTAGATAAGGGATTATCTTAGAAAGCTTCTTAAATCTAAAAATATCTCTTAAAAACTTTTTACAACTAAAAAAGTCTAACACACCCTTAAAGAGACAGTAAATAAACAATTGTATGTTTGAAAAGCAGCAAGTGTCCAATGAATTCCTGTGCATAGTACCAGAGATATCTGTATTTTGTTAGTATCTTAATTCAAGAGGATGTAAACAGCTCATAAACCTATTTTAAATCTTCAAAATAAAGCAAGTTTTCTTGCCAGTGTTATCCATCCAAATTCTCTTTCATCTACCACATTCCAGCAACAAAAACCTAACAAAAAAGACCAACCTGTCCCTATGAAGGAAGAAGGGGAAAAAACATATTTATGTAGTCTACTTTTTTTTTTCTTTCACTAGACAGCAAGGGCTGACCATGCCCTAAAGGTCAATTTCTCTCTTCCAAAGGAGAATCAGGAATATCCCATCTAGAGAATATCTTGTTCCCTTTTATTAGATGGCTGAATTCATTGCATGTTCCTCAAGAGAGCTTTACTTCAGATTTATGTAGCTAATGGTGACTGCTCATAGACACTATGTGAAAATCATGCAGAAAATATCTCTTAGTAGAGCCCTTCAAGAAGCAGAAACTACTGCTACTGAAAGAGAGTCTACATCTCTTCAATCACCAAAAATGCATAAAGTGAATTAGAAACACAAAGCTCCTATAACTTTTCTTTAGGGACAGAAATGGTCTAAATTGATCATCTCTGAGAAGACTGACCAGAGTATGACAGAGGGTGCAGATTTTAGGACCAAAGGCTTCCTGAACAACTGCATCCTTATATCTTCCTTAATTCAATATACTATATGCAGCAGAAGTTGATCACTTTTACTCAGACACTGTAGTCTAAATTTAAGATCTCCAACAGAAAAAAATCTCTTTTAGATGTCTGGCAGTTATGTTTAATAGCCCAGGATTTATTATTTCTTTTAAGAAAAACACCTGATGTTGTTTTTGGACTTGAACTTTAAACAAAAGGATGGATTCTGTTAAAGGTAAACAAAAAGCACATTGGTGGATCACCTTTTTGGTTTTTTGGTCAGATTCAAATTTTACCTTAGTTCTAGGGGCTCAGGTACCTAAAATCACAAATCTAAATGCATCTGAAAGACTAATCTAATCCACATTTTTCATACTGGTCTTAAAATATTATTAAGTTAAAATTTATTTCAATCATGCAATCAAGTCCTCGCATTCTCTAATTACATGGGTATCGACTCTCATCATTAGTCTTTTTGCATCCATTAAACTGTTTTACCACCAAAATAACTCTCCTGCCTTAAGAGGCGTGAATCTACCTAAGCAACACCCTGCTGAATATTTAGTAGAACTCATCTGAGACACATGAATCAAAGGTCCTCATTTCAAGATGTTCAAACCCTAGGATACAGCTTTTTAACCTTTATTTATTTATCCCGTTCTATGTGTTGATGGTAGTTCATCAAAACTGTGCTATGAGTAGAGCCCACAGATCAAGACTTTTGTGAAGCTGAGTCCATGGGAACAAACCTTTGCATTTCAAACTGAGTGTGCACTAAAATAGCTGAAATCTCAGGGTGCCTATGCAGAATTCAAGCACAAGGGTTTTAGCAGCTGTGTCTGCCTCAGGCACAGCTGAGTTCATTGGCTGGCATACTGCAGCAATAATTTTGGATTCCCTCTTCCTGTGTCAACTCCTAGCAGCTTTTAAAGCCCTGAAGATTATGACTCCAGGACCCCTGCGTAAGCCCTAAACTGTTCTAAATTTTAAAGGGAGCTAATTTGCAGAGACAGTCTATCCTTCAATAATTAAATGGTGTTTCACTCCTTACTGCACAGACTGAAATCAAACGCGATGATCTAACAAGATAAAGGACATCACCTGGGTTTTTATATGTGTGTATTTATATAACCAAACCTAAGTTATTGTTATTATTATTAACCTCATTAAATAGTCTTGCAAGTATAATTGAAGAACTGCCTTGCAAACAGTACAGACAGACTTCCGCTGCTTCCTCTCCTAGTGGAATTTCTGAGTTTCATGGATTGTATAAAGTCACCGTAAATGATGAATTCCTACCATGCCTGCTGGGCATGGTGAGAAAACAGCAAAGAGATAAGCAACTGTAGCTATGCAAATCTTCCTTGGTTTATCTTTTGCTAAGGTGAACAACAATGCAGCTGCACCAGGGTTTATAGTAAGAAGTATAAAAAGGGAAATGCCTGTGGTAAGCAACCATGATGAAAGGAGAAAAAAGGAAAAAAGCTTCATAACCTTATATGTTATGTGCATAAAAGCATTTTAAAGACATTTCATCTGTCTTCCAAAAAGAGCCTGTGCAATCATAATCTAAAGTTTTCAAACTAAGTTCTAAGAAATTGCAATATCTGGCTTCTCCACAGTTTTCTCCAATTCAGAGCTGATATTTAAAAGCCCATTTCTGACCTTTGTTGTTATTTCTACTTGCTCCCATTATGCCCATAGATAGCCATGAGCTATGTGGGATGAAATTCCAGGTCAGTTGAGCTATTGTAAAAAGTCCACTGGTTTAAATAAATTTCAATTTGTGGAATTAACTTCTTGGTATCATCTCTAAACTTCATTGCTAGCTTCACTTTCATAGTGTGACAGAAATCTTGTTCTTTTCTTTGAAGGTGTGCATTCCCACAGCCTGATTCCAGACAGAGTCTCACCTCATACCCTTGCTCACCTAAATGCCCCTCCAAGAGGAACCACCAACTCCTGATCTCTTCCATGGGTACCCCAATAGGTTTTCATGGCTGACCAGTTTCTCAGGAAAGACAATTCCCATTCTGGATGACTTCCTTACAAACACCTTCTCACATGATTTGAGCATGTTGTCTTCCTTCACCAGGAAATTTGAGGTGGCCTGTTTCAGTTCCACCACCCAGCCCCTTGAGAAGTATCTTTTAGGGCTTCCAGGTATTTGGTAAACTCCAGGCTTAACACCCTTTCACGTGTATTAGATCAGACAAGAAGGAATGCAAGGAGGCACAGAGGCTTCAGCCATCAGTGCAAGAAACCCCTGTGTATTAACAGTCTAGGCAACAGATTCACTTCAAAACCCTTCATGAGCCTTACCACAAGTTTCAAAGCAGAAAAGGGTTATGCCTTCATCCAGTGCCCCTACAAGTGTTTGGATAGAAACCGCATTATCCTTACTGGTAAACAAACTTCTTTATTTGCCATCATAGGATACATGAGGACATCACTCTCCAAATGTTGTGATGCTACTTTGCCCTTAGTCTGCTCATGCACAGCAACTATTCAGCAGCCTCCAAAAGCTCACAGGCTCCAGGCTCATGCACTCAGTAAATCTCATTTCAGAGCAGAAGCACTTATGGCATCTTGAAGCTGCTGCCACCAACTGAGAGAACTAAAATAATTTATTGAGAAGAATGCAGCAACACCCCCAGCACACAACAGCAAGACCTCATTTCCTTACCTAAGCACAATTTTCTCCATTCTACCCTCCCTATTCCTTCAGTTCAGGGACTTAACAGGGAGAAAGCTGCAGCCTCAAAATGGTGTTTTGTTTCCCATCAACAACAACAGCAAAATCTGAACACTAGATGGTATAAATCAGTGGTATTGTCATGGCTTTGAAACTGCCCTGAATTGCAGCAGCAGAGGATCTAGAAACACACACATATTTTCAACTCTTTCTACAATCTAGCAAGGAAAGAAAATTTAATTTTCACAGCACACCTGAGAACAAGATCATAAGTAAGCAATCTGCTTAAATTAAAGCTACACACTGTATTGTTTACCGATTCAAAGATTAACAAAGTTATACTAAATTTGATCTCTGCAGATAGCAGAGCACATTAAAGGGAGCTCTTTTATTCCACTGGTATTCTCTAAGGTACTTTTGTGCCTATAAATCAGGTTTGGATTCACACAGAACATTTAGCAGACTTATGCATGATGCACTGAAACAGAAGTAAGATATAATTAAGCACTGACATGACAGCTAACAAATGTGTTTCTGAGCAGTTTCCACATGCCTCATGTGGCATTATGAGGCACCTAAGCCAAAAGCTCAGGGTACATTAACTACCAGAGAGGGGCCATAATTCTCTCCAACTATACAACCTGACAGATTTCCTTGCTATTTTGAAATACAATTTGCAAATTAAAAGAAAGAAATAGAAAAAAAGAAAAAAAAAAAGAATTAAACCTGTGTAGTGCAAATAAAATAATGAAAATCACAGTAGCCTGAAGGAAAGTTTCCCGAATTCCATAGCTATCCAAGAATAAACCATACAGTAAACAACAAGGATAGATAATGGAGTCTGAGATCCAGTGTTAGTTTTCCTTTCAGCCAAAGTGCTGAGTGCAAATGCTGAACTGCAGGTAGCGGAGGGCTATAACATAACCTATGATGGAGTTATGAAAAAAACCTCAAAAAAATCAGCAGTACAGCACTCTGTGGTTTATTTGGAAGGAGTTCTTCCACTAAGTTTGCCCATGTGCTGAGGCAGTTGAACGCTTCTCAGCCTGAATCACGGTCGTGCTGAGAAAAATGCGCAGTGATGCCACAGCTCTGGAATACTTCATTTCTTGGCAGTGTATGACAGTAGCACTAGTCACTTAAATTCAACACCACCAGCTACTTAAATTCAACAACAACTGTTAATGATTTAGCATCTACTGGCAGTTTGTCCCCCCTAGCCAGTAAGCAGGGCTGCAAAGGTCCACAGGCACCATCATGCTGATTAGCAGTGATTAACAGTGATTAGCCTGTTTGATCCAGGATTTACACACAGCACAGGCTGTGCTGGAAATCAATCTCCATATCTGGGATTTAGATCTGAGCTGCTGGGGAGGATGTCCCTGCCTTGCTGGTTGCAAAAGCAGGCAGCAGGCCAGCAGAGAGAGCAGGCAGAAAAACCTCCAGATTGCCAGCACCAGAGCTGGCTGACTCCTCCTCAGTGAGCTGTGCCAGCAAGGACACCCCAACGTGCCCCAGTGCAGGCTTAAAAGGGCAGTGTAAGGCTGCAAAGCAAGTCCTGCTTAGGGCCTTTTCAGAGCCTGCAGTCTGCAGAATGAGTCCTCACACTGTGGATCAGCTGTCACACTTCATATACCGAGCACAGTGCACACACATCTCAGCCATAAGCAATTACAGAGACCAGGCAGGTTAACCCCTTAATCCCTCTGGATACACTCTGGAATCAAGGGAGACACATCACCTGCTGCAGTCCTTCCACAGAAGTCAGCCCTGTAAATTCCATGCACAGTCTGCTGTCTCAAACATTCCCGGCTCCCAAACCTCACTGCTTGCCACTCCTTAAATAGCATTTCAAGAAACCTTGAGCTCTTTCATGGCAGGGCATGAATGGAGAAAGAACTCGGACTTAGAAATGGAGTCAAGTCTAGATGGCTGCTGAGGAGCAAGACTGACGTTTTCCTTACTGGCTCCCAAATAAATCAGAAGTGGTTTTACTTTTGCTAAACTGACCTCAAAAACTGACACCACTACCTCCATTGGGAACAGGCAAATCTTTTCATACAGCAACATTTTTATTTAAAGATATCGTTTTAATGGGGTTTTTTTTGAGAATTATCTCAGAACACTCTAGTTTATTTTTCATTTGAAGTTTATGCTTCATTATTGGGTAAAAAACATTTTAAGAGTTAGGGGGTTTAAAAATATTTATATTGTTTTTAACCTTAATTTACATCACACCTTAGAATTTGGACAATTTGCTCTTAAATTGCCAATTAACAGAGAAAACAGCCATTTGCTCAGTTCTGTTCCACAACAACCCAAGAGGGAAGCAAGGTGGCTCCATTATCCCAGCATTTGAATGCTCCTGGGACAGAACAGTCTGAATTTGAAAAGCAGGGATTCTTTCCTATGTAAACCCAGAGATGAGTTTACCCCTCTAGCTTTTCTCTCCTGGGAAGCACTCATTCCTCTTCTCTACAGTTTTATTCAGTGATTGATTCCATTAGAAAAACAAACAAAAACCACGGAAATAAAACATCTAAACCTAAAAACATACAAAAACCCCTGCCCCTCAAAAAGATCAATGCTCCCAACCACAAACCCCAAACAGATAAAAAATCCCAAACAAATGGTCAAAGAATATTTTCACCAATGTCAAATTTAGCTGAAATTAGGCAACAAGGTCAAAAGTTCTTAGGCAGAACTGACATGTGTATGCACGCACATGAACTTAAACTTTATTTTCTCAGTTAGACTTACTATTGACAACAATAATAATAAAAAAAGAAAAAACCCAAAAACACCCTGAAGATCAGGCACTAGAATTGAGCTTTCCTATTCTCAGCCAAAACCCACTTATCACTAAACGACAACATTATAGCAATTTTTCTTCAGTTCATGACTTCCATCTGACACACCTTTTGGGAGCTTTTGCCCGCTTTACCCATATTATTTTTCTTTCTGGTTTTAAACAAGTTTTGGAGATAGAATCAACTAGGAGGGAGTACATTGAAGAAACTAGAAAGGGAGGACAAAAAGAGAAATATCCTATGTTCAAAACTTCCACAGGGGCGTGCAAAATAAACTAGATCATAGTCCCCAAAACCCAGACTGTGGAGCACCTGGCCACACCAAGCATGGCAAAAACTCAGCTCTTCTGCAACAGGGCTTGTTACAGAAAGAGATGCAGAATTCAGCATTGGTATGCTTTTACAGATTAGCAAAGTTGCTGATAAAAGGCAGAAGGGAGCTATTATCCTCAAATATTAGTATAAATACATATGCACACTGAAGGAGCTAATATACACCTTTATATAAAGGGTTGAGATGCAGGAGAAAGCAACCTGACTGTATGAAAAAACATCCAGCAATACAGCACCACAAAATGGTGAAAGAGAATGGCACAACAGAAAACACACAAATGAAAGACCTCACTGTCTGTTTTTCTAGGATTAGCCTTTTAGCACAGGGTCAAGGAGCATGTCTGCACAAATGTGTGATTACTCTCCAGGGACAAGGAGTCCAGGCGTGTTCACTCATGCTCTTTCTGCTGCAGTTGAGAAAAATAAAGCAGTCTGCTGGATTGTCTTAATAAAAAAGGAAAATAAATTAAAAAGTCCATTTTAACTAAGCCCATCATTTATATCACTAGGTGTAGGAGACGTGACCAGCCAACTAGAAATAATCCAGCTGGTTGGAAGCAAGCAGCAAAATGGTCATCCCATTTCTTTTGCTACTTGCTACATAATTAAGAGGGGGGAGAAATAAAAAAGGGGAAAAAAAAAAAAGCACACATCTATTTCTGAGGAGTTTCACTCGTATCCTAGTATCCCACTGAAGCTACAATGGTTCATTCATTTTGGTCTCTAATTAAAGCAGAGATAATCCTTGCCATTAGGGGTGTGGGGTGGTGGCAGCAAAACAAAGAACAGTAAAACCAGAACAGACTGAAATTTCAAAACTTTTGCCCCCTTGTGCACATCATGCTTTGTTCTGACTCCAACCCTGGCACCAGGCTTGTTGAACTCACACCACACAGATTGTCACATCAGGTCAGATCACCAAAGCAGCTGGGCAGTCCCATGGGTCCAGACCATACCTTTTTCCCAATGCACTGAAGTCCCTGACTAGTCATGAACACTCACCTTATCACCCCAAGAATTCCTCAGCCATAGTCAGGATCCAAAAACATCCTACATCATAGCAGAGCCTGTATTTCAAAAGTGCAAAGCATTCTACCTCTACTACTTATCTTCCAAAATAGTTGTTCTCCCAATGTGCTTTGTATGGTTCTACACCAGGTGGAGGCACTTTCTCTTTGACAAAAAAGCAATTATTGATTTTCTTAGCTTCCTGCTGATTCTTGTTTACTAATAACAACCAGCCTTCCTCCTCTAGTTATCAGTTTTCACCTCCAATCTAAAAGAGAAAAAAACATTTACCATGTCTTTTGTGATTTTGGTCAGGGCTTTTAAAAATTTTCTTAGGGTCAAAAGGGGTCACATGGAGCCTATTGTACATGGAGTTAAAATTAACTGCTATTCACCATGATTCTGGGAATCTGAACAGTTTGATTAGAGAACCACATTTCTTGAAGGGTAGTAGGAAACAACATTTTCCATCTATTTTTCACTTGTGTCTCCTTTCTGATGAAAGTAGAAAACACAATGACATTTTGTAACATCATGCTGTTTTCAACATTTTATATTAAAAAAATTATACCATTGAGATACTTAATTTAATTTTGTTGAAATGAAACATGTTGAAAAAATAATTCATGCATCTTAATCCACAATTAGTGGCTTCCGCTTGTACTTTTTAAGGCTAAAAGTGTTTAAAATAAAAACATTTTATTTGACATAAAGATTAATCCTTTTTTAAATTAGATTTTAGAAATGCCACAAGTAAAAATAATGAACAAATAAAGCACACAAATATCTTGAGCTGAAACTTCACTGAAATCAATAATACTTGACATAAATCGATTTGGCACCAGTACATTTAATATATTTCTCATAATTGATATGATTCAGAGTATTCTTAAGCACAAACATAAACACCTATATAAATATACAGAACTACTATCTGTCTCTCAAAAATGCTATTTTAGAGGGGAAAGAGTAAAACTTTAGAGAAATGGCTCCTGGTTTTATATCAGCCATTCAAATGCCACAGGCTTTTAAAATTCCCTCTCCAGTTACTGAGACTCCATATACCCAGCCTGAAAACGGGTGAAACAATCACCATGTAACTTTTCTAAAACTCAAAGTGATAAGTTTTAATAGCTTGCATTTGCTGATGTATTTCCTCCCAGAGTCCAAACAGAGGACATCTGTGACATTTTGTAGTTGGGGGAACAGATTCGGAGATGGAAAAACTCATAGAACTCAATGAGGAAAGAAAATATGCAATTCAGGATTTATTTTACTTTTTTCCTCTTCTTCTACCATGAGGAAATTTCCCCCTTTTGAGGTCCATGTTAGATGTGTCAGCATACCCACAGAAATATCAGTCAACTCTTTGAAATACTTTTTTTTCCTTTTTCTTCTTAGTCTAAATTAGTACCTTAGTCTACTTTCAACGCCCATAGGTGAAAGTGGTATGGTTAAAGAAGCTTTACAAGTAACAGAACACATCTCTGTGGACTTTTATCTGATATCTTTACAGACTGGAGGACTAGAAACAGTAAGCATGGTGTAATCCAAATATATATTTTCCAGGGTGAAAAAGAGGAAGAGGGGCATTAGCATTGTCTGACATCATCTCTCTTCATAAAGCAGCTCAGAAACTCTGAGCAGTAATCTCTGCTCAGATTCAGTTTGGCTATGGGCTCACCATTGTGGCTTCTCTGACTTTGCCAGGGCTTTTAAGTTCTTCAGATCAAACTAGTTGCTTGATAGTGATAAAGTTCCCTGATGAATTATTTGCATATGAGTTGGTAAAGTACTTAATGTGAAAAATAATTTTAAAAATGCAAATTAAAAAAAAAAAAAAGAAACCAGCTCTGGCCATTATGTCTTGAAGTAACCTAGTAAAATTTTGCAGACATCTCTGCTTTCTCTCAGTAGACCAGTAATGAAGAGAAAGTTCTCTTCATTAATATCAGATCCTTTGTACTCTGATCAGTGACTAAAAGTTCTCCTCTTTTCCCCCATCCTGCCATATTTGTCATGTCTCCCATAACCAGAGCTAACGAAGTAACACCAAGGATTGAACTGATGACCTTCCCCTCCCCACAGACAGACACTGCTCTCTGATCACCTCTGTCTCTGAAATGAATGCTCTTTAACTTCCAGCTTTGCTTTTCCAAATATTTTCCAACTTTATTAACATGCTGCCTATTAAAATGTTGTTCAGGTTATCCTAAGGATTACAGTTTCTTTCTTGCTGTACAAAATGTTTTTGCAGGATCTGTTAAACTAATGTGGGAGGTGAGGAACACTTTGGAATAGCATGTTCCTATTTTTCAGGATATCAACTTCAGAAACAACAGAGAGGAGACAAACAAACAAAAAAAACCACCCCCCCCCTCATCTTTCCCCACAAGAAATGTATGAAAAAACAAGGACATCCATTCTCTCAGGTTTGCAGAGTGTGTAGATCTCAGCATCCCTTTGTCCACATTATAAACTGAACTGTGGCTATGACTTAGCTCTCTCTCATTCTCATAATGAGGAGCTAACAGGGAGATATGGCACCTACTGTCAAAGTCCACACTGCACCAAACAGAGGGACAAAGTAGACTGAGAAATGCCGACTCTTTCCTTCATTCTCAAAGTGGTTAGGTAAAGCAAAGTGGAAACTCAACAGTTTCTAGTTTGAATACTACTTTACAAAAGTTAAAACATTTCCTTTGTGGCCAAGAATGATTTATGTCTTCTTAACACTACATATTACTCTGTGCAGGTCTGCTAGTTTAGATCTCTCGGTATAAGCCAAGGCCAGAACATTCTTCACAGTGAGCTGCTGTAACTGCTTTGTGTAGAAAACTGGCTCCCAGGACTAAACATTGGCAAAAAGCCTAAAACAATACTTGTCCATGGATAAAATCTATTAAGCATAAAAGAATTATAGGTGAGAGCAAAGCAAGAATCAGTGGTGCAGTGTGAGCTTCTTTAAGATGAATATATATGAAGCTTTCATGAGGGAGCTGAAAAACTCATACTGCAGAGGACGTGAGGAATGATGACAATGAAATACTTAAAGGAAAATGTTTACTCAAGGGCATCACAGGATTGATGAAATGATCAAAATAAACAGGTGAAGTCAGTTTCTTCTCATGTTTTTCTCAAAACTGTTCTCATATCCCACGGGAAAGACTCTTCACCATCAAGAATTTAAATAAATAAATAAATAAAAGGAAAACAACAGCATACAACTGAAAGAAGAGGAAAATTTAGAGTAAAAGATTTTTTAAAAAACTCTTATTTAATACTGTGGTAGTAATGTGCTATATCAGGTGTCTCTATACAAATAGGGAAAAATTGTCCCTTGAAATTACTCCAGTAAAACATTAGAAAACACTTAGAAGGATCAAAGAAAAAGAGGTATGAGAGAGAATAATAGGAGTGAAGAGAACTCTCCATACAATTTCTTCTTTGCTTTTAAGAGTTTGGGAAATAAAATTACTGAAGTCAATCCTTGCAATTGTGGGACACTCTGTCAGTGAGTGAAGCTGTTTACATGCACACCCTGCAAGGGACGCCTCTACCTACCCTCTTAGGCATTTCGAGCAAAGAGCTGTGCACTTGCAGCTCAGAATGAAATTCTGTTTTCTAATTCTAGCCATTTGGAATTGGGGTGGGAGGTGGTGAGAGGAATTAATTGAAAACCTGAACAAGCTGGTGACACCTATGTAAATTAATCAGAAAGCCTGGTGCTTAATGTACACTCAGTGAAGACTTGACACTTGTGAGATATTCTCAGTGCAATCAGCAGACAGCTTTGCCCCTTCTTTCAAACTAAACTTACGGATCATCCTACCTACAGTTGTTTGGATACAGCAAGGCTGATAACTCCTAAGACTGGAGGCATTTTTCATTCAAGGATTAAAAGAACCCATAAGATATCAAATGGTCTTGAAAATTGTCAAAATTAATATGGTGATTGCTGGTGCAGAGGACTCAAGAATAAGCCCACCAGTGGCAATATAAACTGCCAGCAAAAACCAGACCAGGGTAAAATGACAACTGATAACAAGAACTCAAACCAAGGAAAAGATCTTTAAGTACTGTTTTATTTGCTCTATTTAAATTACTGAGTAATATCAGTAACTAAGTTGTAATCCAGATACCATGATGTCCAGGGGAATGCAACTGCCAGAAATGCAGTAAAAATTATTAATCTACAGGTTCTGGAGTCTGTCTGCTGAGGAAAAATAATGAAGACTCACTATGTGTAAAAGGCTATTGAAATCAGCATTTCCTTGTGACTCAGCAGCTTGCAAAATATCTGCTTGATATCAAACCAGACAGGATAGATCGTCCAGTGGTCTTGCCCACTTGCTGATTGGCACGTCTTGGATAACTTCCTGCAAATATGTTGTCCCAAATATGGGGAAACCACTTTTTTTTTTTTTCTTTTCAATATTATATATATTCATTGAATGAATAAAATGCCCATTGCATAATGACATTAGTGCCAGCAACCTGATCATTCTACCAACATGATGAGGAGTGTTAACAGAAAAACAGCTAAATAAATCAAGCTGACATGTTGCCCTGCTTCTGTACTGATTTCAAAGTGATGCTGTCACACATCACTGAGTAAAAAAAAATCCAAACAAAGAACAATACACTCCTACATCAGTCAAATATTGTGACACAAACTGGAACAAGTCATAGAACTGAAAGCTAACATCAATCATGAGGACTTTCATTTTGGCCATTGCAAATACAAAAGAAACAAAAAACCACAAGATTTCTCTCAAAATCCAATTGTCATAATATGAATTTATATTTTCTAGATTTTTAAATTGCTTTTAATCTCAATCATTTTTATGGTTATCTCATATATATATTCCCAATACCAAATGTGTTGATTACTTGCTTCCCTAAAATAATAACAATAATAATAAAATATAAAAGTAAAAATATAATACGCTATACTTAAATATAATCTATATACACATATATATCTACATAGTGTTTATTATAAACATATATATGTAAAGATATATATATATATATATAAAGATATCGATAAAATATATATATATATATATATATAATGATGAATGTCCACAACTGAAACCCTGGTTTGTGGATTTTTTTTATTGTCTTTAACTAAAATGTTCTTCCAAATACTCTTGCTGCTCATACTTTGCATGAAGGCTCAGGAGTTTGAAAATATACAAGCAGATTTTTTGCCTGAGGATGTATCACACATCTCTGAAAAGAATTAGTCAAGTTTTACCTTAAAATTTGCCTAGGGACATAGTAGTTAATTGAATCCAAACATTAAGCCTTCAACCAGTCTTATTATTTAGTAAATTTAGAATAAAGGGAAATAAATGTTTATGCAATGAAGAAATTGAGTTTTGACCCAAGAATGGGACAAATTCATCGCAGATAGTCATTATATCTAATAATTTTTCGTACTGACAACTTCTAAATTGTGGAATGCAATTAGAAACACATATGAAAAGGAAGCATGAAAATCCAGAGAGATGAGCATTTGTTCACATCATGGGGGCACAAGTACACAACAGAGACGGTAACAGAGGGCAACAGTGCTAGGAGGGCTTAAATGACAAAAGCAATAAGCATGAAAATTTCCAGAAATATGAACACATTTATCATGGAAAAAAAGCTGTGGAGATTATTAAACAGCAGGGTGAAAAGAGAGACTTACAGAAAGTGCTGGTGTTTACAGCAGGCTGAACATAACAGGGGGAAATGACTCAGTCATTTGAAATGAGAGCAGTAGGGATTAAGTTAGCAGCAAGTTTGATAGATGTATCAGTGGGGCTTTGATCAAACATGAATTGAGAGTCAGCAATAAGCAGACAGATTCTGTCATCCCTGCTGGTTAAACAGTACTCACACACGAGAGCAACTGACTGCATTCAGTGACACTCCCTGTATAATATGTATGTACATGTGACCAATGTTAAGGGACTTTGTTCTTAAGGACACTACAACCCTGTGTGCAGCCAGAATTCCTGGTTCATTCCTATATTAGAAGATAAATTAAGGTGTAATTTTGCGTGTTTATGTAGAGAAAACACTTTTTATTTTGTTCTTCAATTAGAGGCATCATAGGGATTCTATGGTGTTCTCAATGCTCAGTAACCACAGTGAGTGTTGGCCCCTTTCCATTGTAAATCCATCCTAGTTTGTATTTTGGATTCTCACTCGGAGCCTCACCCACAGCTGCTGGCAGTTAACTCCCTAAGGTACAGAAAGTCCCCATATGAGCATTCACCCCTGTTCTTGTGTGCAGTGAAATCATGGCAGGGGATTCCTGGGCCTTAAAGGACCAGCTCTGATGTGTTAATGCTACAATATGTATGCAGGTGAGATCAGAAACATATACCATGCAAAATCCCTGTTAAATATCCATGCTGGCAGAAACAGGCCCAGAGTATTGGCACCTTGCTTGTGCAGCAAGTCCCCCTAACCTCTTCTCAATATTTTTGCATCCCAATTTCATCATTTTTTATCCCCTCAACTTTTGAGACTTTTTTCAATCATAACAAAAATGTTCCCTCTCTGCCTGTCAGGAAAATGTATTTTCATCCTTCTTTGGGCAAAATACTATTTTTCTTTAAGAACATCAGCAATGAAAAAAACAACGTGTCCTACAAATCATCTGAGCCTTACGGGCTCATCTCATGGACTCACTGCACTGAAATCACTGAAGGTCACCACAGGATTAATATGGATGAATTAAAATTGGTAATAGCAATGCAAAAATGGATTGAGATATCACAGTGCTGGGCAGGGAGATGGAGGGAAAGAATGAAGCTCTTAATTATTTTTCAGTTTCAGGAAAAACGAAGTGCTAGTTGTGATGTATGACAATGTTATTTTTAGACAGGAGAGAAAATTGGTTTGTTTTAGGAATTTAAACTGCTTGTATGAAATAAATTTATGAGTATGGACAGTGTACAGACCTTTTACCTTGTTAAAGGAAGAGGTGTGACTGTATTAGCAAGTGTTTGGAGTGGTCTGGGGTAGGGATGGGGTACAAACCCTTCCCTATCTATTGTGTGGGATTTGTTGGGCAGCTTTCTACAAACATGGCAGAAGATAAAAATCTCACAGTAACACCTTTCTTTCATAAAAACAGCCAGGACCTCACAGATATCCTTGGTGGCCTTACAGAAGAGACTGTCACCATGTAAATACAGCCTTTATTTGGCATCAAAGAATTCACACTGAAGCTGTGTTTTGGGACCCAAATTCCAACAAAACCAGAATCCTCTGGGGCCATTTGCTAGAGCCAGGAGTCTTCTGGTGAAATAAATTCTTTGGACTAAACCTTTGCAGACTGCTGTTCGGTCAGAAAAGAGAACTGTTAAGTACCAGCTCATGTGATGTTACCTGAAAATTGCATCTGATGCCTCTCATTCAGAGGGATTAATAGATGATGAAGTGAAAAATCCAGATGACTGGATTTTTATCCAGTCTGGTTATTCTGCCTGGTTTTTCTTATTAATATTAGGAATTGACTGTGAAATTTTGTATTAATCACATTTTGCTAAAAAGGTATGACATGTCTTTGACTTCTAAAATAAAACCAAGATTCCTTTCATCCAAGCACTTCTTTTTAAAGTACCCCATAATCTGTGAAAATAGCTACTCTCCAAACCTTTTATTTGCACAGTACATTTTAATTCCTAAAACTCTTAAGATCAGCCACACTTCTGTCACTGTAATCACAGAGCAGGCTTGCAGTGTAACTACTGTTCCAGTGACATGCCCAAACCTGGATGTGGGTCTGCTGAACCACAGAGAGAATGAACCTCTGCTGTATAAGAGGACAAGAGGAAGATGGAAAAAACTGGGAACATTAGTTACTCTCATAACAGAAGCAGCTGAATTAGAAACTGAGGCAGTTTCTGTTTTGTCTCCATGACAAGACAGTCCCTCAGCTGGACCTAATTGTCCACGATAAATTCCACTTTTCTGTCTGCTGTTGTCATAGGGGTCCAGAGGAAAACCAACCCATTTGGTCATCTAGGAAAGTCACATCAGAGCATGAGCTACAGCAAAAGGTGAAGAATGTTTCTTTCTATAGGAAAGATAAGTTCTGTGATGGAAAGGATTGGTTTGTTATCAGCATGGCTGTAGCTGGATTTGTCCTTGTTTTGCCAAAACATAAATATCTTGTACTTAAGACATCTCTGCCATTCTCTCAGCCTAAGACATCCCAATCATATCACACGCAAGGTCACCCAAAAAAATACTTCCTTTGCTGTAACAGCATCATATCTGCATTTCTCACTTTTTTTTAATCCCCTGCTCCAGGTCTCTTAGGAAGGAAAACACTGCATTTACTGCTGGACACCCCTGAGGGCAGACATATGATGTATCAGGATGGTCATCCCAGGTGCTCCCTCTACTGAATCATATACTGGGTAGTTCAGGGCATAATTTAAGCAATTCATATATGACTCTTACTTAAAATCCTTTTTATTCTTACCAGTTCTTAAAATGTCATCTGCTTTCCAAGCTGTGGATTTGTTTTGATTAGTTTGTTGTTTTTTTCTTTGACAGCAAGACACGAATCCATATTTGTGTGACTTCTTGGTTGGATTATTGACATTTTCCTTTGTTTGTCTAGTTTTAATTATGTAACCAAGCCACATTCAAGGTTTCACTCATTCCAAATTTGGCTGTTGCCACATTTCCCCAATTCTGCATGCATTGTACAGAATTCTATTAAACACTCTATTGATTTTAAAATCCCTATGTTAGCATTTAAAAGTTTATGTGCTCTAGCTTGCTGGGACTCAACAGAATTATAAGATCATAAATTTATCTTTTTATATTTTTCCCTGTTTTCATTTCAAGCCAGAGTGTCTTACTGTCAATCTAATTCCTTTGGATATTTATACCTACTCTTCAGAAATCACCTTCAAAAGCTGCTGAGAAAATTGAGTCCAGATTAAGGGTGAATTTAGTTTCTTTTTTTCAAATACAGATGCTTATACACCAAGCTTGTAGGAATGGAAGTTGTCCCAATAAAAGCAGTGGAAATGGTTTAGTTGCCTACCAGAACAGATGCCCAAATACCTTCCCCACCCCACAGTGGAAACAAGTGCCACTGGCTGAGATCTCAATAGTTATAAACCACCATGTTCATTACATTAAAACTGACACCCAGGTTTTTTTTGCACCATTTTCATAAAGCAGCAGACTTCAGGTTTGTAAAGCGTGTGTGTAAAGCATCACAAGCTTTGCGCCCTAGGACACACCCAGTCCTTCTGCGCAGTGTCCTCCTGCGCAATTTTCCATTTCTCTTCCCTTCTCACTACCTAAGAGTAATGCTTGGGGTTCTACAGATTGGTAGAAAAGAAATTTCAGCTTCATTCTTACTGCATTCAGCATGTTCTCTCTGTTGGCCAGCATAGTGCCCCAGGTCTTCAGGAATAAAACTGTATTGGTGATGTGCCCAAACCAAATACAAAAAACAGGAGAGGGATTAGGAGAATCTATGATTGTTTTTCTGTCCCTTTCTAGTGCCAGTGCCCAGTGTCACACTGATGTTACTGGTGTGATGCAAGAAGCAAAATTAGTTTAAAGATTTCAAGATAAGCAAGGAAGCATGTACAAATTGGAAACATATATGAAAAGAGTACAATTTGTCATGCAGTTGTTTGTTGAAAAGGCAATATATTTCTTAATGTTATTAACTTCTGTCTCTTCTGCCTCTGATGGAGAAGTTATGGGATGTACATGTTCCTCTTCAAAATTTCATAAGCTGATAATATGCTCAGCAGAAGACTGTAAAGCATCCAACACAAACCTCATGTTCATGGCTACCAAAGTTCCAAGAGCCATAAGACAGATTTATTACAGACAGCTTCATTGTCTAATTACTACACCCAATAACTGTACATCTTCAATAGTCAGGAAAAACTGATTTTTTTTCAGATTCCCCCCCACCCAGAATCTCCAGCACTGCCAAAACCTATGGTGTGCATTCAAAAGCTTATTTATTTATGCATATGGCTTGCATATCTCAAGGCTAGATGCATAAATTTTTAGGAGCTGACATGCTCTTCAGGGAAAAAAGTTCCCCTTCTGAATTATTCTATTCACTCTGCAGCTATCCACTGCTACCCCTTGTTTATCTGCTCATTACTGTGACTGAAAATGAGTTTGTCAGAAGAAATATAATTTAAAGAATGAGAACATGAACATAGAAGGCATCTTGATAACTCAGCAAATATGCAAGGGTTTGTTTTTTTTTTTAACACAGAGATAAACCTTTTTCTCCTAGTATTCTTTTAAAAAGGGGCATTCCTAAAAGCTTTTGTGGAAAAAAATCAGAATAAATTTTACACAAATGCTCTGTAAGCTGCTTTGCCTTGCTGTACACAGGCTTAGCCTTCTCTGTGAAGAAAAAAATGATCATCAGAATGATTGCTGTGAAAAGGCTGAGTACTTCACAATTTTAACCTGAAGTGGGAGTCAAATAATTCATTACTTGGGAAAATGTCTAAGTCCCATCACAAATTCTAGCAAATCAAAACCATTGCAGATCTCCATTGATCTTGTTGTGCATGTGTGTGGTGGGGAAGGGGGAATGACACAGAAGATCATGCTCTGCCTTAAATTATGCTGAATTGCACCCAGAAACAGATGGAAGTGTGGTTTAATCTGTTCATGGCACCCAGCTCCATTAAGCAGTCAGAGCCACCATCTCTTTCCTCAGCTGAAATTTGTAAGTGATCTTCAGACAGAACCCAAAATAATCACTTCTCCTCAATTTCCTGACCAACATATTAGGAAAGAAGATACTTTTTCTTGCTCCTGGATTACATTCTATTTCTGCAGCTCTTGTCCCTTTGGTTAAAGCAGGAGATTCCCATGTAAGGATTAGTGCAAATACACTGGTTGTTCCATTCCATCTATTTTACAGCAGCCCTTGGTTGCCTGCATTTATTCCAGTGACTCATTCATTTGTAAAAATTTTGTTACCCTCACTTTAGGTGAATTACCTGTGCCAGCAGCATGTCTGCTGACACTATCCTGGGGCTATCAGGCAAGAAAATTTTAGTCATTGTAGGCGGTTTAATTCCCTTTCCTATAGCCACAAGAGAGAGGGTATGGATGGGTACCATGAAAAAATATGTGTTTTGCAATTTAAAAGTTTGCAGTGACCTTCTGTCTGAAGCTGATAGAGACCAGACCTTTTCCTCGGACAGATAACCACAAATCTGTCTGTTTAGAGAGGTCTTCATCCCTAAACCAAGTGGTCTAAGACATGGTACTGGCTGAGATGGGCTGACTTCCACACTGGACTGGTAATTTCTGCTTTTCTAAATTTCCAAATCCAAAGGAGAATGAATACCTTAAAAAAAAAAAAAAAATTGCTGGTGGCCCTGGCTTTATGCACTTACATTCAACTCATTCAGCCTGAGTTGAATGTAAGTGCATGAAGTCTGTCTGGGGTTTTTTGGCCTTTGTGTTTGTTTATCTTTCTACATTTCTCCTGCCAATTTCACGCCTGACCAAACAAACTCACAGAAGTTTTTTGTTGCAAGGTAAGGCAAGTCAATAAACAGAAAAGTTAAGAGGAAAACATGCTCTAAATGATACTTTCTTTTCCTCTGGCTTCATTATCCCAGCGCTCCCCTCAGCTCCCAGACTGTGCTGACTGTGATGTTGATCGTCTCACAAATAGACTGTAAAACCCTTTAGGCTAGGACCTTCCTTTCCCTCGTTCTCTAAAACCATTAGCCAGACCCGCAGCACTACATAAATGCAAAGAAATAATGATGATTATGGATGGTAATAATGACTAAAAATTCATATCCTCTGAAGACACGAGACCAGGAGATATTCACAGCTTCCCAATTTGTCTCAGAAGGGATGAGAAGAAGAAGCAGCAATAGAGAAAAGCCAAGCAGAGAGTCAAAAATGGTGAAAGAGCAACAATAACAACAAAAGGAAAAACAAAGACAAGTTCAAGGAATCCCTGGAGAGTTCCAGCTTTTGAAGTCCCCTGCATGCACTCGCAGCGAGGAGCCCGTGGCAGCAGCTGCTGCCGTGTGTTTGATTCCCTCCTGGCTCCAGCTCTGTCATTCACCCAGCTCTGCTGTCATCAGCCAGCACAGAAATAGAGCCTGCGTTACCCCAGGTCCCATCTCTGCTCCTCACAAAGTCAGAGCCTGCTCGTAGATCAGAGCTGTTCCAAATACAAAATGAAGAAACAGACACCCTGTCAAAGTAGGATTTTCTTTTCCCCTTGCTTTGCTGATGTTGTAGAAATTTGGCTTCAGATGAAAAACATTTTTAGTTAAGAAAATGAAGAAAAAAATTCAACTTAAAGTGCAGATTCTGCAACTTGGAGACATTAAGTGAATTATTTTATTTTTACTAAGTTGCTCAGGTTTTAAAAAGGAAAAAAAAATCAGTAGAAATGAAAAATTGCACTACAAGATTTTGTAAATGTCTTTATGTCTTGTCTGTATGGTTGGACTGTTAACAGATGAAGGATTATATTTTCACTGTAATTATTCTACTCATATTCTCACATCTCACTGGTTGGCTTCTATTTTATATAGGAATGCGGTAAGAGATTTTGGACTCTTTACTGCCTGTTATTGCCTCTCCAGATGTGCTCCTCTTTCTTCCTATTTCATTGCACCTTTAAAGCTCAAACAGTGATCCAAAATAGAAGGAAGAGATTGCTGGAGTGGGTTTTTCTTTTGTTTTTCTGTTTTTCCCCCAAAACCAGGAATCGTCCTCTAAGTCAGAAATGCCTCCTGGAAGGCAAATGTTAGGTTTGCATACCTTGAAGAAGGACAAAATGTGTTTACTCCTTTCCATCTGTCAATGAATTTCTGAGCCACCAACCACTAACACCAACATTCTCCTGTAAATGTTTTATTGGTACCTAAATGCTCATCATAGTTGAAATTTTCTTTTTATTATTTTCATATGAAATCTATTTCACATTTAGCAGTCACACATGTCCAGAAACTCTCAATTTAAGGGAACAATTGTCTTTCCGATACATTTAGTATACCAAAATTAGAGATTCGGGAGTTACCAAAAAAAAAAAATCCAGTCGAATTCCTGTTACAAGTTCTGAAAAATATTCTCTCTAAAACCAGTACATTTTCATTGCATTAAAATATTAGCAAAGCTTTAGTATTTTAAGACTTTGGTTTGTAGGTTGTTCAGAAATATGCCTACCTATATAAGCAAACCCAGCAGTATAAATCAAGCGAGTGCAACATTAACCAAACTGGGAACTTATACTGAGCATTGAACACAGAGGAAAGGAAAATTTCCAGGCAAAACAAATAATTATTTTAAATATTTCTTTGTGCATAACCAAAGAATCACGAGATTAATAAAAAAGCCAAAAAAGTATCTACAGGGCTTATGTCCCCATAAAAATGTGTCTCAGAGAGCCTAATTTCTTTTGTTATTACAAAAGCAGTTGTTATTAAACAATTGCAATCTGATTTTATGCTTTCAAGAGGAGTACTTATGTGCAAAGATAGTGTGCTCCAGAACTCTTGTTAGCTTTGCTGAATTGTGCATGCATAATACATAATTGCTGGAAGTGAAACAGAACTGCCAAACCAAACAGGTGGGAAAGAGATGGAAGGAGAGAAAGAAGGAGAAAAAGACTAAAATGTCCTTAAAGATATATCAGAAGCCTGTATACACATACACACACATATCTATATAAACATGTAATGTGCTTCACTGTTACAAAGCTTTGGGTTGCTAAAGGCAGATGTAGGAAAAAAAAAACTTATTAAAATATCTACATTCTCCTCTTAGCAGAAAACAAATTCTGATATTCCACATTATTCTGTTGTTTTTTTCATCAGGTATTCACAAAGATATTCTAGAAAAATTGCCAGAATGAAGATCTTTTGATTTGTTTGATTCTTGTTTCTTTTCTTCCCTAGTTCTTTATTCATCTTTATTTTCTGCCTATCATTCTAATTTTTAACTCCCCATCAGGGCAGAGACTCCTACAAAGGAAATGTTCATGAGAGACAGGATAATCCCTTCCCATCCATAACTTTAGTTTTTTGGGGTTTTTTCCTTACTTTTCTTCTATTCAGACTCTTAAAAATTCTTGAACAGCACACAGTTCTTCTCTAACATTCCTACTGGTAATCAGTCTGTACTGCCCTAGAGCTACCAATCTACCAGTCTTGTCCTCCTCTGTACTGCTCTTTCCACCTCTTTCTGAATTGGAAAGGAAACACTTGTGGATGAAATAACCTTGAGAAGGACAGATTGTGCCCCATAAAGAGAGAAACAGACACATGATACCATGGACAGTCATTAAGAGACATTGGAAAAATATATTTCACCCTGTCACATTGAGACTAGGGAGCTCACTGTAGAGAGACAAACATGAGACACCAGTTTTCCTGGAATGGATTCCTACTTTTCCATTAAAATTGTCCTTTTTTTAAGTCTGTGATATAATTTTAAATGGAAAGGGGAAAAAATTAGTCTTCCCCTTCTAAGATGACTGATTTTGGTAGTTTGAGAGCTTTGTTTACCATTGTCTCCCTTAATGGACTCCAAGGGAGAATGAGAGATTTTCGGTCATAGCCTCTGGCTGGAAAGGTTTGGTCACTAAACGACCTCTTACATTTATTTAGAGCTTCAAATATTTACAGCTCATTAGATTTCTAGACACCAGGTATTGCAAAATACCTCCACTTTTTTTCCCCATTTTTTAGGATGCTGAAGAGCAAGGATTTAAAAAAAAAAAAAAAAAAAAAAAAAAAAAAAAAAAAAAAGCATAACTTTGGGATTGAGAGAGCTCAATCTGCTTAATTAATCAGAAAAGTGAAAGACAACTTGGTCGAAATATGTACGGTCAAAGAGAGGAATTATGGTGCACACAGAACCCTTTAATCTTTTGGTGAAAGGCATAACCAGAGTCTGGAAACTGAACCACATATGCAAGACTGAGAAATTTGCTACCTGCATGCTTGACACAGAGATTGACTGAGAAACTCTTGAGGAAAGTGTAGAGCCTTTATCATCTCTTCGAAGCCAGGACTTGATGCCTTTGCTCAACCAATTCTTACTTTATGCTCTGAAATTGTTTGTTACAAGGGTGAAATTTAATATCCTGTTATAGAAGAGCCCAGATATATACAGCTCAGTCCCTTCTAGTCTAGATGAATCAGGGACTCATTTCAAAGAGAAGTAAACTAAGCATTGGAAAATACAATTTCATCCTCCATTATCAATCCTGTAGATCAGGATAGCTGACAGTGAAAGATCACTTCCATGGCTCAAAGCCTTGGCATTGCAAGAAAATGGCTGAAAACACAGCAATTCTACATGTTTTTTATCACTTTTCTTTTCTTGAACCCCCAAGGATATAATCAACCAAGGAGTCTTTTATTGATTATTTAAAAATTATTGATGATGATAATGTTTTATAACTATAGTACCCTCTCATGGTTTTAGAAATAAAGAAATAAAGCTACATTGAAAATTAGATGGTAAAACTTGGCAAGCTATAAATATAGGATTCTACTGATTTCCACAAAAGGAAAAAAAATCACTAAGAAGCAATGTACTTATTTATGTATATCATTTGACTACCTATGGGATGGAGGGGAGCAACTGTTTGAAAACACACATTGAAAAAAATTATAGACCATTCAGTTCATGAAAAGATGAGAATAACTTGTGCAGCTGAAAATGGAGTGGGAATATAGCTAGAGAGAATGGAGACACAAATTGGAGAAATCTGTTATTAAGATATAAGTTGAGAATTTCCAGGCTTCTTTTTTTTTTCCACAGAATACAGAGATGAAGAAGGATCTAAATTATTTAGACTGCCTCCAGGCTATGTTTGGGGACCACTATTTTAAAAAGCTTAGGTTTGTGCTCTGGGATTTTATTGAAAGGACAAAATAAAACCCAGCTCTCTAGATGGTAGCTTATTAGCTGCAGTCCAGAATCTGGGTCTGATGATTTATTAGGGAGCACTGTGAAAATGCTGGAGACCTGCCATGGGTTTACAATGCAATGTGGAGTTAGGGAAGCTACCTACTGCACCCACATCCCTCCCTCTGGGTTCTATCTACCCAAAAACTAATATAAAGCTTGGTGGTAAAAAAAATGCTGGGACTGCGGGGATAGTGACATGGAGGAGGGCAGCATTCCAGAGGGCCAAATTAATTTCCCTAGGGAGCCCCTGCTTGTAAAATCCCATAAACAAAATGTCACTTTTCATTGCTAAACCTCTTTGATTGCTAACAGCAAACACATGCCTTATTTTGGCATAAAGCTCTGCACCATCAAATTAAATAATGTCGAGTTGTTGTTTTGTTTTTGGTTTGCTTTTTTCCCCCTAACAATCTGTCTCACACATTCCTTGGCTGCCTTTAAAAGTCACTTGTAAAGTTTCACACTTGCATGCTGCAAACAGCGAACAGCGGAGCTGGAAAGCTCAGTGTCTCCAAGGATCAATAAGCTTTGAGTCGTTGTGGTTCAAATGGAGTGAAACAAGTCCAGCAAGTGACAACTGCCATCTCATGGTGACTGCAGGGAATGAAAGGGAAGGTCTCCAGATGATCCCTGATGGCTGAGTGGGAGCATCACCTGAAGGCCTGATAAAATTACACAATGCTTGAACTTGAAGATACCGGGGATTCTGTAAAAGAAATTACAGGTGAAATGCCATGAGGTCACTACTGTTGTAACAACAAAACAGCTCTAATATCAGACTGTTCCTCAGTGTCAGCACCTGGCTATCTCTAAAGCTGCCTTATAATGCCAGCTGAAAAAGTGTATTGGGATTGGGTTGACAAAGCCCAAACCTGCACTGAAAAAGCACAAAATAGGCACCCTGCCAGGGTAGGCTCCTACAGCTGACAAATGATTGGCTAAAATTATTCTAAAAAAAAGTGTTACTGTGCAAGGTGCTGTTGGGAGTCAGCAATTGGGAGTCAGTTTCCAGGAAGAGAACAGGATTTGAGAAATTTCCTCAAACGACAAGAAAAATCTAAAAAAATCCTAACAATTCAGAAGACTACTAAGAATAAGATGTTTACACTTAGGACAACTTTAATCTCCATATCCTTCTGTGCATGTTATGAGAAATATATTCCTGATACATCCAGGCACAAATTATCTCAATAAGCTACGCTCCAAGGAAAGGTGAAATGTCCTGTACTTCACTAGGCTCCCTGTGGAAAGGGAACCAACCTGGAAACACAGTGGTTTCATTTGGAGCAGAACTTTGATTTTTAATGTGTATTAGGAATAATTCTTAACTGATCAGAACTAAGATACAGCTTAAGATCAACATGGTAAACCAAGCACTTCTCTGTCAGCCCAAACTGCATCTCTTTCCCAGTTTGTCTTGAAAGGCAGTGAGTGGGTCAGCCCCTTCTCTGTATCCTCTATCCAAGCACTCAGTGCCACCAAGTTCAGTTCAAACTCAGCAGCATCCCCTCTACACAGTGATCCAGCTGCCAGTGGGGTCTGCCACACAATTCCATTCATATTATAAACCTAATTGCCTGATACAGATCTACAGTGTTCAAAAAGATCCATCTACAGTTCACTTCTTGTATTTTTAGTAAGCTTTCTTGCACCTTCTCAATTAAAAAGGAAAAAAAGAAAAGTGATAATAGAAGATGAACAGAAGTAGATGTTGGTATTATTACGTGGACAAAAAATTATATTGAATGCTCATTCCAATATCTAGCACTGATTACTCCCACCACCTTATCTAGAAATAATTAGTGAGCATCCTCCTGAGAATAGCAACCCTAATGCTTCTCTTTGCTACATTAAAATTACTCAGGCTTTACACCAGTGTAACTACACAAAGGATTATCATCATTGCCTACAGTTTTAAACTCCTCTAGCCTGCAGAGTGAGCACAGTTTTTTCAGTGCAACATATCCAGAACTGATTTCCTTGGGAATTACAAAGCATAAAAACTGAAGACAGATACACACTTAGCAGTAAGCCCAAGATTGCATGTTTGTACTGATAACAGAGAAGTAATAAAAAGAAGCGAATACTTAGCTTAAACTTTGAGCATATGGAACAAGCATGCATGTGGAGAGGGAGCTCAATTATTTAGTGAAATGGTGTTTTCAAAGTAGCAAGAATTTCCTTTCCATGCCCTGATGTTTTTTCCCTTTCTATTTGTTTCTTTGGTTCATTTTCAGTCCCCACCTGCTTCTGGAGCAGACCTTATCATCAAAGGCTTCAGGAACAGCCTAGCAAGCCAGGAAACCTTGGTCCCTTCCCTGCTGCAGCTGACTGCCTCTGCAGGCAATTGGTCTTTCCTAGTGCTGAACATGAGGGGCTGATTTTGCCAGCCTTATTCAGCTTTATCATAGAAAAGTGCACTTAGCAAGAAAATACACTCAAATACATGAAAAGCCAGCAAAATAACCCAATCTTAAAGGGAGACCTATGAAAATTCTGCCACTTCTGATCCTTGAGGCACTTACCTTCATAGATTTTAAATGTCTCTAATGATTTCTGTGCCCATTTTTAGCATTGCCAGCAACTGACAGAGTATTTAAGATGGGGAACCACGGAGTTAAAGTTATATCTAAAACAGAACCTGCTATCTTCACTTTTATTCAGCTAACTGGCCTTTGGGAACCAACACAGTTCTTAGGTAACTATTTGGGTGTGGAAGAGAGAGGAGACAGTGGTGGTGCCTCTCCAGCCATTATCTTGGGGCCACAGCTGCTGTGTGCAGCAGGCAGCCCTACATTCTAACTTGTCCTTCCCTTGCATGGGTTTGAACCCCTCTCCCCGAATGCATGCTCTAACTACCAGCCTAAAACATATTTCAGTTGAGCATCCTTGCCAGGAGGAGACCTGTCTTCTCTCCATTTTTCAGTAGGAGGTGGTTTGTAGACATTCATCAAGTCAATTTGCTGTATCTGGGTCCAAACCTCCCAAATTATTAACCATTCTTACATAGCCTTACTGCTAAACTCTGTTTTATCTTTCATTAAAGCAAGGATATAGATTTAGCAAATGTAAAATAGAGTCTCTGGCAACTAGATTGCCTCAGTCTTAGCAAAGGAAATGTAACAGATCTGGTCAGGTCATGAGAACACACCTGGTCTCATCCCTTTCCTAGTTTTCCCCTCCTGTCCAAACTGCTAAGCACTGTCTCATATCAATCTCAAAGGACACGGTAGCAGGAGAGGTCAAATGACTTCTCTTAATCAGAAATAAAAGCACAGAAATAGGTGCATGGAATGGGCTCTTTTTGGCTGATCTTCTGCAGCTGGATAAATACCAGGGAGCAAAACACAACCATCCCCTCGGTGGAGAGGGAGATGGAAAACATAGGCACCCTGCCATTTCTGGGATATACACTTTACATCAAGACATCTTTTTGAAGTATGAGGGAGCAAACTACAGTTTGTTCAACATTGTCAATAAATGATTGTCAGTAAATCTTGGTCTAATTCAGGGAAATAGAGCCAGCTGGGAGCTTATTGAAGATGTGTTGCATTGTGAGTGCTATTTGTAGAACTGGGTAATTTACGCAGATTTCTGAATCCAGACTTTGTGATTTCCTTCCTTCACTCATTATTCATACATTTCTTGACATTTCAAAATGAATAGAAGAAAACCTTTTGTCTCAATTTTGTTTTCAAATAGCAGAGTCAAAAAAAACCATAAAGTGGTAGAAACAGGATGTTTTAGAGACACTGAAACAAACATTTTGTGTGTTTGTTGCAAACTGAGCATTTTGAAAATCTTTAGTGGTGATAGGAAAATTATTTGAGAACTCAGAGATTTTGAGGTGGGAAGGCGTTTCTTCTCCTGGTTCCAGTGAGTTGACTGTTCAGAATACAACAGCTATTTTATAATTTTCCATTGCATTCCTCCTACACCCAAACTCAAATAAATAGAACCAGCTTCAAATCTTTCCTAAGCATCCATTTTTTACTACATATCTAATGTAAAAAGTACCTGGGAAGACTGTGTGTTTTCTTTAGTTACCGAGCTAAATGAAAAACATCACAAATTCCTTTTGCTGGTTCCTCCAGTTGTCATCATACACCCAGCTTAAATCCCAGCACACTTTGCAGCCACACAGGCTCTAGAAACATTGACAGTTGACACCTTTCCTTCTTTCCAGTCCCATCATATATTTGGTGCTGTTTTCTCTTCCATCCTCTGCCAGCTCCCCAAAAAGGGAAGGAAAGGCACAAAATATCTCCAAGAATGTAAATGAAAAAATGAAAACTCAGGACCTCATCACAGCAGACACTAGAACATGAAATTTACTGCTGAACTAGCAAAAGTTTTCAGTCCTAAAAGCTCCAGTAAAACTCAAGAGAGAAATTTTTAAGTGGCCTTTCTCCCCTTCAACTTTAATTTCTCCACAAACTTCACCTGCACTTTGAGAACTGAACCAGAGCAATTAGCTTTTAGCCCTATCTTTTATAGCTAATTGCCCTTAAGGCAACTGCAAGGATTCCCAGGTGTCAGCTTTCTGTGGTGTTTATGCAAGTCCCAGAAGAGAGCAAGCAAAGACACTAAAATAGAAAAGTTCTTCAGCAGACATACAGAGAAAAAGGGAGCTTAAAAAGGCAACAAGGCACGATCATTAATTCTCTATGTATATCACGTTTACTCACTGAATTATACAATGTGATAGCATTACAAGCAGAAAAAGCTTCTTAAATGTAAAGATTTAAAAAATTTTTCTCCAATTTCTTCAACCCTACAATGACCCCTAATTGGCACTTGAAATCCTTTAGCCACCAATTTAATTATATTTCTAACACCTTTGAGAGTGTTTTCTTTTATTTATTTATTTAAACTGGGTTTTTTTTCCTCTCTTGACATTAATCTCAGAAGACTATGTGGGTGTTTTTTGTCTGAAACAGCAGTCACTGCACTTAAAAGGAAACAACTCTCTGCTGCCTGGAAGGTGAAAATTTCCCTTCAAATCACTGCAGGTGAACTCACCTCCATATGCCAGCAGGAGATGGCCACAGATGAGCTTTTCTACTGACATTTCCATCTGTTGGTTTGGTTTTTAGGTCCCTCCAGTTGTGTCTCAGTGGAGGGTGGTGCTGGGAAATCCATGACTTCCCAAAGGAGGAATAGCTGAAATTGCTGAACCCACACTCCACTGCTGCTGCCACTCAGTAACTTCCTGTGCATGCAAGAACAGGTTCCAGTCAAGTTTTCACCAAAAAGAACAAAAGTGATATTTCCCAGTCTGAGGGACTTGACAATTCTGCAGGACTACAGATGCTGACTGAAACAGCATTTGTTTCTAGAAGCTAAGCTCATTGAGAAGTCCAGCAAGAGATGTCTAGGAAACCCCTGTTATTACATAAATAGTCAAAGGTGCTAGATTTGTAAGTGCCCCAAAATCTGGAGCTTAACACCATCATCCCAACAACTGCCTTGAAGTTTTCCTCAAAGACTGTGGTTACCAGGGCACATCTCCCTCATTCTGCTATCAGTTTCAAAATCAGACTTTTCATCTCAATAAATCTGGATGGTATCTGACCTACAGTAAGATGTCTTTCTAGAGGCAATCATGTTTGTCAATAGCTTCCATGGCTATATGCAGAGCAAACAGCACTTTATATGTGATGTGAAGACTTCTATTTCCAAGGAGGAAAACATATGGAACAGAAATGTAACAAATGTAGGAAAATAATGTAACAAAAATATTTGAGCATTTGTGCCACTATAGGTCTTTTTGTGTGCTCAGTAACTTGTTTCAGATTAATTAGCAATCTCTGAGTGGTCCTGCTAAGCAGGTGGCAAACTAGAATGCATTGTTTTGCTTTGGTGCCCGTATTTCACAGTGCACTGTTAATGCCTTTTTATTTGAATTTATTTTTTTTTGCTCCCTTGTTTTGTTTTATAAGTGTTCAGAGTGCTGCACAGCATTATGGTACACTATCATTTTTCAAGCCATTAAATGTTAACTTCATTTTCTTGTGTGAATTATGCTTTGCTCTTTTAGTTTTGTAATGAAAAGTAAGTACAGGTTATGCAAGCAATAACCCCTGTGTAAGCAGCAGCTATCTTTTTAAACGGTTTATTATGCCACAGTCTGGTACTCCATTAAATATAGATTACAGACTGTTGAATAAATGAATATCAACTAAGCAGCCCCATCCTTCTGTACATATCAACGCAAATAATGAATCATGGCACCTCATGAAAATGTATAACCCAGAAGAGTGGGTCAAGAAGTAATTACACATTTGTCTTATCTCATGCTTCTTGCTCTCAAACCAGGAAAATACATTTGTGATGTTTAGGGGACACTAAGAAAGCTCTTGCAACTTGTTTTTCCTGGAAGGTGAAAAAGTATTCTTTCTCATAGTTTTGTGCAGATGTGCTTAGATTTCCAAGTACTGTTTCTTATACTACCCTTGGAAAAAGATTCTTTCACTGTTATAAGGTACATTGAAAAATATGGGTTAATATTCATATCTCATCTCTTCCTCAGACCTCCTGTGTTACAAAAAAAAAGAGTAACTGAATGGCTTAGCTTGGGAAATGTAGGTAATTATCAAAATAAATGGGCCAGTATATGCATTTGAGGCCATATTATATATTGTGTACAAAATCTAATTATTTAGACACTTATAACCATAGAAAATGGACATCAAATTGGGACAGAACACGATTATGAAACTGTTTAGAAACAGGAATTATTAAAACTGATATTGATTAGCAATAACTGAAACTAAAATTTGGAGACTGAAATTCAAATTATGTTGCTTAAAGTCAAAGTAGACTAACCTGTTGCATATGGAACAGATTAAGAGTGGAATGAACTAATCATTAGGTTATTAAAATAATACCACTAACGTGAGTTGTATAACATAAAGTTATCTTAGCAGCTCAGGAGGAATTATCTGCTGATCCCAGCTTGAATAAATGGACTCTGAGAAGAGACTATATCAGTGGAGGGAAAAAATAAGCCAAAAAATTAACTTGTTTAAATACCTTGTGCTCCTATTTTCCAAGGCGAGTTTTCGGCTGCTGACAACCATCACAGTTCCTCTGATTTTAGTGTGGACATGCTCATTCACCCTGCTTGTGAAAACATATTTAGAATCATAGAATCTCCTTTAGCTGGCAGGGACCCACAAGGATCATTGAATCCAACTCCTGGCCCTGCAAAGGACACCCCAAGAGCCACACCATGTGCCAGACAGTGTTGTCCAATGCTTCTTGAACTCTGTCAGGTTTGGTGCTGTGACCTCTTCCCTGGGGAGCCTGTTCCAGTGCCCAGACACTCTCTGGGTGAAGAACCTTTTCTTAATATCCAGCCCAAACTTTCTCCAACACAATTTCAGGGTGCTTCCTTGTGTCCTATAGGTGTTCACCAGAGAGCAGAGATCAGTGCCTGGCCCTCCACTTCTCCTCATGAAGACGAAGATGTTAACAATAATTAGATCTGCTTGTTAAAAGCTTTTCAGATTAAAAATCTAGTAGTAGCCATATTTTTCCAGGAATTTCTAATATTTCTGCCAGAAACCTGGGGGAAAATAAGTTCAGCTTTCTGGTTGTGGGAACTGAAAGATACTTGATGTTTTTTGGCTTGAAAGTAATTTGTGAATATTTTGTCAAAGGAAAAGACACCAAACTGTGTTTTTCTTTAAAAAGATACTGTTCATGCAAATAAGCTATATAATTACTGCATATGATTTTCCAACCCTCCTCCTCCCAGCCTGCTAAGGCAGTAAATGCCAGAAGCCATGGAAGCCATTAAAAGGTAACATCTGTGCAGTCACAGGGTGACCCAGTTAATTTAGCACTGAGCACTTTTCAGATGCCAATATCCTCTGGAGTACCACAATGAAGATAGGGAGAAAGGGAGGAAAATTCTTATTGTTAAATGATATTGATATTTTTATGTTTCCATGAAGCACTTGGACCCTGTCATGGAGACTAGTGGGAAAAAAGTCCAATTATTTTTTTCTGCCTGTGTCAAATCAGAGGTCCCAAAATTCCTCAAAACCAAACACAAAGAGTAAAAGAGCAAACTGTAAGAAAATGAAACATTGGAAAAACTCTATTGTCTGCCTATCAACTATTTCTTGTTATACAAGATATATACTATATTAGATACAGTATTTTATGGAGTCACAAATATGGACTGGTAAAACCCATGAGTTTTATGGCAATTTATGCCTCCAAAAATGAACCAGTGTTCTTATTTATTACAAGAACATGAAGAAAGCTGACTTCCAATGGCCTCAAGAGTAGCTCCAAGCCATCCTTTTTACCCAGTGTGGGGTTTTTGTAGCACTCTTCCTTTCTTCTAAGACCTCAAAATTCACTTAAAGTTTAAGGAAAATGCCAGTATTCTTTGTGAAAGGCAGAGGAATTAAAGCATGGAGAAGGAAAAAACAAGGTCACACAGTGCTCCAATTCCATCATTTGTTTTTTCACTCTACATTCTTGCCATGTGTGAGCACAGACTAGTGTTCAAAACACTGAGCATTTTTCTCAGTCATGTGCAACCAAGAAGCACAAATGAATATCCACATGCCTCATATCCTGTCCTACTTATGTTACTTCTGGGTGATTTTGTACTGACTGCATGTATCTCCAACACCATATGCTGGTAAATACTAGTATTCCCATTTAATAGAAATTAAAAAATGGGGTCAGTGTGAAGATAAACTGTTTAAGTAGGATAATGAAATGGATCTATAGACCACAATGAAAAAGTAGCAATTCAACATTTGCTCTTTCTTCACCTTTGCAGTAAGAAATGTATATTGTACGTATATTGAGAAACCCATACATAGTTACATTGCACGTGTGAAAATACACACCTGCTTATTAAGTGAAGAACTCCTTCCTGTTCTTCATAAACACTACTAAAAGCTTGTTATTTTTCAATGATTGAAGGTGCTGCTTATATTAGGTGCTTGCAATTTCACTTTCTTGGACACTCAGTGGTGAGTGCAACTGCAGGTAGGGCAATTTCCGTGGTAAAGAGACAACACTGAATTCAAAGTATGTGGGACAATGGCAGGAGAAAGGTGATGACTTCTTTTCTGATAGCTGATGCTACATTATTTCTTTGCAGCTTCTCAGGTCAGTATTGTAAAATAGAACCTAACACAAGGTTCTGGTCAAGATGGAATCTCCCTTCCTAGAGACTTATGGCCAGTGAGATTGTATCTATGTATTATGATTCACTTTATTGTATTTCCAGATATGATAAAAGACATAAACCTGAGGTTAAAACAAAAGCAAATACCCTATCTAATGCACTAGTCTGTTGTTTTATTAGCTGAAAAGCAGGGGAGTTTCTGGGAGCATTTAAAATTCTGGAGTGCAACAATTATAAAATCCAGTGAGCAGCAAATCTTCTAAGGGTGAGGAAGAAATGTGAAAAGTAATGGCTAAATCAATAGCACCTGAGTCCTGAAGTATGGTTAGTGTGTCTTATGTGAAATATCAATAATTATTTATAGCATGCAAAGATATCTTCAGCATTCAAAAGATATGCAGAAGACCCACATGATGAATTATGTACTTAGGTTTATAGAGGCAGTTCAGTTCCATGTTTAAACTAGGCTATTGAAAATGTCTCCAAAAAGCACCAGTGTCCTACTACAGCTGACTTTCCAGGCTTGCCTGTACTTGGGACACATGTACGTAACTCAGCTGCCAATTTGGACACAGCATTCCCCTTTGCCCACCCCCATCCTGTTCTATCCACTCAAGAACATACATAGATCTTATATTAAGATCTAAATCTTAAGAATTGAGTTGAATTAAGAAGAGTG
Organism: Motacilla alba alba; assembly: GCF_015832195.1. Classification (NCBI taxonomy): domain Eukaryota; kingdom Metazoa; phylum Chordata; class Aves; order Passeriformes; family Motacillidae; genus Motacilla; species Motacilla alba. The sequence continues at coordinate 13,723,476 of NC_052022.1, forward strand.
TCAATGGTTTGCCAGTGCTTAAGTCTGCAATCAATGTCCAAGCACAGATTTCAACATGCCAAAAGAGTTACTTTGGCATCTGTTTGTGATTAGAGCTGTCTCTGTTTCCCTGGCCTCATTGTCACAGTGTTGGCCACCTGTCTAAGACTGATCAGGATTTGTGCAGCCTATCTGCTCCAAAGCATCCCCTCAGTAAAAAGAATAAATGGTGGTGGTCACTAGAGTCTAGTCAATCTGTCCCCGTTGCCTTTGGAAATCAGTGTGAGGGAAGTGCTTGAATAACATTGTAAATCTGAGCCAAAGCTGCTTTGGGTTCGTCCAGATATTACCTAATGTCCCTCTGAAGACAAACCACTTCAGTACTTACAAATTAGGCTGATCATAACACATGCAACATAATGAGCATTTGCCATTTAATTTTCAGTTCCATATTCCAGAATATATTTCAGATGTGCTTACACAGCTGCAGTGCCCAAAGGCACAAATCATCCTTTAAGCTCTATTGTGCTAAGAGTTATTCAAACACTCAGAGGACCTTTTCCCACACACCTTATGAGCCTAGAATACAAGCACTGTGCACAGGCTGGAAAAATATGGTTACAGTCACATACATAAAGATTGATATATTGATACTTCATGTTTTATATAAAGATAGAAAAATAAATGTAACTGCCAATAAACTGAATCTGCTATTCATCAAGTTCTCTCATTTGTGTCCCAGTTTTATAGCAGAGGGGACACTGGAGGAGAGATTTGCAATAAAAACAGCTGTCACAGTCACTTTCTGCATCAGCTGAGGAAGCTCTCTGAGGTGATATGCCAGACAGTACATTACACATCGATAAAATAAGGGCACATAATGCAAAATATGACATACCCTGTTTAGCTAAGACTGCTAACCAGGTCCTAATTTCTAGCTGTCTTCTACAGTGTTGGAGCATTCTTAAGAAATTTTTTCTGTACATATGGTTCTACTAATAACATACACCCTGCTCCATTTGCAGTCTCATTCATATGCCAGAATATTCACAAAGTGTTTTATAAAAATACTCTCATGTTGCAAAAGCTGAAAAGATTGTTGTCTTGTAACATAGACCGCTAATGCCAGAACTGGAATGAACTTAGGTAATGTGATTTGATATCCCAGCACTAAGCAAGCTGTGGTAGCTAACATGTGCATATAATATGCTTAGTCTAGAAATAATTCCATTCATCTTAATTTTCCCTCCCTGAAATCTGAAAGAAGTTTCCTTATATTTTATTTTCCACATGTAACAAAAACTTCCAAGAATGGCTATTTGAAAGGACTTAAAGAACACTGTTGCCTTCCTCAAACAGTGTCAAGGCCACAAGAACTAGCCATAAGATGATAAGCAACCACAGGGATAATTCAGATAAGCACAGAAGGGAGGAATTTGCAACAGGAAGGCAATAATACCAGGCCTAGAAGAGGTAAGATTGGGTTAGAACGGTCAGGATAACACATCCAGACAAAAATTTCCACTCTGGCAGACTGTGGGAAAGGAAGCAACTCCCATACACATCTCCCCAAGTTATGGGAATGGCACCTGTGACCACCCTGTGGATACCCAGAATTTGGACTGCATAAAGGTGGCAGCCCAGAAGACTCTGGGACTCCCACCAGGCAGAAACCCAGGGTGAAGAAGGACAAATGAGATGCCACTGGATCCACAGGTGGTGACTCTGTCCTGCTTCATCTCTCCGTCTCCATTTCACTGCAAGTCCAGGAGGAGGCAGGATTCCTATCATGCCTCTACTCAGACACAAGTGGATACCAAACTGATTTCCTATGTCTGTCCAGCAGCAGCTCCAGGCTTCCTTTAAATACCATATGACAGAGTTTGGATGACTATTAACCCAAAACATGAAACCCAGATTAGTGCAACAGTTCTACTGCACAGCTAGTAAAAATAAAGAACAGAAACAAAATCTCTCAAGAAAGTTTGATAAAGATAGTCCACACTTGCTGGAATAATTTGGCATAAGGGGATGGGAGGAGAAAAATTTGATTATAAACTGGCAGGTATTTGAACCAGTGAACCCAGGAAATACTTTGTTTTTCATGAAAGAGAGAGATGGGAACTATGAAAAAATCTGGTCTTTGTTCTGATATTGCATGATTAATTAGAGATAAGACAGATTTTTAAATCCTTCTTCATTTATTTGTAATTCCCATGAGTTTGTTATTTTAACTCGGTTCTATGACCAAATTTTATACTGGTGAGAAATAATCAAACCCCTTTATATATATAACTTTGGTTTTTTGGGGCCCCTATTTGTGCAGTTTGCTCTGGAGGTTTTTTCAACAGGGGAAAAAAGAGTAAAGATTAAATATATTTTTCTGATTTATCCATAAATGACATATAGACAGGCTTGCCTAAAATGTACAAACAGGGTGATTTTTTAATCTATAATATGTATTTCTCTCCTGCTTTTTCTTATTATGACACTGAAGTGTTTCTAAAATCCTTACAACTTTCTAAGATTCCATTTAGATACTACAGCATCAGCAAACTTCTGCTCCTATTCTAGGATTTGTAGACAATAGGAATTTTTGTATCTAAGGTGTCAACAGCTTAGTAAATATCTTTGCTTACAATTCATAACTTCTGAGTATTATCCTAACAAATCTTTTTAAATATTGGACTATTTAAAAAAATTCCAGGGAGTGTTTATTAAATACTCTGCTTCACTGTGTGTCTAGCCATGTTATTTTCTTATAGTGCATGACAGCTCAGTGCTTTAATATTCCATGCAAACTAAATCCATTTAAAGAAAAAAAATCACACACGAACTGCATACATAATTTTACACTAATTACACCACAACTATTATTAAATAATTCCTACATTATATAACTCCCCCTAAAAATTTAATTCTATTGTTCAGCTCTAATTTTGTTATCATAAAATATATTTCTCAATAGATGCCATTTAAATCTTTGAGAAGACACTGCGAGGACGAATACCACCAATTTGTAATTATAACAGAAGATTAAGAAATTTAGAGCAATAAGTGTGTACTTACTGCAAGATAACATTCCTAGATGCCTAAAGACACTTAAAAGGAGTTTTAAAGATCCTATTAATATAAATAAGGAACTGTGAGCACTGCAACTTGACCTGCACATGTACTATAAGCCAACATGGGAAGATCATGGGCTGATGACAGAATTTTTAGAGCCTGCTGAGACCCTTCATTATGAAGTTTTAAATGAGAACAGTATGACTGAACAACAGACCACTGTAGGATGTCTTATGCTGGATATCTTCTGGATGACTCCTCAAAGCTGAACAAAAATTATTTCTTTCATCTGAAAAGCCTAGTTTTGGAAAGACAGTAATCGCTAAAGCTGCTAAAAGTATATCAGAAAGAACTTTCACTGCCATAGCAAACTGCAAAAGTTATTAAAGCTGGTATTTTGTATTGATAAAAAAAGTTCTATCCAGTCAAGAAAGCAGCTGTGATGGTGATTAGGAAAGAATTTTATTGCAGGTACCTAAAATTGCCTAGAGAGATCTAGGATTGCCAAGAGATTTTCCTTTTTTTTTCTCTTTTAATTTTTTTTCTTCTTTTCTTAGAGCATTCAGCCATTCTCCCCAAGAAATCTCTCTAATTTCCTACTTCCCAGTGGAAAATATACAAGAAATGAGAGATATTTAAACAGTCCTTAATTTCCTCTTTTTATCTGAGTTTGCAGTGTCCCCTAAATTTTTTTCTGTAACTGACAACTAAAGCCTAGGTCTCCAGCTCCAGGGAAATGCTATCCTAAGTTGTCTTTGACCCATCAGTCTCCACCTGCAGTTTGCTACAGATTTCCCTTTCCTGGCTGGTCCTTCCTGAGACATGCTGAAGGAGAGGCATAGAGAAAAAGTTTTGTCCAGCACACATCCTGATCATGCAACTGATGGGAAGTTTGGTCCTTCTCATCCAACATAATTTATGTGCTCCTCTTTGCCACTCAACTTTTTCTGTGTCTCTGGTTGCATGTTTTGTGAACCTCCCAGTATATTACCTGTGTTTAAGGTAAGAAAAAAGGACTCTGCTGCCATCATTTTAGACAAAATTATTCCCCTGACTTTGCAGGCTCCAAAGCCCTGACTTCCTTCTCTTGGAAAAGCACAGTCCCTCTCAGGGGTAGCAGAGGCATTGAGGGTGCAGGGCACAAACCCTCGTAATGGAAATTGAGAATTTTACTTTGAAGCCACAGTTATCCCCTCCCTGTTACCCTCTCCCACCAGATATGGGACAGCATACAGCAAAGACAACCCTGCTGCTGCATGCAGCCTTTGAGTTTTCACTTGGTTTTTGGTGGAAGTTAAAGAAGCACTGGAAAATGTATCAGTGTGTGTGTGAATCCAGACAGAAAGTGCATCCCTACCCTACAGAGCCTGGGGTTTAAGTTCATTTTAATTCTTAAAGCTCTTGCTATCTCCTTACATAAGTGTCATTTCTTGTGTGAAGGCAGAGACCAATATTAAGATCCTCAGCTGAAATAATCCTTACAGCTCTGCAGCTTAAGATAAAACTGACAGCTTCTATCAGGTTTTATTCTTCAGGACATAAACTTGGGGTCAAGAAGGCATTCCTGCCCATATGATAACATTCCAAATTCAGTTCCCATTGGGTGGAGTTTTTTTCTTTTCTCTGATCAATCCTAGCATAATAGAGCAGGATTTGGCACAACAGATTTGTACAAAAGTATTTCTGGGCTTGATTCTATGAAAACAAACAGAAAGCTTTTCTTGACCTTCTTGCCTACACATTAATAAACACTCATCTTTCACCTTGGACACCATTCTTTAAAAGCAAATGAAGGAAGGCAAAATCCTTCTCTTCTTCAATCTAGTGTAGCTGTGTTCTGCACACAGCATTAGGTGACCTGACACAGTTCCACAGGGTGTGGATAGGCAAGGGACAAACAGCAGCTATGCTGCATTTAAGTTTGTATTCAAAATTAAATGCAACTAAGTGCAAAAAGCCATAAAAAGACATATTAATTGCTTCTTCTCTAGCATTTTACTTATGCAAAGTGAAGGAACTTTCTCTTTATTAGTTGAAAACATATTCTCTCATTCTCTATAAATGTATTAGATGCAGACAGGCATTTTGTGCCTTTGAACAGAATTAAACAGTGATAATTTTAGGGAAATGTTTAGACAAAAACAAAATAATTCTGATGCTGCTAGTGAAACATTTAATTATCTATATAAACAAATGTGCTTTAAACTTTCTTTCTACTTCAACTACTCTTTGTTTTAAAAAGTTTGAAATCAAAACAGAGTGAAGAAACCAAGATAAAATTATAACAAATGTTTTGGAGAATGTCAAAGCAAAACCAGCTGTGGGTCACTCAACTCTTGTCAAATCTGACCTGGGAATGGAAGGACAGCTAACAGCAAGGTTCAACTGGCTTCAGCAGAGCCGTTATTTACATCAATTAAAAATGGATCTGAAATCTCTTGAAGGGATAATAATCTCAACAAATACGTTTTTTGTAATTCTCATCTTTGTGAGAAAACCTAATTATTACACTCTGCCAGATGTAGCCAGGCAGACAGATGTGACCCCAAATTTTAGATGCATTCAGTTATTAGGTATGATTTATGCTCCTCTTATCAGTACCTTCATTGTGTCTATCTATGCATAAATTTTAAAATGGTAGGACTTGGCTCTAAGTGCACTTTGAATACCAAATGATATTTTCCTCATGGATTCTCCTTGGTTTTGTTTCAGGTGTACTGTCTGAACTTTCCCTTTTAGTTTCAATGTGAAACACAAGTGTGGCTTCAGTCCTTCATAATTCTGAGAAACTTCTCTTATTGCAAGTTGTCTTAATTTGAATGTAAAAAAGTTAAATATTAATTGGATACAATTAAGAAAATAATTTAATTATGCATGAAAGTAATGAATGAACATTTGTCACAGCTGTCAACCAGGATATATCTTTTTCTTTTCTTAAATAGTCATGACTATGCATATGGGAGGTAGTAAAAATGAGGGAAAACAGGGTTGGTGGGGGATTAGAGATAGGAAGGACTGGATGACCTTCATGTGCTGTGGAAGAAAGGATGATACATAAAAATCTGAAGTTTATGGTGGGCAAAACTGAAGAAGAATAGAAAAATTATCTGTAATAGAATGAGATTTTTCCTATCTATACCCAGTCCTATCACATATTAAAAAAAGACACAACTGCAGACTGCCATTCAATTCAAGTTTCAATGAATTGACCATGCCTGAAATTAAGATAAAACACAGATGGCTTGGTAGCTACATGGTACACTGGGAAGAAAGGCACAGAGTAAATGCTGGATGCCAAAACAATAGTACCAGAATCCCAAAATGTTATCCTTAGAAAAATACGGGAACTTTGAAGGCAACTTACAAGAATGTTCAGAGTACATTACAAGTCTGGAGTAATTACAGAAATAGGGAAAAATAAAAGTGATGCTTTCCATCCATCCATCTTCCTAAGCTATTCCTGTAATACTCCCAACCTTTTTTTTTTTTTTTCCAATGCAGTGGGGAGAAAACCATGAATTTCTAAAAAAAGCAATTCAGACAAAGGGAAGCTAAACTCACTCAGAGACTAAAGTTATTTAATGGTATTAGGAATTTCCAAATTAGGGCTTGGCAACCAAACATCTTTGAAAACCTAGCCTAAGTGGTCAGCCCTGGATCAGAGGGCTGTGGCAGGACAGAAACCTAAGCCAGGTTTCAGTCACCTGTTTTGTCATCAGCACATTTTCCACCTGACTCATCCCTTTAAGCTTTTAGCTTAGTAGAAATTTATTTTTTTAAAGGATTAGTAACATCAAATTTCCATGTAAATATCCAAAATCGGAAATCTGCATTGCTAAAGCATACAATGCACCAGGGGGTTTCTTTTCTCTTTTCCCTCTTTTTGAAGTGAGGGTGTTTATATCTCATAGAGGAAAAGAGGTGAATACGAGTCTGCAGTGAGTGAGGAGTTTTCAGAGGGCTGGTCTGCCCCACTGCCACGTTTTCAGCTGCCATGCTGCGCTGCCAAGCGTGGGATGTGTCAGCCGAGCTGCGTGCGGCACGTGAAGCGCCCTGACGGATCACCAGCCCCTGTCCCCAAAGCGTGACCAGCTGGGAGCTGGCAAGCTCCAGCAACGTTACAGCAAGCTTTAGAGGGCAGCCACGGTTATTAGTGTGAAGACTCGAGGCAAATAAATAACTATTTACTAATGAGGGATGGAGCATGACAAACTCTTATCCTGGTTGCCTGGCACAGTCATGGAAAATAGATAAATCCCAGGCTGGGTTAGCAAGGAGCATCCAAATCTCAGCTGCAGGGCTGAGGAGAGCACAAGAGGCTGAGGAATTGATGGATTTCTAGAAGGATCCCCCCAGCCAAAACAGGGACAGCTGGAGCAAGAGCACAGAGGGTAGAAAAGGCAGTACTTGGCACATTGTTCCTTTCGTTAATGGCAAAATTAGAAGGTGTCTAACTGAGGAACAAACATCTACTTGCTAAACACAGACTTAATTAGATATCTCACTCAGAAGGAAAGAGCACATGAGAAATAATTAAAAAAAACCTCCTGGAAACCTACTCTTTAGCTAGTCTGAAAGTAATAAATTATGCTCTGTTTATTTGTTTAATTAACCAGTATTACCAAATAATTTTTTTTTTTCATTCTGGTTCTTTTAAAAATTTGCTCTCCTTAAAACACCTCACAGAATGCTATGACAAGTCTATAAACTTCTGGTCTTTCCTTTGCATGATTCACTAGTACGGCAACATAGGTTCTCGGAAACCTCTAGTGTTTCCATATGTTAAGAGAGTTTAAATATTTTTAATGCATGTGGCTTTTCAGCTTCAGATGTCTTTGTGAAAGTCTGGATGTTAGACTGCTAAAGGAATGCCAGAAGTCTTAACTAAATAAGAAAGGTTTCAGAATGAGAAGACAATTTAGACATGGATGTCAGTTTTAAAATATGGGTCTTATAGTTTTCAGAACCTGTTGTTGAACATGTTTGTTCTATAAGCACTGCATGGTTTTAAAACTACCAAACAGGGAAAAGTATGGAAAGACAAGGCTAGCATCATGAGGAAAAGCTTCTTTTCCTGGAATATTTCCACAATTTTTAGTTGAACTGTTAATACAGTGCAGTGAAGACTGATGTGTGCTAGAGAAAACAGCTGTGCCCTGAAAAATACATTTGCTTCAAGGAGATATGTACCAGATAAGTCATGAACTCCTGCATGAGCCCAATAAAATACACTCAAGCCACAGCAGAAACTTACTCAGTTTTGTCAAAAACCTTATATAAAAATCCACCAAGTCACAATCAAATTAGGCCACAGTTTTTAGAAAGGCTTGTGATAACTTGCATTCTTTGATACTCCCCCAAGACTTACCTCTGCTCTGATGGTACTTGGACTGTCACAAAATAAAAAGAAGTGGTCCATTTTATTTGATTTTACTTGATTTTTATTTTTTTTCTCCTGCTTTCAGTTACTTCATTGCTATTTGCTACATCAAAGGACCCTCCAGCGTGAGAACAGATTTCCTTCAGTTATGGAGAAAGCTCATGGAATATGGACACTTTTCATACTCTTCAGTACCAGTGAGTTCTAGTGAATCATAGTTTAACTTTCTCAGGATAATTGTTAAGTCATTACTCACCCCATTAAAAAAAGCTCTACTTTGCCCTTCCAAATAGGACCTTGGCAAGAAACTAAGACAATTCAAGTAGTTAATAAATAACAGTCCTTCACCATCTGCACAGTTCCCTTACTTATGCTGTGTTATCTATTTCATCCCTTCTCAGAATTAGCCCTCAGAAAAAGTTCTGATTCACCCTTCTCTGAACCTAAGCTAACTCTGCCTGGAACAGCTTTCCTGCCTGAATTCATTATGCATGGCCTAGTCTCCTAATTGAAATAATGAAGGCTTTTTCCTGTCTTCTACTTTGTCTAAGACCTTTCAGTATTAGCCATGCAATTTACCAGACCCTCAGTCACATACCTCTCAGACACCTTTACTGGAGGGGAATGGGAGCCCTGATTCACCCATCACCACTGGTACTCAAAGCTCTGACTCCCATTAGTGTCAGGGCAAGCCCTGAGAGGGAGCTTAGGAGACATGTTTTGTACTGCAGCCATATTCCTCCTGTGTGACCTTTGTCAGGCACCTTTCCCTTTTCATGTTTCAATTTTTCTTGCTGAAAATAGTGATAATGACAGGTCACTTTCCAAAGTGACTTGAAATGTACTCATCATTATGTTCTCACAGAGCGAGAGGCTTCTCTGAATATTACCAATATTACTTGCTGGTTTTAACTGAGCTCTAGATGACTGACTGGCTGTCTTTTGAGCATCTACCACTTCTTCAGGTCTAATGAGTACTCTTCTTCACCTCTTCCACATTCCTCTCTACAATATAGGAGTTTTGAATACCTTCTTTATCACTTTTAATATGTTAATCCACATCTCTAACAATTTTCTCATTTCCTACAGTATACAACACTTAATGCAGAATTAGAGTCACATTTACTTGTTGGTAATTTCCTGGAGCCATTTTTAAATATAGACACCACTTTCTATTCCCCATTATTTTTAGGTCATTTTAGGGAGTGCTTACAAATCATAGTTAAGCTCAGAAATCACACAAGAGAAAAGAACCTTATTTTTGCAATTGTTAGTGTCCAACTGCTGTGTACCCTCTTTAGATGACAAATTAGTTTTAATAAAAATCCTCCAAAAATTTTAAATAGTAACTCCTTTAACCAACAATTTTGCAAAAACAGCAATGCAAAGAAATCGTTCAGCTACTCAGACATAGCCTCAGACTTTTTGATACTCTGTTAACCTTTGAAAATGCACTGTATTCTCTTGGCCTGTGGTAAATCTGGTCCTTATGTGTTTGGAAAGCTCTTTTTCATCCCTTCTATGGTTTTAAAATTACAGTTCTTGAAGTTCTTGATCATTTTTGTCCCTCTCTTATTAATTTTATCTTTATCTCAATAGAGCTGATGAACTTTTCAGGCTGAATGTCGGCAGGTAGAAATAAATGAACATTCTCTGGCCATTATTTGTAACCTAAGTTAATGTTTATAATTTAAAAAGCAATTGAGTCACACTTAAACATTCTTTACTGCCACTGAACATAACTTATAGAAGTATGAGAATCCATTCAAAATATCTTAGTTAGAATACACTCCCTGTCACAGCATTGTATAATTTCCTGAATGTGCTTAAGAGTCAGGAAGTGCTGCACCTACCACTAAAGATAATTATCTGATGGTCACTTGAATACCATTTTATCAACTTGAAATATGCCTGAAAATGTTGGAGATAACACCATAAAAACCAGAAAATGGCTCCTGTGGAAGTGGTCACATATTTTTACACTGTGAGCATGTTTTTAAACCCATAAAACTGCACATAGAAGCAAAAAAAAAAAGTTGTATACATGACTCTTTGGAGTTTGCCTATTAAAAAAATAAAAGGAAAAAAAAAAAAGAAAAGGGGAGAGATGAGATTAAAAACCAAACACGCAAAGCTCAAATTTTGTGGACTTTGTATTATCACTTCTCTTACTTTTCTCCATATGAATAATTTGCACCTTTCATTCCAATGTATTGAAGCCATGATAAGGACTGGATAACAACTACAAGACTCAGGGCACTGAAAATGATCTGAGAATATTAACAGCATGGAGCAACATGCATTAAGACCACTATTCTTCCAGTGAACAAAGTGAATTTGATGAAGATGTATCAGGTATTTCATTCAGTCTCTAGAATTTATGGAATCCATTCATTCAAGTTAGTCTTCAGAACAGTAAGTTCAAGTAATATTTGTTTGCAGCTAAAATATCCTCACTCAGCACCAAAGTAGGATGAATCACAGCAGTCTTCTGCATGCAGAAGGAAGAGAATATCTGTGAAATATCCAGCCTGAGAAAGGTGAAAAATACATGATGTACCATCACCTAATATCATATGAAGTCTATGGGATTACACTGAGGTAAAAGTAGCTGTAAATAAAGACGCAACACTATTGTCTGGGAATTATTTTGAAGAACTTATAAAAGACTGCATATTTGTCTTTACTTCCAAGAGCATTTAAGAAAATTAAGTTAGTACCATTACAGATGGTCTGCATTCTGTATGAAATTGGAATTATTTCAAGTAGTTAATTTTCAGCTTCTAAACACAATGACATTTCCCTTTTTTGCTTTTTTTAACTTAAGTTTTACATCTGTCATAGGTAGGTGGGCTGATTAAGTTTCCTTAAGTAAACTGTACTTTATGATGTCATAGAAAAAGTATAGAAAACTATAGAAAAGCAATGGAGAAAAGCTGAATTTGTTGGAAGCATTCTGATGTCAGCATTAAGCCCCAAAAATATTACTCCAGACGTTACCCATTTAAAAGCAGTACAGAAACTCTCTTACTTTCCTACTGTCTCATATTGTCCTGGGAAGATCCCATGGCCTTCATGTACTTTGGTGGGAAATCACACTAGTGTTCAGCTAACCCCACTAAGGAGGCAGAATAAACAAAAAGTAAGTAAGCTAAGACTACTCTTATGAGAAATTTCTTGACTAAAAGAAAGCAATGGAAATTTGTCCAAGGAATAAAAATCATGCTGAATATAAGAAAAGGTACATGAATATCCAAGGAAGATATAGAATCTTTATTCAAAGCTGTTGGGTTGACTTTCAGCTTTGTCCCTTTGTATATTGAGATTCATCAATAAGGTTCTCACTGATTTCAGTACTGAGCTCCATTAGCTGTGTGTGTTTCCTGTTATTTCCTCCTTTATAAGGAAATAATAGGAAGCAAACACTCTAGAAATTATATAATCCATTTGGTCATCTAATATGGTACACTTGATCAGTTTAAAACTTCAAAATACATTTAAGATTTCTGAATGTTTTTCTCCCAACATTTTTGAATGATCTTTCAGTTAGACATAGTCTGAAAATATAATTCCAAAGAATCCCATATTCAGAACTCACCCCTGCAGATCCCACAAAGCTGTTGAGATTTAGCAACTCATATCTACTCTTTACATATGGTATCCCAACTGCATAACATCCACCCACCTGACAGTCATTTTATTTAGTCAATGTATCTCTGCTTTGAATATCAGAATATCATGTAAGACTCAGAAACCTTATTGCTGTAAAAACATGATATTTGCCATTCTATCCACAAGTACACCATAGAACACAATTATGTTTATCACATTGGGTGCACATCTCATCGTGTGTTCATGATTTGTTCATGATACACCCATGCTGACTACTACTCATCTACCTGGTAAATTTTATATGGTTAAAAATGGTTTGTTTCTGACTCATTGTCTGTTCTAATTGAACTGTAGGATCTTAAGTCATAGACTCACTAACATTGCCCAGTACATTAAGGCTATTAACTTCCCTGGCTATAATATACTTTATTAAGCATACATACCCAAGCCTGTATGACATTAAAGCAAAATGAGATGGCCCTGGACTATGTATATTATGAAAATTGTCCTCTAATGACTGTCCAATAGAAGAGTACAGAGCCCATTAAAAGGGCATAATTCTTTGTTTCTTTTGACACACCATCATATTACCACTGGCCAACCCCTAATAAAGCAGATTGGACTCTTTCTACTCAGTTCATTTGACTAACCATGGTCACCAACTTGACCACAGGAACAGACTAAATACTGCCACTTTTCCATCTGGTTTTCTGGTCTGTCATATTCAGAGAGCAAAGACAGACTTAAATCACTGAGATATATCCATATATGCATAGATATATATTTATATACACACATGCACTCATACACACACACACACTCTCACCATGGGCAAAAGTGTTCCTTCCTATCTCTCCCAGTGTTGAAGCCAAAGTTGAAAAGGAGAAAAATGCTTTTCAGAGGCAGAACAGTTCATGTTTCCATGCTCCTTTTCTGGTTAGGTATCAGAGGAAGACCTTCAGAAGTCTTGACTAACTAGAAGACAGCTTCTACTATAAAGCTTAAAAAAATGGGGAGGCATTTTCCTATTTCAGTGTAATCACTTCCCCTTTTGATAACTAGAAACCCTTCCTGTGAGCTCTACTCTCCACGATAACCAATTTCCTGGCTGAAATATCAAGGTTCTCCATAAATCCACTCACCAAATAAATAAGAGGGCTCTCCACTTAACATTTTAGTAGCCTTTCATCCAAGAGGCTGCATAAATATACAGATATGCAAGACACTAACTGATTAATAGGATATTTCTCTGTCATCACTTATTTATCCATGTTTCTATTCTTCGTATTGCCTCTTCAAACTACTTGTAGAGCAGTGAATTCTAAACTGTTGCCATTGCTCCCTTCTCTCATCTTCAGCCTGTGCAGAGCTTTGGAAAGGGTGGTGTGAGTCACACCAAACACCTGAAGAATTTTTCAGTATCTCAGGTCCTTATATCTAAAAGATGTCTGGGAAATAGTCACCTTTCCATCAACAGGATTCTAAGGTCTTTCTAAAACTCAGTCTCTAAAATTGCATAACTGAAAGATAAAGTACTCCAAATTTCCTGTCAGTTTGAAGGATCTTGTGCACAAAGTCTTCCAAAGGTGGAATTTTCCTACAGCTGCTGACAAAGCAATATCTCCCTTTTATAGGTTCCACATGGCAGGTAATGGAGTATCAAACAGCAAGCAAGCCATCACTTCTTAATCAGTCCTGATTAAAGGGTCAATGAAGTTGTGATTCCACGTGAACCTTTAGGCCAAAAATCATAGCCTTAATCACAGCTGGAAGCCAGCCAGGGTCTCTCATCATGCTGCAAGACACAGGATTTTAATCACGGAATTGCAGTGATGCTTCATTTTAAATGAAAAAAAAAAAAAAGGCAAAGGAAGGAAAGGAGTCCTTACAACACTGCTAACTGACCTTAATCTAATGTGCTGTGCAACACCCTCAGCATGTGACCATGGCAGGGACACAGCTTAAGTATAACAAAGCCTCTTCTTAAAACTAAATTAAATTTTAAAGTGTAGATTAGATTATTCCCAACATCCTCAAACGAACTTATGTGTGCTGAAATTTATCTTGAGATTTGCAAGTGGCATTAGTGGCTTCCTATATGACAATTGTACCACCCTTTGTATACACCTCAGAAAAGCTACTTAGTTTCAAGACCACTTCTTCTTAATTACTCAAAAACCCTCACCTGCTTGCAAAAGATGAGTATAATCCTACCAGACTGGAAAAAATGCCCTTTTGATTCTGATGTCTCCTGTTACTTAATGACCTGCACCTTTTTTTTTTTTTTTTTTTTTTTTTTTTTTCTTTTAAGCACCAACCTCTCATTCTATAAAAAGCCCTCCAAAACTGCATTTTGGCTACAAGTACTTTAAAAAAGGCAGCATCTGGACACAGAACTGGACACAGAACTAAAATAACAGAAAGTTCAAAACCTGAGAATAATGCAATTACACTAATTTAATTTAATGGACAGCATTTTGGAAGGAGAAGTCAGGAATTTTGGATTCTGTTGTTGTTGTCTCACAAAGTCATTTTTGTCCCCATGGCTCTGAATTCCCTCTCACCTTATATTTCCTGTGCCTCTTTCAGGTGTAGCTCCTCCTAGAAAAATTTTTGCATTTATAAAAAGTTCAAAGCATATTTCACCATGTCAATCCCTGATGAAATCTTCTAATCAGTTGTGTAAAAAAAACAAGCAGATTGCCAATAAATTATTACCCTGCCTGTGAGTTTATGAAACTTATAGATATATATTATGGCTTCTATTCTGTAAGTAATGTAATGATTTAATTACATTGATAAGGGTGGGTAAGTATTATTTTAATACTTTCTGTAGTAAATAGCATGAAAACAACAAGGATTTACATCTAAAGAGGAAGGTTAGGAATGGGGAATTTATTTTGCTGATTACTGCCTTCCAGGTAATGTATTTTCTGTACATTAATTTTTTCAACAGAAAGCTTCCCCTTAAAACATAGACACATCAACCAGTATTTAATCTAAAATTATTTTAATGATACCAAGGAATGCATAATCAGCCCAATCTATTATTTTGCAAACAAATTTATTTTGAGCACTTTTATGTCAAGGTTCATTGTCTTTTATGTAATATTTCATATATGGAAAAATATTAATACATATTTATATGATTTTCCTTTGTGATCATTTTGTTAACCCCTCCTGCATTTGTCTTCTTTTCACAATTAGATGTAGCAAATTAGCCAAATAGCTCTGTATTCCAGTAATGCTTTAAAAATTTAGTTGGAAGATCTTTATTTTTGTTTAGTTTTGGACATATAATTGAATTTAGTGTCTCTGCAAAGCCTTTATAATGAATGCACTTACAATGACCTATAAAGCTTTTATTCTTAGTATCATGTTGTTACTCATAGCCAAATACTTAACATTTATTTTTATAGATAGAAAAAGGAGACAAAAGCCACTGGGCTGATTTTCAGAACTACTGAGTAGGTAGGACGGCCACTGAAACCAGCCTAAGTTGAAGTCACTGTGAAATAAACAGATGACTAACAAAAAACCCAAAAAAAAAACCCCAAAAAAAAAACCAAAACTAAACAAAAAACCAACCAAACCAAACCATAATACCAAAAACAAAAAAAAAAAAAAAAAAAGAAAAACAAAGTGAGAAGAGGAGCTTTCTTTGTATCTTTACAAAGTTGGGTGCTAAAATAAGATTCAGGGAATTATGAAGATACTAATGGAAAAACATGGGCCCAAGTGGGTTAAATTTTAAAATCACCATGGACTATGAGGAGGACAGGATCCCTCATCCTCAGGATTTTGGCTCAGGAAAATAAAACCTCCAGACACAAGAGTTCAGCTTATTTAGAACATAAGTGGCAAATTATATTGAAGTGTTATTTATTGGAGCTAATAAGATTAGACCTAGAGCCAAACAAAAATAAGAGGAAGACACCCCTGTGCCTTCAGTGAAATTTGGTCTGAGCTCTCCATCACTGTATGTTAATCTCTCTAAAAGAACTGGCTTTATTTGTCCTGTCCATTTTAGTCATTTATACACTGTTTAGAGCTCCAAGAGAAAAATCTAAAAAGTTCTTATATTCATTTCCTAAAGCCTCCTCTTTGCCTCTCCCATCTCTGCCATCTTATCTTCTCCCATACAATTTACTGAGATGAACCTTCCAACAGCTCAAAAGAGGGAACATACAGTAAATGAGTTATTACAACATTTTGTATTACTCCTACTTTGGGTCTGGACTGCTCCTAGGTGATGTGAAAATGCAGAATACAAAGGTGATCTTTACCCCACATAGTTTATAGTGTAAATATAAGATGGAGATGAAGAAACAGCAAGTAAACAGCAAAAGAGATCAAGGTGTAGTAGTAGAAAATAGTTTCAGCCCACCTATAACCCTAATGATAGCATTTTTGCAACCTTTACAAGAGGAAAGCTATGAAAATTTGTCTGGAGACAAAAGGCAGGGCAGCTCATTCCATCTCAGTGGGTGAAGCTAAGTGGCACAAAAACATTGTGGTTTCCAGGAAGTTAATGGTGCACAACTGAGACCAATTTTGTGTACTAATAAAAGAGCTGACACCTCAGTAATACACCAAGTATGATGTGTTAGGCACTGATTGCAGAAAAACTTTACACTATTCTTGATGCATTCACTTTTCCTCACAGTTTACACACAGATTTCTTTCAGTAGTAGGTAAGGGAAGGACAGATCTTGGTTTATCAACTCTGTTCACTCACTGTGGAGATCCCACTGTGGGTTCTAGTTTGCTCTTAAGGTTATTTTCTGCAATAGCAATGTACATTAGTAGAGTCATTAATCTCTTTCTAGAAGAGGAATATTTTTAGAAGGAAATGTTGCTCCTTCATCAAATCCAACTGGTGGGCTCATAAGACTCATACATCCTTTTCAATTAATTTACAGGTGAATTTTTCCAGACAACATCAATGTTACCTCCTCCTGCAGGCTCACAGAAGACAGAATTTGGGTTCTGTTTTCCCTGATGGAGTGACAATTGCTACCCCCAAACCAATTACCTTTACAATCAGCAAGTAAAATTAATTTTCACACTTCATATGCTAACATGAGAATGACAGAAATGCTTAACATTTGTTAAATGTGTCACTAGAAAAGAAAAAGACAAATGTGACACCACATTTCCAAAAGAGTTCAGTGTCTCTAAACTCTGTTTTTGGAAAATTATGGACTTCACAAAGAAAACATTTGCTGGTTTGTTTTTGAAAGAAATCTCATCAGAGATGAATAAGAAAACTTGTTCAATATCTGATTCTTTGTGTTTGCTTTCTTACAGTGAGGGGGAATAAAGCCTAAATTATATTTTACGCCCAGGACACAGTAGGGATTGAAAAAAACCACAACATTTTGCAGTTTCATAGAGACTGGAATCTTCCTAAGACTTTCTAATAGAAAACTAAGACAAGACTTTGGTGGCCTTTTATATGAATTTGCCCATGTGGATTCCTTGGCACCAGTAAATAAAGCTGAGGTCATGTCTCTGGTCTTCCAGACAGTACTAAAAAATATTATCCTTTATTCCCCTTTCTTATTTCCTTAAAATAAGAAAGAACTTAGTATCCTTGAGGGAAAATGTATCAATACAAATTAGTTAATAGCTTTCAAAACATTTTGTGGTAGTAAACTGAAACCAGAAAGATGGAAGACTGAAAGTGACACTACCTAAATGACGTATTTTTAGCAGACAAAGATCAAATTTATCTCTTGCTTCCTATGCAGCATTAGCAACTTTTCAAAGCATAAACATTAATATTACGGTTTGTTGAAAAGAACATTTATTACTGGGAGAAAAATACAGCCGTTCTTCTCTTTTCTTTTTAGAGCTACAAAATGCCACCGAATACTTGACATAAACTTGTCAGAAACTGTTGAAAATCTTTGAATGAATAGTGGGAAATGACAGTAACAGAGTGGCAAAATGAAAATAAATAAATAAAATTAAATAAAATAAATTATAAAAATAACAAAATAAAATAAAGAAAAAATGAAGAAATTAAATAACATTTAAAAAATTTAAAATTAAAAACCAAAACAAAATAAAAAAGTGAGTAAAAATAAAATAAATAAAATAAAAAAACTAAATAAAATAAATCACAAAACACAGTATTGAAATAAATTGAAAAAACAAATAAAAAGCAAAATAAATAAAAAATCATAAAGAATGAAACTAATAAACTAGATTAAAAAACTTTAAAAGTAAAAATGCAGATAATAAAAATATAATAAATGAATAATTAAAAATAAAAATATAATAAATGAACATTAAAAACCTGAAAATTAATTAATTTTTTAAAATAAAAATAAAAAAATTAATTATATAAAGAAAATTAAGCAACCCCATTCCAGAAACAAAGCATTAATTCTTCAATTCCTAGCACAGTTCTGATATGAATTCTCACTTACAGTGGTGTAAGTGAACCAAGCAGAAAAAAGTACCTCCTTTCATATTTCAGAACTATTCCTAAAATTCTTTTTGCTGACATTTAAGGTAAAAGGAATCAGACTTCGATTCATCTCTGACATCTTTGAGTCCCAGTGTTTGTACAGAAACTACAACATTTTTAGTGTCAGTGCAACATTTTAAAAATTCTTCCTTAATTTGTCTGTGAGGTGAAAATTCAGCACTGCTATTGCTGAGGGCTCCATCCAAGTAGAAAAGTCATGTCACACTTACATTGTTTAACAGAAAATGAATATTCTGGTTTTACTCTGATGTTAATTGCTGCCTTTTCCCTAACTAGATGGCAAGTGACCTTTACATATCGTTACTGCTAAGTGGAAAGAGAGAATAATAATGTTATTTTAATTGATTTGTGAATTATTGAACAGGGCTATGAATTCTGAACCCTCTCTGACTGGGAGAATCGATTGCATACTCTGTTTACAATTTAGTATTTTTTTTTTTTTTTGTCTCATGCTCCTGTTTTCTATACATTCCAAGGATACCTAAAAACAAAAATGTAACATTACCACTTAGAACAATTTATGTTGTGAATGTTTGAAAATGCTCTCAAGTACAAAACCCCAAGTTTTATGGTTGGGAACCATGGGCAAAGTACCTAATAACAGACTATTGCACGTCCCTGAAAAAATCAGTGGATCATGCAGCTATGGGCTTGGCAAACATCTCAACTGCTCATTCTGTCCCTTCTGGTAAACCACAATGGCATTACCCTTACCCAAACAATTTCTGATATGTTTCTCTACACAATTCTTAGGGTCTTTTAACAGTAAACAACACTCCATCTCTTCTCTATGTAAGCTCTTCTAGTGCTTCACAATCCTTACTGCCACATACTGTACTGGACTGAAATTTCAGCCTCCTTTCCTGCAATTTAATTCCTGTACTTTTTTTTAAGAACAACAGAACTGTTTGCACAGCTGATAGCTGTCCAAAGAGAAAGTAAATTTTTAGCAATCACCTCTGCACCCACCTTGTGGTAGTTTCATCAGAAAACCCTTCCTTATCTTGCTTTAGAGAAAACGATGTGAGAAAATATCAGAAGGTTTCCTATGGTCAAAATAAATTACAACATGTATTTTTTGAGGAGGCAGTAGCTGCTGAGGAAGCCTTACCCACTGGGTAGGTGAGGATAACAGAGCTGGGCCTTGCTACTCCTTGTTCCTATTTCCTCCATGGTGAACCCTGTGCATTCTCTGAGATTATTCCCAGGCAAATTATCTTCTGCACTGATATCCTCAGTGGGTTATTACCGCTTGATTAGAATGAAACCTACAGAGCCTTCCTCTAAGAGTTTGTCTGCCTTCTGTAACAAAATTACCTGAGTGTTGATGTGCTCTTTTCCCTGCAGAGGCCTAGGTGTCAAAAACCCTTGCTAGCAGCAAGCCCTGGACTGTGCTTTACTTTTCAGCTGCTTTTAAAAATACCTTTTACCTGATCTTCTTGTTTTGATGCTTCAAATTAAATGGCCTCCACAATAGTGCTGAGCGGATTTCTGCAGCTCCTTAGCACCCAGTTTTTCATCAGGGCCACCTTGCACTAGGAAGATTACCACAAAGTATCTTCACATCCTTGCTTGACACACACAGGTGCACACTCTCCCTCTTTGTTCTCATTCCCCCAATAAGCTCTACTCACATTTGCGAACTATGCCAGTGACTTCAATCATTCTAATAAGTCTCAGTTTAATTAATTTAAATCAATTAATTCAAATAATACTTTTGGCTACGTATAAAGAATTGCAGGTAGTTGATTTTTTGCACATATAATCACAGACAAGCCATTTCTCCTTCTCATTTTCTCTCTTTTTGTGCCACTCATATCCATTTAAATAGAACCTAACTTCACTTAGGCTATGGTAAAGTTTCTTCATAAGAAAGTATCTGTTGGTGATCTCAAAATGTGACTGGAACTGAAAGTCTCCTGAGGCAAAGCTGCAGAAACAGGACCTTACTTGGCTCACTTACATGGTGCAGTCTGCTTACACTGTCACCCTTTTAGCTCAGCATCTCACTGCAGTTCCATTTGAAAGTTTAGGTAATTAAATGCTTTTGGATAATTATGTGAGCGCATGCTGCCATTTCCTTAGATATTTCCAACAAAATTTTAGCATTCGATGGAAGTGGCACATCTGTTTTTGAAAACAATTAAATTATTAGACACAGAGTAATTCTGTTAGCCCTGCAGATGACTTGAGAATTTTGACATATAATCAATAAACCTGGAATGTGAGAAATGGAAATTGGATTTAGAAGATTAACAAAGCCTGCCATTGAAAGATTGATTTCTGCATAAGAGTTTGCCTTAATCAGAATTCCCAACAGGCCCAAGTAATAGCTGGTTAATATTGGTCAGAAAGAAATAATAAAAAAAAAAAAAAAAAAAAAAGAATGGATTTATCAGCTTCCCTTCCAAGGGCACCAAAAATTGTCTTATTTCACAGATTTCATTAGAATAAAAAGCATCTGTTTCCTTGTAACTATGTTGCAGGATACTGTTCATTCTTAAGGTTTCTTTTAGCCAGAGTTCAAAATAAGAGCTGAAAACACAGATTTGTAAGGGGAAAAAACCACTTCTAATCTACTAAAGGCTTAGTATACTAAAGTACAAGAAGACAAGATTTCTGTGGCAGGCAGCATGGAGGTCAGTCCTTCTTCATACTTTGCAATATTACTGCCTTTTTTACAGGGATTCTTCCCAGCATTGGAACAGGACCAGCCCATAGGTAGTTTTGATTAGGGTCTCTTGCTCAAATTTGATGATCATCCAAATTGTAGACCTTTTGAAACTATTTGTGGTGTTAATTCAGAACACTTAACAAGTCTCTAATGGAACATTTCTAACTGCAGTATGTTTCTGTTACCATACCTTCCTCTGTGTCAAAGCATAAGCTGTTTCAGTAATAAATGATAACTGCAGGCATGATCTGGAAATGTCCTGGCTGCTGGAACCTGACTGCCCGCGCTCCTGAAGGGTGAGAATGCCCTTGTGTGCTTGGGATGTTGTAATTAGCATGTGCTGTGTGCAGTTCTCACAGCAGTCTGGCAGTTCAGGGTTTTTGGGGTCCTTAACAAGCAATTTAAATGGACATTCAGTTTTGGGACTAATATTTTCTGCACATAGAGGCCTTCAGTGTCTGACTGAAACAGTTTAATTAGCAGTAGATGCAGCTGAAAAAGGACCAAATTACTCAATGTTTTAGAGCAGAATCATTTTATTTGATTTACAGCATGGAGAAAATGCTCTAGTCAGTGAAGAGGTTTTGAGGCTTTTTCCTTCATTACTTTGAAAAAGAATTTTTTTTCAGGATTTTGTCACTCATAATAGCTATTTGAGGAAGAAATATCCTCATCAGTCAAATCTCCATAAAAAAGTATAGATAATTTTGTTAATTTTGTGCTAGAATGATGAATGTGAAAGATCTTTCCTCAAGTCAAAAAAGTCAATTTTAACAGAGTGCTAATCATCTTCAAGAAAGGATTTGTTTCCCAAAACAAATTAAAAGAAAAGATTATGGTGTAAGGGTGATATTTTAAGCAGATAAACTCTTTTAAAATAATCTTCCCTTTATTTTTTCTTAATCTAAGACAAACAGAATGGGAGTTTTATCCACCAACTCTATAAATAAGGTCCCTGAATTTCTTCTAAAAGCAATCAAATTGCCTTTATTTAGCTGCCTTCTGTGTCAACAAACACTGAATTATGCATGGAGGCTATGATATTGTGATACTCACTTTTAGTGACCTTATAAAAGCCAGAGAGAAATCAATACAGATTGCAGTACTAAGAATGCTAGAAAGCTTGGTGATCTGAGTAAGCAGCCAAAGTCATGTTAAAAAAAGTCAGTGTCAAATTTAATTTTTAAGATTAAGTGAGCTGATGCTTCGAAAACTTGGTTGTTTCTTGGTCGGCTTTATTTTTGGTTTTTTGGATTTGGGGGGGGTGGTTTTTTCAGGGTTTTTTTTTTGTTTTGTTTTTTGTTTTTTTTTTTTTTCTTCTTCTTTAAAGAAAGATTCATCTGCATTAAAAACTTAACAAAGACATTAAAGACATTTTTGAAAAAACTTTTTTACTCTTGGTCTCCATCATCACTGCAGCCTTGAAGTTATCACTTTATCTTTGCTGATGACCTTAACTGATTTCCATGTTTGCCTTTTTTTCATTCCAGCACTAAGGAAAAGGAAAAAAACTCCAGATACTCCAGGAAGGTTTTTCCTACCAGAGACAAAAGGTGCTTACCTTTTGGGAGTCAAACTTTACCTGTGTCACAACAGTCAAATGAAAATGCATTCTGAAGAATTTTGTTCCATTAGTTTCTTTTCTCTCCTTTCAAATCCATTTTTTCCTTTGTCCTCCAGTTCTGCTCCACCAATGGGTTCCACAATTGAATCAGTCTCAGTGGTGAAAAGTTAATCTTTGTTTGCTTAATCTGGTTACCTTTTGATGACAGTGATTCCTAGTTATTGTAAGATAGTGAATACACATTCTGTGTACATTTTTCCTATTAGAGTTCATGCATTCCTACCATATAGTCTAAAATTCTTTTCTATTCTCTACTCAGCATTTGGTCTGTGTAAGCCATTCAATTTTTTTGATCTGCCTTTTTGCCCTTTTCTGTACTTTTACTCATGCTGTTAAATCCTTTGGGATGAGATGGCCAGAAGTGTGTTCAATATTCAAGACATAACACAGCCTTAGACAATGGCACAGTGATGTTCTGTGCTTTGTTATCTAATCCTTCAATAATAACTTACAATATTTAATCTGACAACTCATTAGCTTTTGAGATCTGAATGGAGGTTTACAATGAATTATACACAAAAAAATCAAATATATCTAAAAAAGCTTTGTCCATATTATAATGCAATAGTACTCATAGATCAGAGCTAAAGTTTCACAACCACCTGCTTAGAATAGCTAATGTATCTCAACAGAGCTCAATATCCATATCCATGGAATAATTTTCAAAACTCCAGCATTCAGCATTGAAATAAAAGAGATACCTCACTTGATCCAGAGAAGAGAGAGGTGAATTAGAGATAGAGCTGGAAAGAAGGGGAAAAAAATAACATCACGGATGATGTTAGCTGTAAATTAAAGGAAAAAATGCCTGATTTACTAAAGAGAGTGGAACATAGATGTTGTTATGGTAAATTGTTAATTAAAATGCAAAAGATGAGTCTGACTTCCAGAAATGAGGAGTATCTTGAGATGATTATGATGCTTGGCCATTTGAAAACTTTGTGATTTATTTAACAAAATTTATAGCTTCCAGAGTACAGCTGAACTCAAATTGCTATCCTCAGACTCCTTTCCATCCAAATGGTTCTCTTGCCAGTTGGCTTAAAAATAGATGTTGCTATTGTATTTTTTTAATGCATCCTGCACAGTGGCAAGTGCAGCCAGAGGGGAGTGACAATATGTGAGACATTCCCCTGCAGCCTGAGGTGCACACAGTGGTGAGTCAGGCTGTCCCCTGCAGCTCCTAGAGATCCACCAGTAAATTCTGTAAAACTTAGTAGCATTCATAAAAGGCCTCAAACATTAAGCATAATTAAAAAGCATCTCCCTTTTCTTATTTACTTTTTTTCTCTTTTTCTGGCATTTTCTGGTTTTTAGCAAAAAAAAAAGGGGGGGGGGAAGTAGTTCAGAATTTAGGAAGTTTACATCTAACCAATTTTGATTTGTGAATCAATCAATCACAGGCTTTTCTTCCTTTTTTTTTCTCCTCCCAGAAACCAATAATCATGCAATGAGTCAGAGACCTCATTCCTTCACTCATTTTTTATGACAGTAACTGCTTTGACTTTGGCAAATCAAAACTGTTGTAATAGCGTGACTGGTAGTTATTATGTAAGCAAAATCTTTGTTAGAACAGTTCTGATAATTCTTCCAAGTAATGAAGAGATATAAATAAACATGTCATAGGTAGCTCAGTTGACTATTAGAAGAATGATGCAAAAGTCCCAATTAATTGCATACAAATACTTTACTTCAAGAAAACTTCCTGCAGAAGTCTTCAAAACTTGATACCAGGTTATTAATGCAGATTACTAAATAAAGCAAATCTTCATGCACTTTAATTGACATCAAAAGCTTTGTGTAAGCAAATAAAATTGATTATTTTCTTGGGAAAGCTGAGATGGTTTGTTTTGTATTTTCTGCCAAGATACATTTTTTTCTAGACAAATTGAGACCTAACTCAAAAAAAAATGGTGTGGACTTTTTAACTTGGAAAGAAGATATCAAAGCAGTGATTTATCCTACAAAGCACCTGGTCTTCACTGAACTATAAAAGAAAATGAAAATAATAAAGAGGGTTTGCCATAGAGCTACCAGGGTCTGAGTGTAACATTTCGAAAAGACAGATGAAGTAAAGTAAGAAGCACTTGGGTATCTTGTATTTCCCACTGTAATTATTGCTCTATTAAGGGTTTGTCTCATGAGCAATCACTGACTGCTTAGATCTTCTAATGAATATTTAAAATATATGGCAAAAGAGATGTTTCAGTTATCACCAGATCTCTTTGAAGGTATAAGCAAAATAATTTGTCTGTCAAAAAAGAAAATAATGGAGAAGATTGTTTTCTCCTTGCACATCATGAAAGCATTGATCAAAAAAAATGTTTTAATGAACAAGAATAACACTTACCTTGACATTTGCTAGCATATTAAAGATTTCATGAATAAATAGTGGGAAATAAACATACCTTTAAGCACTCCAATTGAACTGAAGCATGACATTTTAATTTCCTTAAACCTTGGATCTCCTAGTCATTTGCATCAATGACATATCAGAGCCTCTAGGACTCTGTTCTTGGGTTTGACTTTTCATTGGTGTTTTGTTTCTATGAACTACACTTTACAGTGATTTTTAGAAGTCAGTCAATTTGCAAAATCGATCCCATCAAGATTTTTCCTTCTCATGCCAAACAGCACCATGCCATAGCAGTGCTGCAGAGTGCACCACTTCCTGCAGGAATCAGGTTGGAAAAGCTGATTGACAGAGTCAGAAAGCCTCAAGATTGGTGCATTCAAAATTCCTGTAGATTAATTTGTTTATCTAGTATACTGTATTCCTACATGTTTTTTTCAAGCATAGATCCCAGATCAGAGCCAGTCCTGCAGAGTCTGGGAACAGAGAAACACTCTTTTCTTTTCCTCACTTCCAAGTGTCTGGCTCTCCACCCAACATGACCTTTGTGCTGCTAAAATGGGTGCTACACTTTCCTTCAACGTTTATTTGTCTCATTTCACATCCCTTGTCCCTCCCTGGCAGAAAGCACAGTTACACCTTAGAATGGTTGCATTTGATGGTTTCTTTTAGACAGCTTCCACATATTTATCTTCATAATGTAGCACAGAGCCATCAGCCTTTGGCAATAAGTAAGAGCAATTAAGGGTCTGGCCAAACATTTAGCAGGCATGTACTGCATCAGAAGTTATACACTGCTCCAGGCAATTGAGGAAGACACAGAGCACAAGAGTACATCTCCAAATCCCTGATCAAATGCCTTCATTGCAAATCTTGGAGAATTGCATAGGTCCTAACATCTGACATCATCTTCAATGCCTAATAAAAAGATATAATGGGAGCTTATTTTTTAACTACTGAGAGAGTTGATCAGAATATTTGTAGTATGTGGTTTTTATGGAAAATATGTCCCAATTTTCACAACAGTTCTGATAGATCAAAATTAATTTGTCACTTTGGAGGTTTGATTTTTTTTCTGAGTAGCTTTTATAAATATATTTCTGGTTCAGCATCATTCTCCTTCCTCCAAGGCATACAGGCCTCAAACTCAAATTGTTTTTATGAGGTTCTCCCCATTCTACTTGGACCCTTTACAACTTCTTTCCTTGTTCAGCCCTCAATTCTAGAAATGTGAAGTACCCCCCAGGGATTTACAGAGTGTGCATTAATGACGCTCAAGAGACATGATGTATTTTCATGCAACATGCCCTGAGAAACTGGCTTGAATGTTGGGGACCTTGAACACAGATTTTTTTTGTCAGCTACAAGGTTTTTTGGGTTGTTTTTTTTTTTTGAAAGACACCTGTGTTTCATGCTGTCTCAGTTATAAAATGCTTCAAGACAAACATCACCTTAAACTACACATTTTTGTATTAAAACACAGGATTCTTCAGTGCTTTACAGATTGTGCCTTTTCTTCAGAGCAAATAATGCCATTCCTTTATTCTTTGTTCTCAACTTTGTTTTCAAGGCTACATCCAAAGCACTTGGCTTGTTTACCCTGTTCTTAAGGCTCCATTTTTGCTTCTCAGGAGATCAGAACCACTCAGCTGAATTTCCTTTAGTGATGGAAACTAGGCAGAATTTGTTGCTTTAAAACAAACAAGAAACAGAAAAAAAAAAAACCACAAAAAATCAAAAAACCCCAAAAAACAAAAACAGGAAAGCAAACAACTCTTTTCATCTTTCAAAACACAAAAAGAAACTTTATTCCTCAAGGTACTTTTAAATTTAATCAGTTTAGCCTTTTACTCAATATTAAAGATGTCAAAAAATTTCCTCCCTTTCCAATAATTTTCTTATGGCCACAGAAAAAAAATCTACTTAATATTACCTAAAATATCTTTTCAGAAGCTTAGGTCCTTGCTTCTGTATGCTACTAAAGACCATATTTAAAATTACAAGTCTAATCAACTCCAGTTGCATCTGCCATAGCATCCTCCAGCCCATATTTGTACTGATCTGTCATCAAATTCTGGAGGCAGTGTTAAAGCAAATTGATCAACAACTCCTCTAAAAATGCATTGAAATTCAGATCCTCTTCTGGTGAGTATTACCAGACACAAAACAACACTTGATAGAACACATTTCAGCACCTCAAGGTATTTTCAATAGCAGCAGTCACATTCATTTGCAATCTCAGAATGAGGAAAACATCAAACTGTACTTCTTTCATTAAAGTTTGAAAAGGAATGATCTTGTGACTGCTGAGAGAAAACCAAGTGGCTAAATAATCCTCCACTGAGAGGGCTAAGTTCCCTGTCTTCTGCTCCATCCTCTCCCCTATATTCTCTTACTTTGTCCCCCAAAAATTACTTTTACCCTCATAAGCAATCTGCTATGGACATCACTTTAAAAGAATCCATTTTCCCACCTGCAAATGTGTGTCAGTATCCTTAGTGCAGCACCAGTCAGGGATTTGCTGTATAAGCCATACCAGAGTGTCTAACATTCTGCTAAAATTTCTTGTATGTTCCCTCAGAACTATTTAGGAGCTGCAAACTATATCTATCTATATATATATATATATATATATACACACACACTTTTACAGCTGGAGAGAGAGAGACTGTCCTCACCCTTTTTGCCTAAAATATGTTGGGTTTTGTTGGTTGTTTTTTTTTCTCTTCACTCTCCTTCCAAAAGCAACATTTTGCAGAGACTTAGACTGAAATGTGAACTTTTTTCTGGCTAGCAACCTTCTAGCAGCTCTTGTAACTTTCTCAAGGACAAAGTTAAGGGCATAAGTAATTAGGCACACACTGATAACACACATACAAATCAAGATGCCCTACTGAGCAGGCTCTCTCTCCATTACTGTTTTTATCTTTGTTGAATTTAATTTGGTTAACGTTTTACTTTGTTGGTTTTAAATCATCTCCAGGAGCACACAACTCCTTTAAGAGCCTCGGGTAATCCAAACTATAGCAATTAGTAGCTATCAGCTGCCCATGAGGTGGTTGGGATTGATACAGAACTGGATTAGGGCTGCTAGCAAATAGGCAGTGAAACACGGAACTTCACGAACTTTACAAAGAAATCAGAACAAGGTCATGATCAGTCAGGACAGTATCAAATCTATTGACACTCTCATTAACTATCACTATTATCCATCACAATGTTGTCCCAGTGTTGCACTGAGTACAACTGTTGGAAATTTATGCCATTATGTTCTTTGCCAGGCTTTCCTTCAGTATTTCATTTGAGCTACCCAAGGCAGGATTCCTCTCCTCCCTGCTCTGCTTGCAGCACAGTGCCCAGCACAACAGGGTCCCAACAGTCTGGGATATGCAAATGATGCTGCAGTACTTGAAGAGAAGAAAAACAACAGAAAACAGTCAAGAGAAAATCCTGGATCTTGTGCTGGAAAACACCATCTCAAAACACTGGAAGGGAGAGAGTCAAGCTACAAACAGTATGGTTTGGAGCTAGCAAACCAAAAGTACACAAGCCTATCTATCACTGAAATGAAGAAGAGTGAGAAGAGAGAACTCGAGTAAGAAAATGTGGCCAAACAAGCAATAATACAGGTCCACATCAAATGCAATGGCAACATTCAAATTTAAATATTGATGATTCCTAAGACACATCCTGAATGGATTCACATTCACTAATCAGAGCTTTATAATTCTTCATTGCAACATATTTAGCTTATCATTCCTGCCTTCATCCAGATTTGCTTCTTCCTCACAGCCCTCTCAAATGTATCAGGCTATTTGCACAGCTGGAGCTCAAAATCAATTTCCAAAAGACTAAAATATTTTAAAAATAAAGAACAATAGAATATGTAAGAAAACCAGTACTTATACACAAAAGGTAAAACAACTTTCTGAAAAGCAATCTCAGCTCTTACATTAGATTTCAGACCTGCTTCCATGCCAGACTGGGAGGTTAATACAAAGATGTTGATTTGTTGTCTTTGAAATTCCCCAGTAGTAAACAATCCCTGTCTTAACATCTCTTTTAAAGAAGGGTCAACATCTATCCCTGTCCCAGGTCTTTGATGACTGTAGCATTTAATTAGATTTTTAAAGCATAGGTACCTTAGCAAAACAATTTACCACACACATAGATCAGAAGATAAAATCATACCCTCACAGTCTCCAATTTAATCCTTTAGAGGGCATTTCTAGAGGTTGGCAGCTCTGATCTTTGAGCATTGGTTCCCTGAACAATGACTGCTTCATAAAGGATTCTTTCTTTCAAAGAGTATTAGGGGGTCGTTTGTAGACAGACTTGTGTTTCAAATAAGAATATCTTTTTTCTTCTTTGACTCAATTAATATATCAAGTCCCTGTCAGTAATGCCACTGTGCTCTAGTCTCTCTTCCGGTGCCAACACAGGATTCCAAGTGCTCACTAAAGATCCTACTTTCTCATTTGTGCTTAAACAGCTTGAAAGGGAAACAGACCTCATAAGACCATTCCTACAGACAAAAATGCTACTTATTTTCTACTACTGGAAGTCTGGGAAGCAATCACCAGCTATTAATTACCATGGGAGTCCTCTTCCCTTTTCAGGGACATAGAAAAGCAAATCTGGATTCCATCCCTCCCACACCCCATCCAGGGGTGCTTCCTCTCACCTTAAAACTGCACCATCCTGTCGTGTACCAATGTGTAAAGGACTAGCAGGCCCACAGTACTCATGTCATTTTCTTACAAGAAAAACAAAGAAAAAAATCAAGCAAACAACACTGGAAAACTGCAATTTTCTATGATGAATTCCGAGTCTGACTGAAAGAGTCCAAGATAAGAAGCAGGAAGCATGGAGGAATCAACACAGTCAAAAATACAAACTTCCTGAATTACAGTAGCAAAGCACTGGAATCAATTCCCAGGGAAAGGTGTAGGCAGCCCTGCCACTGGATGCCTTTACAAAGACAGACACAAGTGGAGTTGATTCTGCACTGGAACAAAGAAATAGATGTTCCTGCAGTCCTGCTTTCTGTGATTTGGTGGGAAAGGGCTAGAAGACAATACTAATCAAACTGATCAGCAGTCTTCTGTGAGAGAAAAACATTTTAGCAGACCTTCACCTGGCATTAAAGTGTAACACAAGTGCCTGGTCTCTTTAACAGCCTTGGTCATGATTCGCTATTAAGGCAATATGATGGAATGTTCTTGGTTAAAAAAACAGAACTATTTCCTACACACTGTGTTTATGAGCATTTTCAGAAACTGAAAGTTTTCTTTCCCCACAGGGAAGGCATGCTGTGATTTATGAACTGTAATAGTGAGCTTAATTGGGAAGGAGATATCATTGTTGACAACT
Source organism: Motacilla alba alba (assembly GCF_015832195.1). Taxonomy (NCBI): domain Eukaryota; kingdom Metazoa; phylum Chordata; class Aves; order Passeriformes; family Motacillidae; genus Motacilla; species Motacilla alba. The sequence goes on from NC_052022.1 coordinate 13,754,036, forward strand.
TTGTCTTCACCTAGTAACTAATGGAATAAATCTGCAGGGAGCATTTATTCACTCCCCACCAGGGTTTCGGACAGTGGCTTTTGGAGGTCACATAATTTCTAATGTCTTTGCAATACAGTTTGCACACTGAGGCCATTGCCACTGCATCCATGAACAGCACTGTCCCCAGAGCCCGAGCCTCACCAGCAGGGCTGCTCAACTGGATAACAGGGACTAGACAACAGAGGGTGAAAGAACTGGACCACAGTGCAGATATCCATCTACATCAATGGTGTGTCACACAGACATCTCCAACCTGATGACCTTGAATCCAATACAAGGTCCAGATCAATCAGATTGATCAGATGGGTCTAGGGCAATTTGGCCCAGAGATAAATAGCTTGAGGCAAGCATTACATGAATGGGACATGCCAGAAACTGAATATGAACAGCACCAGAGACAAGTAGCTTGGCTGTCAACCATATGCCTTTACTGATTCTAGATGGGAAGGGGTGCTGTTAAATGGGTCCAGCTGGTTTGGCATTTCTTGTTTATTTAGTCACAAAACATTAATTTGGAAGGCAGACACTTAAGCTTTCTCTTGAGCATATTTTCATTGCCATTATAGTTCCTGCTAGTGTACTTCCCCTCCACTAGGACCAATTTCAGTCATTCAGGACTGAGTTCACAGAGCCAAGGGACCCACATCAGATACATCCGTATTATAAGAATGGGGCTCAAATGAATGGTACATCATTTTCCCTGTCCAGAGGGACACAATCTCACCACGTGTCTAGAGTCTATCAGGTTGTGTAAGGTGAAGCAGAGGACATCCTAAATCAAAATTCAGTGTTCATAGGCTAGACTCTGCAGATTCTTAAGTAAACAGAGGATTCATTGAACTAATGGACCGCTCAAGCATGTAAACTCACATAATTGTTTGCATGACATCAGTCACAGGCATCTCAGAACAAACTCTGCACTGCTTTATTAAAAAGTGTCTCATAAATAGCACAGACTGAATGTCACTGTCATTCTGGGCAATACATTCCTGCCAGTATGAGGGCAGATATTACTGTCATGACTGCAGTCCCTCTTCAGACTGGGGATTTTTGGTTTCCATTGGCTGATTCAAGATGGTTCAGCTTGCACGGTAAAAGAAGGCTTTTACAGGACAAGTGAATTTTTACAGGAGAAGAGAAGAACTTGAAGAACTTTTAAGTGGGGAAGACACAGATTATAGAAAGGGTTGTAGAGAAGCTCTACACTCTGTGGAGTACTCCTATAGATGCTCTGATTCCCACCCCACTGAAGATAGGAATGCCAACCTTTCTTCATATTTGAGTGACCAGATGAATAATTTTTCTTCTTAACAGAAGGGAGCAGAATGTTTCTGTTTCATCCTATTGCATTCCGATATCTTACCGCTCTCTAAACATTACTGATGTACCTACTTCTGGAGATCGCAAACAGCTCCCATTCGTTATGCAATTTTTACTCTAAGACTAGGGCCATTTGTGGTCATTCACATTTAGTTAAGGTACAAGTCTTTCCTTCTCAGAAGAACAGAAAATTTTTCCTTATGATGAGGGAAAACCTAAAAGTCAGTTTTCACTGTTATGGCCTTTTGTACTATCCTGTCAACTCTCTGAAAAATGGAAAGATTCCCTTCCATATAATTCAAGGCTCAAGGCTGACATTTTTTGCTCTCTATTAACATCCTAATATATGTGAATTGGCAACCCAAATTTGCTGATTACTCATTTTGGCCTTGAGTTTAATGATCTACTGATATTTCTTTTTTTTTTCTTTTTTTCAGCAGAGACTGCCTACTTTTTTAAGACATGAGGACATGAGAGTACAGCACAGAAGTAAAGGCACTTCATTATCTTTTGATATTCCCCTTCAGTTTCTCAAGGTTGTTTCACTGTACAATTATAACAAGACAACAAAAGAAAGCCTCTTTACAATGTTCAGGAAAACTAGAAGTAGTTTCTGTGTGATCACAAAAGCTAGGTATGGAACTCACCAATAGTTGTTTACCAGATTGAAGTAGTTTTCAACATTTTTCAATTTACAGCTTCTGTGCAGACTATTACATTGCTAATTTAACTTCAATGGCAACAGGCTTAGCTTGTTTTGTTACATATAGAAACACCTAGAACAAGCCATTGGGTCCCAGGTAGAAAACAGTGCCAAATATTTGTATTTCTTGAGCACTCTTCATACATTACATGTTGCTCTTCATTATTTAGCAAAGCACCTCTCACTCCCAGGGAATTTCGGAGGAAAAAAGCAGAATATAAGCATGTAGGTTAGCTACATGCAAAATGATTACAGTGCAACCTTTTTCTCCCTTAGAAGAGATAAATAACTATAGCAAAAACCTCTAATAAAATGCAGGGAGACCATTGGCATTCTATTGCACTTCCACATCAAAGCAAGAAATCAAAGGATTTCCTGGTGAAATTATATTGGTGAATTCTTCAGTGGAATTATCAGAAGTTTCTTGTCCTTTCCATATACTTCTGCAACAAGTTGCGGCTAGAAAATGTACATCTATTGAAAGGTAAGCAGGCAGGGGTATTAGCATTCCTTGCATTCATACCAATAATGTCAAAGACCATCAGTGATGATTCAGATCCCATGGCATCCCTTCTAAGGGATTTGCCAGCTTGCACACCTAATTATATACAGACACTCATGTTACAAAGGGGACAATAATCCCTTATTTGATTAGCACCTGCCCTGGATTCTCAGAGAACCTTCCTAGACAGAGGGCTGTCATCTTTCCCAGTTAGCTTTTCCTCTACCCCATTACCCTCTTCTCCCCCTGCCCTTAATTTTTATTTCAATAACCTTAACTCCTAGAAAGGTGACAAAAGCCAGTGGCAATATTTCCTTCTCCAGCTTCACAATAGGTAATCTCTTGCAATATCATTTTAATAACAGAACAACAATAAAACATCATCTGAGAAAAAGCACAAAGAGAAGGGGAGAAAGATGCACAAACATGAATGATAAAAAAGCAGGGTGGGAATATGTCCTCAATAGTGTTTCTTAGAGCATTTTCTCCTTTTTTTTTTTTTTTTTTTTTTTTGTGTCCATCAACCCAGTAGGGCAAGTGCCATATGGAATTCCCTCTTAGGTCCTGAAGTTCTAGGTTTGGTAATGAGCTTGTATTTCAACAACAGCAACATCCAAGATGTCTCTAACTCAAAGTGATATAAGGAAAATGAGCATCTCTTATTTTATTTCACTGAGAAATGGGGCATTCTGTCTGGTGTAAGGCAAAGCACACCTGAGCTTTAGGGGTGGCATATCCAATGCTAAGCTCTTCAGTGAAAACTACTTCCACTTTGATCTTCTTGATTTAACTTCATTCATTTGTTATGCTCTTATTTGCAGGGTGGACTGACATCCTAATTACCCCACAACACCTCAGAAAGCAATCAGTTAATTCCTCTTAATTGCTTCCTAATTCTTAAATGATTACTCAAGTATTTATAGCTGTTACCCCAGTTTAGAGTGCAATGTTGAGTGCCTCCGTTTAATGGATATTTAGTCTAGATTTTTAGGGGCAAATATTAAGTGCCATTCAAAGGCCAGCTTGACTTTGAAAGATCACTCTGAGTCAGAGATCTCAGTGGATTGACTCCAAAGAGCAAAGGAAACATGTGATTACAATCCAAAGAATATTTTAACATTTAAGGTAGGTATTGCCATCATCTCACTGACATTAAGACTGAACAGCTCTAACTGTGCATACAGATTCCAAGTTAATCAATATGCCCTCATTAGATTGGATCTGTGCAGCTCCTGCATCCCCCCAGCAGGGAGCCTGATGGTGACAGACGCCTGTCATTCCCACCCACCCTGCACTGCTGCCACTGCGGTCAGAACCAGCCCTACCCAGGTCAGAAATCTCCTGTAAATGTGTTTTGTACCTGCCTGTCTGCCCTACACCCCAAGCCCTCAGCATGTTTCTCACCTGCATTACACATAACCATCATGCCTTTTTTCTGTTTCCTTGTCCCTGCACAATTCCGCTTGTCTCTTCTCCTGCAGCATCTAAACAGCAACTCTGCCATCCCTATTATTTTGGATTCCTTTTCCACACTCAAGAGGAATAACTCAGACTTACCCAAGAGTAACACACCTCATCCTTTACCCACATTATTTCCTCACCTTTACAAACTTGTCTGATGCACGGCCCAGGCTTACCAATGGTGCAACATATTTACCTACCTTGTATACAGAATCCTAAAACAGAGAAGCTGAACAACATGCAGACAGTTGTCTTAAGGCAGTAGGACCAGATATACCAGCTTACTTCCCAGGGACTGAGAGAAAAGATTCTAAACAGGGAGCATAGGAAGGGATCATAACATCCTCTGTGATTTATGATGCACCCTACAGTCAGAAATTAATTCACAAAATGGAAACTGATGTAACCACGTCTTTAACAATGCTTGGGTAGTCAGAAAAATAATCTCTCAAATGTGTGCAATAACTCCACCTGGTGATTCTCAACATGGTATTGTCAAGTTTAAAGCTGCTTCTTCTGAGAAAGAGAGGAGCAGCGGTGTTACACAAACAAAAGGCCTAATCTGTAACAGCAGCACAGTTCTCATACAGCACATCCTACACTCTGGTAGCCTTTATTTGGTTTAACCTGTAGATTGCATTTCAAACTAAAACATGTATAAATAGGAATGTAATGCCCACCCTGCCCACAGAATATATTTTGTTTTATAGTGGGAACAACATACACCCGACAGGAGATTGTTGAACACTTACTGAAATAATTTCTAACTTTAAATTACTACATTCATAAAAAAAAGCATCACTCCTTTCAAAACTCATTGTTCCTTTTCTAGGAATGGAGCATAACAATGCAGATGACATTCAAAATGCAAAGCTGAGAAGTAAATATACTAAGCCTCCTCCCCTTTTTAAAGCATTGATTCCAGTGATTCATTGATATCAAATTGATTTTTGATACTGGCACCAGAGACTATTGAGGATTGAAAAGTAGAGCATCGTTATCCTATAGATGTAACAAAAGCATTTCTCATGCCTTTCAGACTAAGAGAGGAACCATGCTAGATGTCTTGCCTCTCACACCATATTTTAAAATAAAGTTTTCCAGGAGCTTCACAGATCTTTTCAATTGGACAGACCTAATTCTCTACAGTAAATTTGAAAATTTCTAGGTTTCCAGCCAAAAAGTTTTGATGTGTGCACACTGACTTACATATATATTTTTTTGAGACTCCATTTCCTAGAGGTTCTGCTAGTGAGATTCCTCAGCCTGCTGATAAGCAATGATGTCTTATTCTTATCAACAATTATAACAAGCCTTGATAAAGCATACAAAAAATCTTACCTATAAGCATTTCCTAAAATAAGTATAATAAAAGTAAAATGCACTTGAATAAAGCTAAGTTTTCAAAATATTTTCTTCAATTCAAACAAAAACTTTTCCCAGTTTATAATGGGAAAGAAAGAAATCTTAAACTCTTATAGATTTGCAGAAAATATCAGTTTAAAGCTTTTTGGGTAGAAAAATCATCAGACATTAGGAAAAAAATAGAATCTCAAACACCTTTTACCAATTAGATCATATTTCAGAGACCACTGGTATGAAAATGGTAAATCATTACAGTAAAAGATCACTGGATAAATACCTATACTGAGATGAGCTAAACCACACCTGGTTTTGCCTGCTAAGTGGGGTCTCTCTAAGTTTTTCTCTGCTGGCTTTTTATGATGTAGTCAGCGTAGCTACCAGGGTAATCCCTTTAAAAGGAAGAAATCTATTCCTACTGACTGCTTAAAGATATTTAATTTGGTGCAAAAATTACAGAGCTGTGCCTTAGGAAAGACAGGGGCAGCACTTCTGGTAAGTATCTTTGCCATGAAATTAATAAAGTTAATTAAGAAGGAAGTCCTGCTCAGCTCTGTGACCATGTGAGTGGAAAAATCCAGTTGTGTTGCTCTGGATTTACCTTCAAGAAGTGAAAGCTCTCACCCTGGCATAAGGTGTACTGCCTCAAAGGGCTGTTTTTTCATACTGTGTCAGGTTCAGAAACAACTCATATAACAGTCAGTCTGAAAGCCCACCCTGCCCTCTGGAAAGCAGAACACATGGCAAAACAGTCTTAAAAATGAGAACTGTGCTAAGTCACTCTTTATTTATGACAGAGAAGCAAAAGGATACTCTGGGGTACCTGAACTTTATATGGGTACAAGCAGGAGCTTAGCATAAATATAGGGAGCTTGCACGCTGAGTGGCTAGGGAAGTGTAAAGCTGACTGGATGGGGAGGAAGAAATATACTTAAGGAACAGAAAGATGTTCTACTTCATCAAATTCAGTTTCTGTTCCCTTTTACATTCAAGGTTGTTGCTTGAATCTGCACAGGTAGTTGAGCTAAATCATAAGGGGAGCAAGTTATATAGAAAAATCCTCAATTAAGAAAAAGAAACACCACCAAAAAAAAGCACCCAAAAAACTCCTCAACAACCAATCCAAATTTCATTCAGCTTACTGAAGGATTCCCCAGAAATATTTCTAATCTCATGTACTTGTTAGGGAGGGTGGAGGAGGTGGGCAAGAGCCAGTTAATTCTTAGTGGCACACCAGGCAGGTCCATGTCATCCCATCATTTTATATATGCCTGTTGTGTTCCTCAGGTGGTAAAGCCATTTACACATATACCTGAAGTGTATTTTTATTTTATGGCAAGGACAAAAGTCTGTATTTGTTGAGCATCCCAGTTTTCCTTCAGTGTCATTAATGCTGCCACAAGTCACTAGTGCATCCAAAGAGAATGGAATTGCAGCAGATGTGGGCTTCTTAGAGCCTTGACTACACTGCTGTGAAGGAGCCAGAGGAACACAGAGCTAGCTGAAACAGTTCTTTCAGAAAATAATTTCCTTAATATCATACTTGAATTAGAAAGGAAAAGTCAGAATATGTTTCATCCCAAATCACCCCAAAGTGTAGACAGAAGAGCTCTCTGCAGCACAGACCTGTGCAGAGACACTGAATCATTAATATTTATACAGCAGAACTGCCCTGGCTCACTTGCTAATGTGGTTATGCTGTTTCCAAGCTACATGCAGCATTTCCCTGTTATTGCACAAAGTCATGACCAGACATAACTCAGAGTGACAATGTACACAGTAATCACTCTGCAGGGCTCTCAGTGGGCACAGCCATGGGTATACATTGTGTATGAACTGACTTTGGGGTACATGGCATCCTGGGTTCAGGAACTCCTCCTTCAAAAGTGCTTCTCACCTTTGTCTGATGTACTATTTTCATGCAACTGGCTATTTGCAACCAACCCACTTTACTTCTGAATCATAATTAATAGAGATGCCCATTTTTCTCACCCCTACCACTGCCACTTGTTAGTACTTCTGCTCCTTCACCAGCAGATTTGTCTCACTTAAGTTCAACTGTTCAGAGAAAGTGCAGCAGTTTAATAGTTCACAATCAATGAAAAGAGAGAGGAGTCTCTAGAGGCTGATTCATGACAAAGACATACCTTAGGATGGACTCACTCTGTTTCCTTCTCTCCACCAATGGCACATGAAGACTGGTATGACAATTTAGACTGAATAATTGTATCTTGGCTTAAGACAGTTCTTGTGCAGATGATCCATGCATTTAAAACAGCTATATTTTTTAAAACATCATTATTAGCAGATATCAGAACTTCAGCATAACGTCTGACGTATCTATTTTCTCAATGTGAACATATTTTCACCAAGAAATTTGGTGGTTTTTTGCCTAGATACTGTCCAATGACCAATATGACCCCACTCTATAACAGTAAATGTATCCCCTTAATTCACAAAACTATTTCTGAATCATTCCACAGGTTCCACCCATTCAGAATCACCCTACAGGAAGGAATTCATTAATAGCAGTCCTGAGCATGGTGGCACTTTTCAAGGCTGTAACTCCTGAACACATTACCGTGCAAATATCATACACATACACATATATTAAGTCTGATAGAAGCATATTTGTTTTTATTCCTTGCAACAAGTCTATAATGATTCCATAAAAAGATGGAAATTGCATGCAAGGTCATTATATCAAGCATGAAATTTTGACATTTTCTGTAGTTAAAAAATTATTTTTAACATTTGCTTATTTTTAAAAGTCATCTAGAAAAACCAAACTCATAATGTCCTTCAGCCACAAGAGTTATAACAGCCCATGGAAAGCACTGAGTGGGAAAGTATGTACTGAAGAAATTAGTATTCCTGAATTGGGATGTTATATTGTTAGAGACTGAAAAAACCCACACACATCAAGCACACAGTACCATCACTTTCACATTCCTTGTTTTGCCCTTCTTTTCTCACACATTTAGTGAGTCCTGCAGGAGCAAACAGGGAACTCTGGGTTCCAAATGTGTCGAGTCACTCACTACCACTCCCAGCTGCTTTGAGCCTGAGATTGGTAGCAATTAGTCACTGGTAGTCCTGCTAAATGCTATCTGTGATTCAGAGGAAATGCAACCTCCTACCCCAGACTGACCCAGGGCCACTACAGCCCTGCAGCTTTTCACAACACCCAGCACCAGCAGCTTCATAGGAACTGTCAAGAGGCCCTGGAAAATAATGTTAAAAGACATTAAGGCTTAAGGTCTCAGCTCCTACCAGGAAATATCTTTTTTCTCACAAAAGTACAGAAAGTGTAGAAACAGAGAGTCACAATTTGGAGTAAAAGAAAATCTGCAAAAGCTTGAGGGTGCATGTTTCCACTCCAACTGAGTAAGGAATTTAGAAGTGGATGGGATCTTTGTCATCCCTAAGAACCACTGTCTTCCTCTGTCTAACAGGTTTAGAATACCTCACTTAACTCCTACTTGGAAAGGAAATAAACAGTCTGACAGATCAACATAAGAGCTTACCTGTAATTGTGCTGTTCTGTTTCCTAGCTGAGCTTAAATTCACACTCTCCTTTTTATTTATACATCCTCATAGATATGGTTAGCCAGGGAAGAAATCAAATCACAAGAGTATTTTCTTTAATCTGATGCATTCAGATTTCATCAAAGACGATTGAATTCCAGGTGGTTTCACTATCAGGGTATGGGATGCTAACTTATATTAGTACTTTGATTCTCATACCTCTTTTGGGTTTGATTGTTTATAGACAGGTGTAATGCAGAGCTTATGAAGTTTCATGGAACAATTAAGAGTCAAAAAGACAAATTCAGATGGGTTTTGTGCTTTGTGAAATTCCTGGCAAAAATGCCTCCAGTTCAGTGGAGAAGCCCAAGCTCACCCCAGTGTGTTGAGATTATGCCTCAATATACCCTTTCATTCTAAAAAGATGTTGTTGATTATCTGTATCCTCGAAGAATTACTGTCACATACAAGTCTCTGTAATCCTTTTATGTACTTGTGCTAGTTTAAAAGGTATAATCCAAATCCTGTAATCTGCTTTATGCAAGTTACAACAATTAATGTCAGCAGAAACTGCTACTTTCAGTTGAGTGAAATTCCAGGGCTGATTTGACTGAAGGAACAGAAGTGGGAGAGCGAAGTCTCCTTTCCTTCCACAGCCCTCTTGGTGTGTTTGAATTTCCAAACTGAACTATATATTATATATTACTTATATATATTTATATACTTATATATATTTATATACTTATATATTCACTTCAGGCTTTTCTAAAGGACCCAGAAGTGGAATGGCTCAAGAGTTTCCAGATATGATTTGAGGACACACTGCACAATAAAAAGAAGATTTTACCCCACAGCCCATGGGAGCACAAAGCTTTTGTTATGTCTTGAACATCATATTGCTGATTCTCCTGTAAATCTACCAAAAAGAATTGCAAAGGCTCTAACAGAGGCAAGTGCTTTGCAGTATTTTTCCATACGGTTTAAAATATGACTGACCCCAAATATCATCCCCACAGCAGAGTTTGCAGAGCAAGCTATGTGGCCCACTGGCTTCACTGTCCTGTGTATCACACACAGGATTCAGAGCCTCAGGTGGAGCAGCCCTGCACCCTCTCTACTTTTGCTCAGGTAAGGGCAGTCAGAGACATGGCTTGTTGAAAGCAATGGAAGCCACAGAGCCAGACAAGCGAAGACTGAAATGGGGCAGGAGGAGATGATAACACCAATTTGGCATTCACTGTTATTTAATTGGGGCAAGTGTCTTCACCAATGGCTCGTTGGAAGGAGGATGAAAAGGAGGCTAAGATGGCTGCTGTCATCCCCAGCTGATAATTTGTACTGAGAGATAGAAAAATATCAACTTCACTGTTAATTTATATATTATGGAAATTAATCCTCTCATTTGCACAGCAGGAAGCCAAATTATACCATCACATGCACAAATGAATCTGACATTTTGAGAATTTGACATAGCACCACTGAGAGCTGGTTTCAGCAACACCTCCCACCTCACAGAGAGAGCATAAGGGTGTCTTCTCTCAACAAAGGTGCTGATAGAATATCAGCCAGATCCTCAACTGATGAAATTTGGCAAAGACCTCCCAGTTTAAAGAGAACAGCTGTGATCTGCCTCCCAGAAAGGCAGATAATAAAGGAGAGTGCATTTTTGAGTGGGGAAAAAAAAACATTTTTCCAAACTAGCAAGAGAAGTTGCCACAGGACCTAGTGAACCTTCACATTCCAGTTTCAGTATATTTCCTCTATGGGGGTCTTCCTGTACCCAACATAGTATTTTTTTTTTTGTATGAAAAACATATCTCAACAGGCAGCACTAAATGAAAATAGTAGAAGTGGGAAAGAAATAAAAACCTAACTAAAAAACCCAACTATCTGCAGTGATACAACCTGAGAGTTAAATACTCTGTAAAAGCCACGTTGTCTGTCACTTGATTTGAATGACAACTACAAAATGCCTGAGGAACATTAGGTTTTATAAAAGAGAGAATTTCAATCATTCTTAGTTAGCTTGGGTTTATTTACTCAAATGTAATTGTTACTCTGTATTTGAGAATCAAAGACTTTAATATAGATCACAGATTCCCTGGAGGTGGGGAATAATCATCTGCTGACTGATTTTCACTCATCAATTTTTCTCTCCTTTGTTGATCCTGTCCTCTCCATGTTTTTATTCCTAAATGTCAACTCTAGAAAGTTGCTGAAAAATACACATCAATTATTAAAAAACAAATAACCATTAAAATGGTTGCACTTTTGCCTAAGTCACTGATTAGTGAGAGGAGCTGAAAAATTCATATTTCAGCAGCTGGTATAAATTGTTGACAATAAAGAGCCTGATTACAACCATTCAACACATTCTGCTCATATCCAAAGCACTCCTATATATTTTATCAAACTGCTAGAAATCAATTAAGCTTAAACTTTCATGTAATAAAAAGAAGACCAATCTTTCCCAGCAAACAGGAACCACATCTGCCAACTCAAGTCAAGCACAATCTCCATTCTATAATTAGGAGTGGAAACAGTGTATAGTCTCACCTGACTCAGGGATCTTGGGCCTTAGGAAAACACTCACATGTTCTGAAAACAGCAACAAAAAGAGTTAGCAACATCACCTGAAATTCCATTAAGAAAGGCTGCAGAATGCCACTCCCACCCCCCATTTTCTTCCCCCATAGAAGCTATTTAAGCATAACCTTGTTTGTAGTTTGTTCTTTCATACAGAAACATAATTAAGATCTGATCTGCAACCACATGCCTTAAATAAAAGGCAGCTGCTCATATGATCTGCTCATTAAGTGCTGTATTTCAAATGCATACAAAGATGCCAAGGTAATTAACAAGGCACAAAAGCTTTGGGGACTTTGCAATAGAAACTCAGTTGAGACTCATCTTTACATTTACAGGATAATAGCTAGAAGTCTATGAATGTAGATTTCATTTTAAAATCTTTTTGCTCTCAGGGGGACATTTCAGATCTGCTCTTTTTGAAAAGTTACAATTTATTTTCTACTCTTATGGCTCCTAAGGATGACTTTTGGGCTTCTAGGATCTGTTCCTTCTCCTTTCCTTTAAGCTGTTGATGATAATGTTCCATAGAAGGATTTAAAGATTTTGAAAGTATGAAGTTTTTCCCATGTAGAAAGCCATTTTTATATCAACTACCACATCCAAAAATCTATTTACCACCTTTTCCCCCACTATTCAGCTTCTTTACTCTTCCACCTTTTTTTTATTTGATAAGCTTTAACTTTTCCAAAACCCTATATCATTACCTTGCATGGAACAAAACTCCTTCCCATTCTTATTTCACTTGAATACTCTAGTTCTTCTTTGGACAGCTGAGCAATCAGCTAAACCAGCTGTGATAAAATAGCTTTTTCTGCAAATAGCACGTAGAAGAAAGAAGAAGCTGTTGTATTTTGAGGATTTTTTGCCCTTATTTTTAATTAATAGGATCCACAAAGTTTTCTTCAGGAACATTACCCAGAGGCCTAAGTGAACAATAAATAATGGGAGGAGAATTTAAAAGTCACACCCACATGAAGAGGAAATAGCTTTCTTGCTGCAGATGTAATTGTTTCACCTGTAAAAGGCAAGAGAAAAGGCTTTCTTACAGACCAGTTAATTGGGTACATTTCACAGCTTTCCCAGTATCTAGCTTTCATTGTGCCTGAAGCCAAATCCCTGGCGTCCTCCAATCTTTTCAGTAGCAGTGTCATCCTTCCCTATTTTTTTTTCCTTATGAAATTCTGAGTTTTCATAACACAGTTGAAGACTGAGTAACCAAATTAAATGTGCTAGAAGCCAGAACTTGCAAAGTTATCATAGTGCTGGCTGGAAAATGTCCTTTCTTTGTCTAATAATGCAAACCCATAAATTAAATCAAAATTCAGCTAAAGTTTGAAGTAAGAGTTTTTAGGGATTTTTTTTTTTCTTGCTTTGTAAAGGCAGAACATTTTGGCTTTCCTCTACCTGCAAGGTTTGCAGCAGAATAACCCACCAAAGCATTTACAGGTGTGTGGGATAGTAGACTTGTGTTTTCCCTGGTTTAGAGAAAGACCTTCAATCAAGTCCTTTTTGTATGTGATTGCCCAGGCTTTACAAGGGAGAAACTCTAAATCTATAATTAATACTCTTCCCAGGCTACAGAAAATACCTCTAGAATCTGCTCAAAAGCAAAGACCATACTTGAACACAAGTCCTCCACAGTATAGCAGAGCTCCTTAACTGTGTGATGTACCATGGGTTCTCTTACACAGCCCATCCCAAACTATGTGGCACTGAGGATTTTATCAGAGTGTGGCTGGGTCAGAGAGGGCTGTGAGCTGATGAGATGCTCAAGCCCAATACTGAGCAGGATCCCCCTCTCCTCCTCAGGACTGCAAAAGGAGTCCAACTAAATTTCACCTCTGACACAATTGTTGTGGTCATCTTCAAAAAATTAGGAAACACAAAAGTGGGCCTTAAAATCCTTTTAAAGTCTATTTGTATTCTTATTAGCAAGGTGCAGTAATAAATAGATTCCATTCTCTGGACTCAGGAAGGGAGTATCACATGGAGATGAAGGTCATTTTAAAATAGACCTAAACTGCAGGATTTCTTCTATTTCCTTAGGGTGCCGGGTCTTGAAGGCCCTTCAAAGACTGAAATGCAGTTCACAGATGCTGACTTTGCTAAGTTTTCATCTCAGGGGAAAAAAGTGAGAAGAAAAATAAAATACTCTACAGTTGTATCTACTATGTAGAGAAATAATAAATATCAGTTATAGGTTTTTCCTTCAAATAAAACAAAGGGGACTGGAAAAGCATGAGCCTTGCTGTTATTTCTTATCAAAATTGGTCAAAATTATCTGACCTACAGCAGTGATAATAACAATAATAATGATCCTGATGATGAAGGTGAATCCATAAGGATATGCATTATTTCAAGAAAGCCTGACAACAAAATACATATGTGAACCTGAGAAACAGGAAAAAGAAAACAAATAGCCATTTCACAAAGAATAACGAACATAGGAGATAAGTCAGCTGGGTGAGCAGTGAAGTGAAGGAAAAACAATTAATTTTTAAAATAGATGGACTTCCAAGGGTAGAGAGGCATGAATGAATCAGCAGATGGATGCAACAGTGTTGGGGAGATGACCATTAAAATGTTTATTGACCTCTCTGGAAGGATGACAAGCTCAGCCATTTGTGGCAGTGTCTCCTCAAAGCCTCGGTCAGGCGCTCAGGCTCTCGCTGCCGCAGGGGCTTCCCAGCAGAGCCCCCGCAGCGCCCGAGGAGCTGCCAGCAGCTCACGGTGGCTGCAGGCAGCTCAGGGCAGAGGGCACAGGTTTGTGCTGTCAAACAGCAGGATGCAATGGGATCAGACATATCCAGCAGCAGTCTCACAGGCCATACATATTTATGCATTAATGCGCGATGGTGGAGGTGGAAATGCAAACCCCACAGAATGAAAACTCCTTGTCCAGAGTTACTTCAGTGAAAAAGCACTTTTCTACTTGTCTAATGCTCTGACATGGCTGGTAGAAATATCACGGAACTTATCCTATTTCAGCCACACAGAATAAGTGTTCATATTCATCACTTTGGTCTTTACTTCAAGAACTCATCCCGTGCATTATATATGAGGAATTCTCTGTCACGGTATGTATTCCCCTGTGTCAACTACCCTTTTTGTCCCCAGTGGTCTCATTAAAAAAAAAATGTTATCCTTAAGCAAGCACATTAAGAAATAGAAATGTGTGAAGAATAAAGCTGAATAATTCAAACTACTCCTTAAATCTTCATGATGATTTTAAGAAAATAATGATAATTTGATTTACATAATCTTTAAAGATGCATTTGATTTTTGCTTTTCTTATTACAGTTCCCAGATAAAGCATAGAATTGCACTGTCCATTTTAACAGAATAGATGCCCCACAGCTTTTCTAGTCCTGTTTTCCCAGTCTCATAAAAGCCTTATCTCCAAGGGTAGGAATCCAGTTTTGATCCATCAGAGTTTCTGCAGATGGTGCAAACTGAAGTGCAAGGGCATCTCATTTCTGATATATAGAAATAGACTGAAAATGCTCAAGGTATCTTGTCAATGCAACTAAATGTTCAGTAACAATTTTTTGTCTCTTCCAAGTTACAACAAAATCAATGATTTAGAAGGGAAAAACTCACAAGGCCATAACTATTTTTCAGCCCTCCTTCACTACTTTAGTCTCTCATCACTTTGGTCATTCAGTTTCCAGCATCCTCCAGAGTTTGACAGATATTTAAGAGCAGAGAAGTCAGGAAAAATCTTATAATAAAACTGCTGATTGGTAAAGAAATACAATGTTTTGGCTGATGGGAGTCTAAGGCATTTCTGTAGCAATGGGTCACCTACTTTAAACTATTTTCTCTCTTGCAGTGGGTAAAATATAACTGGGCTTTGTTGAGGTTACTACCTCTACAGTAACAACAATCCTGTTTCCTCTTATGCTCTCATGCCTCATCTTTGCATCAGCAGAAAATCTCATTTCTCACTTCTATATGTCATTCCCTTTCATGAACACACAAATCCCACAATCTAAATGTGACAGATTTTTTTACCTATTCCCTCAGAATATCCAGTGCTGGAGATTTAGTGCTTCCAAACAGCGCTGGGATCCTCATTGCATTCCTCCGTGGTAGGCTGGAAAAATATGTGAGAAGAGACTTGCAAAGATAAATCAAAGTGTGAGATACTTTACTAAACTAGAGCAATTTTTATAGCATTTAGATGATACTGAAGCACTGTTAACCAGAGTGTAAATGATTGAACAGGTGATGAATCCCTTAGAGGAAAAAGCCATTAGGAGGTTTTAAATCCATAAAAAAACCCAGTATTATGTGCTATAAAGAGCATCAACATGTCCTTTCCTTCCCTTTTTAATACAGCTCTCATCAGAATACTCCTGCACAGGCTTCCCAAGGCGTTTTATCAACACACTCCAAACAACACCTGTGTTGAATTTCAATATGATTTACAAAAGAGTGTTGGAAGGGAAGCACTGCTGACAGTCTCCATTTCCATCCATGTGAAGATCTCAGCCTACCAAGAGGATGGATTTGGCAACTGCATGGGACATACTCTTCATTTCCCAACAAGCTCCCCAACTAGATTTGATTTTGCAAATCCAGTGAAATCTGCTTCTCCCAAATTGTATCTCCATAAGTAACAGCACTTTAAGATATCCATTTGCAAAGGATTCATTCTCTGTCCTCAGGCTGCTTAATATGGACAAGAGATTTCAACGCAATTTTTCTGTGTCTCCAGCAGAATATCTGAGTCAACAAGCTTATTAGATCTCCTCAGCTGTGTCCTTTGAAACTGTCCAACTTTGTTTAACTAATTACATAACCACTGGAGCAATAACCTGACTTTCCTCTCGCATGCTTGACTCCCCTAACCTCTTTCTTGTCCAATGAATGTTTAATTATTGAGGTAAACTAAAACATATGCAAGATGCAAGATGAGGAGAGCTTGCCCACAGCATGTGTGATAGCCAAGTTATTCAGGCCGTCTGCCGAGCAACATAGGTTTAGGCATCTACTTCAAATCTTCTAAATGCAAACCTTATGAATATTACAAACTCATTCTTGAAAGTGGTCTGTGGATAATTAAAAGGTACAGTCCTGTTAGCTTGCACTTTTTAAACTTGCTTAAGATTCTAAGAGAGTAATTATTACTTTCAACTTCACCTTCAATATGCTGGCATGACTCCATGCAGTCCTTTAGGTGGTCATGCTCTGTATATGACTCTGAGCTCTACAGATTAACTTTTAGAGTTTAGAAGACAAGATCTACCTCCATGAGAATCTTTTCTGTAGCCTACTTCGTGTACAGTCACTAGTGCAGAAACTTCTGTCATCTGCACTGTCAGTAAATTAAAAAAAATAATATACTCAGTAGAGTAGGTATGGAATGAAAATATAATCAGTGTAGGCCTTTAGGAAAAGACAGTGCTCTTCTGAAAGAAATACAAATTTTAGATGGGAATATGGCCTTTGGTTTCTCCTCACTGATTCTACAGGTGTTAAGGTTAAGTCTTCCACTACAGGGACTCTTTAGTCAGAAAAAAATTGAGCCATTAACTAAAACTCTGTGCAGAAGAATGAAATCAAGCCTCACTCTTGTTTCTTAAATCTGAGACAGATAAAACTGCAAAGAACATTGTGACACACTGGTTCACTTACACTAGATATTTTGTGTTAGCAGCTCCCCATGAAAAATGAACTCATGCTAGGACTGAAAGCACAAGAGGCCAGGGCCCAGCAGAGTGCACACTGAAGCAAGAGGTACCTTTAGCTGTACCTGTGGTCTCTTGGCTCTGAACAAGTGCTATTGTACATGTGGAGTCCATGCAGCCCTTTCCAGCACAGAGGAGGGATGTGCTGACCTCAAGCAGCCCTAACAAAGTGTAGATTTTGTTAGAGTGGAATTGGGAACCCATGACGCTGCAACCTCTTTAACAATCCCTTCCAGGCATATTTTCTCTCATATTCATTAAATCTTCAGAAACATCAGTGTTGGAGGACCCTTGTCAAAATAGAATAAATCCTGTGTGGAAGTTTTCCTGTGTCTGCTGTTCACCATGCAGGTGATCCCTGAATGAGCACACTGCTACTTTTGTGCTTCGAATTCTGCTTCTCTGCTGCTTTTACAGCAACTGCCTCCTCTCACGTCTCAGGGATGTAACCAGCTGTCTGCAGTTTAATTGGGACAGTGAGAACTGCTCTAGGACTTGACTACTTCAAGCAAGCAAGAAAGCAAAACGTCCCCTCTTAGTGACCTGCTGAGGCGGCTTCTTCTTTGACTTGAGGTTTTGTTTGTTTGTTTGCTTCTCTGCCTGCTGCTTCTCAGTAGTTTCTGTCCTGTATGAACTCCGCTTGTGTGTCCTTTATAGTCTGGAAGGTGAGCTGAGTTTTTATTTTCTTCTAAGTCTTACAAGTGTTCTCTAAAATAATGCAGGTCAAGGAAATAGAAGCATTCCTATTTTGAGGCTGAACTTGAGAAGCAAAGGCTGCTTTAACCCAGCCTGCCTGTCACAAGTGAAAACTGTCACAGATCATTCTGAAGGGAAGGAAAACTGTATATCAGGTGGATAGTCTCCTTGTCTGTTATCTCAGTTGTCAACTAGAAGGAAAAGGACCTAGCAGAAAGGTGACAGCAAAATAATGATATTTTTAATCCCTTGGTGGATTAGGAACAATCTTTGCTATGGAAAGAGAAATCTGTTGTTAATGCTAATTATTGTAAGATTTAGAGCCACTGTTATCTTCCAAAATATCATAAACTTTGTTGCCTGCTATCCTTTTGGATCCCATTGAACAAAACAGTGAGATGAGGAGCAGGATTGGCTTCACTGATATCAACAGGACTGTTCACATGCTTACAGTGATGCACACAATTAAGAATTTTGCTGAAAAAGGACTAGACTACTTTTCCTTATTGTCTAATGTTGCTTATAATGTGTCCCACTATTTTCTGCTGTTTATTTTCTGATTACAACAGTTCTTCATCTCAGAGTTGCAAGTGTACCCATTGTAGTGAAATAAAATTAATGAATTAATTCACATGGTTGTTCTTGTCTTTACCTGATGAAAGAGGCAATAATCCATGCTAGTAGATGTCTCCCTCTCTCAGTAAAATATTTTGTTCCAGTTGAGCATATTTTTTACTCAATTTGTAAACAAGTCATATCCACACCAGAGTGGCAGATGAAATACCATCACATTTACTTCTCTTGTTACTGTGAGATGTCATATTCACTGTAGAAGAGACATGCTGCCACCCCATAATAATAGCAAACCTAATGTAAACTACCATTCCCAGGAACCTGTGAGCACTGCACCCAGGCCAGACTTAGAGGCAATTCCTTCAGGAGATACTTTGTCCCAGCACTCAAGAAAGGAAAGCTAAAATATATCCCTGGCAAAAGACAGGTCAGGAACTGGCTGAGAGAGTGAATCCACACCTGAGACTCGCCCATGAGGACCTGCACAGAGAGCACAGGCACTCCCAAACAGCTCTGACTGAATGGCCCTGCCTGTGAAGGGAAGTCATTGTTCAGAAGTGATACCTCCAAAATGTTTGGCTTCTTCCAGTGTCCTTGAAGGCCACTGCATACACCAGGCATGGCCATTGGGAAGCTATCCACTTCATGTTTCCCCTGAACAATCCAAATACAGCTCTGACGGCTGACTTCATCACCAATAGTGGCTGAATAGTCAACATCCCTCTCTGCTAGGCCAAGGCAGACATGAGGCACTGAAAGAAAGGCACTGAGAGGTCCTTTAGTCCATTTTCCTCTGCACCCACCCCAGCAGTTTCCCTTGGCAGCTGCAGGGAGCTCCCCTTGTGTATCACAGCTCTTGTGGCTCTCATCTTTCTGCAACTTACAGAATTGGCAACTAGGACATCTCTGATTTATTTTCCTCACACCTCCTGCTCCTGGACATGAAATTCTGCCCTTCCAGAATGCAGATTTCTCTTTGTGCTCTTGCAAAAATGGGAACCTTTTCTTACGTAAGGAAATCCTTTCCTTCCCTTCCCTTCACTGAGATTTTCTTTTGCTTTCTTATCCTGAAGAATGTTTTTCTTGAAACCCAGAGCACCACAGAAATATTCCTAAAGTCTAAAAATATGCAGGTATTGTGTTCCAAATCAGTGAGTATGCCATTCATGATTGTTGCTCATCCATGGTGTAGAGCAACTGCTTTGAAGAGGGGCACAAGCCAGGTTCTGAAGAATGATTTGTGTGAGAGTACTAAACATTTTTATTCAAGCATTCTGTGTCCTCAGAAGGGACAGAGGGATGAGAGCACTGCCATCTCCTCTGACACCCACCCTCCAGCAAGGAAGAAACAGGAAATCTCCTTGGGGAGCATTGTAAAGGGGCAATGAGCTAGGTCAATATCTGACACCCAGAAACTTCTCATATTTTGAGTGAATAGTGACATCCTTCTCAGACCTTTCTAGGTCTTTCCGTGTGTGTGTGTGTGTGTGTGTGTGTGTGTTATGATGTCTGTAGTGCATCAGCATGGGTGAAAGGCAGCACTATAATTAGGAAAAGTACCCCTGCTCATTCAAACACCCGTGTGAACACCCTGTTGTGTACTATATACTAGGTCACTTCAGAAGTATAGTGTATTCTGGGCTTAAAATCTTCAGAAGAGTATGTTGGATGCTAATTCTTTCCCCACTTTGATCAGATAAAGTGCATACAGATAATCCATTGCATCCCATGTAGGGCTGCAGAGAAAGAAAAAGCCAAAAAAAAAAAAAAAAGGCTCAGCCAATTCTTCTAGTCACTAAGTTAATTCCAGTTGTGTCTTTAACGTGAAATTGTTCTCAGTGTTTATGATCATTATGTTCTGCAAGTGTAAGTCCAAGAAGCAACATTTTTGCTAGGAAAGAGACATTATATTTTCCTTCATCTTGTAAAAATTCCAATCTTTATTTCAGCTTTGTCCACAGCTTCTGATTATAATTTTTAATCTATTTTAATGTTAGTTTCTCTGCAACTTCAACAGTAGATTTTTTTTTATTTGCTTATCTTATCATTCATTTACATATCACTCTGCTTTTTCTCTGCTGTTTCCCAGTTTAAAATTTAACTAAAATGAATGTGTTTAATAACCTCGCTGCAATCTAATAATCAATTAGAATAAATCACCAGCAGCTTTTTTTAAACATTTTTAAGTTTCATCAAGAAGTAACACACACAAATTAAACTAAAACCAAAGGAAATTAGAAAATCAAGATAATTTTTCTAGTTGCCATATTTTGGTTATTTACTGTGGAATTTTGTTGGGGGGTGTTTCCAGGTCTTTATCTTTGCTCTGTAGGCAATAGATTTATGAAAGTATTAGAAGTGGCCTTTTGACAGCTAAATAGGCTAGAAGCAAAATTTCCATTTTATTGAAAACCGCCTTCACAAACTGTGCAATTTTCCTTATCCAGACAGTTTAAATTCAAGGCTTCTCCAGCAATATCACACTCAGTCAAATCCTACAGGTTATTTCTATTAAAGTTTGGGGTTGAATGGAGACAAACTAGAATGCTAATACTATTGTTAATATTTCATTCCAGTGGGGGAATGCAATAATTTGGATGAACTTAAGATGATAAAATTTATAGCATTTCTGGAATTCAAAAACTGTCTGTTTATATAGTCAATTTGTTTAAAGAAACAAAGTAATATTTCACCCGATCTTTAAATTACTTTTTCTTTGTAATTTTTTATAATTATTTTTAACAATATGATCTTCATGATTGGGCACCGTTATAATTTGTTCTTTAAAACATTTTGTTATCTCCTTATATCCTGAGTAACATTTTAAATGATCAATGCTGTTAGTTTACCATCTCCTGTTACCTTTCTGAGGGAAAACACACTTTACTGTTTAAACTCATCAGGAAAATACTGGGTGTTTAACATCTCCCTGGCATTAGTTGCACTTGTTTAACCTAATATTGAGTAATTTCATTCACTGTAATTCTGCTTCTTTCCCTTTAACTGATATTCTCTGACATGATCAGCTTTTTACTAGAGGAGGGCTGAGAAAATGCTGACTGTTATAGATCCTTGATTTTGCTCTTCCCCTATTAATCTGCATCTGAAGAAAGAGAATAACATAACTGAAAACTGGTTGCTTGTGTGGATCAAAGGATATTTAAAAGGAAGTGGGCTTATCCTCTGGCAGGACATATATTTTCTGCAGTGAGTGTATAACATTAAAACATCAAAATTTAACATTACAGAACGAGATGGGATAGACAGGAAATTTTTATCCAAATGCTATTAAAAATTTCATGCATTTTTAACATTACCATCCTGGTGGTTAAATAATCAAATATTATTTGATATTTTTCGTTTTGTACACAACATTTTTGATAACTGCAATGAAGTTTACTAGCATGGAGAAGACAACTCTCATAAGACTAATGTTACATGTGAGGCTTTTCAGAGACTTTCTTGAGAGGGCAGACCTCATGTTTAAGATGAGATTGAAGCTTGAAAAGTTAAAGCAGACTTCTTAACTGTTTCTGCATTGATCTCTGTCTACGGATCAATCATTTCCATCAATTTCTGCTCCATAAGATCCTTAATGAGGTGCATCCATCCAACCACATGACGTGCTTTGTGATCAGTTATTTGCGTGTGTCTTTTGTCTCAGGAAATCTAAAAATCACCATTTCAGTGCAGAACATGAAAGATGTATTTGCACAATTGAAGTGGGGATGTGTACACACGAATTGGAACAGCCAAAGTTGCATGTGCAGGCTCACTGCTCTGGACTTGCTGAAATGGTGGGAGCTAAATGCCCTTTGGAAAGGATATAGAGTTTTGACACCAGTCAGGGTGATTTTTGACAAGCCAACACTTACTGTTCAAGTAGTACTAATATTTAATTTTGTCCTCTTTCCACAAAACTGATAAAATGGACACTAACATTTTAATCACAGACAAATGGTCATAGAAGAAGTAAAAACAACCCTTTGTTTTGTTGTTTATAAACTGTATTTGTAAATGAGTTTCTTCTTTCCTGTTCATTTTCACTCCAGACACTATTCTTGTATTTTTATCATTTAGTGAATGATGTGCTGCAGTGTGAATTTTTGGTGCAGGCCTATTTCAATTTTCTTACTGCTGACTCCTTTGCTTTTGGCTGATTTATACTGTGTACAGCTAGAGAAGGAGTTGCAAATGACAAAATGGAATAGACAACCTGGAATCGTCTTCAGGGAATATTCAAGCATTCGAGCTTAATATTTGCTATTCATGAGCATTTTTCTACAGCTATGCTCTGCTGCCCAAGTGTTTCCAGAAAGTAAATGTGGCCCCATTTTAACATGAACATTAAAATTTATATTATCAGCCTATCCTATCAGAAGACCTGAGCGTATTAAAATTTCAAACATGTGTAAGTGGATTTATTTGTCTTGTTATTTAGTTATTGTCTTAAACAAGTTACCAACAATTAAATCAGATCTGAGTCACTATCAAGCTTTAAATGTAGTAGTTATCCCAGAACTGTTCATCAGGAGATGGGGAGCAGGATAAAACACAGAAACCACATAATCAGGGAAGAATTCTTACTGTCAGGCTTGTACTAGTTTTTTCCTTAAGCATCCAAAATTGACCCTTTTGGGAGCTCTGTATTAGGCTATCAGTACTCTTGGTCTGACAACAATCAGCCCTCTCTTCTCATTTTCTTACAGATGTTCAAGAAAGCTAATAAATTTTTTTTTTTTTTTCTGAAGGAGAACCACATATATGTCATTTTCAAGGCAGTATATGTTTCTCAGTGGTGACTTGAGATATTGGGTTCTTGAGATATTGGTTTCAAGTGGTGCTCTGCCAAAACCCATGTAATCTCATACTACAGCCGTAAATGCCTTCAGACATCATACCTGGAACCCATCTGCAAGTTCAGTAAGACAGAGATCTTCCTAGGCTTCTCTCTGTATTCTCTTTTAAATAAACTCTGAATAACCACATCAAGATAAATCCCAGGATACAGGGAATAACACACAGTTATGATTTTTAATATCTTTCAGCTACATCCTCATCCCTTCATGTTTAGGTGTGATGGATCCAAGCATCAAATCAGTGAGTCCCGACAGACAAACTGCAGCCATGGCCAGTTTCAGGCAGGCAATCCCCTCAGTTTCTCTTGTCCTGGAATTCTCTAACCTAATTTCATAGCCCTGGAAACACAGCAATCTATCTAGGTGTATTGACTGGTCTGAATTTACACAGGTCATTTGAAAGATAAAGGTCACATACATACCAGGCCTCTGGACCACATTTATTAACAGCATCCTGCTGACTTTCAACATCATTAGTGTCATCTGGACCAATGCTGGAGTAAATGAAATGTGACAGAACAAAAGACTGTTGCCAAGAGTGTAGATGTACCTAAGTGATACACAGGGAGGTTCAGCCTTATTAATCCCTGGAAAACCACACTGTTCACCAAAGTCAGAAGCCAGAATAGCCATTGCATGAGACACTCTCCAGCCTGGTGATGTTAAAGCACTTTTAATTGAAGAGACAATAAAAGAGCAAATTGCTGACCTGAGGTTTATACAACAAAATTTGTATAGAAGGCAAAGCTCTAAAGAGGGGCAAGCCATCTAATACTCACATTTTGAGAGCATGCAAGAGCCAAAATGACAGAGAATCCCAGGTGAGAGCTATTGCACTTGTATTTATTTTTCTTATTTTTGGAAATAGTTCTGGATAGCTAGCCATTTTCTTACAGTTGCCTGAAATCTGCATGTCTGATTCAATTGTCAGAGACTGAGGGGCTGCCTGCAGGAAATATGTGGCCAAGTGCAAATGTTTTCTGATTACAAAATTATTAAACCGTCTGTGAGACCTGTATGAAATAGCTCTGAGCATAGCCAATGCTGGTATGGTATTATAGCAATGGTTTTTTTTGTAGTTCTTGTCAGGATTTGATGAGAGTCAATAAGTCTGGCAAAATTGTACCTCACGAGAAAACAATTTGGGAGTCATTTTTGTCAACATTCTCTCCTAAACAAACCCAATACTTAGCTTCCATCATTTCACAAAATGTTATTTCAAAACTTGAGGGTTTCGTCCATTTTATACCATGGTGTTGAGGGGAACTCTGGAGGTTAGACAGAACCCCTAGGCAAACACCAACTCAATTTGCTGCTAAAACTGCACAGAAAAATTCCTTGCTAACTTGGTTTTTGTGCACCAAGAAGTATTAGCCAGTATTAAATTGTTCAGGAGTGTTGCATTGATCCAGAGCCAGCATTTCCAATACATATGGACATCTCCTTCTCCCCATGACATCTCCTTCAGCCTACAGCACACAGAGTGCAGCAACAGCTCCTTGCTTTGCTCCCTCATCCTCACAGTGTTCCATGGGGTTTATACTTCCCATGATTCACCCTCAATGTCTCAGTTGCAAGTTTCCCATAGGTGCTGTGGGAATCCTGGCATAACAAACACAGAAGAAATGATCCGAGTGGGAAGCTGTGGCAACAGTCATGAAAGGGAAATGCAGGATGCTCAAACTTCCACAAAGGACTGTCACAATTCTTTAAGACAGATTTTCAAGAAAGCAGATATATCTAAGGAAAGAAAAAAACAAAACAAACAGCCAAAAAAAAAAAAAACTTTTAAGGACTTTAAAAAGATATTCCAGAGAAAACTTTCCAGGAAAGCTTTCTTCACTTTAGAAAAGGAAATTCTTTCTCCTTTTGCATTCCAGACACAGAGTGCTAAAGAGAAGACCTCCCAGAGAGAATAAACACATGCCAGTGCAGAAAACCGTGCCAGAAAGGATTTGACTTTTTATTGAGGCTTCTTCAGATTGCAGGTTTCACAGTGCCCATTCAGACACACGTTCTTGCTGAGAGCTTTGTTTAATGCATGCTTCAAAAAGGAGCTTTTAGTGCTCTTGTTAAAAGCAAGATTCTTTTAGAACTTTGTAAAGCTTATCATTTGAGCAACATGCCACTAAAAGGTAAGTGGAAGGTTCAGTTCTCCTGGACAGCTGAGACTGGGAGACTCTTTCACTCCACCACAGCCCCCATGTGTTTGCTCTAAGTACAAATCACACATGGGAACTGAGGCTCACCTCAAATTGCTACATGCAATGCTAGAAAATGTTATTCTCCCAGAGGTGAGCTGAGGGGAGAATACACATTCTGCTTTCATTGCACATTTGCTGTAATTTCAGTAATAGCCTGCTGGAATGAGGAGATGGAGACTAAAAGGGAAGTGTAATATGTTGCACCAAAGAAAATTTAAAGGAGAAAATTACATTGGCAGAGTCCTTCAGGAGCTGTGTAGTCCTTCATCTTGTCCCAGGGCAGGACGGGCTATTCTTGAACCATTTCTGACAAGGGCTGGTTATACAAATGAAGACTTCAGAGCTGCACAGACTCAACAAGACCCTTAAGCCAGTCTCCTTTCTCTGACAAAGTTCTTTCCTAGGTATCTAAAGCAAATCTCCCTTGTTGAAATTTAAACTCAGTATGGCTTTTTCTAAGTGGGAATGGAAGGGAACAAATTATTCCTTCCTTTCTGGCAGCTGTTTCTTACATATTTTAAGATTTCTCTCATGTCTTCCCTCTTCTTCTCCTGTCCTAGATTAGATAACCCATAAATACATTTGCCCTTTCACAGCATATAGCATTGGCTAATGAAATCCAGGAATCAATTACATAGATTACAAGGGTCTTGAATGACAGCATAGCAAAATACAATACCCAGCCTTGTGTCTGAAGGAACAGCATGTGAATACTTATTCAACACCAGTATTTGTCTATGGTGCATTATGGCTTATGGCTTTATCTAATTAATTACGTTATGAAGTGCTTGATTATGATAACAGTGAATGTCTTTCCTCCTCACTCTTATCACTTGCTTAAAACTACTCTGTTCAGCTGAGATATACATGCATCTGAGAGCTCATTTAGATATTAAGTACCAAACACTGGATTCTCGTTCCTGAGTAGGTTTATCATATTCAGAACCTGTTATCTGATGATCATAGTTACTAAATAAAGCCTCCTAATAACTTCAGCAGATCAGATTGTTCACAAGTTAAATGGGGGGAGGGATGCAGGGAGGGTGGGGGGGAGGAGGAAGAGCAGCCTGAATTATTTATTCATTTCCCAATTTTCAAGACCTTTCTCATCCCTCTTTGTGCCAAGCCTTCAAGATGTAATTGGAAATGTTAGATACACTCCTTCAAAAATGTTCTCTGAACAAATTACCAAGTACCATTCTGTGAAATGAATGGATCACAAAGAGCAGCACTTCTTCAAAGGAAAGCAGGCATGCTGATATTCAAGTATTTGGTCTTTTATTGGTTGTCATTCACTTACTCAGAACATTCTTGGAAAATGAACTATTTTACTTCTTGATTGTTCCCAAAGTAAGACTCTTTTTGCAGTTGTCATATTATCAATTTTAATTGAATGCTTTCATTCCTGTGTAAAGTTTCATTTTAAAGACATTCACATCTAGGAGATGCCTTGGTCTTTGCCAAATGTACTCCCATTTTTCTGTTTTGTGAACCATCATTGCGTTAGGATTCTTGTTCCTCAATCATACACGTATACCAGCCTATATTTTTAACATCTAAAGGCCAAAATTAAAACAAAGAAATAAAGTTTTAAACTCCCATCAGATCTAAAAGAGAAATAATTTGGTCGTCCAAAGTAAGTACATCATTCACATGTTGTTTCCCAGTATCCTTATTCATGTAGCCACAACTTGCTCTTGTGTGAGCTGAGTTACAAAGTATTTATCCATAAACACAGATGTTGGGTTCAGCAGAGGTCTGAGGAAAATGTTTCATCCTTAAGCAATGAGCCTGTGAGCTCTATCTTGCACTGCATCAGTGTGATCAGAACTGCTGGGATCAGCATGGGTACAAATAAGCTCAGTGACTTGGGGTGCTATCACAGTCCTGACAGAGTAGTGAAATAGGCCTTGTGAAGCATCCTGGATCTTTATATCAATGATGAGATTTATATTTATGTATCTTATATATTATATCCTTATATCAGTACTGAGCCAAAATCAAAGAAAGGAAACCTTCAACCCACATGCATCAGAAAATTTGGATGTTCCATAGCAGCAGATTGTGGGGCATCCACTCACACCCAGAGACCACAACTGGGAACTCCTGATATATACTTCTGGTTGCTGGATGTGAATGAAACAGGGATTTCAGGAGAATGATGATTGTGTGTAAAAGGTCTGTACCAGGGCTAAGGTAGAAATTGGACTGTATAATGCTTTCACTTGAAAACAGTTTAGCATTGCTGTCATTTCCATCTGTATGGAGCACCGTGGGGAGATGAGATTGAACCTCTCATGCCAGATGTCACTTAAACAGAAACAATGAGATAGATTCTAAGAGAGCTGAAGGTAGTTCCTGAAGAATCCATCTGTGGAGAATCTGGACAGCATTATCTTTTGCAGACTGTGAATCACTCACAGAGGCACCAGTTCATTACCTGGAGGTCACACTGATGTTTGCTCCTGAAGGCAGCAGTCCTGGGGTTGTAAGTGGGTAGGATTGCGCCAGATGTCTCTGTCTACCTCAAATGGCAGAATATTGACTGGCTGATCTAAACAGAATAAACAATAGTATATGAACCCAAAATAATCTGTGCAAGGGTCATCTTCCTTCTACTGCTGGTAATAAAGTTCAAAAATTGCAGAAATTGCAGGGGAAAGACTCTTAGACGTCTTATATAATCCAGGTACTATGATGGGATTTCTCCAGAAAGGAAAAGAAAAAAAAAAAAAAAGAAAAAAGAAGAAGAAAGAAAGAAAAAAACATTGCCACATATTAAATGCCATGCTATTATTTTCCAGTTTTAAAAGAATGGTGAGGCTGAGTATGGAAGAATAATTAAACGTTGCAGTAATTATATTGAATAATACTGGGATTATGTCTGACACTTGTAACATTAATTGAAGGACAAGCCATAACATGGATATGTGTGGTTATGACATTTCTTAAAGTGGCTTGAGAGATTAAAATCAGTAAATGAATGTGAGTCATTACATGGTTATCTTTGTGTTTTCCCCTTTTAATTTTTTTTTCAGTGATTTGAGAAGTAAGAGAAAGAGATGGTGTTTGGAAGCTTTTATGAAAAGTCCTTGTTTTTTTCCTGGCGCTTCAAAGCAAAGAGGATCTGAAGAGACAAACAAAAACATTCTTGTCTTCTGAGTTCAGAGCAATGCACACAGCTGTGGAACACATTCCCTTGCTCATGTGCAAATGTGGACGCACTGTCACCTTGAAATGCTCAGCCCTGGGGACCAGCTGTCTGTAACCCAAAGCCCAGTTTGATTCAGCACAGCTCTGCGACCTTGCCTAAGTTCCTGAGAAAATTGTTGCTAAAGTGTGAGGGAGTCCGTGATGTGCAATTATGCAAGATAAAAAAAGCAAACACAAACATTGTAATTGTCAAGACAACTGTGATAATCAGGAGTTCAAGGGTTAAAGAGGAAAAATTCTGGCTGGAAAAGCTGAACTTCCTAGAGGAAAAAACAAAAAGCAAAGAAAGGTAAGAATCAGAAAATGACAAACATGCCACTGCTGGGAGTGATGGCTCTCTGCCTTTCCTCACCATTCTCATGTGTGCCTGCCCAGAAAAGACAGCCCAGGTGACTCAGAGGGTGTGGTGAGCTGGTTAATTCTGAGACTCACAGCACTTGAGTCTTACCCACCTCCTGGGCACTAGCAAATAACTTTCAACTGAAAATATTATGTGTGTAGTAGCAGTCACACTGTAGTTGTGAAAATCCAAGGATACAAGCAAGGAAAATGTTGAAGGAAGAGGAATGTATATTACTAGAACATAAAAATCTCAGTAATAATACTTTATTTTCCCTTGACCAATTATGTTATATATCTAAAGAAGGTCTTGTGTGCTTGAAATCTTGTCTGTTTTGGTTATTCCCTCAGTTACATCAACTGACCTAATAACATATAGTACTCTTGTCTGCAATTCTTCTTGTAATAATATAAATGCTTCCTATCTATTTCCTATCTGTTTGTATTCTATACTCGGGAGTGAAAGAAGAAACCATACAGATGAGGTTGCTGGAAAAAACAGGGGATACCAATATTTCTTATTAATTTATTCTAATTTTTCAAGGTAAAAATCACAGCAGAGGAAGTTCTGAAATGTCAAGAAATTGTGGGATAAATTATTCTAGGAATCAAACTTAGAGGTTTTTCAGTATTTAGCTTCATATTGTCAACAATGGCTCTATTTTACAAAACCAAGTGCCTAAAATTAAAGTATGGTTTACTACTCTGTTTTTTCCACTTTTCTGTTCATCCAAGATTTTCCTACACACAAAGAAATTTTAGATCCACCCAAATGCAGTGGATTTCTGCATTTATTTATCAGAACTGCAGAAGCAATAAGTTATTGGCTATTCCAACAGCTCAAAATCTCCTCCATTTGGGCAGGATAATATTCGTGTCTGAAATATTTCTTTTCTGAACAGGCCAGATCAGATGATCCCCTCCTGAGAACATATCATGAGATATGCACATTTACTTATGAAAGCCCTTCATTGTTCTCAAGCTGTCAGACAGCAGTTTTGTTACACCATACTTTTTCTCCCAGCAATTTATTTCCTTCTGGATTGATGTGCAAATTCTTTTACTGAAGCTGAAAAATGCTGGACTCTTATCAAAATGTGAAGCATGCTGGTATAATGGTCTACAGGATAAGGGGATTAATCCATGCATATTTGGCTTGGTGTGTATCTGTTCAGGTTTGTGGAAACACTGGACAGAAGCATCTGTTAAATAATCATCTACTTCAAAAGGCATATTTCATCATTTTCTTGGTAAGATAAAGAGGAGAGCTAGAGCTCCTCATGATAAATATTACACTTAGTAATTAAATTTTCATATTTACAAGGTCTACATAGTAAAACTTCTAAACTAAATAGTCTTCATTTGCATACATTTCAATCTAAAGGGCATTGCTAGAGGACAGTATCTCCAAGACAATAATGAGCTGTTTTCATTAACCATGCCCTAATAATTACAGCAGGCTTGTACTTCAAGACAAATAATTGTGTGTCTTTAGTTATGTCCCCTTCCATGTAAGCCACTGAGTTAGAAGAAGACTATTTCCTGCTCCTGGGTTGATGTACTCACAAACCTCTTGAAAAAGATTTAATTTGACCTGGATATGGTGTTGGTAAAGGATCAGGAAATGAAGTCTCATCTCAGTTATAGTTTGGAAATCTGGAATAAGGCAAATGAAGTATTGTAGGAAGAAACAGACTTTAATTTTTTGCTTCTACAGTCCTCAACATAAAGAGATCTCTAATCTGTTTAATTCCTGTTACTGTTGCCAATATGTTTAAAATTACATTTTAAAGTACCATGGTAATTGTCATGCTTTTTCCTAATCTTGCAATTGTCCAGTTATTTTTGTATATAATCTTCCAATATATCTGTCATCACAGTATAGGAACTTAGAAAATTACATTGGACAAAGTGGTTACTCAAATGTGACAGATCTTCCATACCACGTGATTTATTTTCATGGTTTTCTATCAAAAAACAATGTGCGATACTTTTTGCTTCTGTCAGGTCTATCTGATTTATAGTGCATATTATCCTCCATACTGCCTAGCAATTATCACCAAGTAGCAGAAAATAGACCTCCAAAGGTCTTCAGTCAAACATATTATTTACCTCTTGCCCTTCATAGATCAACTAGATCTTTGTTATTCCACATTACCTTTTGTCCAGCTTGCTCTTTAAAGGCTTTAGTGATGATGGAGTTTCCACAATGCCCCTAAGCAGTCTCTTCCAGTTTCTAGTTATCCTTACAGTTACAAAGTTGTTTTTTTTTATAATGTCTAAGTTAAATTTTCTTTGCCACTATGAAAAAGGCCATTACTTTCTGTATTACCTACAGTGGACATGAAGGAAAGATTATTCACTTGTCTTTTGCAACGTTTTATATACTTGAAGATCACGATCATGTTCTTTATCCGTCTCTCTCTCTCTCACTGTCAATCAAGTAATTAAAAAGTTTTCATATGGTATTCAAAGCTATGTGCTCAGAGCTGTCTTACAGCTTCTAGGTTCTTACATCACTCTTGATGAAGTCTGGAAATTCTTCAAATGGTCTGCACATTTGCCAAAAAGCTGTGCTTAAAACAGAGCACAGTGTTACAGCTGGTGCCTCAACATTCATACAATCACACAAGTTAACTTTGGTGGTCTTTGAGGAGCTGAGACATTCTGAGTTGCACCTTTCAATCTCCATTTGTGATTCATGTGTCTTTATAGCATATTCACACTGCCAGTGTTTTGAAGCTGCAGAAAACAGGGACACTTTTTAGCTCCGGTTTGTAGCAGCTCAGGATCTCCTTACCATCTTCCCTTGAGCTAACCAGACGTTCCTCCACTTGCTGGCCCTAAACCAGCAAGGGTGGGTTTTGTTACAAATCCACGGTCCTGTGCTGGAATTGGTTATCAAAGTTCCAGACATGAGAGGTAACATAAACCCTACAGTCATAATTTTGTTCAGTCACATAACCATACCTTAGAATCTCCCAAATCTATCCAAAGTGAGTTTCAATCAATAATGTAGCCACGTACATGTGTTAAGTTTATTTAGATAATATACATTAATTTATTATTTGTGCCATCTCATTCTGGAGGGGCTATGACATACCAAAAATAAATGTGGTTTCCAGGTTCAGCTGTGTGAATCACAAGTTCCATCAAACATTCTGCGTGGATATTCTCACCTGCTACATCACAGGACCATGGAGTGATAGCTGGGGATGACCTTGGGAGTATCTCTGGTCTAACTTCTGCTTTGAAGGAGAACTCTGGTATTATGGATCTGGTGATTTTATGTAGATATTCTATGATTCTCTGTAGATATTACTTTCTTCAGTGCTGATGAAGCAAGAGCCCAGATTCAATAATCCAATGAAACATATGGTTAATGTCATTCTGCAAACTTTATTGAAATTGCTCATGTACTTAAATTCAAGATCATGAATAAAACTCTAGGCACTGTAATGTATTAAAAAAAAAGTTTATGCTGAAATTGAGATTATATTGGGAGAATCATCTGGAGAGAAAAGGAGAAACAACCCACCAAATTGTTGCTTTGAGAATACTGAAAAAATTTAAATAACCTAGAAAACATATTCTGTGATTAACAACATTGTTCTGGGTACATGAGCCTTTCCAGTGGTTTTCTGGCTTATTTAAAGGCTTGCACTGAGACAAATATCATCCCAAGGTTCCTGGATGATCAGGTTAGAGGGCAAAGTGCCTGCTCCAAGCATGAGACATCACAGTTCTGCTCTGAATATCAGTTATTAGCTTCTGAGCCCAAGTCCTGTTGCCAACCTGCCAGAACTTCAGTCCTCATCAACTACCTGTGAAGTGTGTTGTGACAGGTATTAATTGATGATTAGAGGAAAGACCAGCTGAGGACCGAGAAAAATCACTGCCTGAGCTAGTTATGACCAACATTCCTTCCTGGTGGAGGCTCCCATTGTAGCAGTGTGGTCCTCAGTACACTCCAGTCTCCTAGATCCCAGCAGATCCCATACCTATTCCCTGAGAACAGAGCCCATAATCATGCCATTAATTCTGGCTCAAAATCCCCTACAGTGAACAGCTGGGTAAAAACAACCACCTAGTTCTAAGTGTATGTGCTCTCCCTCACCATGTCCCTCTCTTCCTCTCCACATGGTCCATCTCCAGCAACCATCCATGGAGATGAACCTGTGTCCCAACACCAGCCCTTCCACCTGTCTGACCTTTGGTTTTCGGCCTTTTCAATGTCCTGGTGCTTGATGCTTTCCCCTTCTCACCATCCTGCTTGCCCCAAGGCCAAATCTCAGGCTTTGAGTGATTTCCCAGAAATCTGCTGCTCTCCTGGGATCACTGGGAAGGTTATGGGCCAGAGGAATGCAGGCAATGAAAGCAAGGCCTTTATTTACCAAAGCAGAGTTTTCAGATGCCAAGGAGGAATTTGGGGATTTGTGCAGAACTGGACAGTCCCAGAGGTTTATACTAGCAAATCAGATATTTAAAAAAAAAAAAAATCCTCTGTCTGGTGCATTTTATTTTCAATTACTAAGATCACGGTCAAAGCAGGGTGAGAAAAACCCAAATGAACTGAAGCAGATTAGGCCACAGATAACCTATTAGGTTAACCTATTTATACCTATTAGGCCATAGGTATAAAACAATAAAGGGCTTCATCATCAATAAGTTCTGTCAAGAACTCAGAAATTTGTGTACTCCCTCTGAAATATAAATTTACACCCCAACTTTCAGGTATCTCAAAATACTTGTCTAGCACCGAAGATATGATGGTAAAAAAATTACTTATTTTTAAAATGCAAAATCCTCTCAGAATATTGTATTTTAAAATTCTAGTTAGAAAAATATCTGAAAGTGAATGTGGGGAACATAAAAAATAGCTCATTTTGCTTTTTTTTTTTCATTGATACCCCTAATTTTGTATCAATAAATATATTTGTATAGTAAATTTATATTTTCCTGAAATATGAGTCTACTTCAGAAACAGTGTTTGAACCAATTGTAAATAGATATACCTGTTTTGAAAACACCAAATATTTATTTCTGTAATTTCCATAAAACTTCAGTTAAAATATGAAGAAAAAAAGCCTGGGAGGGGGAGAGGGAAGAAAGATTTTTTAAAATTCAGAACTACGGTTAAGGGGTTTTAAACTTTTTGTCTTGACAGACCTAATTATCTGCATTTTTGGCTGAGATCTATGTAAGTATCTGTATGTTTAAAATAAACATGCAACCATATCTAGCTGATTCATATGCTCTTTCAGATCAGCTTTTTTCTCTATTCTTCCCCATCTGTTTCAGGGATGAAAGGAACAAGGACACAAAGTCCATACAATGGCTTTAAAACCATGTTTTTTTACTTTCTTTCACCTTAGTCTGGTTCTGGCTCTGATGTCAATTCTTTAATATAAAGACTAAGATAAAAATCATAAAAACTCTGAAGTATTTTCCTACCGTTCTTGCCATTCTAAATGGTGCTACAGCGTTCAGTTGAAGGTTTTATATTAATAAAATACTCTTTTAATTATTGAAATTGCTTTAATTATTTTTCTTCTCTGGGGGCAACTATGTAAAATAAAACAAAAGATATATAATTGATCAGGAGATACGATCCAACCTAACATGAGATTTAAGATTGTCTCTAATGTAGTCAAATGAAAATCTATTTCCATTCCACTGTGACCTAATGCCAAAGAAGCATATAATTGGAATTAGAGTGAATATAATATTCACAGAAGTATCAGAGCTGTGATACTTAATATATTGATTATCACGGTATTTGTTTTGACAAACTATAAAAGAATATGAACACCTCCATCAGACACATTACAGAAAACATGACAGGCAGTTTCCTTTCATGGATTTAATCCTACATGGCCTGGTGTCCATGACAGAATGGGCTGGAGCCTTGGCTATAATCCTTGGGTGCTTTTTTTGAATTTAGAAATGAGAAATAGAAATAAAAAACTAAGATCTTGTAGCAGGTCCACTGTGAATATAAATCAGCAGAGCTCTGCCAAAGTAGAGTAAGCTGTTTTGATTTACAGCTAGGAGAACTGTACCAACAAATTATACGTATGGCAGAATATGGGAAAAGAAAATCAGAGAAAGTAAGACAATTTGCTTTTAAATACAAAAATATGTTAATTAGAAATATTCAAGTCTGTCAGTTAAAATTTTACAGAAATCCTTTTGGGAGGAGGATGGCAAGCTGTGATGCAGCAAATAGCTGGTTTCCATCACTTGCTTGCTTCTTAACTGCCCAGAAATCTGGGCATTATCCTTATCATCACCTCGTGAAGGGACGGATAAAACGCTCCATCATTCACTGATCATGAGTAGTACATGGGCTGTAAAGACACCACCTAGAACACATATTCAGTTATGAGGATAAACCTGATGTGGCTCATAAGGCAAAAATATAATAAAGTAAAATAACTGCTGCATAAAAGCTAAATAAACAAATGTTGTTTCACACGCTTGATGTAGTTCCAAGATAATAACACTGAGGAATCAGCTGGTAAAAATGTATTTATTCTTTATATTCACTTCAATTGAATAAAGGGAGGTCTTTTATTTGTCACATTTTCATTTCTCTTCAGCTGGTATTCCAGGAGTAATAAACACTTGACTTACCTACAGTCCAATAGCACTTTGTAAATTAGAACCAATCCAGTTTTATCTAAATTATAAGAATGGGTGCACAAAATACATCATAAGTAAAAGAGGGCAAAAACCCCAGAAACAGGCTAATATTTTCATGCCACTGTTAACCAGTTTTGTGAGGTAAGTTTGATATTTTCTTAAAATTTAAAGAGATTTTTTTTCTGTTTTTTCTTGTTTCTGAAATTGGTGGAGCTGGCTAAAGAAAAGATAACTTTTTTTTTTCAGTTCAGTGTGACTTTACATTGTCTCATCATCCAATTCTAAAATAGCCAAGCAGAGCCTTTTTGCCACTAACTAGCTTTGATTAATTTGTCAGTTGATCTATTTTTCCATACATAAAAATAGCACTATACTATACTACACACATATTCAAGATTTTGAAATTATTTATCTCAAAGCTGGTCCCAGGAATCTCTGTGCCCCTCTGCAGCATTGACTTCTGCCAGGCCATGTCCAGTGGTGGCAGCTTTGCCCAGGAGGGAACTGCAGGTGACGGGGGAGAGATCCAGGATGAAATATCTGTTTGATTCAGACTTGGATTGCTTCACATCATTTCACAAAACAATAAAACAAGGCTTGCTTCTGTTCCATAGTAGAATAAGAACAAATTTGAGTGTCTCTGCTCCTCACAGCTCCTGTTGATGGGAGCTGAAGTGATTCCTCAGTGAAAAGGGGGATGTTGTTGAATATGTCAAAGCTGCTTTAGATTATAGCTATACTATCACAAAAGACTACAGTTTTGAAAAGAGCCACTTGCATGTTTACAGTTCTTTTTTTTCCCCATTACTTTAGATAATGCACTAATCTCTCACTGTTGGTGTAAAATAAAATTATTGTTTAGAAAATTATTAACTCTTGAAAAGTGTGTATCACAGACTTAAAGATATTCTTTCAGAGATAAAATCCTCAGAGTGTCTGTCAGAGGTCAGGAGACACAATGCATTAGAGAATTAAGCATTAATGAAGCATTTAATTAATTACGCACAAAGTCCGTTCCAAAATTATTTTTAAAACCACTAAAAGTGAAAATTCTCCATAAAACAATTTTAAGATGCACACATTCAGCATATCTTCCTGCATGGTTTAGACATATTTTTAGTTCTTAGTCACATCTGAGGCCATTGTCTAAGTTTCTAACACAGATTTATATTGTGGAGTGAAAGATCTAAAATAAACTCCATTTTTTCTGGTCTGTGATTAGTTTTCTCTTAAGTAATACTTTCTTTGAAAAACAAAAAAAGCAAACAACAACAAAAAAAGCCCCACCAAAATTTTTCTGAAAAATTTTAGCAATTACTGGAAATCAAAAATTTGCTGAATTCTCAACTGCCTTATTCAAGAACAAAGAGCAAAGAATTTTTACAGTCCATATACAACTGTTTGGTTTCCTTAGAATTCAATCAGATTGTAGTTGTGAAAACCAAATTGCCTTTGTCTTGCACTTAAATGAGACTTATAGGAGCAAAACAACAAAAGAAAAAGAAAGTGCTGTGACACTGTGTTTCCAGTCACTTCATTATTTTGGGAGATGGGTTCTAATCACCATCATATTGCAATTATTACATGGTGAGCCAAACTCGGTTCAATCACAGCTGCTTGAAAGAGAATCTTGGATATTGAAAATAAGTAGACAGTGAAAAGAAAAATATTGATAACTTTCGTGTTATTGGGTTCCAGTTTTTGTTTTTCCACAGTGGATAGCTTACTTGAGCATCTAGTGTGGGCTGGGAGAACTGAGTGTGTCTAGAATAACTCTTACCAACTTGTTTAGGTGGGATTACAAAGTAAATGGAAATGTAAAGGTTGCAATAATACAAAGAACATCAATAGCAAGTCCTGATAGTAGCACAGCAGCACTTTAAGAGAGCTGCAGAAGAAGGGCTGCTGAGAAAGGACTGCAACTAGATCTGGGACATGTAGGGAATCAAGCTGCTGGGAAATTCAGTGGAACCTGGTTAGAAAATCATTCTATTCAGTTTAATGCAGGGCAGCAGTGCCAAGGAGAAGGGCTTCAACAAGCTAAGGTAAGTC
Organism: Motacilla alba alba; assembly: GCF_015832195.1. Taxonomy (NCBI): domain Eukaryota; kingdom Metazoa; phylum Chordata; class Aves; order Passeriformes; family Motacillidae; genus Motacilla; species Motacilla alba. The sequence goes on from NC_052022.1 coordinate 13,791,817, forward strand.
TTTGCTTCTGCTGCTCTCTTTGTCCATCACCTTTCAAAACAATAAACATGATTTCTGGTGTGTTTTTACACCACACCTCGACACACACTATAGAAGTCTCCGTCTTCATCTAGTCCTCTAAATTCTAGTGTTCAACATTTGATTCCTTACAGTGAGAACCAATCTGTGTAGAGCAACAGAGGTTCAGTCCTGCAGAGGCAGGAGTGCCAGCGAGGCAATGCAGTCAGCTGGATTGCAAGTGTGAAGCCTGGAGGGGACAGGTGAGATTCTGTGCTCTAAAAGGGACTTGTTCTGCTGCTTATGGTACAGCCCAGCCTAGCAATGCCCAAACACAACACAAACACAAAGGATGGACTGAGTGCTTACTGTGGAGTCTGTTCCAGGCAAAAAGGACATCTATTTATTCATTTCCCCCTAGCCTGGTCCTGTCAAAGGAGATGACACTTGCCTTTAACTGGAGATGAAATTTGCCTGCTGGTTGGTAGGTTATTGAATTGACCCCTAATTTGCAGGGATAAATTTGAAAATTTTGCTTCTTAAATGTGATTTCTCCTAAAAGAGATAAGAAATCCCTCCAAGGATATTTACAGTGACTGGTTATCTGGTGTTGACATTAATTGTGCTGTCATATTTTGCTGAACAGCCTCAAGTGTACCATTAGCTGAACTGTAAGACCCTTCCATATATAACAGTCTAACTTAATATACTTCATAGATGCAACCCCTGTCTTATGCCTATCTCTCAAGTGAAAGAATTTGGGCAATTTTGTGCAGATGTCTGGTGGACTGAGCCTTGTAGGTGCATTCATAATGATTAACTTTTATTTGCTGCAGATCTGTACACAACATCAGGTTAGTTTTTTGGTTTTTTATAAAACTAGTCTACAAAGACTATAAATAGCTTTTCAGCAAATATATCATAAAAGCTAAATATCTAACATCCTACAGCAGGGCTCAAAACTTTTTGTGTTACAGATTACAGTCTACACACAGACACAGCAATTTCTGAATCATTTTGGTGGTATTTTTATCAATTACCAATATTTAGTTAATCACTTGGAGTGCTATCAATCAAAAGTGTTTGGCATGAATTCTGGTGTAAAATGAAACAATACTTTGGCTGCATTTTTTCCAGTTTTGACCAGTTTAATATCTTCTTTTTCCTGTGGTATGGGACTGTACTCTCGGCACCAGAGAGCTCAGGGTTCTGCCACTGTAAAGAGTAATGTCAATTTACTTGTGAGTAGGTGATTGTGGATCAGCACAGTTGAGTGTGACCACAATGACATCATGTCACAGCCATTTCTGTCATGGGAGCTATGTTGGGATGGTGAGCTAACATTGTAAGGTGACAGCCTGCAAGTTGTAAGTGCTGGAGCCTTCATGTTAGCACTCACTACCAGATGGATTGCCCCCTCTGCAGATTCCCTTTTCCTGTGTCTGGTTAAGATTTATTGAGCTCTGTTAACCTGGTAACATGACAGTTTCATAATTTATTGGTGATAATACATTATAAATTTATTGGGTTATTTGTATTGGCATGTTAACTGAATAAATGGAATGCTTGTAATTAACAGGTTGAGCATCTACCACTATCAGCTAAAAGAGATGCTCCAGTTTAACAGGAAGACACCGTGGTTTTCCAGTCTCTTATGAATTTTCTTTGAGCATTCACCAACGGGCCCTGTGAGAGGAGCACTGCTACTGCTGGTGATGTGTGGGTTTGACAGCAAATAACATTATTTTCCTCATTTCTTATTAACAACAAGTAGATAACAGGGCACAACTGACACCAAACATTCTCTGTTGTAATCTGTCACTCAAAAAAATAATAGCCACATATCACACAAGGAGACATGAGCATGGCAGATCATTAATATCATCTACCATGCAGCAAATTGCTTGTCATGCTTCCTTTCTACTCATTTATGACTAAAGAGGACTGTTTGAAATGAGAAACAATAAATATTTTTCACACAGTCTCATTGGTTAATAAAGATGAATTCCCTAAGTTTCTTACAGCATTGACTAGTTGAATCAAAGGGAAAAAAATAAGGAAACAAAAAAGAGGTCATATACAAATTTATGATCAAGGAAACTTCATAGACTTTGAGAATTAAATATTTGTTTCAAAAAATTTTATACATTTCCATTTTATTTCCATCCAGAGTAGGATGATTTCATAATAAAAATTAATCATAATCATCAGTATCCATGTTGGTAAGTAGCATATATAATTGAACGTAGGCATTAATGTTTTTGTCACTCCAAAAACTTCATATCATTACAAAAAGAAGACTAAACCATACAAGTCTATATCTTACATATTATCTTGAGATATTTCCATTTCCACCTTCAAGCTGAGAATTCAGGAATGGCATTAGAATAATTCACATTTCTTTTCCTTCAGCATTTTTTTATGTTTCCATCACTGAAGTACCAGAACATACTATGGTTTGGATTGGATTGGTTTCAGCCAGCTTCTCCAAGAATGATTTTTACTAGAAAGAAAGCTGGAATTTAGTTTGAACTCTCTCCATGTTCAAGACCCTCAGCTTGTCAAAGAATGCTCCCTAGATGCCAGTACCTTTTGCCTCATTTATTGTTGGAGACATTTTAAAGCACTTTCATGATGAAAGGATGTATATTAACTAGCTCTATCCCTCTAAGATTACCAGATCATTTTGTTGGATGTAATTGCATGCAATATTCTGTGAAATAAATAAATAGACTGTGAGTTCAATGCAGGAGCAATTTCAGAGCAGTAATTAAGACTGTTGTCTAATTCTCAATGTTGCTGAATTTTACTCCTCTCTTGCTTCTTTTTTTCCCTTGATTCAGTACTTTCATTCTGTTTTGTGTAAATTCTTTTCTTCCCATCCTACAACAATATTATTCCCACTTTTTTTTTATCCCTAGGAGCTTTACTTTTTTACACATGAACCTCATGCGGTACCTGGGAGCTTGTTGTGGTTTGTTGCAATGTCAGAATGCTTTTGCAGGCATCTTCAGTAGAAAGTCTTAATGCTCCAATCTGTGGAGGAATAATTTCTTTCTTTCTGTCCTTTCTGGCACATGCTACCCATCACTATTATAATAAAAGGTGCCAAAAAGAAAAGACATCATGATCCATCAACACTTGCCACCTCATAGACTAAGGAGAGTGTACCTCATTAGCAAACTCCCCAAGCTTCTGATCCTCATTCTCCAAAAGTTTAAACTGCTTCCAATTTACACAACCTGAAATTCAAGGACTGATTCATATCCCTATGAAACTGGAATTTTCTTTGAGTTCAAAGGGAGTACTGTGAGTGTGACAGGTTGCCAAGCACCCTAAAATTGACATACCAGACACTCTTCCATTGCAATTGATTCTGTTCCATTGATTCCACTAACAATATTCCAGTTTAATGATGAAAAAAACAGGCATAAGGCACGTTAGTTGTGTTATAGTTTCTGATGGATTGATTGGCTTCTATCAATGTTATTGCAATTGGTGAGGAAGAACATCAATGACCTAATTTACAGAACAGAGATTAATTATATCTTGTAGTCCTGCCTCTACCTTAATGAACTTCAATAAATAACAATTCCCTCCTTTGATATTTTTTTCCCCACAAATGCCACTCAGAATATTGTTGGAAAATACGTATGCTACTGGTGTTTGAGTTTCTAAGAGAGATGATAATGAAGAAGTATGGAGGCAAGATTAAGTTATAAAATTATGTCAAGAAAGTTTTGCTATATTAAGCCCCTTTTGTCAGAAAAAAAATCTCCCATTACCTTAGTAAACTACAGGTCTAAAAGAAAATCCTTGTTTCAAGAACTGTATTAATATCTTATATAGATATCTTTGACTGAGCCATCATTCTCATAGGCCTAAAGTGGCATATTAATATTATGATACTATGGCCCAGATTGAGCAGGCTTTGTTGGGGATTTTACAATACTATCTCCTACAATGTCTTCCTTAAAAATTCAGTATATGATTCTATTTTTCTTCATTTTCCACAAAATTATTATTAGAAATAGCAGGTGACTGCTATACCTATGTTTCTTCCAAAAATGTCCATCATGTGTAGGAATTGGAGGGGGGGTGGCGTGTAGAATGCCTCAAAAATCAAACCATTCTAACACCAAAAAAAAAAAAAAAAAAAAAAAAAGGTATTCCAGAACTTTATACCAACTTAAATGTTTTTTAATAGATGAACATAAAATAAACTCCACCAGGGGCATGAGGTAGAACTTTTACTGGAGTGACAGTATAAGATACAGCATGGACTACTCATATCCACTAAGAACAGGTACTTTCTGAGGCATGAGCACAGCAGCAGGACAGTTCAGGGTACCCTTCTCCCTGACACCCCCTGAGAAGGGATGACTTTAGAGTCAATAATTACCTGATACATCTCCTTGGCTCACAAAAATTCCTGTAAGAAGAATATAGCCTGGCCCTGAGTGACCCTGGCACAGCCGCACACTAGTCCTCCACCATACAGGGATTATAACTTATTTTTGGACTAAGTGATGTACACTGGAGGTAGTTCTCAGTGGGAGCAAGTAAGACAAGCACAGCACTGCACTGATTCAGCTGTACTTTTTCCAGTCCTTAAATAAGCTCACGGAGCTCTGACAAGGCTTCACTAATGTAGACATGCTCCCAAGTCAAAAAGACATTTCTACAGTTGTACATGCTTATACACACCTATAGTTATATAAATATGTATATAAAATAAATGCATTTTTAGTCACACTTTTCTCTAAGTCACGTTGAACTACTATTCAGAAGAAAAAAATGGCTTGCATTAAATACTACATGACCAGTAATAATCTCTTTATTTATCATCATTTGCCTCGGGTCTAGAAATGTGGTGCTGACACACTTCTATCAAAAACATCCTCTGGAAGTTAAGTCAAAACCCAACAAGAATTCTATCTAGCAGCAGCTCAGCTCACCACAGTACACTGGTCTGACTTGCTTGGCAGTTATCTTTTTCTATTCACAGTGAGGATATGGACAATTCTGCATTTATTTCCATAAGGACAACTAAGTATTGTGTTTTGGAGAAGGGTAGTAGGACATACTGATAAGCATGAAATTTGAAAAGAAGGGCTGGTGAGGTTTTATTGATTCTCTTTTTCTTTTTTTAATTAAAATTTTTTGCAATTCAAGAGCACAGCAAAAGAGAGAGCTTACACTGAGCATTTCAATTTAAAGCCACAGCTTCTAAAAAGGTCACTTTTCTTCTTGAGCATCATGACCTGTCACTACCAAAATATCATTTGGCATGTTGATGTTTTCCATTCGCCAGAGAATACTTTCATACAAAATATCTTTCCAAGAACATCTACATTGAGATTATCATATCTTGAAGAGGTATCAGTTTTCCAAATTCATTAACAAGTCAAACATCCTACCGCTCCCCAAAATGCACAGCACTGTACAGAATAAAAGACTGAGAATCGAAGAAAACAAACATACAGCCAAAACAATACAAACAGAATTTATTGATCATGTGCCCAAGCTAAGTCAAGTGACCTTGCTACCAATAAAATGTGACCATCTCCTCCATATCTCTGCTCTTAATCAGGAGAACAATAATGTTTTACACTCAGTGCTGTTTCTTTTGGAGTTTATTGTTTAGGCCATTATTCTTCATGCTGGAGACTATTAAAGCAGCGCGTCATAGAAGGAGACATGTGCCTAGCACCAGGCAGACAAATGTCACCTTAGGAAGCATTGCATCAAAAGGGCTGAATTTGAAAATGGAAGCAGAAACAAAATAAACCCAAACCCCACCCCAACAATCTAGATTTACTGAGATCATGAGTCAGAGCTCTGATGTTTTCCCTTCCTTATTAATTTAGGCCACTATTCTCTGCTCTACTCTTTCCCCAGCAGACAATTTCATATTTCAGAGTTAAACCCTTAGATCATAATGCTGACAGCTGCTTTCTATCAATGACTGTGATCCAGTAAAGAAGTCAGGTTTCTGACTAGGGCATATTTCCTAAACACTTTTAAGAAAAAGGGATAATTAAATGTTCTAAGTCTGGCAGTTAAGCCTCATTTCTAGCTTTAAAAAAACTCCACAATACATTCAGAAATGTTCAGACATGAAAATTAAAGGCAATGAAAGTGAGAATAGCTTACACTTGGCAGGTGCTGATTTTGGGATGAGACATGTTGCACAGCAGGATAATAGACTTTGACTCAATGAAAAAGATAATTATAAAATAGTAGAAAACAGATTGAGGATACCACTACATAGAGACCTTAAAAGGACAGGTAAAATATATGTTTGGTTTAATTTTTTTCTTCTACTTGTTCCTTGTTCTGCTATTTTATTCACCTCCCAAAGGCATAGTTATAGCTTAATTATCCTTTCATTTCTTGTTGCTGAAAAGCCAAATGCCTTGTCTCAGTTGATAATTTTGTATGGTTTAAACCACAACAGTGGTTAAACCATCCCAGAGAAAAAGAGATTGGATACCACAAAAGCCAGATGTATGACCCTTTAGATTTACTTCTCTTTCCTCTTTGACAGACTGGATGTCTCACACAGATTTAAGGTGAGGTCTATCCTATTCACAGTAGTTACTCATGAATATCCTCTTTTTCTCAATAAAGATAACATAATCGATCCCTCAGGTGAAAAGTATAAAAATCAGGAGTGCAAACCTTTCCAGATTTGGATTAGTGTCACTGTTAAATATAGCTTTCACTATCAAGTGTAATTCTCACATGAAGAGCAGCCATATTATACCCTGCTTTGGAAGAAGTATTGCCCTTGAATATGAAACTAGTATTTAATGAGTCATCATTATAAATCACTTTACAGAAGGTGGTGAAAAGCCATTCATGAAACTGATAAAATATATGTACATGCTTCTGAACATGAACAGCAGGCAAATTTCCTATTTGATATTCACACAGACACCTAGAAGTAGCAGCTTACCTTTCCCTCCCCCATAAGCGGCAGACACAAAACTTTCTCCAATTCAAAGCTGGCTTTAACCATTTGTTGGAAAGGGACAAAGACTCCATCTCACATATAATCCTGAGACTGGAAGTCATTTATACAATTGTTAGATGTACAACACTGAGAAAGTCTAGGTTTCTCTTTGGATGACAGACAGAAAGGGAGAATAAATTTCATTAAATAGAATGATTAATGGGTTAAGATTTCTAGAATCCAAAAGAAACTTGATCAAATTCCTGTTTGCTTCAAGCTATTACCCATTATGAGGCATGTTGCTATGGAGAGTTTGGGGGTTTCTTTATTTGCTAGTTTTTTGGGGGAATTAAAACTGAATTTCAGGACTGACTGATTAGTCTGATTGCTCTGTCCTCTTCATGTGTGAGCAGCTCTAAGAGAGTACAGTGTTACTTCTGTTCCCTTTAGCAGATGGATGACAAATGAGAGCAGCACAAACACTTTCCAACTCCTGCTTAACCAAACTCATGTGACCAGAATCTGTGGTTGAGAAGTGAAGACAATCCTGCACCCAGCCCCAACAGCAAAGGGGTCACTTCAGCAGGGCCCCCATGTCCATCAGTCACCTCCTGTCACTCCTCATCAAACCGCACTGTGTCATGTCAGCTACCCCACACAGCCTTCCACATCCTACTCTCTTCATGAATGCGGGCTGTGAGTGGCTTCTCTGGCTCTGTGTTAAATCACACAGGGTTTTCCTGCCCAAAGATAATGTTACAGACACTCCAGGTCAGTCACTAAAAGTGCACAAACTCACTTTGAATTGAAGATTAGGCCTTTGGAAAAGCTGTGACCACACCCTTTTAAAGGTTAATTTGCCGCATGAGGCACTTCACAGTGTACTGGAGGTGTTCTCTACCTTTTTTTTTTCCCCCCAGAAAACTCAAAGTACATTCTAAGTATTCATGTTATACATATTTTCTTCATCCTATCACTAGTAGCTATCAGCATAAATAAGGAGCTAAGGAAAGATCTAGAGAGCAACAGGATTTAAATAATGGGATTACTATTATGTAAGCTATAGAAATGTTTTTTAAATTAAAAAAAAAAAAAACAAAAAAAAAAACCAACAGCAAACAAACAATCCCCCAAAACTTTGTAAAACTGAACCCTTAATGGAACTTTGTATTTCTACTTCAGATAAATCTTGCAAATATAATAAACTGATGGACTCTGGATAAGTTGTTCTGAAAAACAGAAATTAAATCTGAGGTTTCAGCAATAGTTTTGCAAATTAGTCTAGGTTGTTTTGTCTTTGTACAGAAGAGAGAAAAGAAATATAAGTCTGTATAGACCAGGGGAGGTTCAGTCTGCCACTGGCAGAATATAAAAGATTTCACAGTGAAGATTGTGACTGCCAAGAACTCTTGATGGCTGTTGGAAACAGGGCAAGTGGCACTGACTCCTTCTGAATGAGATGGACACAAGCAATCATTTATCCTGTCCTAAGGTGTTTGGGAGGCATCTTTGGAGGGGGATTTCCATTCCCTCTGATGGTCATCTTAAATTAAGTACCTATTTTTAGGAAGACTAGAACTAGTTGAAATTAAAGCAACGTCTATGAAAGCATCCCTAGGACAGTATAGGTTACTATTGATAGTGATGAGATCAAATGAGGAGGAAAAGGGCATGGTACTTAATAAAAGATGTTTTTTCTATCTATTTCAGTTCACAGAAGTCCAGTTCATTACACTTTTTTTTAAAACTTGAGCTTTATGATAGTGCTGCCCCACAATGTCTATGGCATTTAAGTGCTCCTCTTGCATTGATCTGTTCAACAGTACCCTTCAAGCACACACAAAAAATGACTGAATCATTATCTTGCCATCAAAAGAAGTATTTCAATGACTTTCCTTCAGACATGAGCTACCCTTTGTGAAAGAAGTTGTCAAAAGGCCAAGGCCAAATGGCACAATTTGTAAATAAAGCTGTCAATCAGTCCACGGGGGTCACAAGAGAATTGCTGCAAACAAATCGTTTGCTTTCCACTCAGTTGTGGCAGAAATTGTTATCTTAAAGGATACTAAAGACTTGGGACAGGGACATGTGCCACCTGTGACCCCAAGAGATCCAATTCTGTCCTGTCCCACTCTGTCATTTTTCCTTTCACAAACCCAGAGACAGTCCCCAGCCAAGCATTTTTTCTGGCTATGAAAAGTGCTGCTGGACACCTGTGTCTGTGACCCAGCAACTGAGAAGAAAATAGGAAACCTTATCAAGAGCAGCACCTTCAGGGGCAACAGATTTCCTAATGTTTGCTCTCTTTTCTTTTCCTCTTTCCCTGGACTAAATACGGAGGAAGGTTGAGTCCAGAAAGGAAGCTGCATATTTAAATGCTATAAATAAGAAAACACTAATTGTTCCTTGCCCTCCAAATAACCAGTGAGAATAAATGCTGGGGGTTTTTTCTGCTTAGATCCATCTTTTGTAATTTTGCTTATATTTATTTTGAGGGCTTTTTGTTTGGTTTGGGTTTTTTTTTTTAAGGCTCAAAAAAACTAGAATAAATGAATAAGAGAAGCTGGGAATTGTAGAACATGAAAAACATGTAATCAATGAGTACAGAGCAAGTATACACTGCTTCATTATAGTGGGGGAAGAGATAATGGTTTCATTCTTTCCTAGCAGGTGTCTGCAGCCTTTTGCTATCTGATTAAATCACCTTCCTGTTTTTTATGCTTGTATATATTTGTCAAATTGCTGTTCCATGATTAGTGAGGTGTCCAGAATTTATATGAACATCCTGAAAAGCTTCTGACTTTTAACATTAGAAAGAAGACCTAACATCAAGGTTTCATTTTTCCATAGTGCTGGGTCATAGCTCCTGATCTGACCACAGTATCTCCACAATTATGAGTTTTTAATAGTAAAGGTACATCTCAAGGGTTTGGAATATCCTACTGGAAAGAAATGTTAAAACAGAAATTAGCCCAGACTTCAGCAGTTTCCCAAAATGCAAATTAAAATTCAAAATGCAGCCTGCATGAACCATCCTCAGCATGTTCCACTGCATGGTGGAGCTGCTGTCTGAGCATACTCCAGTTGAAATCTCATTCTTCTTCATGAGGAGTAAATCTGGCACTTCTCAGATTCTAGGAATCATATCATTTGAAGAGTGTGATTTTATTTACCCACCAACTACCTGTTTGGAAAGGTCAAAGGCTTACAGTTATTAAAATGAAACATATGTTTGAAACCTGATAAAAAAATTCAGGTTTTCAAAAGTTCTCTTCTGCTTTCTTAGTAAGAAAAACAATATTATTGGTTGTTTAAAACTAGTATTGAGTTCTTGGTTCATGTTAATTTTGAATGGATTTGACAACCTTATGTAATTCAGAACTGCAAGTTTGTAAATACTAAAGTTACATCTTGTTGATTTGATAATTTTTAAGTCTGTTTTTGTCTGCTGCCTGATTCTGAAAGTTAACTCTGTTAGCTAAGGGAAAGGTGAATAATCCATTAGAAATCCCATTTAGTGTGGGTGCACTCTAAGTGTGGAAGAAAAAGTAGAATTATCAAAAGTCACTATATATAATAAATGGAAATTATTCCTACAGGCAAATGGGTATACAGCTAAGAGCACAGTACACATAATCCAGTTATAAATATAGATATGGCTTTCTGCTTTACAGTTAAAAAAGCAATGTTGATATTAATTCTGAAGACACCCTTTTTATACTCATAAAAATATAGCAAGTCTTCAGTAGGATTTAATAAATAATAAACAGACAGCAGTCTAGTGGATGGAGGTGATTAATAACCAAAAGGAAGAGACTAAATACAATATTTGTGTATAATTAAAACACTGAGCTACTGCTGGCTGATTTGATTAATGGCACCTTCTTAATTATAAAGTGTCTCTACTTATAATTTAAGACTACAACGGAACATCTCTTGCTCATCCAGAAGCATGAGACAGTGGAAAGATGAAGTATTTTATTATCTTTCTTGCATAAAGATGAGTTCTAATATAAGGCAAGCACAGCAATGCCCAAGTGCAGGAGAGGTTAAGGAATCTACAGGCTAGAACTCACAACCAGTAGATGGCACTCATTTTATTTAATTCTATTCTACAAAACTAGAGCAAACTCTTTTTTTCTCTTCTGCAATTATTTTATTTTTTTAAGATAGAGAACAAGTTTTCCTGAAGAAAAATAGAGTTTCAGATAAAATATTTAAAGACCTGATCTCACACTAGATATTAAAAAGAGGGAAGAAGGAAGGTTCAAAGCACTTCACAACTTCCAAAACAAAATTTTTATTTGCAAAACCAGACAAGGAAACAAACAAGAGGACAAGGCTAGAAACAAGCTAAAAAGTGGTACAGAACCTCATCTCAATTTAAACTTTTTCTAGTAGACCCACAATGACATCTCTTTTTGTTTTGATAAAAATCCCTTTAAAACTATTTAAGTTACTGATTACCAGTTTCCCTCCTCACTATTTTTTCAACCAGCAGAGCTATTGCAAACCAATCTGGTTTGAACTGCAGAAGTGTCATGCCTCAGTTTAAACTCGAAGTTCCCCTCATCTGTTCTCCATGTCAAACTGTGCAGATAGACCCAATCACAGGAAGGGTACCTGCCTCTGATGGTGACAAAATTTCAGTTATTCTATGCCTCAAGCTCAGCCAGAACTGCAACTAGAGCAGCCCCCCCCACTACACCTGTGGAGGGACAATAGCAATCTTAATTTCTACTCCAGAACCCAACAACTAGACAAGGAAACTCTTAAGTACATCAATAAGCAGCTACTTTCATGTCACATCCTGTTGACATCTGTTGAATTACTGACAGTTCTGTATCACTATATATTCACAGCTTCTAGAGAGCCCATACACTGGACTAGTGTGTCTTTTTTGCTTCATTGTGTCTTTTTTTGCTTGTACTCATGAGTGCCTTAACACATGGTTGGTATCACTGTTATTTGCAGGATATGTGCTATGTAACCAGTATTCTCAAAAACAGAAGAGGGCATAACCTGGTCTTAGGTTCCATGGCCCCAGGCTGGTGTCACCTTTCCTGGAAAGGTGATGCTGGTACCATGGCAGCTCTGGGCACTGGACAGGAACAATGAGAAGAACAAATGGAGACAACCAAGCTGACACATCATTTTCTACAGCATGATGGGCTTTTTCTAAATTTAAGTATTAAATAGATAATAGTCTATTTACTTAACTTCTTGGTTAGGGGGAAAAATAAAAGATAAACAGAATGAAACAATCTTGAAATAGCATCTGCCTTCAGGTCTCCATAAGCTTACTCCAGTTTAGGGAGAACAGAGGGAGGGAAGGGAGACACAAATTAGTCCAATGTTATAACAATTATTTTGGCAGCTAGCTGTATGAATGAAATAACTTGTTCTACAGCTAAGATATTGGCCAGCCTTAATCTCTGTTGCCTGAATGGACTGATCAATGCCTGTTTGGTGGAGTTCTTATAGAAAATACTCTTTCATGAAAGGAGACTGGAAACAAGATTCTTCTTGAAATGCAGCCAAAAAGATCTGTATTTTTATGGTGCAATCAAATTTATTCTGTCTACTGCTGGTACAAAAGTGACCTCTCATAAAGCTGAGTTTATGCCCCTGCTCTGTAGGTGTTTAGGAGGATGCTATCAGATTGGTTTTTTTCTCCACTTCTAGCAGAGTATGGATTGGGTAGAAAATTGAGGACAGCCCAAAGATTTACCTTTGCTGTACTTGACAGCATTTCCAATGAATATGTGTGCAGTGTTTAGAAGAAACAAGCCTACCTGAAATCTAGATTCAAAGACACAAAGTTTGAGTCTTGGAGATCTGAACTTTTATCTCCCTCTGTTACAATGCATAAAAGCAGAAACCAACATTCCTTTTTGTGCAGAATTACCTCCCAGTCCAGAATGAAAATGCGCAGTGTTGAGCAAACAAAGCTGAAGCAACTGTAAAGAGCAAGGCTGGGTTGAACAATGCAGGGATTAGGAACCCAAAGCCTCCATCATTCACCATTTTCATCTTGACCAAACCTGGAGATGACAGTGGGTCTTCCTGTCAAGTTTCCCAGAGATTTGTAGGTGACCTGGCTAAGTAGGTGAACTTCATTTCTTTATCCTCAGCCATGTATGCTACTGCCTCTCCCTCTTCTACCTGAAATCCACTAAAATGGCAATGGAACCTAGAATGTCAGAGAAACAAGCTAAAAGCCTGTGTTTCCTAGAAATGCACAAAGGTCTTGAATGCAAAGAAGGAGGTCCTGAGTTTGCTGCTGATCCACACTGTGCATGCACCTGACCGAGCAATCCAGTGCCTCCCAGCCTGGAAATCATTGTGGATTTCAGGTTAGTGGGGTGTGGTAGTGAGGACTCAGCCTCATTGGAGGTGACTTGTTTGACTGATTATATTAACATTGAAGTAGTTCAGTAAAATAATATTTTGTTCTCTGATCTTTTGAGCCTTTACAAAAGACAAAATTAAATAAGCCACTCAAAGAATTAACTATCTGATCACAGAAGCAGTCTAGGTTTTAAACCATGTGTGAAACACATTTGCACTGCTATTTCATTCCCATCCTTTCCTGTATTTCACAGAGGACTGTTCATCTGTTTTGACAAAAGTGAATAAGAATTTTGCTGCCTCTCTTAGGGAACTTGATTGGGTGCTTTTGTCTTACACATTATGAAATACTGCTGAGATGCCCAAACTACTCCTAAATTCTTATTTCCCAGATAATTTTCCCAATGGCACTCTGTGCTACCACTAGTAGATTGCTCCAAGCAAGCCAGCTTGGCTATCTTGAGGCAAGTTTCCTAAATATAGAGCAGAAACCACCACAACTACTCAACCTTCATATTCCAGGACTTTGGGCTGATGAGTGTCAAAAGCCAGTCAGGGCTTTGCTGCGAGAGCATTAGAAAAGAGTTCTCATAGCAATGACTGGAATTATTTCTTCTTAGTGTCACATGGGAAACAATTATTGATTACTGAAGGTTTTATAAACAAGGCCACATATTGTCACTGTGGGTGGCATATTAATTATTAAGTAAACAAGAGAAAATAAATGTGTGCACAGTATTGTTATTACAAGCAGTAGAAGCCATTTATCATGGTGCCATATGAAATCAAACTGAACAGAAGTGATAATTGAATCCCCTGGTGAATACCATTCCTCTGGCAGAGTATCCCTGGGAAGCAAGACAATTAATTGATTGCCTTGCATGATTAAAAATGCAGAAATAAATCTCAGCATTATTTCACATATTTCAGTGAAATGCATCAATTAATTTATATCAGTAGTGTTATTTGGTCCAGATTAATAAAATAGATATATTGGGATTTTAATATTAAAATGTGCTTTTTTCGTAGTAAATTTTCTTTGTTCTAGACAACACCAGGCCAAGACCAGAAAGAAACCCAACTGCTTTGCCACAGGACCACCCTCCTTTTTAGATCAGCACTACTCAGTGCTGAGTAATGGAAACAGAGATTGTCAAGGAGGCTGGGAATCCAGCACCCAAAAACTCCAACCAGAGCTGCTCAGACAGGATTGCCAGTAGCTGAAGACAAATACAGAGGTAACAGTTGCTGTTGAATAATTTAATCTCAAACTGTTTTGCCATTCCAGAAATAACATTTCATCACTGCATTTAAAAGAAGTCAAAAATATGACTCAATAGTTGAAAACCACATGAAAACTTCTCAAACAAAACTTGCATTTACAGATATTAGAGTGAGATTATCTCAACAGCTCAATGGCCCTCCATCAGCCTAGATGATCATTGAAATAGAAATCTTAATGAGTCAGCTAACATGCAATGACAAGCTATCTCCTTCACAACATTTAAAAAGGCTCTATTTATTCTTCAGGCTCTGTCAGAGGATAGGATGTGTTCTATAGGAAAGAAAAGGCCCCGCATCGCAATTTTAGCTTAGTTTCCCAGTGCTATTGTAACCACATTTTCAGGGTGCATAACTGCAATTGATAATATTCTATAAGCATGAAAAAAGTGGGGTTTTTTTTCTTCAAATTTTCAGGAAAGACTACTAAGAAAAAATTGATTCCAGAAATCTTATGAAGCTCATCAGGTCAGGAAACAGAAATAATGTGACTTCTCAGAGCAATTTCCCATAATCAATAAAGAAAATTTCTTTTCACTGTCTTGAATACTTCTTCCTTGTAGAACCAGGGCCTGAGCCACACTATCTGTGCTCTCTAAGGAACCACATCTTCCCTGTCTCTCAGTCCCTGGTGAGAGTTTTTCACAAGACTGTGGTCTTTTCCTTCAGATTCCTGTCTAAATCTTTGGCTGTAACTGTGTTTTGACCAATGTCATTACCTTCTTTATCTGCTTCTGAGAAATTTTGGTCCTTACCAACCCCAGAGGAAACCCACTTTGTATAATAGATAAAGCCCAATCAGGCAGACAGACAGACAATAGTCAGTAAGCATGTGTTCCCTCCACTGCTATTCCCAGCTCCTTCTGTTGGATAGCTTCTCTTTCTGCCCCAGAACAAGGAATTATCCATTCCTTGTTCAAACTGCTAGCACAGTTTCTCTCCCTGAGGATTTTCTTCTGGAAGTCAGCTGAGTTAACTGCTCCCTCATGTCTCCTCTATGTATTGTTATTGCTTGAGGATTTCTTCTCACTCTTTCACAGAAGAGGTTGTCCTTGCCATCTCTCTTCCTCTTTGGGCACTAGACTTTTGTTCTGCTCTAAGATCCTCCATTTATTAAACATTCTTCCTGAATTTACCCTGAATTGACACCATTTGACCCTGAATTGCTTTGACTCAAGAAACCAGATTTATTATTTACTAGTCCCAGTTACCTTTCTTTCTGTTTAAGAAATATATTTATTTCAGGATTATGTCATACTCCTGAAATGCTTAGAAATTAAAGGAATTCCATGGCCAGAAAAATAAGATAATTCTCTAGATCAAAGTTATTTAAAACAAAAATGTTCATTGTATGTGTCTGATAAATTTCTATAATTTGGATTCTGTAAAAGTATTTATGTACATAAGCATTTAAGTGGTTTACTGGACTGCAGGGATATCATAGCAGATTAACTCTTGTGGAAATTAGCCCTTCAGTTCTAGTTACCACCTTTAAAAACCCTCAGACTCAGGTTTCCAGAAGAGTTCTACTTGTAAATTTTGTTTTCAGCAGAGCTCTACTTGCAGATAAAACATTGAAAATAAAAAAGCACAGGCAAGTAGGGTAAGTTATATATATTTGTGTGAAAGACAAGAAATT
This sequence comes from Motacilla alba alba, assembly GCF_015832195.1. NCBI lineage: Eukaryota > Metazoa > Chordata > Aves > Passeriformes > Motacillidae > Motacilla > Motacilla alba. The sequence continues at coordinate 13,808,043 of NC_052022.1, forward strand.
CTAGGCTATCAGTTCTTTTTGTCTCAGAATGAAAATCACTTAGACATAGTTTTTTGCTTAAAGGGATCTCAAGTTTTGAGGAAGAAGAGAGAGGTGCATTGAACGATGGGAATGGTTTCCATAAACCCAGTGTTACATTTCAAAAGACTGTCCTGAGCATAGTCTGCATTCCCCACCCCAAACATATTTGTTAAGTGAAAGGGGTCTATTCTAAAAATGTGCCTTTTACTTAGCCCTATAAAAAAATCAGGACCCAAATTTTTGGAAACAAACTCACTGCAAGATTAATTAAGTCATTTTGAGACCCAAAGCAGTCATCATTGCCCACATTACAAAAGGTCAGCCTAGTTTTACTAACTCCTATGTCAAATTTACCCTGTAGCAAACTTAGCACCTTTATTAAGTTGATCCAAAGTAAGTGAATTGCTGGCAATTAGCCAAAATGAAGTGAGAGCTACTCAGTTCCTCCATCATTTTAATACTTGTATTTTATTGCTGGTGTAAATAGGTTTATAACCTTCCGCTGTGAAGCGCAGACATCTGTTCAGCTTAGCACTAAACATCTGGTTATTCCAACAAAGCATATAATTATATTTAATGGATGAGAAGTGTTTGATGGATTGCATCCAAGTATCTGAATAAGACAGTTACGCATAAAGACTATTTGCATGGATTAGCTTGACAGGCTAACAAGACGCAGTAGAATATTATTTTCTCTGATAGTTACATTGATTTCAACCACTGTTTTGCATTGCAGAGGCTGCCGACATTTATTTTAAATCACAATTCTTTTACTTTTCTTCAGATTGCCACAAAATGTAGAGATTTTTATTTGCTTGGTCCAACTCCCAAACACTGCAAGACTCCTCTGTGTTGTACTTTGACTGTGGGTTGTGTTTTTCAAACTTAGCATTAAATACTGGAAGAAAGAATCCCTCTACTTCTTGCCCTCACATTCTATTGTCATCCCCTAGAAGATGTTTCTGTCAGGAAGCATTCCTTGCACAGAAAAAAATCGGATGTTTTCCAGCTAGCTGATGTGAGCAAGTAGCTCACCAAAAGTGATACAACAGATTGTCTTAAAATGAGAACTATTGTTCTAGAAACATTAAAGGTGGAATTCCTCCAGGATTACTTATTTTCATTACGAATCATGGCACAAAAGTGAGAGTGATCTAGTTAAAGTGAAAAGCATCATTAATAGAAGATTATCAGAACACTAAACAGGAAGAGCTGGATGACCTTGAAAGTGCTAGGAGAACTGGGATAAAAAGTAATTAGAACACAAGCGCACTTTCTTGGAGACTGATAACAGGCCATGAGGTCAGGAATAGGAAATCAGAGAACAAGACACTGGGCATCCTGGACAACATTTCAAACTACATCAAAAATTCAGACACAATCCTGGCTGGCAATCAGTCAAAATTCTTCTATTATGAACTGAGAAATCAGAACTGTGAGATATGAGGTGTTTGTCTGGAAGTTTGGGTACTGTTCTGGCCACCTACATTCAAGGAGTACAGGATCCACCAAGATACACCAATAGGTTGACTGGGGGCATGGAAGGCTTATCTTGTCACACACAGATAGGAGATTTTGTGCTTTTTGCACTAATATAAGACAATGGGAGATTACAGAACTGATCCCTATAAACACATCATGGGGAGAAAATAAATCTCCAAAGAGAAAGAAAAGTCAAAGGAGCCTTCAAAATGAGTGATAATTTGGGACCCTTAATACATTGATAGAAGCTTGCCTTGATGCATTAAACTTGTAAATTAGCAGAATTTTCCTACCCATTCACTAGGTTAACAGGGTTGTACAATTGGCTTTCAGGAAAATCAGTGGGTAAACAGTTTTAAGACAGATATTAATAATTTTTAAAGGGAATTACATTGCACTCTGTAATAACACAGGCTGGGTTCAGTGGCAGATGTCTTTGTAAGCCACAGGTCTTGTGTCCCAGTGAAAGCAATAATGAATGGAAGTGCATTACACCTGAATCACCACAGCACTATTACCTCCAACCACTGCTTGGTTATTGACATTGAAGAGATAAATTGAGTAATTCAATGAGAGTGTTTGGCAAATATCTTTTGAAAACTGCATGTCACTGTTTAATAATACAGTGCTTTATATGTTAGATATTTTTGTGCCAGAGGTAAAGAAAAACATTGTGGACACTTTTCTAAAGGGAGGGATTATAAATGTGATTTACCTTGTGAGATCAATTGAATGACTGACTTATCCCATGACACTGTGGACTGTATGTCTGGAAATAACTTCAGCAAATGGTGTCAGTCTCAACTAGGTACAGGGACTTGCTGAGATTAATTCTTTCCCATTTCTTTCTCTGAGATAGGGTAGATACTTGCTGCCCTTTATTCAACACACATGCTCAGGCTACATTAGTTCATTTTTTACAGATGAAGGAAGACACAAAACAAGCACCAAAACCACAAACATTCAAGAAATAAATCTTGCATAATATGTTTTCCTTCAGGAATGTTAGTTCATCCAGACAGATAAAAACATTAGGTGGGGGATGTATCCATGTTGATTGGAATATCTTCCAAAAAAACAAGCACCAAACCAAACAAAATAAAAACCAAGTGAAACCCCTCCCAAAACCTACCATACTTAAAATGTTGTGTCAAGTTAAAAATAGATTTGCAAAAACTTAGTTGATCTGGAACTAGCATTTTCCTCCCTAAGAAACTTCAGTACCTTCAAATAAGGTTCAAACTGAACCTTATTTGGAGCAAAATATAATTTCTGAATCACAAAACGTAATTGCACATTAAAATTCCAGTTCCCTTATAGCACCAATTAAAATATAAAACTGAGTGCACATGAGATCAGATCTTCATGAAAAATTCCTTATCTTCTACAAAGACACAAAGTCCTGGATTTCCCATTCCAATTTAGAAAATTGCTTTTTCTCATCAAGATTTGCATGTGATAAATGAACAAGTGATCACTTTCCTTTTGGTGACTCACAATTACTTTCCATAATAGCTGATGTAACAGAGACAGCTTTTTAAGTTCTCCTTTTCTGTCAGAGTCTATTAAGAAACCTGTGTCTTTGCTTGAAAATTACAGGCCCATCTCATCTTTATGAAGTCATGAATTTCATAGGTCTTTCCTGGTTTTTTTTAAGATAACATTAACATCATGTGCTCCTGACTACAGGTCTTTGGCAATCAGTCGTTTGACGAAGAAATACATCTTGAAGAAGTATGATGCATAATAAAAACTGGTATTTAACAGTTAAAAGTTTAGTGTTGGCCAAAATTTCTTGTCAAAGTACTTCTGTACAAAATCAGAAAATTGAGCCTTGAAGTTGATATGTTTCTAGAGACAAATCTCTGAGGATTAAAACTTTTTGGCCAATTGTCTTGGCAATGGTTTGTGTCAAAGCTTGAGCCATAAGCCCATGTTCCCAACAAAGGAGTCATTAATTAGTCTTCACAACTGGAGTGGAAAACACGGTACAAAAGGAATGCAGAAACAGCATAGACATAGAGTGGCATAGGAGATCTGCTGCCATAAGCTATTTTAACTGAGATAACTCAGGCTCTATGACACTTTACAAATTAAAGGTTCAGTCCTGGCTTTGTTTGCATGCTCAAGATCTTCATGAAGGAAAGGCAGAGTGAAGCGGTCTGAATAGTTTGGATTTCTATCCTGACTTTGTCACAGTTTCCTTCTGTCACCCAGCAAATAATGTAGTTTCTTTATGCTGCTGCTCCTATTCATGTGAAAGCAGAACAATGAAAATCACTATTTTCCATTGCTGAAGCAATCCAGGGCATACCTGTCCTGAGTGTAAGGCTACTTTTCACTGTCTTTTTGATAAGATACACTGTGCAAAACCATTTCCATGGGCTTGGTGTTACTTGGTACTGAAAGGATGCATAGTACATGTTCACCATTTTCCTGAACTTTCTTCATTTGGTTCTGAAATGGGCACTTCTTAAAGACAAGTTTTTTTTCGAAAAGTGCTGGAAGATACCTGCCCACTGCAGGGTTGTTGGAACTGGATGTCCTTTAGATTCCTTCCAATCCAAACCATTCTAAAATTCTATGAAATATTTTTAGTCATTTACCACAGGAAATGAATTCTAAGGAGCTGTTATTGCCAGTCTACTCTTCTTTAGAATAGGAATGCAAGATTGTTTGTCTACTTTTTTTCTTTTGATCTGATGGTGCCATGAAATATATTTAATGCACTACATTTAAATGTTTCTGTGCTTCTCTGCATTATGTGTGTTTATTAAAAAGAAAGAAAATTTGCAAAAATTCAAGCTTCCAGTCAAGTCTGCAATCCTCCCAGTGCTCAGTATTTGTACTTGGTTATGTCTCCAAAAGCACAGGACTGCCAGTGCTCATTGTTTTCTCAACCTAATCCAACAGAGACACCAGCTTCAAATGGCCAATTCTCAATGCATTTTTGTTTGTGACAGTCATTTTTGCCATATACTGATAAAGGTTAAGTGACCTGCACACAGTCATATGTACTTTTATTTGTATTCCATCTACCCAATTAGCTACACAGATTTTCTATCAGCTTTTGCATCTATGCAGCTTTTAACCACCCACCTCACATTCCATTCTCTTTCTAATAACTTTGAATGCCAAGACAGCACTTAAGATAATGGTAGCAAATCATACAAGAATGCAAGATGAACAGGCAGTTCTGCTACAGCCTTGTTGGAAATGAAAGTGAAATAATTTGCATGGATGACATTATACAGGCTGTTAATACAATAGTCACACTAAGAGAAACCTTTGTCAGAGGGACTCAGTCTTTTAAGTGTGTAATGCAAATATGGTGAAGTAAAAACACTCAACTAAGTGACTTACTGAAGTCATCATATAAGAAGGTAGAACTGTGCTTGTCCAGAGATGTTAGACTGAAATTAGGTAAAAATCTGAATTCTATCCAAATTGTGGAATGCTTTTTGGTAAGTGATTTCAGTCCAGGTAACACAGCAAGTATATTTTTATCACTGTCTTCCAAGTCCCACTTACTTTACTATTTACACACATATTTACTAAAAGCTCATATTTGGCAGGTGCTGAACCACAGATGAAAGCAGAACATTTAATGTGCTAGATGCAACAGAAAATGGGCACCCTACTGAGTGGAGTAGTACATCCTCCAGAAAAAAACAAACAACCTATTAAGAGATTCTCCTTCCCTAGGATCAGCATTCACTACAAGAAGAGTTATAAGAAATGTCTTACTGACTTAGGATCAGCACAGCTCTAACCAGAATCCAGAAATGAACGCATGGAAACTCAGGACAAGAAAAGAAAAAGGCAAGAAAACACAACACTTCCTTCCTAACACTTTCCCCATCCCAAATTATTTTATTTTTGGATTTTTCTGACTCCATGCTTTACATCTACTTTCCCAAAAACTACCTCTTCCAAACTCTCATTCAGTCCCAAACTCATGCAATTTTTTTTGCATCTGCCACACTCCTTAACAAGATTGCTGGAGGAAATGAAAAGTCAAAAAGCATAAGATTAGAAAGAAGCATTAAAAAAACCCAACAAAATAGCATTTGCTATGATGTCACAGTATATGTCACAAGTGAGACAGCCACAATATGCAGAGTATCACCATACAATATCAGAAGACTCCAACCCATACAGAGTAACACCATACCTCATCAGAAGGCTTCAGGTGTCTGCCCACTCACAGTAACACCATATCTCCTCCAAAAACTGCAAGCATCTGCCCTTCTTGTTCTTTAGCCCAAACTTTTACACCCCTCATGTTCATGCATTGCATCTGTGTGCCCTCTGTTCCCTTTGGTGGTTGCTCAGTGCCCCTGGGCACTCCATGGCTCATTGCTGTCCCTGCTGCTCACCTGCTTCTCACAGCTGTACCTACTGGGGATGAAGCTCGGCCACTTGATGATGAGCCTCGGATGAGCCCCATCCCAATTACCACAAACTCTGTATCTACATTATGATATCTGTGCAAGACTTTGAAAAGCTATCTCAAAATAGGACAATTTCTAGAACAGTTTCATCAGAGACCCCTCTTTCATTTCAACAGTGCTCCAGCCCTTCAGAAGCCAACCAGTCTAATCATTAAATTCAAAAATTAAGGTCACATAGATACTGATACCAGTCTAGGACACTGTGACATGTATTTTAGTAATAATAATGAGAATGAGCTGGGAACTATAGCCTGCTTTTTTTGGTAAATTGGAGATCTTCCTGAGAGTAACTGACCCTTGCAACCCCCCATCAATGACTAGGGCAGATCTGCAGTAACTCACCTTTCTAAAATGTTGTTCATCTAAACAATGGCTTAATCCCAGGCAATTCAATGATCTGTGTTATTGCAGAGGTCATACTACACAATAATCTCTTCTACAGGCCTGTGACTTTTTTCATATGCAGACCTTCCATACTCACTGAGAATATGACGACACTCTAAAAAAACAGAACAGGATATTGTGCTGTGGGACTGACCTGGCTTAGCAGATGTTAAAGATCCATTTTTATAAAAGCTATAATAATTGAAATCAGCTTCTTTTAAAGAACTGTTTCTCTGCTTCTGGATAAAATAAATGGATGTAAGAGTAGAGAAAAGTGCATTTCTGTCTTTGTCTATAGGTCCATACCTGTGAAAGAGTTTCCTTCCAGAATAACCAAGATATGAATGTTTGTTTCCTGGAATTGTATTCATTTCTGTAACTTCAGTAAAGCTAGCCACAAGCTTGTCCGAGATACTCTGTAACCATATATAAGGTCATGAAACTTCCAAGAACTTTGCAGAGAGATCCATGTAGCACACATGGCAGAGTATGACAAGGCAAACCAAAGGGTCACATGAGTTGCAGGAGTGGGTGTGGGGAGTGGTGATAACAATCCTCACTTCCCCTCGGACACAGAGGAGCTCCCAGCAGACTTCAGTCAAATGAGAGAGACCTGAACCCTGACCCTTGAGGTGAATACCCCGAGCACGTGGGAAAGGGAAATGTGTACTGGAAAGAGTATTCATACTTGAAAAACTGATTTATCCTTCCCATGCAACAAAATCAGGGCCCAGGCACAGATCATGCCTTGGGTGACATCCCACCTTGTTTGACCTCCTCTGCACACAATGCACAAGGCAGTCCATCTTGTCTGTATGCAAAGCAGTTTAAATTTCAGGTGTCCTCTGCTAATCAGTTGATGCCCTCATGGCATATTCTAGGGAGTTCTATCTGGAAAGTACCCCACTTAACATTGGCAATATTCACACATTTCAAAAGCAAATGAGCTATATGGTGGTAGGCACAGAGCAAAAAGAAAACACAGAGGTTTTACTTCTGTGTTCACACTCTTACCTCAGTGCTGGCTCAGTCTAAGATATGCTTAAGCCTGTGTCTGAATAGAGATTTGCAGCTACACAGAATAGGTGTGAGATAAGCTGGGAGAGAATGGAAGCAGTCAAAGCGTGTCTACCACATCATGCAATAAAAAAAGTACCAGAAAAATGTAACTAAGGATTCACAAGCAAAGCCATATGTCCTGTGAAACAGCTCTTCTTACACATTATTCAGAAAATGTTTGCTACAATCCCTTTGCACTCTCTAGGGGGAAAAAAAATCCTTATTGTCAGGGCCTGAACCACATTTTCTGTGAGCCACAGCTGTCCCATTTCAGTAGTTCACACAGCTGCCCCTGTGGTATCTGTGGGAATAATCCTGCAGAAGTGACCTGTGTTCCACACCAATAACTGCACAGCTCCTTTCAATCCCTCCACTGGCTTTGAGTTTTGTTTTATTGATGCAGTACCTCCCAAAACTATTAGAGCAGCACAAGAAGAACACATAGAAGCTGTGAAACCCTGAAATCAAATGCAGGGGAAAGTAAGGAAGGAAACTGGGTGTGGGGGGTAAGGGGCGTGTGTGCGCGCGCACGGAATGGGCAACAGAACTCATCGTAAAGAAAAAGAAAAGATTTTAAAATGCAACACCCTAACTGTAATGCCACCTGTCTGCCTGAGGTGTGCCCACTCCTCTCAGGGCCACAGCTTCAGTGAGCAGTTGTCCCACTACAGGAGACCACACTGAGGAGAAGCATTCTCTGCAGAAGCAGCATGAGCTGAAGGCTGCTTCCTGCTGATATGTGTGACAGACCAAACACCCAACCGTGTTGCAAAGGCTTTTTGCAGTGAGCAAATAGGTATGTGTATTGGCATGTGTGAAGAATAATGAATGAATGTTCATTTTCTGACTTCATTGATTGTCTACCTGAATATAAATATTTTATGCTACCAGATGGACTCCACCAGTTGACCATAAGCTGAAAGCAGTTTGGGGATCTCTTTGCTCTCTCAGGTGCCTTTTCTCTTGAATTTCTTTAAATAAGTAGAAACCCAAACTGCTACAGAATATGCTTGAGCCTTAGCCATAATTACATTAGTTGGAAGATCTGCTTTACTGGTCCCAAGGTCTCTATTCCCAACATCTAAGGAGTATAAGGGAATAAATTTGTCATCATCACTGAGTTAATTTCATATTTTTCCCCAAATAGTATTATCAGGACAATGAAATACATTTTCTGGAAATCAGAATGAGCAGTTCCCACCTTGAAAAGCTTAGATAGCAAGGACCAAGGCACATGCAAGGGGGACAGAGATGCCTCAGGCCCAACTTCTCTGTAAGAGTATGGTATGCTCTGGGAGATGCTTCCTAAAAAATTGAAAAAAAAAATGAAACTTGCTCAGGGGATAATCATGGATGGAAGGAAAGTGTCTGGAAGATACAAGTGGAGATTAAAGAGATAGGCAGGGGCTGAAGTGTAAGGATCTTTGCTATGGAGGACATATACTATTTTAGTGTAAAAATGAAAGATGCTTTTTCATTTTGAACTAGAACTTACCTGCACTTGACAGGGTCATTTTAAGGATTGTTTCATCCTGAGAGAACACATACCCATGAGGAAAAACCCTTGGAGGAGGTGACAAAGCAACTAGTAAGAACAGAAGGATCTAAAAACCAGAGGTGATAAAGTAGTAGAAAAGAGTCATTATTCTTCTAGCTCCCTGGATAACTGCAGCTGGGAAATTCATAATTTGAAACCCATTTTATTCACTGAAGACTGTCATAATTTCAAAAGCTGCTAAGCATGACAACAAGTACACTACACTGTTGAATGAACAGAAAAATTTGCAGTTTAGTAAGAGAGTTATTTAACTCCAACATTAATTACTCAACTGGTAAGACTAGGTTCAATAACTTATTAAAAGAATACAGGTATTGGACTGTCCATGCAAGACAAACAGGAGAGAAGTTTTACATCAAATAGGAGAGAAGTGGCATGTCTAACACAACTTTGCGTTAGTAATACTTTCAATAAATTGGCACTAAAATTTTAGAAAAAAATTTACTTTGAAATAAATTGGAATGTTCTAAAAGAATACCACAAAGCACATATCAGTATTTTTTTGAAGAGAAGAATATACTGTGTGTGGTTCCCCGGGATATCACAGCCTGAGTTATGAAGAACCTGGATGATGGAATGAAGAATAGATCAGCAGAATATGTCATGCTGGAGGCAGATTTAGTTCAGATGTTAGGAAGTTATTCTTTACTGTGGGAGTGATGAGGCCCTGGCACAGGGTGCCCAGAGAAGCTGTGGCTGCCCCATTCCTGGCAGTGTTCAAGGCCAGGTTGGATGGAGCTCTGAGCAACCTGGGTTAGTGAAAGATGTCCCTGCCCATGGCAGGGGGGTAGGAATGAGATGAGCTTTACAGTCTCCTCCAACCCAAGCCATTTTTTGATTATGTGGTTCAAAGGGTTATATGTCAAGAGCTGAAAATTGCTAGTGGCTTCTTCATCTCTCTAACAATACTGTGCTAACTTGGAGGATCAGTGCATGAAGGGATTTTCCCTTGTTCTGTTTCGCTTTGAAAATTATTTATAATAATATTAATATTTCATTGAAGGGAAAAAAATTGTTTTGTTTTATTTTGTTTTCATGGGAGAATAGAGTTTTAACTCTATTATCAAAAATTCAGAATCTTGATTCTAGAATAAGCAAGGTCAATTATTGAAAATGTTGGTATATAATAAGAAGCACATTCACACCAGTGGAGAAATAAACTATCAGCTTACTTTTCCCTAAAATCATGTCATTTTTTCTCCAGGCCTTGTATCTTATTAAAAGATATATCACTGACGTATTAAAAGAGAACTAACAATATTCTGTGTCTCTTTTTCACAAACAAACAAACAAACAAACAAACAAAAACCAAAAAAAATTTATCTGAACCCATTGGCTAAAATCAGGATGGCCATTTATAAAACCATATTTCTATGACAGTACAGGTTCTGACTCCCTTTGTTTAACTTTATTTTAAAAAGAGCTTTCTGTGAGTTGCACTTAATGGTTATTTCTTTCAGTGATTTCTTTCAAATCAGTGAGATTATGGGTAGCATATTTCACTGATTCCTTTTATTTATTAGGTTTAGCTCTGATGAGCGAAGAGGAAACTTTAACTTGCCTACATAGATTTTGGTTCATTTCATCCTTCTGTTGAACATAAAAGGTTTTTTCATTTTTTGGGGTATTTTGGCTGTTTGTTTTGTGTTTTTAAACTTAGTACCACAGTTGAGGCCCTTAAATAAGGGAACTGAGCACCATTGGCTGGGACAGTTCTGAAGTCCTGGCTGCTGGATGCATCCCTTGGCTCTCTTCCCTGCTGCACACAGTGACAAAATTCTATGTTTAATTCCCTGGATTCATCCAGAATGACATCTCAACATGGGCACCGACAGAACCAGGAGACAAAGACTCCTGTCCACTGTAGACATAGTCGTGTGGAGACCCCCATTACTGCCCTGAGTCCCAGCACCACTGAAGCATCACCACATCACTCAGGAAGGTGATGTTCACCTTTGGCACCCTGAAACACCACCTGGGAACACCTGTCAGCATAAACATGCCCAAAATATCCTTGTGAGGAAGCTCCTGTGGGCACAAGCCTCTCCCTGTGACTTTGTACTTCATAAAGGCCACAGGACGAGGTTGGAAAACTTTGTTTCTGTTGCTCAATGTGGTGTCCAAATGCTTGGTACTTGCCAGAAATTCTCTCTACAAACAGCTAAATTCTCTCTACAAACAGCTCTTGAGCCTTCACATAGTGACTTTATGAACTTTTTCTGTATTTCTTTACAGTTTTCTTTGTAGTGCAATTTACATCACAGACAGCAGTGGGAAGCTAAGAACTCACAGATCTCACAGATTTAATGTTAGTTTGCTTAGGAAAGGATGGAGGAAAAATTGCCTAAAAACTAAATAAACACTCTGAGAATAATAAATATTAATAGCAGAGCTTTCTGCTTATAGAGCAGCTTCCATCTGGAGGTCTTGCCTGGCTTCATAAATATTAACAATCTAGTTCTATCAAAATCTATCAGAATATTTCCACTGGGAGTCCATGAAAATGGGTCTTGGTGATAGGTTTGTATGGTGATTATCATTTTTTACCACTTCTGATCTAGTAATCCTGTTCCTCCTTGGATTTTGTCAGGCATCGTAGCATGTTCTCTGAACAGGCCTCAGTCAGAACATGTATCTTTGATTTGGGAACTTAATTATCCCTGAAGTGATATTTTTTCAAGAGGTGGTGGCTTCCTATGTGTCGGTTTTTCACTTCCTCTGCAAGCACGAGGTAAAGCTGGTCAGGAAAGTGTTATCAGGAGCAAGCATATCTGCCTCAGAAGGAAGTACAGGCTACTCCTGAAAAAAGGATTCAAAGTCCTTCTCTTATTTATTGAAGTCCCTATCTCATTAGTATTTCTCTGTTGCCAGTGGTTCCTGTGTTACAGAAAGGCTCTGATCAGTAGCAGCAGTAACATGAATCGGGGGCAGATCTTCATTAAAAAGTGCTCAGCATGAGAAGGTAGAAGGTGTTGCAGCACCTTGAAATGAATCATATTTGTCAGAATTGGGTTTTTGCTTCTGAAGGATTTTTTTCCTTGACTTTTCCCAACAGTAACTCTTCTGTGAAGAGTCAAAGCCCTGCAGTGTGAGTTGGCTGGATGCGCACCTCTGGGACAGCCACAAGATCCTAGATAGTTCCAGAGGCAGAACATCTCCTTCCCATGACACAAGGTAACATCTGAATTGAGAAGTCATTAAGAGTCCAGAGTTGCCACCTCACACAGAAGGCAAATTTAGTCATTCAAATAACATTTGTTTTCTGATTAAGGTACATTCTGTTTGCTTGTACACGTTATTGTCTTGTTTTAGTCTCTCTTGCCTTTTTTCTTACTTCCTCAAATATTAGTTCATTGAATAATATCTCTCAGGGTACCCACAGTGCCGAAAGAAAGACTAATGTAACTCTGTGGAGCAGGAATTTTCTGCAGTCTGGCTTGCTGCTGATGAAGGGTTTGCTTTGTTTTCGTTTCACGGATGCAATGACTACTCTAGAGTGTAACACACTGCTGGACGCTTTCCTGTTTTTGCAGTTTCCAGTGGAAAGTATCTGGGTTTTAAATAATTTTTTTTAAGACTTTTGAGGGTTTTGCTACTAATTTTAAACAATTTGGTCCTTTCATGCCCGATTTACTTTACAGCAAAACAAATATTTGAGACTGGATGTTAGCAGGGAAGACTGTGAGACTGTTTTTGCTTTTCCCACTTCCTTCATCTCTAAATGAACAAACACATGGTCAAGTAACGAGTTCACAGGATGACTTGGCTGTTATTTTGGAAAAGAGGGCAATAATGAACAAAGTAGCATATTGGTTAAAAAGGTCAAACAAATCATGACTTGTGCATTCAAACAGGAATCTAAGAGTCAACATTGATTTAAACAAACATGCTAAAAAATGTTCTGAAGTAGCCTGATTCATCATGCTTTTAAAACAGAAAAACTCAGAGAAAATTTAATAAAAATATTTTTTTAAAAAACCACTTCTGGACCACAAAAGCTAGTACTGTCTGCAAGGTATTCAAGTTTGGAATGGGTTTCAGAAGCCAATGTACTTGCCAGTAGGGAGGTAGTGCAACAATACTTTCAGTTGTCTTTTACTCAGTGCTTTGTGCTATTGTTTTTTCCTGAATAAATGGTTCCACAAGTGAGCTGGTGAAATAAATTGCCTTTAATTGTCACAAAAAATGAATTGAGAAGAAAAGGACCTTCACAGTTTAAAGGAGAAAAATTAGGTTCTGGTCTTGCCTTCTTGTATCTGAAAATCCTGAATATCTTGTATAAAAAAACACATACAGTATAAATGCTGCAGCAGCTTTGTTTGCTCAGAGAATTTGCAGATTGACTCAATATAAAGTGAATCCATTCTCAGCTAATACTCCAGCTGAGCCCAGGGGGTGAAATTATGTGATAACTTTGTAAAGTGCCGTCCATGGATGAGGCTTGCCTTCAAAATCTAAGCATTTTACTATCATGTATCAGAAATTATATTTTATGAAGTGGTAGCTAAAACCAAGCCACCTGTGGCTCCCATGACAGTGACCTGAAGCACAGAATGTTCAAAGAGGGGTTAAAGGATTTGTGCTTCTTTAGTGAAGCAAAAATGAGGCTAGGATTCTTGCTGGCAGTGGCTGCTGTCTGCTCTTATGATGCCTGTGCTGTGTCTTTTGAGCAGGGGAGCAGCAGCACACACTGGGACCAGGGGCCAATTGCTCAGGTAAGTGTCAGAGATCCAGAGTCACAGACAGCACAACTCAGCCAACCTGACTTCTTTGTTCCTTCTGCTGACTGAAACTGCCAACTTTAATTCACCCACAGAGCAGTCAGAGCAAGGAGGTCATTGCACAGAGACTGGCCATCAGCTGCCAGGCACTAGCAGTTCTTCATTCCTACCCAGCCCGGCTCGTTTCCTGGGTGTGAAAGAGCCTGCACTTCACTGTCTCTTCCATGGGCAAGCCACTCCTGCCGTACAAGACTGCCTAGAAATATAAAAGGCTTTAAAGTAACATACTTCTTTTAACTGCTCAGGATTTGACCTCTGACAATAATAAGAGAGGCAACCTTACATGAAAGTAAACAGCCTGAATCTTATGAAGAGGGAATTCAATGTTGAAATTTCACTGTCAAGTTTCATACCACAAAAAAACCCACCAGTTTATGTACCTCCCTCTGCTCTCAGAAGAACATTTTCCTCATCCTACCGAGGTGTCCTGGTCACTTGGTAAGGTTTCCTCCTCAAGAATCGCTTTTCTCCTTTTTTTTCTTTCTCCTTTTTCTAAATTTTTTATCTCAGAAGAAAGCAAAGAAAACACAAATCAGCTGAACGGCATTCAGACTCCAGGACCTCTCCTTTAGTCCCTCAGTGGGAAATTTATTCCAACATTCCTCCCTGGACTTCCTTTTTCTGCATCTTTGAAGGTTTTTTTAGCCCCAATAAACACATTGTGTCCAAAAGCATGGATTTGCAGTGCTTTGGTGCAGGAGCAACATCCACCCCAGCACTTGGGATATCCTTCCCTCCCAGTCAGGGCTACTGAGAGCAGACTGCTGTGCCATTCAATAGTTGCGACAGAAGATTCTCCCAAGCAAGGCAAAGAGAAAAAGGAGGGTGTCAGAACCAGGTTTTTGTTGGAATGTATTTTCCTTCCTGTAACATGACTCCTGGAGACCAAAGCTCCTCCTCCTGCATTGTTTTTATGCAGGGCTGACTCAGCTCTGTGGACATAAGAACTGAAATCTCCCCTCACAAGACTTTGTGGTGAGCCACCCACCTACTCAGATGGGCATCCGAGGCTGCCTGAAAGTCTCCCATGAAGAAGAGAGACAAGTTTATGTTCTGTTTCTGGCCTTTGGTCTGTGAGGGTATCTCATGCTACCACACAGTGTCAGAGGGACGCGCTTCTCCCAGCGCACCTCTGACCATAAGATGTCTTTGCCACAGAAGCTGAGGGCCTGAGCAATCCCTTTTCCCTTGCTGGTGACCAGAGCTCTTGATTTACAGCTGCTTACAGATAGTGTCTTATCTTTAATCCATAAAGGAGACTGTTTGAGCTGCATCTGGGAGTTGTGGAGATGAATAGATGTTTATCTGAGTCTTCCTCTTTCAGGATGCCTTAGCTCAGAGATAGGGGAAGGATGCTAAACCTTTTGTTTGTTTTCCAATGTGAAAAAAAAAAAAGGCTCTGGGGGGGTCAAGAGACTTTAAACAAGAAGTAAGGAGGCTTGAGTGAATGCAAGGAGTTCTTACATTTTTCTTGAAAATAAGAAATCAGGAACTGAAAGAAGTGGAGCAGGGTGGAAAGAGTAAACAGGTATCATGGGCAATTGAGAGAAGTAATGAACAAGACCAAAGCTAGACATAAAAAAAAGGAAAAGTAATAGTTTTCCAAAATGGAAACACAGTTCTACATTGTTTAAGCCATTATCTCTTTCTGAAGGGAAATATTTAAACAGCAAACAAAAAACAATGGTACTGGGATATATCCCTTAGGATGTCTTCCAGCGGATAACTATGGGGTTCCATTAGTGGGCTGTTGCCCTATATGGACAGGGATTCAGCTGTGCAGGATGTCCAGGGCATCCCTAGGAAGGGAAGATGGCTGCCCATCTTCTCACCCTGGGGTTTTGGCTCTCATACAGGCTGGGGTTCCAGAGCTGCATAGGGAAGAAATTGGGATGACAAAATGGTGATGACATTTTTGGCTGCCTGTCTTGCTAGTTACCCAGGCATTGCTCTATCCTTCCTCTTGCTCTTCCTCAGGAGCAAAGCAGTGGCTGCCAAACTCTCCTTCCTGCCTCAGTGACTGCAAAGCTCCTCTCAGTGGAATCTAAGAGGAGACCAGGAAGCCAGTGCAAGTGTTAGGGATCCCAGGACATCATCCTGACCCCTTCCTTTCCTTTCCCATGGAAATGATTCCAGCTGCTGGTTTTGTGTTTTAGCTTCAGGGTCTTTATGTTTGGACCTCACCATAAAAAAAATTAGGTCTTCAAGTACAAAGAGAAGGGGAAGATAGCAATACTAGCAATGTTAACAACAACAATAACAACAACAATAATAACAATAATAATAATCATTTGGAATATGTTATATTGCAGAATTTTTCAGAGATAAGGCAGCTGGCGATGAAAAAAAGGTCAGGAAAATATTCTGGTGTGCTTTTAAATACCAAGGCCTAAGATAACCAGAGTTTTTCCTAGGAAAAAAACTTTATACTTCAGTTGCATTGTGTTTTCTTCTCAATGCAAATAAAAAACCCCAGAGCTCCTGCTGACAACAAGAGATTCTTCAAAACAAATGCTAATATGGTGTTCCTCACTTCCCAAAGACAGGCTTTAATTTTGAGCAGAGTTTGTGAGTGTTCCCAGTTTCACCCCCTCAAACTCCATAAGAAACTAATCCAAACTACAGTCTGGAAAGACAAACACCCACTTTAAATAAAGGCTTTAAAATTACTCTCAATGAGTACTCAAAAAGAAACAGAGGATTTGTATTATTGTGATTATATGACTTGAAACATAGCTGGAGAATCTAATCTAATATGCCACACTGCCTTGCAATGCTGAAGTCCATTAAACTAAATTAATTAACCAAGGGGAATTAATTAATTCCTTTTGATACTACCAAGTTTGAGAATAAGTGTTTGGAGTTGTTTTGAAACCTTCAAATGGGCAGCAGAGTGAAATTATTTCTTTTAAACAAACATGAAATTTTAAAATATGCATGCTAAAAATAATGTTTTCTCTGTATTGATCTACTACTTAGGCTTCCTCCCCATGTTGTAATTTTTCCAATTATTATCTTTTTCCCTTTCTACCATTCCAGATATTGGTGTAGAATATAGGCATTCTTTTTATTGCCTTGGCCCAAAGTAAGCCAAGGCAATAAAATGTTTAGAACAGAACCTAGGTGTGAGCAACAAGTATGGAAGTAGTGAAATGAGGAGCCCTTTTCTTCTCCACTGACACTGTCTGTTACAAGACTACCTTTACAGCATTTTGCGTCTGTTACTTCTTGGCTCTGCAATAATGAAAAGCAACATCCTTCTATAAATTTGTATATTTGTGATAGTTTCTGCACTCTGTCTTTTTTTAGGCCAAGGGACTAAACCACCTTTTTTTTTGACCAACATTCAACTAAAGGTTATGTTTATTAGAGTAATGATCATTCACCCAATCTCCCCTGCAGTTTTCAGTTGCTTCACATCTTTTCTATAGAGTGGTGTAGAAAGCTCTGCATTGCAGTTCATGTGAAGCCTTGTCAATGCCCAGATAACTCTCTGTATTTTATGGGTAATACCTCTGCTTTTCCCATGACATCACAAATCCGACATGATTTGTTCAATTGTTGCAACTCTTCATCTGTCTGAAGAACTATTCCTTATTCTTCACCTTGTGTTTGTACTCTTAATTTTTGCTTTCTCATTCTGGCATCTCATTCTTTCTCTTTTTATGTTGTGTCATTAGAGATTTTTCCCAACCACGTCACCGACATACCAGAATTAGTTTGAATTCTTCTCTTCTTCTCTGATATCTTTGCAAGTGCCTCAACAGTTTTAATAAACATAGATTCTATTGCACTAGGAAGGTTATTCATGAAAATGTTAAAAGATCTGGGTGATACACCTGCAGAATTACAGGCAAAATGTTATTCTTTTTGAGGATGGAATCACTGAATCACTACATTTCTCTCCATAGATATCCACTGGATATCAGTTTCATCATAGAAGCCTCTCTCTCTCCCTTCATTTTATTTTGCTGTCTCACAGAGTCCTTGTGCATCCCTTTCTCTCTCTCATATTTTTTTTCACAACTGAGGAAAGAGGATAGGAACAGGAAAATGCCCTGGGAGGTTTGACTATTCAGTGTTTCCCACTGCCTGCCTGAGAGTCAGCTGGACCCCATTTCTCCTGCTTCTTTTCTTTGCTGTTAAGCTAATACAAAGCACACAAAGTAGGATCTCATTTTTTTTTTCCTGGGGCCTGGTAAAATGCATTTTCTTACTAAAGAACATAAATAGTTTCCTAGTATTGTCCCACCAATGATGAACCCAGTCATTTCCTTCTTCCTGGATCTACAAAATCATTTGTCCAGCCATGCCAGACTCCCCTTGTCTCATTATTCAGAGATTATGGGGACAAGCTACTTGAGGGGGGAAACAAACCAAAAATCTAGTCCAGATATATTAGTAAAATTGAGCAGAATGAAGAACTAAAGTCTAGGCTGTTCAAAGGCACCTAATGCAGTCAAATCCCTTTTTTATTGTTGTGTGCCATTCACTGTGGTTTTATTGTGACTGATATATTTTGTGTATATATGCTTGCAAATCCTAGCTAACATTTCCAGACCATGTACTGCAGCACCTAATGGAGATTCAGTCCACATTATTACATCTATTGCCAAAAAACAACCAGCAATATAAACACAGGTAATGAATCTCATCACAGATGAGATGCACATCATCTAACTTGTAAAGTCTTCAGGGTTAGCATCCATATCTGAGGTTTTCTAGATTCCCCTTAGACAGTAGACAGAAATAGGAATTTCTCAGTGGTGTTTTGTCACAGCCTAAATTACATATTTCAGAAGGACTAGATGAATCATGGCTTGCAAACACCTCTTTCTTTCCCTTAGTCATAAAATGAATCAACATGATTGGTGTATACATCAATATCCAGACCCTTCCTCAGCTTCACTGACCTTCTTTGTACCTGCTCCAACATCTAAGTGTCCTCCTTGTGGGGAGGGGCCCAAAACTGAACTCAGTGTCCGAGTCACATCTTGTCCTACTTTTCTTTGCTGACCTGATGGGAATAAACACACCCCTGGAAGTGTCACCATTCCCTGGAGGCTGTATTAAGTGCTCAAGCCCCTTCCCTTCGTGCTAAATGTCAGCAGAAGGGTAAGACCCAGCTGGATAATGTCAGATAACTCTGACTTTCAAAACTGGGTCACAGAGGGCAAAACATTAATTATAAGTTCATTTGGCTAACTTTACTGTAAGAGGCAGTCTTCTGAGTTGCTCACTTAAGTTGGAGCAATGTTTTACCAGGAAAGTGAAGACATTTATCAGGCAAGGAAGAGTAAATAACTTGAAAATAACATAAAGCATATATTTGAAGGCATAATACAGCATTCTTGGAAATTCAGGGTAGTGGATGTGACTTACACCGATTTCAGCAGGATTTAATACATTGCTGTGTATGGGCAGGTGGAGAATGAGATCAGTGAAGGCAGAGAAAAGAATGAGGAACTTGGTATGAAGAAGTCCAAAGATGTAATATTTAGGCATTGCAAGGACACAGAAATCATTGCTGGTAAACACAGCAAGAGAATCTAAAGAAAGGAAGGGTCTGTTGTTATTTATCCATGCTTTTCTTGGGCTTGGTTCTGGATTGGTACAATAAATGTTAGCTCTGGAAAAAATGAGATTTGGTCAGGATACACAGGGTCAGACCCTCAGTTTGGAGCACTCAAACCTTAATTGTACTGGTTGAAACAAAATATCATAAAATTGCAAATTGTATTAGCTAGCTGGGGAATAACAAACTGATGAGGCGACGGATTTCCAAGATTTCAGACAGCTGAAAAACAAACCCTCAATTAAGCAAAAACACTCAATTTCTTTTAAAGGAACTGGTGGGGCTGTGAACGAGCAATGCAATAACTACATCCAAGTATATTACTCAGTATTTTTTGTGTTACAGACATCCAGGACCATTAACAGCATCCAGCACAGAGCCAGGTCTCAATAACTAACAGCCCCTGGTAGAGAGGATGAACAGACTTGTGATCTGAAATTAGGAGAGGCCACAGAAAGTTCAGGAGAATAAGTATGCTGAATATAGGGAAGAAAACTGCTAGGTGATTTCACTACCATTTCAGACACCCCAAGAGAAAGTGCAGCTCTCTAGAGTGACCCAGCTGTGAGAATCCTCTTAAACATTGGTCCTGCCTTTCATGGATCAGCTCTAAAAATGGAACGGGAAGGAAAGATCTGCTGTTTTTAAACAGGAAAAAATAGTGAAATGGTCTCACTTCCAAGGACAGCCTGACAGCAGGCAGCAAGCACTCAGCTTGCTTTGCTGAGTGGACAATGTGGACAATGCTCCAGAGAGACCAGAAGAGGCATAGAAGACACTCCTGTCATTTTGGGATATATTATTTAGAATATGTAATTATATTTCCTTTCTGACTGTACATTTCACATTGTTCTGTATGAAGTGGCTGCATATTCTGCAGTGTTAAGGGGCACAGACTCCTCAGCTTCTGTAAATTTCAATGGCTGCTAGCATGGTCTAAGGCGGCACAGTGCAAATGTGTGACTGAAGACACGACCACTTTGCAGCCAGTCACGAGATACAAGTGGGCAGATTACATCAGTCTGCAGCACTTAGAGGGGTTGAGCTGTGTGAAACATGCTGAGAGAGGCTAGCTTCTCTTCTGGCCTTAGATTGTGACACCACAAGAGAAAACAAGTGCCCCAGAACCAGGACTTGGTCCCACTGTGGATGTGGTGTGTTGGACCTACACATGCTGAAAAGTAGGAGGAATAGTTGGGTGGCTGGTGTGCAAATGCCACTATTTTTTACATGCAATAAGTGTGTAATTACACTCACTTTGTTTCCACATTATATCCTAATTGACTAGTGTATCAGCAAACCTCACAGATAAAATGATGAATTTCTGCCATAACCTTCCCCTCAACGTTTTCAGTGATTTGGGATCTTGTTATTTATTTCTTTTGCCTTCAGATATTTCTATACAGACAGGAATTACAGGAATTTCCACATGTTTGGTATTGAATTATCTAGACATAAGAGTTTTAAAATTATGAAAAATATTCATCACAGCAAAAGGAGTAATAAAAGACATCTCAAAAGGCAAATTATGATTCAAGATTTTTGTCAAGACAGTTTTTACTGCTACACTTAGATAAGCAATGTCATATCTATATATGAAAAACTATAGCAGGTTCCTCTGCATTAAAGAATAATAACTGCCCAAACATCAACAAAGCAGCCTTTTTCTAGTGAAAACATCCACCAGCACTAGTCTGGAGAATGAATACTAAGATTCATCATGGACATTGCTGGTTTGGAGCCCTCCTTTCTGTCAAAAGGCTTTCAGTGATAGTTCCTCAGCTCTGGTCTCCATCTTTTTCTTCATTGTCTCCCAAGGATATATTCCCTTTCAAGAAATCCACATATTTTGAAGACACTTTGAAGTCTACTGGCAAATCAGGCAAATCATCAGCTGCACTATGATATAAGGAGTTTTCCAAGGGGGTACCATTTGTTTCCAGAGTCTGCAGCCCCATCCCATGGCATACAGACCCACTTTGATACAAGATACTTCCAGAAACTTCATTGGAATTGCACATCATATAATTCAAACTGAGGAAATATAGGGACAGGTGCCCTCAGCTTTGAAAACAGATGCCTTATAAATAGCATTCAGATGTTAGAAAAACCAGGGACTCCAGAGGACTTCATAAAGCAGAAAAGGAAGAAACATTAATATACTGTTTGGAGAAATCTGGTGTCAAGAAAAGAGTAGATATTAAAAGCAAACATGAAAAAGAAATAAGAGTTGTTTTGAAGAGCTGTTACGGTGTTAAGAATTGAGAAGCTGTAAAACCTCCTCAGTCATTTCTGTTGCTTCATTTTCCTACATTGTTACTAATATCCAAGCTACTATAGTGATTTAATTTTACTTTATTGCACTGCTTTTCCAGCCCTTCTAATGAGATAAACATTTCTGACAGTGTTGAAAATTGAGGTGACAACAATTTTCAAGACAGACCAGACACAGAATATGAACTACACAAATTATGAAGTTATAAACAAGAAGGAGGAGGGGAAAAACGAAGTATATTTTGCATTCCTTGGAGTCAGACGAGGGAAGGACTCCAGTTCTCACTGCTGAGAAGGATTTGAGGCAGTGGGGAGCTGGCTCAGTGCATGACTATCCATAAATTTGGCTCCAACACAAAACTGGCTTTCTGATTACATTAAACAAGAGGATGGATGCCTTTGTGGTTCATGTCCTTGAACTCTGTTCAGGAGGATGACCACACTGAAACTCCTGGTCGACCTTTTAGAGGGCATATAGAAGAGGCTTACTTTGTGTGGGGAGGGCATAAAAAGCTAATTTATTTAGTAGAGCTACATCCAGCAGCAATAGGAGTGCAGAGCTCTGCCAGAGCTGCTTTTCTTTCCAGAACTCCCCATGGTATTGGCACACCTACCCTGGTTCCTGAATGCTGAAGGACAGAGACAGATAGATCATCTTATTCAGAGGTAGCTTTAGTATAATCCTACACTGAACAGAACAGAAACAATCTCTTTTTATTCCTCCTTTGCCTGTTTCCAAAAGGAGAATTTCTTCGCTGTTCCTTTTTCTTCCTCTTTGCATCTTCCAAATCAGTTTACAACAATATCACATGCTAAAATAATTCAACTACTACTATTTTTTATCTTGTTACCTTCTACTAAATCTCCTACTTCCCACTTTCAGGCACCAAACCATCCCTGACCTCCTTGTTTGCCATATGTTTTGTCAATATAACCTTTGCTGGTAACACCACATCCTTCCCGAGAGCGTTTTGGGAAAGGAACAACAAGCAAGTTATTTTTAGTAGAGCACATTTCGTCACACCAGGGAAGAAGAGGTTCCACTGCAAGGACAAATATTTCATGATTTCCAGGGGACACCAATCTGTTTAGGAGCTGTAGCTGCAGGTGCAAAGAGAGCTCATGGCATCATCCACAGCAGGGTAGCAGAGAAAGCCTGCAGTGAACGACTCTACAGTGAGAAACTTTGATGACTTGGGCTCAAGCTGAGAAAAGTAGTTGTACTGAAATCATGGAATAAAGTAGAAAACAATATATCTTCCTACTCAATTGTTCTCTCTGGGTATTTTCTAAGTATTCTGAATACCAGGTCAGAATTCCTTTTATTTGCAAGTGAGTCTCTATTGCCTTACATTAGCAGAGAATTTGGCCCTCTCTTTCACACGGGGATGGGTGATACTAAATCTAACATCTAATATCACTCTTGGTTGCACAGTGATAAATCTGAAGTTACTCTACTCTTGAGCTTAGAGTACTGAGTGCAAATCCAACAGGTTTGTCCCACTTTTACAGGGAGATAACAGAAAATAATCTGAGCCTTGGAGCATTAAAAACAGAAGAAAAATACAGGAAAATCACTAACTTTGGACATAAATTATTTGAATTATACAAATATAAGAAATTAAAATCTTCAGAGGCAAGAAGAGTTAAGACACTCTGCCTGGAATTGCAATCTATTTTCTTTTCCCAGTAGAAGCTGCCCTGGACCTGATATGCCAGCTGCTGTCTGATATATGTCTCCTGCCTCCCCATATGCTTCATGTATATGCTTACATATCACTTTGCAGTCAGCCAGCAGCTTGAAAATGTCAAAATGATAGCTTGCTTGGTGACACCCCACACCCTCTGTGCTCATGACTGAATGTGCAGGTCCCAAATCTACTCATATGCACAAAAAAGCAGAACAAAGAGGGTGGTTTACAGTGAGATTCTTGAGCAGTGCCACAACAAAGGGGTCTGGAGTGAGCCAATACAGATGGTTTCACCTGCCTGGGGCCCGTAGGGACAGAAGGGACATCACGATCGTGTTGTTGGATACTCTGCCCTTTACAGGCCATAGATTTTCACTGGCTGATTCACAGATTAATATCTTCAAGGCCACTCCAGCCACAGAATGATATTGAACTAATAACTTATGTTGGACTCATAAATCTTTCAGGAAGGTGTCTGTGAGATTTCAAGAAATAGAAAAATTCACCCTTTTTCTCAGTGCTTTCTTCCAAATCTTGATTGCTAAAAAATTGTTTCTTTTTTATCACTTGCATTGTAACAGAGTAATTGCACAATCGTTAACACCCATTAAAATTTACTCCACTGGATTAAAAACCTCTTTTAGCACATGATTTTTGGTTCTCATTGAGATCCTTGTGAACAATAAACATATTGCTTCTTTCTGATAAGGTAAACAGAGGCATTTCTGCAGCAAGGCCTTGGCCTTGCATCAACCCTGAGCCCAATATACTTTAAGACGTTTATCTTCCATGCTTTAAAGATGGAAAAGAGAGAAGTCTTCCATGCTGTTGCTTCCTATTCTTCAAATATCAAGATCACAGAAGTTAGATCAAGTCACCCGTTTCCAGAATAGGTGAGGTCAGCCATGGGTTGTCTATCAATGACTTTTTACAAAGAACTGCAGCTGATGAGACATTTTTGTAGGAGTGGAAAGACACATTCTGTTTTAAGGAGCCAAATGGCCTAGCCAGGAATTTCAGCCAGTATATGAAAGGGAGCTAAAGTCCCTGTACAGTCAACAGAGGAAAATGAAATGACACCAAAAGGCAAGTTAGTGAGCCTAAGAGGCATATTCCTGTGCTCTCCTTCAATAGGCAACCTCTGTTTCTCCATGGGGTGATCAGACCCTCTGACACTCTGTGGGTTCCCCACATGGACCTCCCAGCCTGGAAACAGTGGGGCTCAGGGAAACTCCAAATATGAATCCAATGAAATCCTGTATAGCAAACATTCTACCTTCACAATGATCAATGCACAATTCAAACCAGCTGCCCGATAGTGGAAAAATCTACAAAGAATGAGCTCTATCCACTCATGCACTATGGCATGACCCCAGCGGAAGGTTAACTTCTCAGCAGAGAGTTATCAATATCTATCTGTGGCAAAGATATCAGTTAAGAGTAAAGTGGACGAGACCTTAATTCTCATTGTACTTGTGCATATTTACAAGGAGACAGACCATGTTGATAAAATTTTTATTCTGACATAAAATTTCTTACTTTATTTATGTCAAACTAATGTGACTTCTAAATTGAGAAAAGCCCTTTATAGGTCAATATTGTAGGTGTATTTTTCTTTATAGATAATATTTGCAGTGCAAGATGTTTTTAAATCTTTTTTTCCCCCAGTGATCAAAAAACTCAGCATTTCCAACCTCTTCTGGCAGTACATTGTAGATGATGTTTTGTTCCTCTAAGGAATCCAAATAATAGGTCTCTGCCAGAAAATGGCGATTTTGCAATATCAGCACACTGGCAGAGTACAGAGAATTGTTAGAAACACATAATCACAGAATCACAGAATAGTTGGGGTTGGAATGGACCTCTGGAGATCATCCAGTCCTAGCTCCCTGCCAAGGCAAGGGTCACCTAGAGCAGATTACACAGGACCTCATCCAGGTGTGTTTTGAATGTCTCCAGAGAGGGAGGCTTCACAACCTCCCTGGGCAGCCTGTCCCAGTGCTTTCCCACCTCCAGTGTAAGGAACTTCTTCCTCAGGCAGAGGTGGAACTTGCTTGCTTGTGCTTTAGTTTGTGGTCATTGCTCCTCATGCCGTCACTGGTCACCACTGAAAAGAGTCTGGCACCATTCTCTTGACACGCAGTTTTGAGATATTTACATGCATTGATGAGGTCCCCTCTCCTCTTCTCCAGACTAAACAGGCTCAGCTCCTGCAGCCTCTCCTCTGACCCCACACTGGAGCAGGGGAAGGGTGTGAGGAGCCCTCCCCCTGAAGAGGAAGGAGCAGCAGTGATAGCATGTGATGGAATGACACCATTCCCTGTCCCCCTGTGCCACTGGTGGGGAAGAGGGAGGAAAAATCAGAAGTGAAGCTGTGCCCTGGGAAGAAGGGCAGTGTGAGTAGAAGGTGGTTTAATATTTGGGTTTATTTCTTACTATCCTACTCTGATTTGATTGGCAAGAATTTTTTTTTTTTCCTGTGGGAGGTCTGTTTTGCCCGCGACAGTAACTGATGAGTGATCCCTCCCTGCCCTTATCTCAATGCACAAACCCTCCATTATTTTTTTTCTCCTCTGACCAGCTGAGGAGGGAGGGCTGGATCAGGTTTGCTGGGCACCTGGAGTCCATCCAGGGCTAACCCACCACAGCAGGACATTTCAGAGGACATCTGAGAATTAGTTTTTGAAGTTAAAAAAAAAACAAACCAGAAGATTGTGGCAGGTGAAAATTCAAATGGTGGAATATTGATAGAGAGTGTTAATTAACACAGTGTTTATTCGTGCTACATAGTGCATGTAATCAGTTACACTCACTAAATGAGGATTTGATTGCCCACTGCTCCAAAGCATACCAGCACTTTCACATCGTAAAGACAGGGACTCTGCCCATTTGTATTTGGTAAGTACAAGCAGAATGGCCTCTGGGAGGAGCACAAAACAGTACCAGAATAGAAATAGCAAATTTAAATATTTGTAGAAATGCTACAACATCCTTTATGTCTGGATCTCAGCAAAGAAGGGTGTTGGCTTTTTCTTAGGGGCTAGAAAACATTTTTGAATGTCATGTAGTCCGTTGCACCTAATTTTAGCCAGAGAATGAACAATCCTCTGGAAACCTCTATCAGCTCCTTTGACTCCAGAGGATATGCAGAAGACTAGGATAGATTATGTGCCTAATATCTCAAACACAAAATTTACATAAAATGACACAAACCCCTTATCTTTAGAAAGTTTCTTCAATAGACTGCCTCATAGTAGAGTCTAATTAGGAAATTTAATATGGGTGATGCTGTAAAGGAAGAGTCCATATATGAATATTTATTGAAGCCTTTGGTAATCAGAAAAATCTTTCAGCATGCTTTCAACTTGTAACAAGACCTAATCATGTGCTTAAAATTTAGAGGAATCATTGTGTTTTCTTAAATCTTGGTAGCCATAAGGGCATTCTTCAGTGCTTCCCCAATAAAAGTTTGAGCTCCCAGAGACAAATCAGCAGTGTAGCACTGTGCTACACAGCATTACTCCAGCTCTTATTTCAATGTTTGAAAAAACTGACAAGATCCAGGGATCCTAAAGATTTCTGAACTAAGTTTTTCTCAAGACTTCCTGATATAAACCAATTCCATTCCTGAACTCTCCCTGTAACATTTTTTTCAGCCTGACTTCACAAGAGAGAATTCATATTTTTCTACCTCATCGAGAAAAGATATGTTTAGATTATTCAGATATTTTCCCTGCAGTTATGTTTATTGTTCTGAATTATAACTTCCTGGGCAGCTCTTTGATTTAATAAGGAAGAATACTATTTCCAAATAAAGCATTGCATATTTCATAGTGAAGTATATATATTTATCTCTGTTGAGATGGCTTGTAGCTCTCTTCAAGAAAGGAAAAATTTCTATACATTGTCTTTCAGCATCTCATCTTTCCCTTGCAGTTTAATGCTTACCATGTCTAATAGGAACACAAGGACAATAAAAAGTAGATCTGCCTGAGTGTTGCCAAATTGAGAGCTGAAATCTTCAACCACGTTTGTACATGTCATTTAAATAAGGTTCAAGGAAGTCCATGACATTGTACCCAGAGGGAAACCATTGTGCCCATTTGGACTCTGCATTAAACAAAAACAAAACTCATTGTGCAATTCTGCCAGCAAAAGCATTCATTGTGTGTCCCAGTGCTCGAGTCGCTGTGAGCATGAGCTGTTGCAGTTGGACTTGCTGACATCCCAGCATGTGCAGTTTGAGATTTTTTAGCGTTGTTTTGTTTCTTGCAGCTGTGTATTCTCCTGCTGAACATCAAAAATCTTGAACTAGTGCCAATCAGATGCAGCTGAATTGCCTTTACTGCAGTAAGAAAAATTATCAGCATGCAATTTATTATTAGAACAGACCATTCTAAACTTTTACTTCCATCACAGCAGACAGCTATATCCATTTTTGTATAAAAACTCACTCAGCACAAATAAAAGGAACAGCAGATTAGCTGGCTTTGAAACCATATCCTATTTTCAGCTGGACTCACTGGAGAGTGGACCTCAAGGATAGCCATGTCCGGGGCATTTAGCTGCACTTGGGGAGCTCTTTCTCTCCCACACCCTGTATAAGACCAATAAAACCAACTTCTTACCAGTGGCTTAGGAACCTCACTTCAGTGAGATAAAAATATTTTATTATTTGAGAGAACTACAACCACTCATTTAGCAGGGGTAAGCAGAAAACAAAAAATTATTTCTACTGTAGCTGTAAGTTTACCCCAGGGCTCCGTGGATCCTACACCAATGGCATTTTAGGAGTTGTTTAAAGTAAGATTTAAAAGACAACAAAACAAACAAAAAACAGCTGCCACCAAAACCAAACAAAACCCCCCAAAAACAAAGAAACAAACAAACAAACAAACAAAAAACCCACCAAAACCAAACTAAAAAAAAAAAAAGCCAATCTAACACTACCAACACAAAAGTATTGATGCTCTGCATGCAGGATAAGATAACCACTTGCACTTTGGGAATTATCTCCAAGAGCCTAAGGATTTACAAGTGTTACAGTCAGGAAGCAGAGGAGAACACACCCTGAGGGACCTTTGGAGGACTAAGGTCTGTTCTAATCTCTTGTAAACCCTTTCTTCCCTCCCACAGGACCAAGTTATTTGTGAGATTCTAATGAACTCCATTAGGATTGCTGACTGCATCTTCTAGTCATTTAACTAATCACTTAACAAAGGAAGCAACCTAGGTCAGTAAAAACAAACATCCCCACGATAGTTCAAACACGTTTCAGAATGACAGAAAAAATTATTGAAGTTTAAGGTTCTTTTAAAATAAAACCAACTGAAGTCACATTATTTATGAGAAAAATGAAGTTCAAGCCTCCCTTGGGCTAATAATTTTGCGGAGTTATTTTTAAAGCAGTGATAGGAGCAGTGCTAAGCAACAGGGTCTTGGGGTCATCACACACATTCTCATGGAGCCCTAGTTACATTCAGTGTCACTGTGACTTTATCACATGCCAGCTTTGTGCTCAGATAGTGGGTTGAAACACTAAACTTCACTGAAGTATCTCTGAAGAGAAGCACAAGATTTTGCTCTTGCACTTATAGAAGTAATCTTAAACTGATGCCTTTTTCTCTGGAGAGAATAGTACATGCAGGCTAAAAGAGAAAATGCCTCAGTGTTATTATATTTTAGGAAATATCATCAGCCAATCCAACTGAGTCTGGCTAGAAGTTGCTGCAAGGAGGGAAGAAGACTCAGGAATGGATTTTAAGCACACACCCTTATCCGACACCTTTGTTGGATGTAACCCAGTTACTGCTTTGGCCAAAGCATTTGCACTGTGATTAGAAAGATCTCTGCTTTGGATGTATCACCTCTGTGCCTGATACATCCAGGCTAGAAAAGGGTAGAAAAGAGGCTGAAGCCCTTGCTAAAGTACAGGAGGTCCAATCTCCTAGAGGGCTCAGGCTGAGACAAGCCCATCATTACGTTACGTAAGGACAGGCCAGATGCTGTACTAATAACCTTTGAGAGGATTTTCACCTGCACTTGAATAGCCATGAAAGCAAAATTTAACGCTTAGGTAACAAAGCACAGCAGGCTCCACAATCATCAGAACGCTTGACTTTCACTTTTCAGGCCTTCAGAGTTATTGCAGGATCACAGAGCATGCTGAGTTGGAAGGATCATCAAGACCAACGCCTGACCCTGCACAGCAGCATCCCCAAGAGTCACACCATGTGCCCGAGAGCATTGTCCAAATGCTTCTTGAGCTCTGTCAGGCTTTCTGCTGCGGCCACTTCCCTGAGAAGCCTGTTCCGGTCCCCAGCCACACTCTGGGTGAAGAACCTTTTTCTAATATCCAACCTAAACCTCCCCTGGCACAACTTCAGGCCATTCCCTTGGGTTCTGTCAGAGGTCACTACAGAATGATCAGTGCCTGCTCCTCCTCTTCCCCTCACTAGAAGCTGTAATTGCAGTGAGGTCTCCCTGCAGTCTCCTTTTCTCCAGGCTGAACACACAAGTGACCTTGGCCACTCCTCACTCAGCTTCCCCCTGAAGCCCTTCACCATCTTGGCTGCCTGCCTTTGGACATGCTCTAATATGCAGCAACTAAAAAACCCAACTTATTGAAATTATGCCACAGTAACACAGTCCCATCTATGTAAGGAAGAGTAAAGGTTTTCAGTCAAACTGAAGGTCTAACTAACTACACCAGATCCTCCAGGAACGATGACTTTCTGTGTTTAATTCTGCTTTGTGTGAGCAAGTCTTCCCTTCTGTTTTAAACTGCAGAATGATTCACCTTATTTATCATTCTGTTCTTTTGTTATGAGAAATCCATGTGCCAAAGCCTGCTCTGATTTCTTAAGTCAGCAAGAGCTGATAGTATGATTCACCCTCTCCACATCTACCCAGATGACATTACTACTGTTCCAAATATGCACTATCAAACTGCATGTCAACATCCTGTTGACTGATCTAGAGTGCAAGCAGATGTGCTTTCCAGTGGTGTTGGAAAATAGATTGGAGAGGAGACATTTTGTGGCTCTAAGACATTTTGTGTGACCTTTGGACATGATGACACTATAGAGTTACAGAGACTCTGCACCACTGTCTACTGAACTCCTGACCTTACACATCTTCCCTCTATGGTGTCATTAAATGAACCACAGTTCATGGAAAGCCAAGTACCAGGCTACAGGGAAGATGTAGAGCCTCCTTATATTTCCATTTCACAGAGAGATGGCACTTTTTGAGAAGTATTTGCATTGTAGTGACACTGGAGGTTCCCCTGAGTACAGAAACAAATGGAAAATAGTTTGGCCCAAATAAACTAACAGATTAAGTGGGGACCTTAAACACAAACAGGCACACTACATCCTTTATCTGCAAATAATGGTGCAATAAGGTAAAGCAGGGGATATACGTCTTCCAGGGATAAGAATATTTTCCAAAGGTTCAAGCAGAAGTCAGGGAAGTGGTAAAAATAAAGGCAAATGCTCGGGATGCAAAGTAGGAAGGAGAGTTGATCTCTTATCTCCAGGGTAAACTCTTCTCTTCTGGCCTTGAATGAGGGTCAGGAACTAGTTCAGTGTTATGAATGCAGACAGAAAATTCCTCCTCTGTGTTCCAATGATTTCACAATCTTGTTGCACTTAAAGTCACAGGCTGCATAGGCACCACATAAAACATGAGTTATACTAGCATCACAGTCCATCCTGGGTAATAAGTCTACGTTGATCCCCATCACAAAGGTTTCATTCTCCATGACTTTACACCACATCTGAGATGGTCCATACAGTGTATGGCAAATATTCCTTGTCCTTTCAGTGCAAAAATAAATGGGAAACAGAAAGGAAACAAGGTGGGGGGGAGAACCCCACTCCCAAGGTAACAAGTAAATAAACTATTATTCTTTACAGAGATGGACAGGAAGATAATCAGTAGAAAACAGTATTTCATGGGATGTCCAGAGCCAAATGTTTTCCTATGAAGAATCCCTCCTTCAGGATTCAGCCCAGCAGTTAAATCTCTGCTTGTGTTTGACCTGCACAAAGTCTTCAGAATTTGGGATTCCACCCAACCTCATCCAGCTCAGCAGATTGGCATGTTTAAGACAGCCTGAAGTGTGTAGCCAGCAAAGGAGAGGAGGAAGCCAGCACCACGTCTCCTGCCAGCTGGCCAGGTGACCATGGCATGCAGCCCAGTGGTACACTGAGCCTCTGGTTCATCCGAATGTGCCCACCAGTGCTGTCACAAGGCCCATCTTGAACTCACAGCCAGGCACAACTGCTGCTACATCCTCTCATCAAATGTCCAGATGATGGATCCAAACACCTTCTCTGAAGTTTGCAGGCTGTATAGGGTGAAGGACAATTTTGACAGCTTTCCACTCAGCCTCTTTCAATCTTGCCATTGCCTTTACAGGATGAGATTACAGATTTTACATTATGTTTTGCCATGAAAATCCATCAGAGAGAGGGATTTCTAGTGTGATGTCCTGTTGTTGCAAAGCATAACTTCCTGGAGAGAGCCTCCTTCCTTTGTTTTATTTATTTCTTTTCCTCCGAGGGCAGCCTAAACCCTCCCTTCCTGTTGGGAACAACAGCTGCAGCATGCAGCATCAGCTTGCCAAGCCTGAATGACTGTGAAATATCATTTATCTTGGAGCAAGATAGCATCAAAGAGAACAACTATGTGGGCCTGACCATGCATTCACTACATAGCTGTGCTTAGGAGGAGTAGGATAAATTGCAGTATTGGAGGCAAAAAAGGTTCCACTTCTGAGCTAACACTCTTGGACCTGAAAGTGCTGTCACATCTGAAAGCACTACTGAAAAAAAAAAAGGGAATTTTCATTTCCTTATTCAGAAAAAGACTCTTTCAAAGGCTGGAGATGCAAAAGTATTCACCAGGGCAGGAAAGCAATACTTCTGTAGGTTAATGGGAACACTACGGCCTCAAGATCAAGTAACTGGCTGATGAAAACCACAGAGCTGACACGGATTTCCTAACATACCTGTGCTATCCCACAGACTTGGTGAATCCTGTATGAATGCCACAATCCTTAGATAAAAATTACTTTCAGTTACTCTTTTGTTATCTTCTGCTTTTAACCCTTTTGGGGAGCTTTTGGTTTTTTGCCAGAAGCAACTGCTATTTAAAGATTAGGAGAGAGTTCAGTCAAATTGAAAATTAGTGATTAATCACACATTTTCCCCACCAGCACTTACTCCCATCTTTTGCTCTGGGTTCCTTTGTTGCCTCCTGTCCCATGTGATCAGTTGGCTGAGAGCACTGAGATGCTTTTTGTTCAGTGCCCAGTCTCAAGGCTCCCCTGGAAGCATGCTGGGCTGCATGGGGCTTCCCTTGACAACATCACATATTTCCCATTAATGATGAGTGGAAAAGGTCAGGCAGGTCTCTTTAATGGCCTGTTTGAGAGCAAACAGCCTTGGGAAAAGGCTCTCTGATTTCTGGAAGCCCCAGTCTATTCAATAAGCAAAGACAGAAGTCCCAAGAAAAGTGAAGATAACAACATGTTAAAGGGGACTTTCCCATGTGAGTTTGGATCTGCCAGAATCCTCCTACATAACTTGGGTATAACTCTTCCAGTGATTTTGGTGGGGGGAAAGCAGCTTTAATAAGAACACAGACAGATGCAGGAAGTGTTGCACAGATGCAGAGGGGTTGATCACCAGGATCTAACAGTGCATGCCATTTTGAGTGGTTTGCCACAAAATTCCTAAGAGAGTCCAGGCCACTGGCTGTAACACAAAACCGTCACGACTCCCGTCCTTCGCATCATCTGCAGCAGCTAGGGAATCTTTTCTTAATAAAAGATCTGAAATTCCTTAGGGATCACAGAATCACAGAATTGTACAAAGGTTTGGGTTAGATCATCTAGTTACAACCCTCCTGACTAGACCAGGTTGCTCCAAGGCCACCCTACTTGTCCTTGATCATGATAATGAAAGATTTAAATGTAAAAACTTCACATGACAACAATTTCTGATGCCAGATCAGAAAGCCCCTATTTTACCTGTGCACATTGTGTTTCTTACACAGAAGAAGCAGTAATCAAAAACATGCCCATCAGTATTTTCATAGAGGATCTATCAAGTGTAAATGAATGTCACGCTATGGGGCTGAAGCCAGTGCAGCAAGGTCAGGAGTTTTTCCTATTATTTCCCTGTCTTTGTTTTGTGCCTTGCTTTGCTCTATCACTAAATGTTCCAGAGATCTCTACCACGAGCCCAGAGTGTGGAAATGCTGACTGAAGTAATTTACTGCATCCATGTTCACAAACAAGCTGTTAGTTGCTGTTGGCATGTAAATAAGCCACTGTTCTTTCCATCCTATAGCTGCTAAACAAATACTGTGAGCCAAGTTCACGGCACTGATTTCTTGTAGGAGGTCACTGAGATGATTTCACAGAAATATCCTGTGACAATTTTGCAAAACAGGATGGTCCCAGCCTGGATTTCATTAGTCTGTTTTTTTCCACTTCCATCTCGATGGTGACTGTGTTTCTGCTGTCACAGGCAGGCTGTGCCATAACAGACACCAGGAAAATGGAAACTTTGTCCACTCTCCTTAGTGTTTAAGGCATATGCATTAAAAATTGCTTGTATTCTGGTATAACCTAGAAGTCCTAGTCCATGTCAGCTACAGACAGGCTGTGTATGCACACTTACAGTGACTACATGCCACTGACTGCAGCACAGCATACAGACAGCCAAACAGATAGCTTTAAATGGCAACTATATAAACAAGGCAGCTGGCACCCTAGTCCAGGCTGAAAAACTCACAGTGGAGTATGCAAATTAACCTCTGCAGCCCAATAAATACATCTTATTTACAAATAACACCTGCCTGTACATTAAAATAAAAACACCAAGACTGGGAGAAACCAGGTGTCTCATCTTTGTTCTACCAATGGCAAACTGGAGCAGAGATTAAATATTTTGCCAAAGGTGCCATAGGAAGCCTGTGTCAGAGCCATGACTGGAGTCACTTGTGCTTCAGCCTGTGCTGTAGCCACAGGTTCCTACTTGTTTTGAGCACAATATAGATTCATGGTATATGCTGACATAACTACTTTGACCCAGTAAATGCCATCCTCAATTTTCACCTGTTAAAGGGACAGAATCAGTCAGACTGGGAGGGTTAAGGGGGATGATGAGCAACAAAAATTGAAAGTACTACTTTCAGTCTTACCCACTAATGGGTAAGAATTTTAGGAAAAGGAGTCAGCAGCAAGTTTTAAACTTAAAAGATATAACATCAACAGCAGTGGATCCAGGGGTTTGGGAAGTGGATTTAATAGGTGTGTCTAGATTTGGCTAAGAATGAAAAGAGCATTTTCTTTCCACTGGTTGCTGGCTAATAAAAGCAAAGGGGTGGAATACATCCAACTTGCAAAACTTGAATACAGTTACTGCTATCTGCAAATGGGTGCCCCTCCCCGCTCATGTGAGCTACACAGGCAAAAGAGAATGACACATGTGCTGTTTCCTTTTCCAGTTGTAAAGGGGTCAGGAGCCAGGCAAGGAGAGCCCGAACAAGAGGAGCATTTTCCTGGGTTCTTCCAGCTGTTCTGTTCAATCTCGCCGTCAGTTCTGAGCAGGGAAGAGAGACTGTCAGCACAAATAAGGCATTTTTCAAAGGCGTAAATTATGAGTTCCCAAAACAATGCGACATCTCAACCACGTGAGTACCCTTACCCCCCCTCCCCCCTTACAATAAGAGTGGATTTATCAGCCCGTCGCTTAAGGAACAGATTGTCTAATGCATTTGGTATGGGGGAAAAAAAGTAAGGAATGCCTGAGACTAATCCTGAAGGAAAAAAGTTGTGAAGAAGCTGTTTTCTTTCTTAGTTCTCTGTGTTTGTGTGTGCGCGTGTGTGAGGGAAGAACTGAAACAGGCTCTGCTAACTCTGGCTCCTGAACAGGACCAAGCAAAGTTAGTAACGCTTCCGCCTAAACCCCAGCTTAGAAAAGTTTCATGTGAATGTTTTTCCCTCCCCCCGCCTTCAGGAATGAAATTATAGAGCATTTTGAAAGCGTACTGACGCTTTTCTAAGATAGTAATGGTGCTGCCCAGCTTGTGTTTAAGAGTCTCAAGCTGTCTGTGTGTAACATGAGACTCAAGCCACAAACTGACAGTCTATATTTAAAGCCACAATGTGTTTCTGCTCCTGGAAATTTAGAAACACGGGCTTAAGGACAAGCAAATTGGTTTTTCAGCAAGAAAAGGTACAGGAGGGCAAGTCCTCTGTTTGCATAACTCTGCATATTTCAGTAAATTTTAAAAGAGAGAATTTGGCCTGAACAGTCAAGTGAGCCCAGAGGCTCAGCTGCACTATGGTAGTGTTCATTTTGGGACAGTATTAAAAAGAAAGGTGAAGGAAGGGATGGATTATGATTTGATAAGCTGTGAAAAACTCTTGAGATTTTGGTGCTGCAATTTTTTTTTCTTATGGCTTTAGTATGGTCTTTCTTGTTTTAATTCAAGAAAGTACGTTTGTTTTATTTTTAATAATAAACTGCCAATAGCAGAATTGTTTATCATACCATGACACCAATAATGAAGGCAGAAAGTACAGAGAGCACGGCTGGGAGCAGCCTTCAATTCAGGGTTTGATCCAGATACTGCTGTAAGGATATTTGTTCTGTATTGCTGTAGACACTGACAATGTTTCCCAAGCTTTGAATGAGGCAGGCTGATCCAGCAGAAAAGACACAGCAAGCAGAATCCCTGGCATCCCAACCAGCAATTTCTAGTTACCCTTTAGTCCTTTTTGCAGATTCTAACCAACAAGAAAGATTAGATGTTACCTTTGTATTTTATTCTACTTCATTCTGCAGTTTAGAATAGTATAGCTTGTTTTCTATTGCACCTTGTTTTCTGTTATAGCAAGGAAAGATACAGGCAGGCTAATTCAGCATTCTGAGAGCTTGGCACAGCTTGAGTAAATTAGTGCTATTGGTGCTCTCCAAGCTTGTCCAGGAGGGTGGTCATGACTCACTGAAGTTCTTCGTGTGTATTGTGAAATATCAACAAGGGTCCAGACCCAATCTTGTATATTTAGTGACAGGCTTGGCAAAGTGACACATCCAGGATCAGCTCTACAGTTCTGAATACATTACAAACAACCTCTCTGGCAGACCCAGGTTGTCAGACCCAACAGAAGGCCCTAGGGGGAAACCTGATGAGGAGTTAGTGCCCCTTGGGGCCTTTTGTCTGCTCATAATGAAAAAAAGACAGATGCATTAGGTTCTCCTGGGTTTTTTTCAAAATGCGGACAGGAATTCTCAACTTGAACTATTTTAAGATCATATGATTCTCTCCATGAAAATAAATTGCTTGCAATCCAGCTAGGAGTATTCTGGCTGAAAAAGTCATAATGTATTGTCTTTGGTTGGGTGTTTTGGTTTTGTTTTGTTTTGTTGTTTTTTTTTTTTAATTAGATGGATAAAATTTATAGATTAGGAACAAAAGTTAAAGGGAAGTCTGATAGTATCATATTTCTGTATAATGCATGTCTGGTGCATTGATAACGGTTGAAGTTTGGAGGGAAGGTCTTTGGGAAAAGAACCTTATTTCCTAGTAAAATTCCTGCTAATTTTGCAAGAAACAAGACAAGAAACAATTGAAAGTTCAGTGTATTGACAGGCACTGCGCAGCATGGACAGCAGATGTTTGCCAGAGAAGCAGAATAATTGGGAAAACAAATTTGCTTCATAGCTACAGTGAAAATCTTTCAGATGGATGTGAAAATGCATAAAATAATAATCAAAAACTTTTTGATATATATACTGATCATATGAATTCTTTGCTGAATACCTTCAGGTGAGACCACAGAGCAGCTGCCAACTGATGTAAACTGAACAGTGTTAAGTTACCTAATTGCTCACGTACTTTGTTTATCTCCTTGTGTTCACTAATGGCTGATAAATAATTTTATTCATTCTATAAATGCAGTATGATCCTGTCAATCCAGGGGGGAGCACACACTGTTTCAGATTTTAAATATTCAACTCTGTGGAGTCTGTAAATGTATTCTGCCCCTATACGGGGATGCCCCACCATCTCACCTTGGGCACTTCCCATGCCCAGCTCAGATATCCCCCAGACATCTGAGTGGGCTCTCTGTACACATAACAGAGGTGAGGAACGCAGTAACTGTGATGCATTTGCTTCCTGCTCACATGTACAAGCAGTAGCTGCCTGACCTAACTATGAAAGCTGAGGAACTCCACAGGTTTGGCAGTCTCAATTCAGCTGGCAGCTTTTGCCCTCTTCCTGTTAGACTGCAGTGACCCTATTTTGAGGCAGTGGGACAGCTCAAATGAGGTGAAGGATGAGGACAATAAACGTCACCAAGTCAAAGGTTCAGCCTGGGGAGGCAGTGATCTGTGCAAAGCCATCTTTATGGGTCAGAGGTGTTCACCCCTTTGGAGAAGGTGTTCTGCAATTGACAGGATTTCATCTGTACCCAGCAGCCTGGGAATGTTTATCTAGGGTCTCTTATACTCCAAATGCCAGCTGTCAAAGGAGTTAGTGGTTAAGGAGAACAGTTTGTGGAGGCTTTACTTCCTCATCACCCATCAACAGATAAGGTTCTGTTCCTGAGGGGATAGGGAAGCAGTGTGATGTGTGCAATGCAGAAGAATTGGCCCAAAAGGAAACCAAGAAGCAAGATGGGTCCTGAGGCCATGCCCCAGCCACAGAGGGAGGAAGAGGGTGAGGAAGAGGGTAAAGCAAAGCCTTCTTGAGCTGTATGTACTCCCTCTGCATTGCCAGCTGTCCTCCAGCAGTAACCCAGGCATTGCCCTGCTCAGGGGAGCAGAGTCTGGTGCTGCCTCTGTTTTACAAGCAGGAGGTCTTGGCTCCACAAGCCCAAGCTTCTCCACCTTCCCCAAGGACAGTTTGAGCTTCTGGCAAAATGAGTCACATATGTATCTGTCCCCTCTGAGACCTTGCAAAGGTGGCCTCAGATACAGGCAGAGTGACTTCTGGCTGTGAATGGGGAGTGTGGTTCTGAGAACAGCCCTGCCACATCTTCAACTCATAATGAGATATATTTTGGGGCTGCATACTCGTTCTTTTGTATGTTTCTGGAGCAATACCACTTGCCTTTCACACAGGGCTTGTGAAAAGCCTTGAATGAACCCTTCCAGTTTTTAATCATGTTATTCACACCTTGGCAATATATGTGATTTCACTGCCTTTAATCAACAGAAGTGCTTGCCTGTGACAGTAAGTGATAAACAAAACTAGAGGCTATTGATTGTGAAAATCTGGTCAACCTGTGAGCACTTATACACAAGGAAACCTACAGATTATAATAACCTCTCATTTTTAGCGCAGAAATCTCAAAACATATCCTAGAAGCATTGATGTAAATTGAATGTCTCTGCTTGTATGTTTGTTTCCCACCACTGGGCATATGAATTGGAAAATTTGGCTTTATACCCCAGGACTCTCCTGACACCCTCATTGTCTGACATATTTATGTGAAAGTCTAGGAATTGAAAGGCTCAGAATGCACCTAAATTTTCAGTAATTAACAGCAGAAATGTTGGCAAACCACTGAGCTGAAGAGAATAGGGAGCATGTCGACCCAAATAGAAGTCTGCTGGTTTAAAATACACAATTTTCATCATTGCTGGGCATCATTTAAAAAAAATACACAGTTGATGTTAAAGATTCGTGTTGTGGCTAGTTGTGTGCTTAAGCCTGTTAATATTATAGAATTATGTAGTGTCTGCATCTCATTGCTGATACTGCTGCACCTTTCTTTCTAGTCTCTTGTGTAACATACCCTGTATGCATAGCTGTTCAAATGACTGAGTCCAATCAGCAAAGTCTTTTGTAAAACAGGCTTTCAGAACTGCATTGTCTAATGAAAGTCTGTTTGTGTGTGTGCTCTGGGCAGTGCCTGCCTCTATTGTTGGGGAGGGATCAGTATTCCTATAGCGTGGAGAAATTCAAGCCAACAGAGGGATCTGATTGTTCTAGGTGCTGTACAGTCACCTCTGCTTCAAAAGGCTGGTAAAGAGGAGAGATTACAGGTGGGAGAGAAATGTCTGCTCTCCATGGACACTGCTGGTGAGGCAGCTTTTAGCTGGGAAAAGCTGGGGAGGTAGGAGTTGGTTTAAATCCAGCAGAATCACTGGTGCAACAGTTCTTTGCTTCCCACTGACGAATTCTGTAATGCACGCTCAGGAATAAAAACATAGCTCAGAAGTTATTTAGCAACTGGCCTGCTTGTTTCCCACAGAAAGATCAGAAAACTTTTGAAAACAGCATTTGACATGAGTAGAAAGTTTGTTTACAATTTTTTGCTTCACATACAAGTTGTGATAGAAAATGCATGAAAAACCCAGATGCCACAGTGACAAGAATATAGAAGCACCTTAGGAGGGCAAGTATTTGAGCAGCAGACAATTGTGTTTTACTTCCTTAATTTTCTAACTCAGATGAATTTGACACCATTACCCAAATAACGAGTAGATGAAAAATTCACCAGCTGCTAAGCATTCTGAAAAACTACTTGGAGAATGGAGAAAAGTGTCACCTGGAGAAATCAGGCTTTGTTTGCCAACAATTTATGAACACAAATGGAGGAAAGGTCTCTCTTCTCTGGATAATTTAGTTGTAACTGATAACTGCTTCAAGTACCAACACTGAAATGCTACAACAACAGACATGCAGCTCATAATTTCATGCTGAAATAAGATCTGGAGTCCTCTGTTTCTTGAAGAGTCGGCACAATCTAATTCACCCCAGATTCCTATCTCCTCTATGTTAGCATGGAAATCAAATACACTGCCTGTACTAAACTGATCCCTTATTGCAGATGTACCTTGCACATGTAGTTTCACCAATGAGACAGCTGGCTAAGTGATTTTCCTCTTAATTAATCATCTCATATGCAAAGGACTCCAGTTTCTCATATCTTCTTCTCTTCTGACATATGTTTCACCACAGGGTTCTTCCTGATGAAGCAGAAAGCTTCACTAAAAATCTCAATGGGTTAAACTTGTTCTGCTGCATTAGAGTTTTAAAGTGATTTTTCTTTCCTTTCCTCTGCCTCTCTTTTTCATCTTAAGAGGGAAAAAAGAATTCAGTTATTTCATGAGGGTCTCTACCTCTTTTTTCTCCAGATAAGCCCTGAAACTGAGTTAAGCTTTTTATCAGTAAGTTGCAGGGGGGCATTTGAACACACCCTGAGACAGTTCTTTGTTATTGTGAGTGATAAATGCCTGTTTTACTGGGGACTACATGTTTAAAATACCTAGTTTTATGAGACAGTCCACATCATACAGGACATGTTTGACTAGTCCACATCCATACAGAATCAGACATCAAATCATTACATATGTGGAGGTGTTTATAGTTGTGAGCAGAGACTCTTTCAGTAACACCAAACCTTGAAAATGAGTTTGAATTCTGTCCACATATATATACACACCCAGAGTGTATGAATATGCAATATACCTTATATCTGTATGCATACATATACAAAGATGTGTATTTATACCCATCATCCTTTCCACTACTTTTATGGCTTTATTTGTTCAGGTTTACATTCCTCCTCTAGCTCATCTGTGCTAGGAGAATTTGGTGGTTGCATCTTTAGGACAGCTTTCTAGAAATGCTGATCATATTAGTATATTCATACCAAAATTAAAGTTATTCTTTAAAAAACCTAGCCTCCTTCAGAAACAAAATACTTATTCAAGAATCAATTCAATCATGTTACATAATTCTGTGACACCCCCCCCCCCCCCAAACAGTTGAGAAGATTAATTTATGCTGGAAGAGATTTTACAGAATTGTTATTCCAGTTTAACTTTTTTTTTGTAGGCAAACTTCTCTGTGGTTCATCTCATTTTCTTTGAAAAGTGTTCTTACTAAGACAAAAGTAAGATGCTTCTTATCTGCTAATTGGATGTTTCAAAAATTTCAGTCACTTAAGAATGGATGAAAAAGTTCATGGCTGACTTTAGATAAACCAAATCATCCTTACGTGAGACAAATAGACCACAAATCGCTTAAACACAAGTGATTAAAGAGTTATCTGCCTGAATGAGTACAGTGAAAAAATATTTCTAGTGGATGGTGAATGGTACCATAAAATGTAGACATCCAAGAGTTCAGGCAACTTGTGTACATTTTCAAAAATTCTGATGTTTAAAATGACATGCTGGGTTTTTATATTTTATTTCTGTCTTCTAGAATATATTGCTGAATTCTGCTTTCAGGATTTTCTTAGCATGTGTTAGGGCTAGAAGTTTACCAATTTATTATGAAATAATCTAGTCTTTTATTTCCTGAAACTTTTTAACCAACACTCATGAGCTAGCTGAAGTTGCTCTTCTGTCAGTGCAAACGTAATGAGCACACTCCCTTTTCCATCCAACAAAGCGAGCAGGAAATTAAATCCTTGATGTATCTGGGGCCTCTCTCACACCTGCTCTCTCATATTGTCTAGTTCAGATATCCTCTGCACCTCCTAATCCTACCTGTCTGTCCCTTTCTTAGCCCACAAGTAAATGGTCATCTCTGAACATACCAGTGACACACAGGTCCCAGCTCTTAAATGCTGTTTCCCCCTTCTCTCAAGGACCTTCCACAGTGCTGCCAGTGGAAAGGAAGAAAATAACAAGTCAGGAAAACATAGATCTTTCCCTGTCACCATCTGGGCTGAGGCTTTGTTTCCTTTGGGAGTTGCCCTCTCTTCCACTCTCCCTCTTCTCTATTGATTTCTTTTTGCTCTCTCATCTTCACAGCTTGCTATGAAACAACACATCCCCTCTCCAGATCTTTCCTGTCATCACATAGCAGTTTTTATTTACCACTGGGCCATGCTTTTTACATTCTGAATCGCATGATTGGGAGGGATGATTATTGTCTATCTCACTTGAATTTCCATAATTATGTCAATGGCCTTTGATTTTTTGACTCTCTTGCATAAAAATCCAGTTTTCCCCACACTGAACTCATAGGGACCTTTTTTTTTTTGGTTTAAAGAACCTATACTACCAGTTACTAATGGCAATTAGGCCCTTGGTGGAAAGAGGGGCTATACACTAAATTAGGCTGTATCTCTCTGTACAGAAAACCCTGCATAACGTGTTGAGTACACCAGGAAACAAATCTGCAGGTGGGAACCAAGTCCCAGCTTTCCCTTTGCTTTGGGAAAAAAGGGGTTTTTCACTCTTTTGCAAAACCACTCAGTGTGCTCTGAACACTGTCACTTTTCCTGTTACTCAACTATCCCTGCTCCAGTAATGAAGAAGAGCAGAGTGAACAACTTCTGCTATCACCAAAGCCAGGAAGAACACCACGAGGTCAGGGAGAAGAGGGCCAGGTTGGCTGGGACTTTGAGCAACATGGTCTAGTGAAAGATGAAGCTGGCCGTGGAGGCGTGGTTAGAAACAGATGCTCTTTAATGCCCCTTCCCACCCAACCCATTCCATGATATTATGATTCAAAGGCTACTTGGTAGGTCCTTCTTGTGGAAGGTTGTCTCCGCCTAATGTGAAGAAATGAATTCTTTTGAAACCTTGCTGATTGCCTTTGGCACTTTACCATCTCCCTCCCACTAAAAGCTGTCTACTCATCATACCTACAGCTCAGGCAATAGGGAGTGACTGGACCCATGAACATCCTTTAAAAAGGGAAAAATACCCTTCTAGCTTACCTTTTCTATAACTGAATGGATCTGGTTCCTCACAACACCTCTTCC
Source organism: Motacilla alba alba (assembly GCF_015832195.1). Lineage (NCBI taxonomy): Eukaryota > Metazoa > Chordata > Aves > Passeriformes > Motacillidae > Motacilla > Motacilla alba. The sequence goes on from NC_052022.1 coordinate 13,851,081, forward strand.
CAAGTCAACCATTCCACACCTTGACCCAGGAACCCAGATCTGATTTGTACTTGCTGTACAGGTGACAATTTAAATTACTACAAATCCAAGCCATTACCAAGAGGGTAGTGACAGATGGTGACTTGGCATGGTGAGAGATGAAAAAGATGGTGTTATACAGCCCCAAAAGAAGCTGGTTTTCTCATACCCTTGGTAATCTGAGTTTTTCCTCTGTCTCCAGCTCTCCAATTAATGTCTCTTTCCTTTCATGATTAATAGTAAGCTTTCCACTCACATCCTTCCCATTTCCTCTTGACAAAATAGTCTTCTTCGTTACAAAAGTGTATCCTATTTACTTTGTTTAGTAATTTCTCAGGGCAGAATGATCTCTCCCTCCATCTCCTTTCTAAACAAGAATCACCAAATAATTATTTGACACTTCAGTGCTCATGTGGCGCTGACCATATCTGTCTTCCCAAGTTACCTCATCAAGTTGCTGATTCTGGATAGAGATTCCAGCCTCCTGAAGCATGAAGATAAAATGCAAAAAACAACCTTAGGTATGACATCAACTGGTAATGCATATCAAGCTGGAAGGACTTTAGGGGTTTCTCCTTGAAAATATTTTTCCCCTAAACACATTTATTTGTATTCTCTGAGATAGTCTCTAGACTGTGGAGATCAAAGAGAGCAGGAAATCCAGCAGGGTTTTTAAGTGCATTAAAGGTACCGTGTTTCAAAGCCACACGCCTGAACATTTAAGCACCATGGAAGAAATGAAGTAGCAGGTGGTAATACCTGTAAACATGATTGTTCTAATCTTAATACTTTTCAATTTGTCAAAGCCTAACTGTGTGACAAAGAGCCAAAATAAAGGATGCTGTGTGCACATGCAGACACACACGAGAGCGTAAAACCCAAGGACACTGGCCAGCTTTGGGTTTTCTCTTTCAGCCACATTTCTAATCTTGTAAATCATTTACAGTAACAAGGATGAGTATTTACCAGACTTATGTGGAACCTGGCAAAGTTAAGTATGGAGTGCTTCTTGAGAGATTTGAATACAGAAATGTAGTTCCCTGCTACACTTCTTTTTTGCTGAGGTAAAAAATATAAAATACCATCCACCACAGAACGGTGGCATATCGTAAATGTCTGCATATCGTGAATATATAGAGAGAGACACAGTCTATAATGTTTTTCACTTAGCAAGTGAAACATTATATATGAGACATTATATATATATTTTCAGGTGCTTTCACAGAGTCAAAGTGAGACAAATTGAGACTATTTTTCTTTTTATTACTCCTAAAGAAATGATAAATATTAACAAGTGGTGTCCACTGGATCTAACCCCTTTCCTACCATAAGTTTCTGTGCATGTTTTCTGTACAGCTCTAGCTGTAAGTTGAAAATTTCATCACCTTAGATCACCCGATGTCCTGGCCTGTAATCAAATACCCAACTACTTCTGTGTCCTTCATTTTTCTGCAGAGTTTCTCAGGAAATGCCTTACTTACTGCAAGCTGCCATTGCAGTGCTGAAATCTGTTGTTGAGATACTTGTACCCCGGAACTTGAGATTGCTCATATTGATTTTATTGGGCTTTGTATCAGAATTTGCTGATTTCAGATCCTAAGTTTTTAATACGACTCTGCTTCAAATGCCTGGATTTAGCTCACAGCTGCCTTGTCTACTATCACCACAGATTTTATTGTAATAAAGTGATTTATGAATGGTAACTAGAGCTCTTGTAGGAAACACCGTTGAAGACTAGAGGTAGTAGGGAGCAAATAAAGACAAACTGATCCTGTATGCTCCCAAAGAAAACTTCCTGCTGATTCAAGGTTCTTGCACATTAAGTAAAGATGTCTGTGGCTCCTGAGCTCATTCCCCTGTGGATTAATGATCCATAAGAGATTCTTTGTACCAAGGAGGAGTAAATCACCCCTCCTGCTTTTGGCAGGCAGGAACATAACTGGGAAGATAAATGCTTTTACATTTCTCTGAACTTTGCTGTTGCTCCTGGGTAAAGGATTTCCCTTCTGGAATCCATTAAAATCTGTGAATCTCAGACAAAGACTCTTCTTCCTCCTCCCACGTTCTGTGTGAGATGCTTAATCTTGGCATTATGGGGACATAACCACTTGTGAGCTGGAAACAGAGCATGAGCTGAGCCCTTCTGCTCTCAAGGTACCTCCTCTGGCTTCCTTTGCTCGCAATGAATGAAACCTTTCATTGCGACAGCCTCTGACTTATGTCAGAAGGTTCGTGACTGACTGGAGCAACAATGGGTTGGCAGAGAGGTATGAAACTCTTTAAAATCTGTCATTGCTTAATAAATAAAGATCAGCTTAAAACACAAGGGAGAAAGTGAGATGAGGTACAGCTGCATGACACTGTTTTTAAGAAAAAAATGCAGCCTGGACTTTTCCTCCCTATTCCTCTCCATGAATTGCATTTCCTTTAAGAAAAAGGTCATGTCATCTTTCCCAGGCTGCTACAAGCCTTCCCCAGACAGGAAGCATATCCTGTGTCCTGTTTTCTCCAGACTCCAGTAGCAGAACAGACAGTAGTGCAACTTCCATGCTGCTGCTCCCACTGGGCTGTTTTTAAGTGACCTGAGTACCAAATCTCTGGCTGAATCTTCCCCCCACCTCTATCATGGTGCAGCCCCAGGGCCTTGCAGATCTGGCAGCTGCTGAAAATGGCTAGAGGGAGAAATACAAGCTCCTCCCTTTGGAGGTCTGGATGGCTATTTGTGTCAGATATGAAACTGCAGCAGTCACTGGGGGAAGATGTGGGGAAAAAGCACGTGTTCTGTAATTGAAGATTGTGTCTGTGATTTATTCCAGAAGAGAAGGGTACATTTTCCCCATTGAATGAGAAAAAGAGACTTGGAAACTGTAACAGGTAGCACATGCCCTTTTCCACCCAAGTGATTTTCTTCACAGCTCACACCTGAGAAGAAGCTGGGGATCAACCCTCCCCAGTCATGCCCTGCTGCCTGCACACAGAGAAAGGTGCAGGACTTGTGGGTGGCCAAGGGGAGTTTGCCAGGGAAATACAGATAAATGTGGGTGTTCAGCTTTGCAATTGATTTTGTTTTCCACTACTTGGCACTTCAGGGCACCAGCTTGCTGTCTGTGGACATGAGCATCCATATCCCTTAGAGGATAATTTGCTCCTACTCCCCCCTCCAATGAAAATATCCTTGGTGAGAGGAGATGTAGCAAGAAATGCAAACTGTCCCTTAACAGACACAAAGCCATGGCATGTCAGCTGTGGCTGAGGGTTATATGTCTCTCCAGACTCCCAGGGCCACACACATCTGTCTTTTCCATCCCCCAGCCTTGCAGGGATATTTCCAATCCATCTTCTAGCTAATGGGATTTGGTACCAATTTTCCCTGTCGTCTGTTTCACTGCCATTGCACGATGAAGTGATGTTGTAGCATTACCAGAGCTGCCTGTGTCTCCCTTAGCCCTCACCAGCTGTTAGGTTACACCACCATTAAGGAAAAGAGACTTCCTTTCCCAGGGACAATGCCACCTCTTCCCATCTGCTACAGAATCCATGACAAGTGATGGCCAATATGGGTTTGATCCTGATGGTGCTGGGTTTTCTTGACCAACCAGGACTTGTAATCTTTTTAATCTCTGCCCATGGAAGTGCTGCATGGAGCTGATGGGCTGTCTTACCCACTAGAGCCAGTAGCAGATGCTTAATGGAGAGTTAAAGCACAGGCCAACCATGAAGGGATCTGAGGAATGGGAAATTTTGAGCCAGAATTAGTAATTCAGTGTTTAAATGGGTGCCTTGGGGTATAAAAGCTTTTGCATTTACCAGAGTTTCTCATATGAAGTATTTTAACCTCCTGCTCACATCCAGACTTGGCGCTTGGCGGGACTGAGCCTTGTCTGCTGCTCTTCTTGAATGAGATCTTTTAATTTGGAGTTGAAAGAATTCAACCTTTGAAGCTCAGCATTACTGAATGCACAGCTGGTGGCAGGGAGCAGGGAACTCCTCTGTCCAGTTCTCCCAGGTAGTTCCAGTGCCTGCAGGGGTGTGTGACCATGACTTTATCGTTTTGTCCCCTCCATCTGTGCAGCAGCTGCCCACCCTAGCAATGATAAAGGCTTTTGTCTGAAGCCAGCTGTGCAGCCCAGCTCAGCACAAAGGTGCTGGTAAGCCTAGCCCCTGTCTTGGAATGCAGCCAGGGTAGGGAACATCTCTGCCACCCCTTCTTCCCTCCTCATTAAGCAGGCCTCCTATTTCTCAGGCAAAATTATCCAGTGTAAGGTCTTAAAGAGTTAAAGCCACACTGCTGTGTATGACCCTTCTTTATAAAGCATGTGCATCTCCCAGGGAGCACTTCTTGCTGATTTTCTCTTAAAGGGACTCTCAAGAGCAAAGAAGCAAGAAGGACAATCCTTAGAGCTCCTGCTTGTGTGTTTAACACTCGTGGGTGTAGCAGGGTAAGAGGGAAAGACTACCACTTGTGAAAGGAGCCAGGTGGATTTAGAAAGGCAGACATTCAGGTCTTGTGGAAGAAGGAATTAAAATTGACAGAGTGGACCTGTAAAGCTGGGGCCTGAGGCCTGTTTTATCCACATTTTAAGTTTTCTATTTGATCTATACAAACAGAACCAAAAAAATGCAAAAAAAGGAAGTGGGCTTTACTCCTCTCTTGTAACAGACACATACTCATGTCCAAGCCCTGCCATGGCATGAAGTACAGCACAGCTCCCCCTGAAATAAACTGCAGCTCACACATATCTCAGGGTGGAACTTGGCTCTTAAACAAAATTTAATGGGAGTCTGCTCTGGCTGAACTCTACTTATGACTTCATATTTTCCAGGGCTGTGCTGCTGCTGTTGGCTTGTTCATTTTTCTTTATTTTTTTCTTTTCATTCTCTTTATAGTAATAGGTGTTTCAGTGGGATAACTTGACCTTATGAGACTGTTCCAAAGCATACTTCTCTGGAGGCAGTGGTAAATAGTTTTGATATATTATGAAAGTGTTTTAAGAAATTTTCAGGCTGCCTCATGACTGCTTGAGAACGCAGACTTCTGCAACCTGTTAGGCAGCATCAACTGGTGAATTAAACTAGGAAGCTGGAAAGCAGAGAAGGTGGACAGAGGCTGTATATTATGGTTTTGGCTTGATTCTATCATGTTTCTCATATTCATAAAATAGAGTTTTCAAAACTTTCCCCATTGGCCCAACTGAGCAGGTGGAACATGTGAGAGAGTCGATTTCAAAGGAAGCAGAAGCAGTTTAGCAGAGAGAGCTCTTGCTAATCCCACCTTGGGTGTGAACCACTCGGTGTTTCACTTGGTGTATTGGGAAAGTGCCCTGCTTTGAGCCAGCAGGGCCAGCAGTGAGTGCTGCTGCTGCTTGGCCACAGAGCCCCATGGCTGCTGATGCAGCTGGGGAGGAGCAGCACCTCTGCAGGAAGGATAGCACAGGGTAATAGCTCTGCCCTAGGGTCCCCATGTGACAGCTGAGAGAGAGGCCTGACTTCTTAGTGCATTCCAATATAATCTTACATAGGAAATACCAAGCCCAACTCTTTCCATGGACTTCTAGAGCTACTGTAGTTCAAAGGAGTCACTGGACTCTGAATGCTCTGCTCAGAGCACTCTAGAAAAGAAGTCTCTCTCAGCCTTAACCAGCTGCTTTTCTCTTTATGCTTTTCTTCTGGAGAACTTGTTTTTCCTGCATGTAGATTTTTGATGTACTTCAACCACTCAAAAGAACATTCCTGCTTTTTGCCCTCTCTGTCTGCACCTAGCAAACCTCTCCCTGTTTATGACAGTCAGACTACAGATTGACTTGGATCAATTTGCCAATAAGTAAATAGCCTTCTAAGTAAACAGTAAATATGAGTAAATAAATAAATATTAAATGGGGAAGGGGCTTTCCTTTTGGTGAGCTGGTTTTCTGTTTGGAAGGAAAATGTTTAGGAACAAGAATGCCCTTTGCTGCACGAATGTAGTGGCCAGCTCAAATCACAATTCACTGTCAGCTTTCCTCCATGGATATTTCATACACTTGGAGCAGCCCAAAGGCTTTAAAGTAAGTGAAAAATATGTTGATCAGAGAAGTACCATAGCAAGCATTTGTTGCTATTGAAAACTACTAGACCATATTTTTTGCTTAATGACACACATTAATCCTCCATTGAAATTTACAGGGCTGTCCAAGCTGAATCTAGCTTTAAAAGTTAAAATACAGTCCAAACTATAAAAATGTAGCATTCTGACCAAAAAAAAGGTGCCAGAAAAAAGTCTCAGCATGTTCCTTTGTTTTTCCTTTGCTGTTTAAACTACTAAAGATGTCATCTACAAGCTTTGAAATGGTTTCAAAAACATGGCATTTTTAAAATTGGTGACCAGAATATGAATATTATCCAAGTACCCACTGCTACTTCTGTTTTCAGTCCAGTTTCCTAATGAAATGAGTCTTATGTGTTCCTGCTGTCTATCTGTCTGCCTAATCATCTGCTCATCCATCTGCCAGTTCTCATCAAGAACTTTTGGGTCCACCGACCAGTCTCAACCAGATTTGAAAGAGAAACAAGAGCTGTGGAAATTAATGTAATTTTCCATGTTGCATGAAAGTCAACACTGTCTACAGAGAGCCATTCAAGTGAACAGTAAAAAGAACTCCTTATTGGGAGATTAAACTAAATTAAGTCCTTTTCTACTTAAGAATGTAGCAGCATCAAGTTTTGGCATGATTAGTTTCCTTCCATAAACATGACTCCAACTTAACAGGCAAAAAACAGAGGGTAAGACCCCATTTAAGCACCTACAGGAGATATCAGACCCTTCTAACCAGGGCATGTTGAAAACTCTGCAAAAAAAAAAAAATGGGTCTCACTACCTCATAGCGAGGTTAAACCTTCACACAAGCTTTGGAAAGGGATGGTTAAGCAGTGCTAACAATAATGTTTGGGATTTCTTTTCCCTAATTATAGACTCTAGAAATTTAGGCTTCTTTAAGCTATTCTAAGTTTGCTTATTGGTTGATAGGAAGGAAATTCCCACACCATTCTCCAGGATTCACCACACTGTGTGGAGGCTGAATAGATCTTCTTGCAAGAAGGCATGTCAGAACAGAACAGAACAGAATAGCTCCAGCTGGAAGAGACACACAGCTATCATCTCAACCAACTTTCTATCAGTATCCTCCTGCAGCACCTGTGGAGGCATCTGAGATCACACAGACTCCTTTCCAGCAGCCAAACATCTCGTCAGGCTGGTTATTAGCCTCCCACCTACATGGTCCTTGACATTAGCAATAAACTGTTAATGAATTTCAGAAAATATAAATCTGTGCTGAAAAACATTTAGTATATGGCTTCAATGCAGGTCTTTTCATGCTTAGCTCTGTTAATGTGTTCAATATGCTATTTTCCAAATAATGCCAGACCGTTGTCCAAAAATAATACGCAAACGATCCCTTTTCCTTTTTTCCTCCAACGATTATTGCACAGTCTGTCTAGAATAGCTCAAATGAATGATAGATGGTAAAGAAATTTTGCTAAAATTCCTCAGCTCTGTTCAGACAGCTTGAACTGATATGGAAATGCTTTGCAGATAATAATGTGGCCTTTGTCTTTAGAGCAAATACGCAAAAGAAATCTCCATATTCATTGAAGAAATCTTGGGAAATAAGAAATATTGTTGCCCTGAGCTACTATTTGCCTTGCAAGTTCCTAAGGTGTTTCAATATGTTTTATTTTCTTTGTTTAATATGTTCAATATTCAAAGCATTTGGAAGATTGTTTCCACTACAGATATCTCCATTAATAATATTAATCTCATCTGTGCTCCAGGAAAGATCTCTGTGTCCCTGAAGAGCATATGCTAAACAACCTGACATTTCCACTTGCAACGCACAGTAGACAGCCTTAGGCAAGCACTGGTGTATGAGCTGGATGGAGCTGAATACAATTCATATCAAATAAGCCAGGGGACAGAGCACAGAGAACTCCTATTTCCAAGAATTATCACCTGTTGGACTGCTTTGCTACAAAATATTGACTGTGGGAATGAGCATTAATGAAGAAACCTGCCCGTGTTGGGAAAATTATTATACTTTTCTAAGGATAGGAGCCTGGTACTACATTCTTTGAACTCTTACAATATTAGCAGGCTTTCACCAGTTTCCAGGTGGTTTCTAGGTGACATTATGTGTAGTTTGATCGTATCATCTCTAGTTTAAGCACAAGGTCAAGCTCTTTCATCTCAATGAGAAATAGACATTTATCAGCCTCAGTAGAATAATGGCCGTGTTTCTATCTCAGCATGTTTGTGTTTATTAAAATGAGTTTTCTGCCAGCAACAGAGTCAGTGGAACACTCTTGCTTTTGGATCTATGCCTCCTAAATCCCACCCCCAGTACCTAAAGGCTCCCTCCCTCAGCAGCTCTCCAAGGGGAGGGGGAGCTGCAGGGTCTCTGGATCTCTGTGTCTGATGGCTGGAAAGCTCGGGTCTACTGGACTACTGACTGCTGCTAAACAGAGCTTTAAAATGCTGAGTCCTCGCTGCCTTTCCTTTAGTGCTGGGCTACTCTGGTCTTCCTTTTCTCTCCAGTCTGCAGTTTTCATGAAAATTGAAGCAGTCCTTATCTTTGCCTGCTTTTCCTTTAAAAACAGTTGGAGTTGAAGCATGGAGTCAAAATTTGTGAAGGATAAAAGGACAGTCAGGCAGATAGCAGGAACAGAGAAAAATCAGTGCAAAAATGCTGTTGAATGTATTTGATGAAAATGTTTCAAATTCTAGCAAGTAGTTCTGACTGTCTTAGTTAAGGGGACTAATTTTAACTAATGTTTGTCTTTGTGCCAAATCCATAAATGCTTAGTGCCATGTCCATAAAAGAGGGTATGTTTCAAATGTAAACCAAAACCTAATCTTTAGAATTTATTTTGGTCATAAAATCAAGCACAACAACATTAAGAAACAGAGATCACCTTATCCTCTTAAGAAACAATCAAAAGGCTTGAGAGTCTGGTCTGAGGCTGCTAGACCTGTTAGGTACAAATTAAAAGCTTGCCTTGGTAAATAATTACAAGCAGTTTAGCAGTTAAGTTGTCTTACTGCTTCATGTAACCACTTACACAAGGGACTAGGAAGGAATAATCACCTACTCCAAGATCTCCTGGCCTCTGACTGTTCACTAAAAGGTTCTGAGTCAAATTTTTATGCTTATGTTTTTAACATGAAAAGTTTAGATCAGTGGGGTATGCTGTTTTCATGAACTGCTTCTTGAGAATTATAAAATAATTATCAGCTACAGGTCATGAGATGGGCTTCCACTATGTCTGTGGTCAGCTGCTTGGATTACCTTATAGTCATCTGCAACACTTGCAATGATTAATCAGTTGAGCCAGCAACTCCTGTCTATTCAGCTTTGACCTCAGTGAAAGAGCAAATGGCTGGTTTGTTCCCATTTTGGTGCAACAAAAAATGAATAGAACTTTAAACTGTTGACTTTGGAGGAAAGTCAGGTAGAAATTAGCAAGAATCATCAGATTCACTGGATATTTAGTGTTTCTTTCAAAACCTCCCCAATTAAAAAGCCTTCAAAAGGAGTACTCTGCTCTGATGAAGAGGGAAAAGGTGGGAGGAGGAGAGGCAAAGGCAGGAAAATGTCCGGATCATGGACTGTATGTGACAGATTGATTCATACTCCATTTGTCACTCCTTCCTCAATGAAACAATTCCAGATCAATTTATCTTCCCCAGAAAGATGTTGTATATGGGCTGGCTTTGATGGCCATACAGGAAAAATGTAAATGATGGCCTGGTTACATTAAGCTATTTCCATGGAAAAGTAAGGAAATTTTGCAGTGATGTAACTATACCTATGAAAGAGACAAAACAGGACACAACTTCCAAATAGCCACATGCAGCATTTTTTCGATAGATTGGACCTTCTTCCAGGTTCTCACACTCCAAACACCTTTGTATGATAAGAAGGCAACATTTGGTCTTCAGACATTGAGCAGCTTTCTCATAGGAGCACAGCAAAAACTGGTCTCTGCAACATTTATAGTACTTCTAAGGGGGCATTGAGCATTTTAGTACTCTTGCCAGATGGACTTAATTGCCATCAGAATTGGTGGCAATTCTCAGGGTTCAACAACCCTGAGGAATGAAGTTAAAGTCTCCAGTAACTTCAAACAAAAAAAAAAAAAAAAAAAAACCCAAAAACAAACAACTACAACCAAAAAACAGTACATGGTTCAAATTCTTTTTCACTTCTTTTTGGGGGATAAATGGAAAAGTTTGTTAAAAAAAATCTGTATGTTTTTTAGTTTATATAATCCTTTAAAACATTTTTTTCTCTTTTTAAATTTGGTATGGTTTTTTATTTAAAAATATAGAATATCTGTTCATCTTAAAAATCATTATTATTTTTAATTTAAAATAGTTTCCCAAATTTCATTAATATTTTATCCTTTTCCCTCTTATCATTAAGGGATATCATATGATTATTTTTAGACAAGATGACTTTTAGTGTCTCTCTCCATCTCTGCTTTTCCCCAAGACCCAACGGCAATTCAGCTTCACAAAAGAAGGAGAAAATGTGTGAATGAAACCATTACTTCCACAAACATTGTAAAACAGATTTTCTTTTATTTACTTCATAACATTCTAGAGCTGTGAAAAACTATTTTGTAAGACTGTATACTAGAATCAAATGAGATTGAAATTATGTGCCAATCTAATTAAACTAATTTGATAACTGCTTTTTACCCTTTCTGTCCTATAAAGTGTCAAAAATCTTTAACAGACCTTTATTTGAATGAAACTGTACTTAGTCTATTTAGAATTAATGACAAAGTACTTGTTAGCTGGAATAACAAGAGAATTGGGCCTACAGCATTTTAATTTCATAGGTATCTTTAATCTGCATGATGTACCTTTCATTTTCAACACAATCCATTTACTTGTCCAAAAGATCATGTGATTGTTGTTGTTATATGACACCATTATTTTCCTTACAATAATTTGGTATACAAGTGGCAGCCAAATTATTCTGTCTCTTTTCCAGATTGACAGATGAGAAACTGTTCCTTAATTTTGAAAGAGCAGCCTTAATGTGTTTCATAGTCTAATGGGAGATGGTGATGACTTTTTCAGCCGAATATGTCAAATTGATGGGTTCAGGCTGATGACCCTTTGGGACAAGAGATGCCAGCTCTGGCAGGGCACTGCACACTTACTGGCAAATATTAAAATAGGTAATGACTTTTTTTTCACTCAGAACGGCCTCAGTGTGATGCATCTGATATTGTAATGGGCCAGAGAGCAGCTTGAGCAATTAACATATTTCTAACATGAAGTTTTCAGAAGTTGGTTCGACTCATTTTTACAGATGCAGCTGCAGTGAACCAGTTCTAACTATAGCTTGTAAATTAAATTGGTGTGCTGAGGTTAATAGATTAATGATTTTCTCATGAATGCAGTGTGTTGGCAAGGCACAAATATAAACCAAAGGGCAAGGAGGACATACCATAGTTGCATAAACAATGGAGGTGTTAAGACTTCATTAGTTTTTCTATACTAAGTGTGTGATAAGAAAAGTCCTGAATCAGTGGAGAAAACAGGGACACATTAGGACCTGCTTTTCCAGTCAAGAGGAAACATGAGTGCAGAAGAGCATACAAAGAACAAAAAAGAGCCCCTTGGAAAGGAACAGTTATGATAAATACATTTTTATGTAAATAATATTTTAAAAAAATAAATTGCAGTAGTTATAGAAAAGGTTTTTAACAACTGCAAAAGCTGTCTGGTGGACTTCATATACTCCTCAGGGCTTTCAGAAGTTTATAATGTTTTATGAACCCAATCAAATAACTTAGTATCATCTTGAGTGGAGGCAGTTAGAACTTCACCTAAATTCCTAACATAAAAAGGTAGTCTTCTTTTTAAATTACAACTTTTTAAAATTAAGGCAAGATTAGTATGGTATGTTGTGCTAGGTCAATTGATACAAGACAAAAAAAATAGACAAAAATTTACTAGATTCTGTATTACTGAGTAAACTGCATTTCATTCATCTTGTTGTAACCAAAGTTCTCTTTCAAATGTATGGAAGAAGCAAACAATCAATACTGAGGTAAAACCCTCCTCTGAATTCCATCTCTATCTGGCCTGAGCCATGAACTGGATTCATGAACTAGCATTCAATTTGAACATCTCCCTTGTTTACTGGACATGCATGGACAGATAGTAGGAATGTTTAAGACAAAACCATCGAACATTTAATATCCAAATTCTAAAGACACATTTTAGCCTACAGATAGAGACTGCTTACACACCACTGCCTGCAACAACTCAGTCAGTATTTGGGGTGGTTCTGCAAAGCAGATCCCTGGATACACCGAGATAGGGGTGGGCTGTTCCTCACCTGGGAAGTCCCATTAGGAGCAGTTTTTCATAAAGTGATTAGGTGAGCTGATTCAAGAAGAAATCTTTCTGTGTGTTTCCTAGTCTGCATGCCTAGGAAAGCCCTGAGAAGGAAATGGCTGCCTTAAGGATTTCAAGCCATCACTCACATAGATTGAATGAATTTCAACCACTTCTCATGCAATGAACAGGAACATTGAGAGAGAATGGGCTGTGCAAGAAAGCACTTAAAGACCTACTTGAGTGTAATTTAGCAGCCAAGGCTTTGTCTGAGATTGTAACCTAGCAGTCAGCAATGGAGCATCGTGATAAGAGATGCTGGGGTTATTAAGAATCAAAAGCACAATCTTGTGGGTAGGAAGATCCTGAAGGACAGGAGCAGGAGCAGTGCTGCCTGACTGCTGTCAAGTGGCTTTGAAACCTGTGTTGTCAGAGCTGCTTATCACACACAGATATCTGTATATTCACTCAGCCTGACAAACTCCAAAATGCAGGATCACCCACAGCTGCATGGGAATCATGACAATGTGAGTTGTAATCTCGGGCTTTCATTCTCTACTCAACACTGCCAGCTTCATCTTAGGAAATTGGAGAGGTCTTGAGAAGTTTGGGGTAAAGTCTACAGTTATACCATCAAATTGCCTTTGTGGATTGTACAGTAGAGATTTGGCAGTTCACACCAGTAGATTAGATCTATCCTGTAGGGTCATTCCCAAGAATTCCTGTCAAATGTGCCAAATGGGGATCCCCTTGCAGGTATGGTTTTCCTTTCATGCTTTTCCCATGTGTAAATCCACAGTAATCAAACATGCAGGTGCTTAAATTGTTGACTAAAGTCCTGACTGCAGAACCACCAAGAGTACAAATACTGGATTTTTTTTTTTCTGGAAACTAATTTAGCAGGCAAAAATGATGCCTGAAAATTAGAAAGCTTGACACTTTCTACAAGTTTATTTCATGTGTCAATGATGGTAGCCACAGAATCACTTAAAAGTATTGTTTCCTGCAAGGAGCAAGATCTTAACTCTGAGCTTTTTATACTGAAGGGGAGAAAGTATTTGGGGGATGAATATGCCTTTTCCCACCACCATATAAGTTGAACAGCTTGTCAGTTGAAATGTCTTAACATGGTTAGGCTTCTAAAGTAGAAGTCCTGCTCACTGATAAGTCTTCCATCTTTATCAGGACTGCCATTATACTTTGTGTTTTCCTTAAAGACCTGTTCTCTGGTGTCACAAAACATGCCAAAACCTCACTTTTCATCTAAAAAGCACATTTAATCCTTGGCATTGTACAGAAGAACTGGAAAGATCTACTTGAATGACGCTCAGATATAAAGCAAGTGTAAATTTTGACAAAAAATTTGTTTTAAAGCCAGGGTCAGAATTTTGGGGCAGGAAGTGATTAATGGTTTTTAGTGGTTCAGATTTATTTTTGGAAAGTTTTATTGGAAAATTGCACCTGGAGGAGGTAGTTTAACAAATTTACCAACAAATTTAGCAGGAATAAGTCACCACTGGCTATGTTAACATGCAAGTCATCTGCACTGGTGTGCCACCTGTGAAGCACAAAGCCAGAGATCTGCTTGCCGTATTTAAGTCAGGAATATTTCTGGGACTTTCACAGGCTGCTGCCTTCTCAGCAGGATGTGATTGATGAGAATGAGACAGGTAGCAATTGTCATTCTATTGCAAACATTCCTTATCTGTAAGTTTATGAGCAAAACTGGAATTTGATGAATTTCAGGTCATGACACAAAAGCATTTCTTTCACATCATTCTGGCTTTTAGAAACATACTTTCCAGCAACAGACAATTTGATTTGTGTGCTCTATTCTTGATTTGGTCAACTCATTCTGATGGCCAGAAATGTTATGAAAAACATGTTTCCCCACAATCTTTTGATTTCTGTGTGTCATGGTAACCAGTGGCAGTAAATAACAAAAATGTTCAAGCACTTTCAGAACCAGATTGTAGCTGGACAAGGGCCAATGTAACAGGAAGAGGAAGTTTTGAAAGGACAATTTAGCAACAGATAACACAAAAGATGTCCTTGAAACAAAGGGAAACAATCAAAACAGGTGCAACAGCAGCTATTGAAACACGGACCTCTGAGCACTCTGCATGTGAAGAAGAGGAGAATAAAGAAGGTACAAGAAGCCCAAAGCCATTGCTGAGCTAAAAATTCCTTCTGGAAGCTGGATGTCTTGTTTGCCTCAGAAAGGGAAGATTCAGTCCTCAGTAGTACAGTAATGCACTGTATTTCTCACACGGACTGAGTTTAGAGAGGTCATGCTGAGGTTCCTGGCCAAGCAGGAACCTTCTGGACAGCAGCCCATGTTTCACTCCTGCTCAGGGAAGATGGTCTCATTCCATCACACATGCCTTGCCTGCTCCTCAGCCATATTTCAGGAAGAACGACACTGCTTGAACCTTGAACAATGCCAATACTTTCACACCTGCCTAGCAATACTGTAATATTGCCATGAGTCACATAGCTATTTTTGGACAAAGTGAATTTCAGAGACAGTGAAACAGGGATTAAGGGTGTCTCTGTGCTCTCCATCAACATTGCTCCAAAACTGATCTGGGGAGCAGACCTTGACTGTCTGGTCGTTGGTGATAGCTGCAATGCTCTGGCCCTCCAACTGATGCAGCAAAAGGCAGTCTGGGAGGACAGCAAGCCTGTTCTGTGGACAAAAGGAGACAAAGGAGTAGTCAGGCCCTGGTTCTTGTAGTAAAATGGGAGCTGTGGTGAAAGAAGCCACCTTAGGGTGTCAGCTGTAGGGCACAGCACTGCCAGCTTAGTAGATCAGTGTCAGCTGTACCATAGTGTAAGAGGAGTCCTGCATTCTTTTGCAAACTTAGAAAGACGTAAATCAAAACTTTTCTGCACAGTGATGGTACTGTAATCCATTATCAAAAAGCACTGTGATGGCATGTCCTAGAGATAAGGCACCTGCTTGTTATCTGAACCTGAGAGGCACCTAAGAATGCCAGGTATGAGCAGAGAATTACTCATAAACCTTTTTTTAATTAAGGGGATAATAATTTGATCTGGAATTAATGTTTGGCAGCAAGCTGTGTGGCTTGGGAAGCACTTCGGAATTCGCACCTTCAAGTGTTTGATTGCTGCAGAGGAGCCTGCTTTTTTGGCACGCAGCATGTATTTGGTGTGTGAAGAAATACAGAGCATTTTGACCTTGAGGCAATTAATCTCTTCTGAGCATGTGGGTTTTGAATTGACATAGACATAATAAGAGTTTTTGAATTACAGAAGATGTGCTCAATCTTTCCATCAGTATGTAGATGGAAGAAAATGCGGGAAGGATCTCTGGGGGAGAGAAAAGTGCTTTTACTTTCTAAAAAAAGCACCTCCCATGTTTGAGAAGAGGTGGATCCTTTGAATCTCAGCTCTTCTCAGTTTGTTGCAAACTGATGTTAGAGACTGGACATGAGCAAGGAGAAAACTGCTGATAGTGTTTTGTCCTTGAATCATATATACAGATATAGCAAAAGGCAACCCAGGTATCAACTATAGTGTCACTCTTGAGTTTTTAGAAGGATTTGGAGTTACATTTTCACCTTTTTACAGAGAAATTTTCTATGTACTGCATTTACCAAAGGGAATTTTTTAATGAAATTTTAAATAAATTATAATGCAATTATGT
The DNA here is from genome assembly GCF_015832195.1 of Motacilla alba alba. Lineage (NCBI taxonomy): Eukaryota > Metazoa > Chordata > Aves > Passeriformes > Motacillidae > Motacilla > Motacilla alba. The sequence goes on from NC_052022.1 coordinate 13,867,160, forward strand.
TATTTGATTTATCAGCACTGAATTCAGACTAACTCCATGTGGGGCCTGTGTTTTATATCACACTCATGAGAGGCTTGCTGTGATTTCAAATGTAAGCTGAAAAGAAAACAAATGCAAAGGTTAAAAACAGGACATTGCAGATAAATAAATATTAATTGAAATCAATACACATAGATTAATTTGCACCAAATCAAGATCCAGACCATGCTCTGAAGAGCTATAAATGGGAAAATAAATAGACATCAACCTTTTTTTTCCCAAAACTACCTTTCTGAGAGTAATCACAGTACCTAAATGCTCTTAATTTAAGCATTCACTGGAGGATGTTACAGGTAAGTGCTCATAATACACAGTAGGTGTTTCCCTGGGGGCCATGATAGTTTGCATAATGTGCTAGCTATTTCTTTTCCAGTGTTGTGATGGCAGAAAACTGTTACAGTAAGGCTAACTCTAATGTGAATTTTCATAAATGTCTTTTGCTAACAAGAGATATTGATTAAGTTCCAAATTTCACAGGTCAAAATAATACAAAACTGCCAGTACAGTCACTGCTCCTCCATATGATCCAATTTCTTTTCTATAATTAACTGTTTTATGTTCTATTCTATTTATAGATGGAGAAGTGGAGAGCCCCACAGCTGGAGCAGATGTGGCTGTTATTGGAGGTGAGTAGTAGACCATACCAAGCGGCACCATAAGAATTAAAACAGCAGGTTTGTTGATTTCTTAAATTTTGCAAAACCCCTACTTTGCTGACAAGACAACAGGAGCAGCACAATTAGAGTTAATTAGGCCAGTGGGAAATCTGCTCCCAGAGGGGCTATTGGCAAGATAACAAGATGAGATAATGAGCGCAAACCATATACTGAACAGTACCACCCTCGTCCGTTGTCCATTTCAGGACAAAATACCAAACAGTCCAACAGAAAAGTCAGTCTCTGATTTCCCTCAGTATTTACTGGATTCAGCTTGTCCTTTAGCACAGAACTGGTGGAGTACCTTTGATTTGAGCAATGTGGCTTATACCAGCTGACCCTTTATTGTTACAGAATTCACCACACTCTATTTCCTGGTGTTCCATTAAAGCTCTCTCATGCATTTAAACTAAATACAGTTGTCAGAATAAATGAGCAAAGCTACATTCACTGAGTGAACCTGTCTTTTTATTTTTATTGTGTTTGTTCATTTCCATGCTAACACACTAATTTCAGTCATTCACAAGGGGCTATACCAATCATTAGTGCAAATTGGTGAGGTTCTGCTATATTTCCCTCAGGTCCCATCTCCTGTAACTTTAATTTCAGCTTTCTATGAACAAGTAGCAGGTAAATTGATTTGTACTTAGTCCCCTAGGCTTATTAATATTGTGCTACATCTAAAGCCTATTAGAGCCTCTTGTGTCAAGGGATACCACTGAGGTCCTAAAAACTGATGAAGCCCACGCTGCAACCATGATATTATTTTCAACTTGAAGCTCTTTGTATAAGCAATTTCATTTCTGCTAGCAGTAACTTTACTTTCCAGAACCAAGCACCATGAAATCTGGGGGATAATGTTAAGGCTATATATATACTATATCTTTAAAGACAGAGTTATAACCTTTATTTACCCTGCTAATATTCTGTCTATTCCTATGGTTTTATGCCAGTGGGCTATCCGCACTCAGTCTGCTGTTGCTGATAAACCTAAAGCTTTGGAGATACCTGCTCTTGCCACTTATCTTGAATATAAGATGCAGAAAAGAGGTACTCTCCACCTTCCCCTCATTGTCTCTGCAGAGTAGTAGGCACTTCCAGGGAGCAATTCTTCTGACAAAACACAAAATTCACTTCTAGAAGAAATGACCCCACACACACACTGACAGCAGAGGAAGCCCCAGGAATGTTCTGTTCAAGTTCTTTTTATTGTGTATTTCTTTAATATTTGTCTTATTCCTGGATTCACATGAATATAGAATCAACTCAGTATCATGTACTCATACAGAATCACAGCAAAAACGTTTATAATCACATCCTGGATCCATGCAAAAATCATGTTAAAAATTATAAAAGTCATACAAGTTGAATAAACTTCAAAACACTCATTTTTTTTCAGAACTTTTAAGTCAATAATTTGATCTGGGAGGAAAGGGATAGAGTTTGTAGGTCTTTTAAGAATGGACTTGTCATGAACTTGTCTCTTTTATGGACTTCTACCTTTCACAATGGAAAAGGATCATGAATTTACTTATTTTCACTAGGAGTGTTTCCATTCACCATTTAGTCCTACACACACTGAGGTCATCTATAGAAATTTTTCTCCAGTCAACACATAGCTGGAATTTAGCGTTAGTCCAGGAGACAAGAAAGATCCACCCAGAACACCTTCCTTCTGCCAGATGTCACTTTCACATTCATTACATTCAACTTTCTTAATTAGAGCACAGAATGAAATGGCAGCTTGCAAATACAGAGCAGTTCCAGAGTCACACAGCTCCTGCTATTTGTTGAATGTCCCCTGTGAATTACTCAGTGCCCTGAACATTTCCTGAAATTGAGAACACTTGAGAAGGCAGTGTTGGGTTGCCTGCAGCACCCCCCACCCTGGGTGTATGTTACCAGAGGGATGAAAGAAACCTATTGGTTTTCCTTTATGTTCTTTTATTTCTCCTCATTTTGAAATGAACTTTTAGCTCCAATATGTTCGATCAAATCAAGCCATTGATTTAAAAGAAAGCTAGTGAGAATTCTTCCAATCTTCCTGCAGTATCTATATCCCGTCTTGTTTTTTGCAACGTGTTCTGACTCTGGTCACTTCAACATGCAAACCCCTCACGACACATGGGCTTTTCCCTACTCAGCAGCTCAGGTCGTGATGTCTGGCTCTGAGACACTTCTCATATTTTATCACTGGTGATACATTTAAGTGGTTTCTTCCCCCTAGGTGTGATTGCTGCCGTGGTGTTCGTCCTCATTTGCCTGCTGGTGGTGATGGTGCGCTACATGTACAGGCACAAGGGCACCTACCACACCAACGAGGCCAAGGGAACCGAGTTCGCCGAGAGCGCCGACGCCGCTCTGAAAAATGACCCCGCTCTCCAGGAGGCAGTGGATGAGAGCAAAAAGGAATATTTCATCTGAGAGGCAAGGATTTCCATGGAGACTTCCCCAAGGGAATCAATCAGAAATATGACATCAACAGAAGTACCAAGAGATGGATAATATGAGGATACAGGCGAGCATCCTAATTGAAAAGTATCTCTACTTTTTTTTGTCACTAGCTTGTTTCTTTTCCTCTAGCAGTGAAGAACTAAAAGCTGGATACTTGCCTGTTGATTTTATTAGCAACACAGCTGGTCACAGCTGAAATCAATATCAGATAAGAAGAAACAAAATCTCAGTATGAGTGATACACCAAAACCAGATAAAGATAGCAAATGTCAAGCCTTGACATTTGGTGAAAATAGCAGATGCCAAATGAAAGCATCCTCTTAGAGTTAATGATGCATCCTATTCTGATATGATGAAGAACTACCTGAAATTGAATTTCAAATGGTAACAGAACAAACATTAAACTAGATAAAGGTGATCTAGCTTGAAAAAAATTAATCCATAGCCCAGATATCTCCCCTATCCCCTTAAATGTGCATTTTTATTGGCGCAGGGGAGTTTATGTTGGTTTTTGGGGAGGATTTAGACTGGGATCTCTTTTTTTATATATTTGAATTTTAAACATATATAAAAATCAAAGGCATCTCAAAGAAATAAAAGTCTTGGAAAACATGGAAAAGGTAAGAGTGAAGGATTTATTACTGACTTTCTCTGCGTGGCAGCTTGAGAACTGCAAAATGTTGGAATTTACACCATAGTATACATTAGTCAGTAGATGTACAAATATGATTCCAATTAGTCTGTAGGTTTTCTGCACACATGCATAAATAGATAGGTGTTAAAAGGTAAAGTACCCTGGTTTGAGCAGATCCTTTGAAACAATGGAGCTCAGCTACATTTTTTTCATGTAAGATATTTTTGCCTGAATATTTATTTATTTATTTTGCATTAGAAAATTCTCTGAGTGCCCGCCAACAGGACTGTAAACTTTTGCAGGGAGAGGAATTCAGTTCTGGTGCAGATATGAGTACATCTTTCACAAATGCAACCTTATGACTGTCACTATAAAGAAGCTTGTTCATCTGCATCCCACTAGCTTTATTTCTCACGCTGTATGGCTTCTGTGTATCCTTTGCAGTGTGCTAGATCAGAGAATTACACTGACATCAATGCTTTATTATAAATAAATAAATAAATAGATTAGTCATGGTGGGTCACATGAAAAGATCTTATTCCTCACCTAAGAATCAACGGGGATGAGTTTCTTTACCCCTGTAAGTTGGCTTCCTAATTGGAGCCCACAATTACCTCCAGAAATAGGATAATTGTTCTCTGCAACTGCTCATCCATAGCTGTCATGGTGCCATGGACTACTGAAAATAGAGGTGGAGAAATACAAGATAACAAACAAGATACTGATGAGCTCTGCTCAAGCTGATATATTTTTTCCTGTGCTTTGATCCATATATATGTGTACATATACTTAAAGTCATCTACAGCTGTGCTTTCAAGACACTGTTGCTCATCACTTGTGCTCACTTCTTAGCACCAAAGCTTGGAAAGATCCTGGACTCTGGTGTTCATTACTGACATTGGCCTCAAAAATGCTGTCAGAGATCTGAGCAAGAAAAGACTCTGAGGACCCAACTGAAGACACAAGATATTTTTGTCTTTCAATCACAGTCTCAGTTTTTGGTCAGTACTTGAAGAAGATGGACTCTGAATTATTTTTAGAATCCCAATACCTTTAATTTTGAATCTTAAATCCACATGTGTTAGCATTTTAACCAAAGAATGTGAAACTCATGCCAAATTTTTTAAATGCTTAAGATACTTCCTGTGGCATACCATTGCAGAACCACATTGTATTCTGTGGCTAGTGCAGTATAAATGCACAAAACACAGAGCTGAACTATTTGATATTATGTGCCTGTCTCCTTCTTAGACCCATTAATATTTTAATCATTTTACTACTTTTGAAATAGGGACTATTTTATTTCTCTAGGACAAGTGTTAGAAAAAAAAAATCACTGATTTTAACTGTAAGACTGAGTTTATAAAACTGAAGACCCCTGGCCCTCCAGTTCAATAAAAATGTAAATATTTCCTCTGAAAAAAAGATAACTGGGGTGACTTGAGCTCTGCTGCATGTCCCACAAAAAGTGTGGGAACACCAAAGGATTTTCCTCCAGCCCTAGCAGGACCTATAGACTACCAGCCTTTTGTCCCCTTTCAAACATTCAGAACATGTAACATTATTATAACTGTTAAAGAAAATTGACTTTACAGAAAAGTGCGATGGACATTGGGAACAAATTCCTGCCTCTCTCCTCAGTCATGAAATTCTGGCTTTTGCAAGTTGAGCTTGCAGATTTTAATTAGACATCTGTGTCATACCTGTTACACATGGGAACCTGACTTAGTGTTTCTTTTGGTGTGGGTGTGAGCTTTTAATTATGAGGTAGATTTAGACAAAATGCCACACTGGAATTGTAGAGGCCAGATTTTCTGTTGGTACAGTATGAGCTCAGAGGAGCTCAGCCAATTCTTACCAGTTCAGGTATCTTCAGACTCTGTGTCATTGCATCCCTTACATCTCAACTGTATGCAACTTCTGGTCTCTGACTATATCTCTTCTTTGTAGCTTAATTAACAATCTTTATTCCATTTTCCCTATTTATCTAGGCTGACAAACAGTCCAAGCATTCAGGAACAGCTTCCCTGTTGGTAACAAGCCACTTTGAATAGCTGGGCAGCAGCACTTCTGTCATGAGCTGTGGTTTCAGTGAATTTATTTCTTTACTGTGTCCTTCTGGGTTTCAGGGCCTTGTATATTGAGAAATTACTCAAGCACACTCAACAGAGAGAAGAAATGGTTTATGGAGATTTTCTGTTTCTTTGTTTTCTTCAGGAAAAACTTTGCTTTGTAATGAAGAAATTTCATTATATCAGGTGACTGGCACATTCTAATGGCCTCATCCCGCTGTTTTTTTACTCATACAATAACTCAACTGTCTTGAGTCATTCAATTTAGTTGTAAAAAGAGTGCATTACAAACTTCCTATAACTTTAACAACTAATTAGCAAAACATCCCTCTGCAAGCAGCATGCTGTGCTAAAATAAACGTTGTGTACAACACTGAGACATCTCAGTTGGCAGCCGTAGCTTTTCATCACTGATGGTTAAATGATTTTTACAATTTGCTTCCTGAATAGAAAAATTAATGAAACAGATTCTTCTTCCCCCACATGTGGAGTCCCTCTAATGCTGTGGCCTGTTGTCCTGCAGCTCTTTGGTGCCTCATTTTCTCAGCTGTGGCTGCTGTTCTTGCTTGCACTCCTTCAGCTCCCATCTGGATGTCTACTGCCTTCTCTATGGCAAAGGATTAGCCATTTACTTATGTATTTATTTACCTATTTTTATCTATGAAGTTGCTCTGCCCCTCTCTGCTAGCCAGTAAAACTTTTCAAAAAGGTTTTAGGTTTGGCTTGCCAATCCTACACCAAATTTGAGCAAACGTGACTAACCTGACCTGAGACAGATTTACAGAGTGATCACATATGCCATATTTTTACAGACAATAGGTCTAAAAATAGCACTGTAAGTTCTGTAGTTGTTAAATTTAGTGCTATAAATCTCCAGTGATCAATTCCATGTTTCTCCCTAAACAAGGCATCGTTATGATGATCCCTCAAGCCACTTGATTTCATCCTCATGCCTTAATGCCCTGTGAAAACTTGTTGAATCCCACTTTGCATAAGAAGTCATAGGTCCACATTTACAAGTATAATTAAGTCATTTTTCAATGATGTATGTGAAAGCAGTGCACCAAAATGACCAGTATTTGCTGAAGCTGGCAGACAGAAAATAAATATGATCCTCTAGGAACATGTGATTTTTTTTAAGATATATGGAAATGACAAAAATTAAACATAGTATTTCTGGTGACATTAGTGAGCTTTAAGAGTGGGTTCATGAAGCTTTCAAGTTCTTTCACTGATAAATATAATCCCTTGCAAAGGAAAATTAATCTCCTTTAAATCATTTCTTTTTTTAAACCATTTCAGTCTTTGAAAAAAGTTTTCACAGATTCAATATTCTGACATTCTGTCTTAACATCTTGAGCTAAATTTCTTCTAACTTTATGAGCATAACTGACAGTCCTCCCCTGCACAAAAAGAACTACTTGCCCATCTCAGCCTCTGAAGCATCATTACTGCTCAGCAGAGTAATTCAGTCCGAAAGAAGTCAGTCCCGATTGTGTGTCTGGCCAACCAGACTATGGACCTGGTGTGCTTGGCCTCTATTGTTCCAGGTTTTCTCCAGTTCCAATATGCCATTGCACATTAATACAGACCTGAGGAGAATTTTAGCCCGACACTTGTCAAGGAAATCAGACATATAGAGATATAAATATGTGTAATTTTTTTTCTTTTTGGAATACCAAGATCAAATCACTTTGGGATACTATTAAAAATAGGACTGTGGGATTTCTCAGAACATCAAGTTTTCTCTTAAATCAAATCTAGGGATCACAGGGGTACATCAGCACATGGAAATAAAAAGGACTATTTTCTTTCAACAAGGAATGCAGACAAAGTGCTGAAACATTTATAGTCCCAGGATAAGCAGAAAAGGACTGCACTAGTTTTAAAGCCTGCAAGAATTCCTCACAAAACAGAGGAAACGCTGAGGCAAGATGCTGATAAAACCAGTATAAAGGTGCAGAGCAAAAGAAGGTAATCTGATGCCAATTGGGATGGAGAGAAGTTTTTCTTCAAACGAAATAGATATTCCTGTTTGGACAAATCAGTGTATTTGCTCACTGTAACTGCTGACAACAAATTTCTTGAATTTTATGAGATATTTTCTTTTAATCAAATAAAATGTTTGGATTCCTTGTGTGTGGAAGTACAATCAAAAAATGACAGTATATACAGACCAACAGGACATTCCCACTAAATGTATTGAAACCTGTTTATTGCATTTTCTAAAATCTCTTGTTCTTCACATAAGAAAGTTTTGTATGTTTAGAAAGTGCAGAAGCCTCACAGCAGCAGTTCATTCAGGACAGAGTACTAAATACTTGAACAAGCAATGGACCCACAGCTGATGTCTGGAAATTTTGGTATATGAAGGAAGATAAAAATATCAAAACAAAACATAGATGGTGAGCAAAAATTCCGACCATATTACAAAGATGTTAGATATGTAATAGAGATCCTTCTCTAATTCAAGACAGTAGCATTGTAAGTGACTGAAAATAAGGAATCTTTATTCTACATGCCCATTCCCTGTGTGGTTGGGACAGAATCCCACTGCATTCAGTGAGACAAACATTTTATTGATCATATTTATCCTCCCTGCAAAAAAAAATTGTATTTCCACACAGGTCAGAAAGAAACATGTTAAATAATATGCAATCTTTATAAGTGCTGATCTTTCAGCACAACTTCTTGCCTTTACACCTTTACTGTTGTTTCAAACTGTATGTATGATGGAAAGTATCTGATATGTTGTACTAAAGTCTATTTGGATTGTAGCATTGCTATGAAAAGAATGGAAAAAAAGATCATCCGAAGCTTACTGCTGCTTTTATGTTAAAGCTGACTATAATGTTTGTATTTACCAAAGCTATTAATACACTGATGGTGTAAATCTACTATATTTTAAATGGAAAAAAATGAAGAAATTAATAACTTTATAATTAAAGTTCTAATTTTCAGCATTTAAAAGGTTCTTCTCATATTTTTCTTCTTTTTCAAATCATCATAAACTTTTAGAATTGCCAGTTATGTTGCTTTCATGTGAATGTAGATCAAAAAGAAATAGTCAGCTAGAATTTTTCTTAATAGAGCATACAAACCCTAAAAGGTATACTGCTGGTGTTTGCATTAAAAAGCAAGAGAAGCTTTTGATAGATCTAAGAAGGAGTCAACCTTAAATGAGAAATCAAACAATTGTTCTCTCTGAAGAAACATTACCCTGTGGATGTCAGGGTGGACCTGTGCACTACTCTGTGATCTAAGGCATGGTCTTCTTAAAAATTCTGGGCAGAATATAAACATCTAATGGCTATTTGTTGTTGGCTGACCTGCTGACCTGCCTTCCACCCAGCTGGTACCAAATGTGAATATTTCTGCTTTGTTCTTCATGCTTTCCATACAACTTACCTTTTATCTTAATACATCCCCAGTTAAAGAGTATTGAGAGGATATGCCTGGTATAGCAAGTATTGTAACAGAATTATAGAATTGTCAAGGCTGAAGAAACCCTGTGGGATCACCACATCCAACCATTAACAATCTTGCCACTGCCGAGCCCTTTTTCAAAGATCACTCCTGTCAGTGAGAAAAGCTCCTTAGGCAATATGTTATTGGGTCAAGATGGTACCTCAAAGTGGTCAAACCTGGAGGGTCCAGAAGGACAGTGGATCACCTCAGTTTTGATATCTGTGGAGAAACTGTTCCAATGGGCCTCTAATGTGCCATTGGATTTGATGTGTAGACTGGAGGCCAGCACCAGCCAAAGGCTCATCAGCAATGTCCTAATGCTGAAGCAAAGATAAGCAGAGAGGAAATGCTACTGAAGACTAGAAACCAGATCCTTCATTATTAGCCAGAACACTCTGGAAACTGGACCTTGACTTGGTACCACATCAGACAACAGGATCCAGTGTTACTGGAGGTGCTTCCAATTTTGCAGCCCAAGTCTGTGATGTCTTTCACTGTTACCAGTGGCCCTGCATGGCAGTTCCGTGGACTCTGGCCACAGGCTAAGTGCCAAGGAATTATCAAAGTGTGTTCACACCAAATGAATCCTTTATGCATGGCCAGTAGTTGACAAGCTTATAGTAGAAACATAGAGGTGAAAAAAGAAAAGATTAGCAAATAAAGGATGGTGCATGAAAATAAGAGCTTTCAGAATGACGTGCCATCACATAGCGTGACCTTTCACATACATATTAGTTGCTTCATACCTATTCTATCAGCCTAAAACTTCAGCACAAGATATTTTGACTACACTGAGAAAGACCTTGAAGTAATAAATCTGTTAACCAGCAAATATTTTGATTAACATTTCTATTTCAGCTTCAAAAGAAAGGTTTCACACCTTAGCAACTAATCTTGCTAGAACTATACACAGAGATGTTTCTTCATTTCTGATGTTTGCTTAATGACCAGGAACACCTGAATGGTCACTCAATTTCCAGTACCTTGTAAAGAAAGTATTTAATCTCCCTGAGGGATTGCTACCAAATTCACTTGGAAGGATTTCTCAGTGTGACATATGGGTATGTTGATAAAATGCAACTCAGCATCACATTCTTAGTTACTGGAAACCATCACCTTTATTCATTCTAACACCTAATGGACTGATCAATAGCATTTTAATAAAGCCCCCTGTTATTCATATTCAACATAAATAAGATTTTATATTGTATTTCAATTAAATTACACTTTCTGCCATTCTTTACTGTCAATTTTTTGCTTTCTTCTCCATTCATAAGTTTTTTATTTCAAAAATGCATGTGAGACCCTCAGGGCTCTCCATACCTTTTCTCATTTTCCTGTAATGTTCTGCATAAATAGAGCCTTGTGCTCAGAATTTCTTCCATAGAGCAGAAATATCTCCATTCCCTTCTGTTCAGCAGCAGCACAACTTGCCTAGCAGAACAAAAGTTGAAGAATGAGAGATTATTACATCTCTCCGTTTCCTGGTAAAGAGATAAAGACCCTTGTTCCGTGAAGGGAGCTCAGGACTCTCTCAGTCTTTCTTCATGCATGACATGAGTGATGTTTCTGACACCAGGATGCAAGAAAGCAAAATGAAAAATGGAAGGCACAGCACAGAATCAGGAGCAAGTGCATTCCCCTGAACAGCAAGATGCTGAGCACTTGCCAAAAGCCCCCACAGAATTATTTCTCTTTTTCTTCTCATTCAATACCTCTCTCACCTTCTTCCCTGCAAAGAAACATCTGGCAGCTGTGCTTAACTTTAACCAGATCTCTCATCTCTGCAGCTTCACTGACTGTAATGAAAAATGGATTACAGGCACAAGGATAAGAGCAAATAGTTCAGGATCAGATTACTTCAAACCTTATCAGACCCACCAAGTCAGCTTACTCCCAGTCCTACTCACAGGTATAAGTCACATGAGCTTTGAAAACCTCTCCTCATTTTTTCATTTTGTTCCAGCCCCCAAGTTCTGTTTTCATCCTCTCCTGCTATAGGATTAGGAATTTTCTTATTAGACTCTGGCTGACCTTTTCATGGATGCAATCTTCAGGGGAGAGAAGAGACTGTTGTTGCATTGGTTGTGGTGGGGTTTTTTCCCATACAAAAAAAAAAAACTTTAAACTTGAAAAAACTGTTTTGTTAAGCTCCAGTTGGTCAGGCTTTTTTGTAAGGAACATAATGGAATAGTTGTGGGTCAAGGTCATATTCCCAAAGATCAACCTGCCTCCCCAAAGCACAGGGGCATTGCAGATTTAAAAGGAAACAGTACCAGAATAATTTTCTGACATGGATCAAAGAATATATTTCTATAAACCAAATTCTTGGCCAAAGTTGATTTTTTTTCTGAAAAAAAATCCCAGAACTCCTCATAATTGTCTTTTCTCTGAAATAAAGAGTAAATAAATAATCAATCTGAAGAAAAAACATTTTTAATCAACCAGATGAATAAGAGGTCATTATTCACTAAAACAATTTCTTTTCCAGCAGTTCTGTGTTGCAGAGTAAAATTTGTTTAGACTGCACAAAGAAACTAATACTTTGTTTCATCTTCCCTCTGCAGGAACATTCATTAAATGTGTTTGTGTCATTTTAGCTAATAAACATTTTTTTTGTGCAGTGTCTTCCAGGGTCTTGCCCTTTCTCTCTCTATTAATTGTATTTAAGGTGGAGATGGGAAAATATATATAATCATTCACTGTCTAGCTCCAAGTCCAGACAAAAATTCCCACCTTACAATTGCTGTTTTTCATTTTATTGATATTATTATGGCAAATTAAACTGCTGAGAAAATTCTATACAATTTCCTAAAATTGTATATTTAGTATGTATCTCTTTCAAGTTGGAATTCCCAGCCAAAAAGACAACAGAGTCTACAATGAATTGGGAAAACAGGAATGATAAGCTCCATTAGTCCCATGAGCAATGCCCCTGCATGTGCCTTGGTTTGCCCTGGATTTTAATAAAGATGGGGAGGTTATGAGGTTTTTTCTTGTTTCTTTGTGGTTTTTGGAAGTTTTTCCTAACAGTGGTATAGCCTGGCTGGCAAAATTCCTGATAGGAATAAAATAAGATAATCCCTCCAAAGACACAGAGCCTTCTCCTCCAGCTGCTGGGATGCAGAACATACACATGTCCATTCTTGAGGTCTAATGCTAAGCCCATATGGAGAAAATCAAGCTTTGCTCCACTGTACCCAGTAAGACTATTCTGAACAAGATCAGGGAATTATTTTTACCATTATTTTTACCATTTATTTTCATTTTTATTATCAGGAAATTAATACACACCCCAGGTGTGTATGCCCTAATTTTGGATCATTTGAGAGCCAGAAGCTCTGTAACAGAGCAGCTGCTTCATCCCATCTCTATCACAAGGAGCTCTGATGTTTCATGTGTCTCAGATATCAATAACCTCCACACCAACATCTGCCACCAACTTGTGAGGGCCATCAGCTACTGACAAAATGGGTCTTGTTACCTGCAACTGAAACAGCAAAAATGGACTCTGCATTAACTTTGGCAACAGCTGAAGGAGGCTACAGATGCTGGGCAGAGTCTGTAACTTGTAGGAGCAATTGGATCAGTTGAGGTAAAACCACAGCAACCTATGATCTTGAAATACTCTGTTGTTGGGTGAGCACAAAAACACATGGACCTGGGAAAGCAATGAGTTCTTCCTGGTACCTTAGGAATGGTGAAAAGTGAGTTCATACTGCCTAGCACCTCTCTGTGTAAACACAGCAATATACCTGTATTCAAGAGCAGCCTGGCCACAAAGACTGGCTGAATTAACCCAGCCCCCTTTATCTGTGGTTGTTCAAACTCAGCTACAACAAAATCTAAGAGAAATCTCTTCTGACAGCTGAGTCAGAAAGCAGCAGGAATTGATGGCAGTCATTCACTGTGAGGATCAAGCTGTGGTTCTCACAAATATTTTATCACCATATAGCACAGAAAACCTCTCCATGAAATTCTCTGCACCTGCACACTGACAAGCAAAGTCCAAGCAAGATGTCCCTGTAAAAGCTGTTTTCTTATTTGTATCCAGAGGTTTGACTCAGCCCACGAGCAGCTTGTACAAATTAACATGTCCCTTCACTTCACTTCCATTTACTTCAGTTACTTTGACTCAAAAAATCCCCTCTCAAACAGAACCAAAACCAATAAAACAAAAAAAACCTTAGTGTAAATTTGTCAAGGACCAATGAACACATAGAAAAAGGAGATCTGCATGAAGAGAAGTTATTAAAAGGCTTGAATCCAACACTTAGGACTAAAGTGTACTTTTTGTTATGCTTCCAGGAAAAATTAATGTTGCAATAGGTAAACTGGAGAATGAAAATGACCTTAAACACAGCAAAAAAACCCCAGCATCTTTGAAAGCAGAGGGTTCTGATCCTTTCTAAATTATGTTGGCAGAGTCTTAATTTTGCAGAACTGATGGCTTTTGTTTTATCTCCTCACCACAGTTAATCTGACAATGTGCTACTGTAATTATAAGCCAAGACAAACTTGCATGCATTCTAGGGAGACCATCATGAAAAAAAAAAAAAAGGAAGAAATATGCTATTGTGCATTAATGACTTCATTAAACAAAATTTTCATGATTTTGTGATGGAGGACTGAAATGATGGGCAAGAATTATCTTCTCCAAACATCTGGGAGCAAAGCACAGCTGGCTCTCTATTGGAGCTTGGCACTCAGCGTGCTATGAGACATACTTCAGTACATAAGAGAGGCTCTTATAAAGCTGAATCATTTGGGCAATTAACACTCAAAGCAATTTTCACACAAGCTCTTGATACATGAAATTTGAGTTTTCCATAAGTGACAGGCAGGCTGGTGTATGCAGACAGCACCAGCTTTGCTGTAGCTCTTCAAGGTTTATGAGGGGGAAAATGTGTTCAGAGATGGAAGGTGCTTTAAACAAGTTTTTCTGCTCATTTGAAAAGGAAGACTTACTGACAATGTTTTACTGTTATGGGCCTGTGCAAAGTTAGTTACCTCACAGGAATATTCAGATCAGGGGGGAAATTTTGAGAGTTTAACGTCACAAGAGTTTAATGTCTTAGAGGACCAAAAAAATAATTTCAATTGATTTTTCACCTCTTGCACAAAATCCTGCACTGGGTGTAAGCTGAAGAGTCTCTCTTAAGAAGGCAATAGTTCACATTTTCTGTGAAGAGCAACAGCATTAGTGGCAAGAAATTGAAATAGATGAGAAAAGAAATATGGATTTTATAAGTGCAATTACTTTTGATCAAAATTCCTAGAAAGTCATTGATTTATAAAAAATACATTTCAAAAAGGCAATATTTAAGTTTCCTATAACTGTTAAAAGGACACATACATTATGGTTTCTGACTCAGAATTCCCAGTGATCTGGGAGTTGACTGATGGATTTATCATGCTTCAAATGATTAATCCTGTTCATACAGCAGCCAGCAATTACCACAGACAGAAGAGGATGGTAAAACATGGAGTTAGTTACAGATAAAATTAGAAATGCGAAATAACTTTTTTCCTACCACCATAGATAACCCAAGCACTTTGCAAAGATATCACCCTCAAATTGAGAGCATAAAATGAGAGGAAAATCAACATTCTTCTCCGACACCAATGTGCGAACTGGAAGGGAAGGTCCAACGCTTGTGAAATTAGTTTTGTTTATTTTTGAATGATTAGGTTATTTTTTTTCTTTTTTCTCCTTTTTATTAAGTGCAGGACTGAGTAAAACGCAGTCCAGAAGAATACTCTGAATTTTGCTGCTCCTTTGGTTCTGCAGAGTAGTGATTTCGGGTACTCTTTGAACTGAAATATAGTGATTTAGTAGCAGTACAAGGAAGGTTATTTAAAAGACAAAGTTACATAGAGTAGTTGCTGCCCACCATTCTGCTCTTAAACTATCAGCTGGTTTTGATAAAGCTGCTCAATTTCCACAGAGATAACTGAGAACAGGAGCTGTCTGAAGACCCCTGACTTGATTAGAGCTTTTAAGTCAGAGTTGAACCCTATCTTCAGAAGCAACCTTCCTATCAGTAGCTGCACAGAGTAAGCAATAGAGATACACAGTTGGATCCTTTAGACCTAAGAGAAAATTGAACAGAGGAGCATTTGAGAGGTAAACCTGCACCTGAGGTATCCCAGAAAGCCTGGATTTACTGACAAGTAGGGTCAATGCCAAAGACTTTATTTATGCATTGCTGCTAAGGCTGACAATAGCACTTTGCCATTAAGTGCCTCAAACTCATTTCACCTAAACTCATATTCCACCAAAGCTATTTTAGGCTTCAATGACCAGAAGCATTTTATCAATGACTCAGAGCTCCCAGCACACTTTGCTTCTTAACACTGACTCAATTGCTGCACACCTGGACTTCATTCCCCAAAATACTGCTATTATCCAAGAGTCACGAATCCTAGGAGTCACCTAGGGTTTGCAATCTAGCACAGCAACTGGGTGTAGTTAACTTTCTGTGCTTGCTTCCACTAGGGAGCAAATCCTCTCTTATTTAGTAAATAGTCACAGCTGGGAAAAAGATTTTATAAGGAAGTTTTTCAGTCATCCTTTGATTTGACTAGAGGGGTGCAAAACAGCATGGTTTTCATTTGGGTTTCAGAATGTGTTTGTAGCCAAAGATGAAGTATGGAGAAAAGTTTGAAGGAAGAAAAACTGTAGGGTGAAAATACAGTGATGTTTAGTGAAGAGTGCCTAAATATAGCTCTTCGAGAACAGGACACTAAATTAAAAGAGCAGGTCTACATTTATATATAATTCTGAATGGCTTTTCTATCTAAGGCTTTTCTGATTTTCTGGCAGACCAGGATACTTAGAGGGGGAGCAATTTCTTCCACCCTCCCTTTCTCTCTGTGCTCACCTCATCCAGTGTGGAGCAGAGTTTTCAGTCAGACCTCAGGATTGCAAAATTCCC
The DNA here is from genome assembly GCF_015832195.1 of Motacilla alba alba. Lineage (NCBI taxonomy): Eukaryota > Metazoa > Chordata > Aves > Passeriformes > Motacillidae > Motacilla > Motacilla alba. The sequence goes on from NC_052022.1 coordinate 13,883,421, forward strand.
CTTGAGCAATGAACAGCCCACATGCTCTGGTGTGCTGGTGTGTGCTGGGCAGTGCCTCTCCTACCCTGCTCTCCTGTTGTTATTACCCTGCAACAATATCTTGATTTTATCCAGCCCTTGTTTCTTTGCTACTAGAGTGGTTGCTTCCCACCACTGAATACTGAGTCTGCTTCCCTGTGTGGTGAGCTTTTCTTTGAGCTTATTTTGTTTCTAGTGACTCAGGTCAACAAATCTCCCCTACCTTCCTCATAATGACATCTGAGTAAACTTCAGAAGCAGTTAGAGGCTGACTCTGGTAATGTAGGGAATGTGTGTAGCCCTGTAAGAGAGCTGTAGTGGGGCAGAAGAAAGGTCCATGTAACCTGGTACCTCATCTCCAAATCTTTACTGGTAGAAGATCTGTAAGGGAAGGCTACAAGAACAGAGGAACCTTACAATGCAATTTCTCTAAAATATACTCTGAATGTTCATGATATAGAGATGTCTCGTATCAGATTAAGGTTGTATTTTCAGATTGTAATTTTTTTTCTCCATTAATTTTTAATTCATTAATAATGGGTTATGTTTTGAATTAACATAATTCTTTTTTATGTCTCAGACATGCTGAAGTAATAGGCTACACAATTTTATTTATTTAATAAAGCAGTACTTTCTTTTCTTTGTTCTGAACCTGTCCCTGAGTTTCTCACCAGATTCCTGATAGTCTTTGCATCAGAACAGATGATGAAGAGTTATTTCCATTAACTTCCTTGGTGGTCCTTACATCACTTGGAAGCCCTGTCCACCCTCTGCAAAGCTATTTAAAACAGCAGCAGTAACATGACCTGTCTTGTGTGAGGAAAACTACAGCAGCAGTTTTAAAAAATGTTAAATTAGCTGGAAAGTTACGTTCTTTAGATTTTTTTGTATTGCTCTCAACTTCTGTTCAATGGGTCTTTTAAAGCTTGACATCCATTCTCTGCATAATACAGTCAGCAAGACACCACCTTTGTGGCAGCAGCTTTATTCAAGAATATAACACTCTGCAATCCATGGCTTCTATGCAACAGACTGCTTTTTAATCTTCATGTTATTACAGACCACTAGAGCATTTTCAGGACTGTCTTCATGTGTAGTTTTGATAGTAAAAAAAAAAAAGAAATTTGGCTTCCACACTTTGTAGTAAAGCTGTTCTCTTTCCTGGATAATGAACAGAACTCATTTGACTGAACTGAGGTAATTTGCAAGGCAAAGCACTAATGGGTACATGAGAAACTTGAGCCCTAAGTTTGTCTTATTTGGATGGACTTGGTTATGGCATCCAGATAAATTTGTGGCAGGAATCTTTGCTAACACAAAACTGTTGCAGGCTGCAGGGTAAATGCTAGTTATGGAGGTAGCAAATTTCCCACTAGCTAACAGCATGGGAACATTATCAGAATGTTTCACCCATCCGAGTTTCACGCATCACTCTCCAGTTTCTTTTCACAATCATAAGGCTGTTCTTTACAAATGTTAATTAGAACTTCTCTTGTGTTTTCATGAAACATGAATCAGCTCTTCATTAGAAGAAGAGAATTTCGAGCCTGTAGAAGTCCTAGTCCACCTTCCCATGGGTTATCACACTGGTGAGGCTGGAGGTAAATATAGAATTTCTCCTCATCAGTGATTTGATGAATATAGATCAATTAGGGTAGTTACAGATTTTGCATTGAAAGTTTGGTCTATCTCACAAAGTCCATTTTCATTTAGTGAAATGTAACATTACTGATCCAAAGCAGTGAGGAACAGAATGCTAATAACCAGTGTGAACTATATTTATAGTTCATAACAACGAAGCAACTCAACATACTTTGTGAGGGTGAAATCATGGGTGAACACCTTCCTTCCATGCACCAGCAGACAAGAGCTGCAATGATTTTTTTCCCCTATTTGGCCGTACTCACCTGATGCTGACACATTGCGTGCATGGTGGAATGACATGTCCAGTTCTGGTGTTGACATTTTAAAGAGGATGTTGAAAAACTACAGGATGTGTAGGGAGGAGTCACAAACATAGCTCAAGGGATGGAGAGAAATATTTATGGGAAGAGAATTTGATCTTATCTCAAAGAGGTCCTGAGACAACCATGACTGGTGCTTTAGTAACTTTCCTCAAGAGAAAAAAGAATATACAAAATCATCTTTTAATCTTGCAGAGAAAGGCATAACAGAAAATTTACGGAAATTGAAATTGAGCAAATTCATATTAAGTATTTTTTAATGATCGTGATTAACCATTGAAATACACAGAATCAGAGCACAGCAAGTTCTTGATCTCTGTGCCTATGTCTGTGTTAATGCATTAAAAAAAACTGGCTCTCATCAGCAAAGTTACAGCCTTTCAGCCTAGATATGGGCTTAAATGGATCACAGTCACACTTTTATGGATTCAGGGCAAGACTGGCTGTCTTACACATTTCTGAAGCAATATGTAAGCCAAACACAGTAGGCTGTTGGACTCCATCCAGGAATAAAAGTGTGTGATCAACTAGCCAAGCACTTGGTCTTTTCCATCCAAGGGTGATGTTTTGTTACTAGATACACAAATCTTGACAGCCTTCCCTGTTCACAAAATGTCTTGAATACCCACACTTGCCTAAAGCAAGCCGGATTGCAAAAATCACCTTCACAGAGGGCAAGTACCAGAAGAAGTAATACAACCACCATCACAGCTGTGCCTCATGAATAAGTGAAGCCAGTAGCTATTGCCTCCTGGAAATAAAAGTGTAGGAGGCCTATCAGCTTCTCAGGTGCTGCTTAACCTGCAGGTATTGTTTGTGTTGCTTAACACAAAAACGTGTTTCAGTGGTATCGCTCACTCCAGCAGATATAGCATTGCTAATTATCCCATCATGAGCTACTTTGCAGTGACATAAATAGCCCAGTTAGTGTCATTTTACATGATATAGCAAAGAGCCTCCGTAGCCTGCGTAGGGAGTAGAACTGCTTGAAAAGAAAAGCAGGTCACTTTAAAGACGGATGCTGTAATTTCTCTGCCCATGCTTCAGACACTATGGTTTGCTTGAATCAGTTCTGTAGAGGAATCAGTTCTGTAGAGAAGGAAAAGGGAAATGACAAATAGGGGGATGAAAGAGATGAATTAATGAATTGTCTTACTGTTGAGAATTCACGTAAAGCGGAGATGTAGAGCTCATGCAAATACTGTTTGCCTCAGATTCCCCTAGATACAATACTTCACAGATCACCCCTCCAAACTGAATCTATAACTGAATCTATTTCCCTGCCTGCAAAAGGTCATGTTTCATTATTGCCAACAGAATGGCTTCTTCTAGAGCCCTACCTTAGGAGCTTCTTGTGTGTACACCTGAGCTCTACCCCACTCCTGAGAAATTCTGCTCTATCTGATCTGGGCTGCTTACTCAGCTTTGGTGCAGTGGCAGACTCTATATGGAAGATTATTCCTGATTAATGGGATTCCCAAATTTCAAGCTGAGATTTCCAGGCTATAAATAAATAAAATCAGGAAGCAACTGTGAAAGACAGGATGGTTTGGGTCATTTGTGCTCATACATATGTATGGAACAGCTAGAAATTCTGGACAAATGTCCTACATTCTCAAATTCTGTCCAGGTAAGATTTCCAGGCAGTAAACATATCTAAATGGGAAAATATGCTTAAAAGAGTATCATTATTAATCTAAACATCTGTAAGAAAATATTAGAAAAACTGGGAAGTGTAGCCCTATCTCTTGGAGAGGGAATTGACTGAGAGAGTTATTAAAACCAAGCTGAGGGAAGGAAAATTTATTCTTAATGAAAATTTGCTGATAGTGAGATATTGTGCTGCATAGTTGAATCACTGAAAGGAGGCAGTGTGGTCCTCATTTCACAGCTGAAGAATGAAGAGCATAATCTCAGTTAGATACTGGGAAAAGGAGGTGACCCAGGGGTCTGAAATTTGTTTCATCTTTTTCCAAGTTTCATGATGATTGTTGCCATCACAGTCATTTATCTGCAGTACATCTTGCTTGTGCTGTGTGTCTGGTATGCAAGGACGAATTATTAACTGGGAGCCACATGGGTTATTACCACAGCCAGCTTGGTTCCAGGGACACCATTTGGCTACCTTATGGCAAAAGGCTGGAAGTTCTTCCAGGCAGGTACATGAACTTAGGTTCATACATGAACTTAGGTAGCACAGGTTACTGAAATGACGTCTGTGATCTTCCAAGGATACTTCATTCCGAGATTGGCTTCTGCTTGTTCTCAGGTAGCTAATTTTCCTTTAAGACATTGAGAAAATAAATATTTTCCTAGTGTTTCTTTTCCTAGTGTTTCATTGCCACAGGGAGAGTTGACTGACAGCAGGAGAGAGGACAGTCCAGCTCATAGTGCATCAAAGGGTGGTTCCTCTCCTCCAGGGTGCCTTCCGGACTCTGGAAACCTGAATCCTTCTGCCCAACAGCAACCACAGGAATTAGTCAGAATGTAATAAAGGCATCTTGACAAGGAAGTGTGGAGTCACTAATTAGGCAGATTAAGGGAAATCTGGATGAACTCCTCTTCAGATGTACTCATGGAAAGGATGACAATTCCATAGAAGGAAGCATTTCTACACAGGAATAAAATTTCTATAGTGTCGGATGTGAAGATTTTCCCCAAATTTGCACTGAAGTTACATACACTTTGTGTCATAAATTCTTTAAGCTAAGGAAGCTCCAAAACAACCCTAGCATATTATTTTCTGAGCAAACACCTGTAAAAGGAATGTTGTAAATTTCATCCTTTCCTTGAGATGACACTCAGGCACCTGCATGTCTCAAGGCAGAACCAAAGTTTCAAAAAGCTTGTGTGCAGTTGTTCAGGGAATTTTTCATTCATGTCTCAGGGTCTATTTGCTATGCAAATTGAATAGCAGCACGCCCAAAATAACTTACATGTGTCTGCCTATTTGCAAATTGAACTATGTAAGTTAATAGGCAGGAGAAAACTGGGTCCCCACAGCAAAGTACAGAGATCTACAACTTATAAATCAGCAGGACCTCTCTGTTGCTGTCTCATAACTCAGTTGCCCAACGAAATTACCTCCCATCTTTGATACCTCTAGCAAATTTGGTTTTCATCTACCACCACCATTTGCAAGTATGCCACCCCTGCACAGGCTGGCTCCAGAGCCCAAGGTTGGCAAGAGAAAACCTCATTTATTTCAGCAGCCCTTAGAGGAGGCAGGAAATAAATAGGCATATTGCACACATCATCCTAAAGAGGCTTTTCTTCCTACCAAATTAGTCCAGGTACATTTATGAGGAGTTCAGAAGTGTTTTGATGGAAATTGATGTGTCCTGAAAAATCAAGAGATCTGGAGGTGAAGTCCAGGAACTCAGAATGTAACATGTACTGTGTAGGGTTTTTTCTACAGATAAATTTACATTTAAATTAAATAGTTGTGACAGACCAGACAGAATGACCCTTTTATGCACATTACCTTGACTTCTAGCAACACTTCTGTGATGTTCTTCTTAAGTTTTTGGTGTTTTAAAGAGAGATAGAGATTCTATTACCAAAAAGTTTTAATTTTCAAAAAAAATGCTGCTGTCTTTAAAAGAAAAGCTTTCAGCAAGAATTAGTCTATCTAGACGAAGCTCCTACATGAAAAGCATTCTCAGTTGAAAAAAATAAATGTTTAAATTACCTATTTTGATGTGCCTGACTTAAAGTTTTATTGTCCACTCCAGCCAAATTCTATTTGCATATTGTTTTTTAGCAAAATAAGTAAAACTGGTACTGTTTTGAAATTGCAGTGGTGAATTTTTTTTCTCACACCAATTCACAATCATAATTGTTTCTATTAAGCAGGTTTTGCACCTCTCACCTGATTTGCACACTGAAAACATGACAATATTATCCTTCCTTCCCACCTCCTGCTGAGCTGCCTGGAATTGGGAGACCAGGGTTTTGACCACCTGTGTTAGCAGCTCATCAGTGATACCTTCTTTTGTTCTGTTTGTGTCCATGCAGGCTGCTGCATTTTTAAATCCTTTAGCCAAGAACCTCCCTTTCATATAACCTAAATCAGTGTTGCCTTGAGCCCTTGGATGAAGGGCTCACTGCAGCACTGGGAGCTCTCATAAAAACATGAACCATGCCTTGGACACAAAGCATTCTAAGCATTTTGCAACCCTAAATTTAGCGTTGGCTGGGCTATGAACGCAGCCCAATTGGCAGTACGTGCCAAAAGATGTGGCACACTTCCTGCAAGGTAACACTATAGTACAAATAAGTGAAGACGAAGGTATTTCTAAACCTCCTCTGTGTAATTTTTCAGAAGCTTTTGTTCAGCATGAGTGCAAACAGGAGGACATGGACCCTGGGGTGGCTTTTGCAGCCACCCCTCCCTACCCAGCATAAATAAATTTCTTTTTATCTCAGTGTGGCTTTATGAAAACTGAGACATTAAGATCCAAGCGACTGAAAGGTGATAGAAATAGCATAGGCCGTGCATATCAACATAATCAGATTTTAGACCTGCTGATCTCCCTCCTGCAAGGGAATTAAATACAATTGTCTGATACCTGATCATTAAGTTTTATTCCCGTATAGCAGGATTGCTTTTATTTATTGCATAAAGCACTTATGATCATAGGATACTTGGTAAAATACAGATTAACTGCTCTGAAGTAGGCACCTACAGACAGTTGGATTTTGGGAAGCCCAGGAGGTCTTTCCTCTCTCTCTGAAAACTCTTACTTCTTCTTTTCAACTGGGATTCTGAAAGAAAAATAAAAGGAGTGAGCTTTCAGCCACCCCCAGTCTAAATCAGCATATTCCCTTTTGCTGCTGGGAGCTCATGTTGTGACAGGTCATTGTAAGCTCTGTAAACGCAAAGATTAAAGTAATTGAACCTCTTGAGGGAAAGGCAGAGAGGTTAAAGCTGGAGGTAGCAGCAGGATGCCACAAGGTGGGAGGGGAAGTCTAGAAAGAAACCTTGAGATTTGCTTTTCCCTGCGTGGCAGGGTTTGAGCTGCTCTTGTCTCCCCTAGGAAGGCTTGCTGTTTCTGTAACAGGGTTGTTATAATTTGAAGACTAATTGTCCTTCACTGAAAAAACAGAAAAAAACTGGAGGTGTTGAGAGAGGAGGAGGCTCTAACAAAGTGAAACCTGGCAGGGACATATGACAGAGCCCCTCCCCATCCTGTTCAAAACCACAAATCTGAAGATTCTCCAGTTCCTTTACAGAAGAGAGATGCCACTATCCTATATTACCTGACCTTATCACATGAATTGCTGTTTTCCAGCTTTTGGTGTTCTCTAAGCGTGTAGCTCTCTAAGCTGTTTGTAGGTGAGCATGCACTGAGCTGACCATCACTCCCTGACTTTCAGACTTTGAGTTTTACTAAAATTCAAAGCAGCACGGGCTTAGAAAAGGGGAGATTAATTTTGGTTCTTTTATCTGGGATGATTCATAACCACTATAGGAAAAATACTCAATTAAAAGCTCTTTCAGAAGAAAAAAAAAAAAGGGTTTGCATAAATATAAAATATAAAAAATACAAAATTGTTTTTTGACTGAAACAACATTAACTACCCGATGCCAATTTTGTCCTCTTCCATAAAAAATTGTTTCCATAAAAACTGGAGTGTTTGTGGAGGACAATAATTATTGTGTGCCTTACCCCATCCTCTTATGTGGTGCAGGGTGTCATAGCATGGTTTCATGTCCAGTACTGCACGACAGTAGCACCCCGTGTCACACTTTCTGCTGGCATAGGAGACACTGCCATTGAATTTTGCAATCTTTTTAACTTTCACCACTTGCTATGCATTAGAATTTGATTCATCTCTCTAAAAATGAAAACTTGAACAATTTGGCACTCTTTAGGCTGAAATAATTAGAATATTTGGGCACAAGTCAGTATTGGGAACTCTGAAAATGGTGCTGCCATTTCGTTAGAGTACTCCCTCAGCTGCCATCAACAGGGCCTGTAGGTTTGGCAGTCACACCCTGTCAAACACAGGGATGCTCTAACCTTAGCTCTTTGATATAGAATGTTCATTAGTATCCTGCATATTCCCAAGAACCTGTTGCTTTGATTTTCATCTGGCTTTGTTTAAGCGTGTTTGAGTTCATGGGATGTGTTGATTGTCTCTTCAATACTTTTAAGCACAAAATCTCTGCTATAAAGCTGCCATCTGCCTCTGAAATATACACCAAACATGCTGGGGTTCTCCTCTCTAGAGACCTCCTCTTCTCTAGGAAAAACTGAATAAAATTCATATGGGTGTTTCAAAGGTAATAATTAAAAAAGAAAGGGAAAAAAAAGCTTTTGCAGAACTGAAGGAGTCAGATCTAACTGTCTTTACCAGCATTATGTCATCCAAATGTCCTCACTGCAACAGCAAAAATGTGAAGTTAGTCCACCCCATACAATTCATCCTCAGACTACACCTGAAATATTAAAAAGTTTGTGCCACATGTTTGTGCCACATACTCTCTTGACCAAAAAGGTGTAGAGGAAGATTTGGCTTGTACAACAAAATGGCAGCCAACACTGACTGAAGCTCATGGGCACCACTCATTGAGTAATGATGAACAGTTTGGTGGCCCTAATTACTGTCCCTTTATTGTCACTGGACCAATCCATCCTCTGATGCAGCACTGGAGACCATTGTTTTACTGTCACTGACCGAGTCATGTCCACTGCAGGCCATCATGACAATAAGGCTCACCATCAGTTCAGGTAACAAAACTTTTGATTGTGGGGTCTGCTTGGGCCAGCAGCTGCCCATTTGGTATGTGTGACATCCTGAGCTTTCCAGTGTCCTTAGCACATAATTTAGAGCCTGACCTGGCAGATGAGTGTGTCATACTACAGGCAGACTTTGTCTTCCACCTGGGTAGACAGTGCCACATGAGCAATGTGGGCAAAGGCTGTCCATGATGCACAGCCCAGGACAATTCCATGTGGGAATCCTTCTCTTTCCATGATTGAGTTATATTATAATAATGTTCAGAAGCCCATTCAGGAGCTTGCTGCCCTACTGATGGATATCACAATAATCCTTCATTATGGGCTGAACAGGCTGCCATCTTCTGTCAACTCCATTGTAAAAACTGGCTCCACTGTGGGTTTCTTTACTTCTCTCAACTGGAAAGTCTTCACAGTTAATGCTAACTCTGGTCACATGCAGTAAAGGTAATCCCTGTTCCCAGAAGTTCCAAAGGTTTAGATTAGAGGGCAGTAAGTTGCAGTGATGTGAAACAACTCATTTTACTCTTCTGCTGATGGATGAAATGCAAGTTTCAGCTCTTGCTGAAGAGAGACATTGCAGGTGCACAATGCTGCCTTCCACATGCTGAAAGGATTTTCTGATGCACTGCTTGGGACCTACTGCAAAGAGCTACATCAAGCAGTTCACTCACTGCTAAAGCAGCAATATGTTGCATCAGACCTGCAGATCTCAGGAATCATGCTCTGTGTTTGTGCTTGGTCAAAGCCTCTGACGCTCAGGCATTAGTTGAGAACACAGCTGCTGTTGTGACAGCAATTCCTCAGAGTTGTCTGAGTTCTCTGCAAAATGAAAACAAATTCTCCAGCTGTGGAAAATGTACCAAAATTATTTCGTTTGTAACAAAAAGCAAGTAGATAGAGCAGGAAACTCTGAAGAAAAGATCTTTCTTCATCATCGGCTTTGGCAGAATAATATCTAGGTAAGGAATTTGCCATAAGGAGCAGATGGAGGATTTCTCATAAGACACCATTTAAACTGTGTATTTGATGACTTCATCTGGCCCAGGCCTGACTCCTAACATTATGTGTGACTCACAGCAAAAATAAAAACTGGTGCCCTCTGAGCTGAGAAAAGATTCTGAGGCACAGTTAGGGAAGGAAGCTGGGAGTCCTCACACTCTCCTGTTCCAACAATAGGTAAAACATCCGTGTACACTAAAGGAAACAGAGAAGTCACTTTAAACACTGTTAGAGCATTGGTACAAGCAGTTGATTTTTATGGCCTGTCACTTTTTAGGCAATAGAAAAATTATTGTTACCCTTATTGAAAACTGCATCTGGTTTTGGGATCAAGCACTGTGTGCTGTCCTCGTGATAATGTGGGACACAGCTGAAGGTTCAGAGCTTGATGATATCGAGGGGAGTTTTTCACTGACTTCCATGGGTATCATATAAGTCCTTTATTCAGCTACTTCATTAAATGTTTCTTTTTTACAGGGTTATTACTGTATAGGCCTGATGTAGACAGGATACTGGAAAACATTTTTACTGCCAACCCTCTGTTTGAACCAATGGGCAGTTTGGAATATTATGGTCCATTATTTTTGACTGAGGCTCTAAACTTCACTGTAAAAATGTTGTCCTTGTAAGTTTGCTATCCTGAGTGTTGCCATAAACACAGGGTCTTGCCAGCTGGGAGACATGTAAGGTAATTTCTGATGATCTGATCAATGCCTGGGTACTCCCAAGAAGCAGCAGGATGCCTGAGCTGGGATCACTGCAATTTAAGCAGTGGACTGAACCAGGAATGGAACTGTATAGTCCTTTCAGAGATATATCTCTTCCTTGGCTATTTATGCTCTGCATGCCAAAAATTCACACATGAAAGGATAAACCAGAGCCCAACTCACACATTTTACCTGAGGACTAAGCTTTACATAAATCCTGTTAAAGCTTTTAACGTGCATTATAGGCGAGCAAGCAGGAGATTCCCTCCAGGCTGGTGAACGTGGAATTTATTGACCCTGTTTTACCAGTGGCATTTTGGGAGAAGCAGTGGGTTTGTGCCAGCAGCAGCACTGGGGAGAGAGATAACAACCTGCACCCCCTGGCAGATTCCCACTAGCTTTTGAAGAGTTCGGCTGCATTTTTATCTAACAGCGTTATTGATCTAAAGCAAAGAAATAAGGAAAACTTAAGGAAATTATTCTAGGCAGCCCTGCTATAAAGTTTTGGCCCAGATTTTGCCATAGCCATTTTTTTAAAATTTTAAAATTTTAAAAGCTGGAATGGATTTGAAATGGAATTTGAATAAATAATGGAAAAAATAATAGGAATGTAAGTAGTGATGCTAAATATGAAGATAACTGCCCTAGAAGTTGGGATCATATTTCTATGTTCAAGCACCTCATCTTGGAATTTCCTATTGGCACCATTGCTGACAGGATCCCACCCCTGGCTCCTCTCTTCCAGTCATTTCTGACAGCAAGTTGCAGGGGTTTTGTGACAAACTAGAAAAAATGTGAAAGCTTTTAGAGACTGAAGAATATCAACATTACAGCCAAGCAGTGAAGCTCTGTATTGCTTCTTCTGCCTTTTAAATCAAAGAATATTTCACAACTGCCCAGTCTGCAAGCTTTTGCAGAACTAACTTCTAGAGTGGCTCAGTGAAGAAACAGCTGTGCTCTTTTATCTACCAATTTGAGAATGACAGGTGTTTAAATGCTGTAAAATATTTCAATAGTCCTTTTTAAATTAAAAAAAAAAAGGTGCCAAGAGCCTAGTATCTTGCTCTGGCTCCCCAAATAGATTTTTCAAATATATACGTGTATGTAGATTGTCTCTGTACTTCATTGTGAGAGAGGTGGGCCAGGCAGTGGGATGATCAGGCAACCCAGAGGAGCCATTGACAGTGATGATTTCCATCCAGCTCCTAGCCCAGAGCAGAGAACTATGGGGGAAGCCCCTGTTTGTGTTATGCTGTGGTGGGTGGAAAGGCCACTTCTCTGAAATGTAGGCAGAACTGAATATTGTCACCCAAGAGATCACTTGGGTCAGACCATTCCTGCTGCAGAAAGGGGAAAGAGATGAGGGGATGAAGAGCGGCAGCAGGAGGTGCAAGGTGTGCATTGAGGGGTTGGATTGGTCATACAGGTGTTCCTTCTTCTTCCTCATACATGAAAACAGCAGCAGCCTGGTGCTCCACAGCTTTGACACAGGGTTTGTCTAAGGGCTGGTGCTACAGCCCTGCAGCTACAGCAGCCCTGCAAAAATGGGCATGAGCCACTACAACTTCAGGAATAGGGTCCTGAGGTGGTGTAAGGGAACAGGCATGATGACTGCAAATACATTTTTCACTGTGAGACTGTGGGAGCAAGAGAGAGTTTTGTTGTGGTTTTCGTTCAGTAAATGCTCCTGGATTTGCACTGTACTTTGGAAGGGCGAACATTCTGTGCTTGTTATATACCTTTTTTCTCTCCTGCATCTCCAGATAGCTTTCTCCTGCAATTACCTGTGCCTGTCACTGTGATCAGGTGAAAAGAGCAGATATATTTAGCAAAATGATTTAAAGCACAGCAGGGAATAAATATAAATCAATTAAGGTTTAGGCATCTGAAAATCAAAAATCAAACTCGTATTTGTTCTTAATGATCCCTTCCTTTATCTGTTTTAATTCACAAAGAGCCTCTTGGGTTGAGAAGGCTATTATCATCAACAAATGCCAGTCTTTAAAAACAAACCAAAAAAAAAAAAAAAAAGGAAAATGCCTGTTAAGTGCTGAATGCTAGCAAGTTTAATTGACCAAGATTAAACATGCTTTTAGAGACATATAACTACCCAGAAGGGGAAGGGTAGTGGAGAGGGAATTATAAAAAAATAAGTTTCTGCCTATGAGGTCTGTTTGATGCATTCAAATGTGTCATTCAGCTCCTGTATCTCAATAGCTTTATTCAGACCTCTTAGGGCCCTTTTCCTGGGTCTCTTCCTGTTGGTCCCCAGTCACAGAATTGGGATACTCCTTTGGGATAGTTTTACACTCAAACAAAAGACCTAAAGGAAAAGCTATAAAATATCAGAATGCATTGGTATTTGGCCCAAAGTTCCCCACTACAGACATCTGGATGAAAACACAGAGCATTTTCTTCATCTTGGTGTCATCACACAGGCCAGTTTCCTTCTTCCTGTACACAGCAAATGTGATGTACAGCCCTCCTGTGGTGTAACCACAGGTGCCAAACCAAGGCACTTGTGTCATATTTAAAATGAACTTGAGTATAGATGTGGCTGGTTACTGCTGTTCAGTTGATGGGGGGTAACATTAATGTTAATTCCTCATTGCTCAGACACATCTCATTGCTCTTAAACAGGAGCTTAAATTTTCACCATAGCTCATGATTTGGATGACTGAGGCAAAACCTTGGACAAGTGTCAGCTTCTGCCCAGCTGGCCTCTCTGGGGCAGATATATCTGGAATATGTGCATCCAAGGAATCCAAAATACTCTTCATTATTCCGATGAAAGAAAAAAAATCTCTGAGAAGAATCCCTTGACAAATAAGATTTCCTGGTCCCCTATTAAAGGTCCTTTCCCACAGAGTTCTCATAAACTTCATTTGCAATGCATCTGGCAGACCTGAGATGAGTCTCAATGTCTCATATTATTCAGCTTAAAATTGTGTGAGACTGTGAGACTTGGTCCAAGTGAAGCCAAATGAGGATAATTCAATGACTTCTTTTAAACCTTCTTTTGAAAGTTTGAAACCATACCTTCATGTTCCTTTTCAAAACTTGCCATGAATTATTTGTTCAAGGGAGTTTAGGGAGGAGAAGTAAATTAATTCAAATCTCCATGGCTCCTGCACAGTGCCCTCATTTTTTCACCATCCTTCTTGGCAGGGGATGAAGCACGCAGCAGAATTAATAGAGACTGGCAGGAGGGCAGTGCAATGTGTCACTCATCAGTATACACTTCTTTGACTTCAGACCTTTTCCAGCTGGATCTACTCATAAAAACCCTCAATGCTCCAGCTGGAAATGGCTGGTGACTCCAACTGTGCCGCTGAGACTCTGGAAAACTCCTGCAGACAAATTAACACAGGAGGAGACTGATGGTCCCCTGATTCTGCACACACTGACCCCAGCACCTGCCTGTAGCCTCCCCCCTCACTGAGCAGCAGCATTAGCTAATGTGTTCTTGATTGCTGCTGCACTTAAGCAAATGAACTAATGCAAAGTTGTTAAATGCAGAGCAAACAATTAATTAAACACTTTAATTTTGTGCTGTTTAGAATGGGAAAAATAAACCTAAATGTGACTTTTCTCCCCAGCCATTGCCACCCCTCACACATTTTGGTTTTATCAGCACAGCACCACTCTTCTAATGACCTGACTTTTCATAACATGGACTTAATAGCACAATAAATGCCATTGTGTGAAAAATAGGTTCAGTCAGTATCTCAATCTTCCTCAACTGCTCACCTGATTTCAGGTGTCTATTTTAGGGAAATATGAATCCTGGAGTTAGTACATGCTAGGAGACAGCTACCCTGTTCATTTCTGTAAGGCTGAAACTTTTCTCCAAACAGAGTCCTCCCAGTGAGGGTATTTTTAATTCTTGGAATTCATTCAGTGTAAGCTTGTATAGTCATTAAACTGTGAGGATCCTTGATGAGGTAATTATTTTCTGGCATTGAAAATTGTTTAGCAAGGACTGTATTCCACAAGTATGTGAACCTACTGGAGAGACTCAAAATACCTCTGTGGAAGAAGCTGGACATAAAGAAAAATCAATCTCACATCTTTGAACAAGTACTAAGTTTAGATCCCTCCCTGCTGCAGATGATACCATTCTGAGATGGCAGGCACTCAGAAGGGAAACTCAGGAGAAAGAAGATGGAGGGATCAAATAACAGAAGTTGACCATGTTGTGAAACCACAATTTCTTATCAAATAAGCATCCTTTCCTAGGGATATGCTGGGCAAACCCCTCTTCTTCTATCTGTTTTTGGGAGATACAAAATTCACTTTGAGCAGTGTTTCATGGCTAAAACTTTTATCAATTATTTGAGTCAGCTAACAATTTTACTTTGCATATTTTAAGGGGGGAAAAATCTACGAGTGATCTCAAGCTTATAAAATTTGAAATAAACAAAAAAACCCGACAAAAACAAATTGAAGTTAATTTTCCTGAAGATGCTCCTTAGTATTTACATAATGGGTTTGTATTTCTAAAAAGAAAATTTTGCAGATCATTGAACCACAGCACAGTGACTAAGTGAGTTTGCTACTAAATCATTCAAAACAAGAGTTATTTAGCTTTTAGAAGAAGTAAACATATTGTTGCATAAGACTCTGAAAGGACTATTACAGTTTTTGTGCATCATTAAAGCAAAACTCCCAAATAATCCCTTCATACGTAGGTTGGAAAACCGTGGCCTGTAATGAAGCTATGAATATTTATTATAGCAGAGCTTCAGCAAGTGAGAAGCAGCTTTGGCCCAATAGTCTATAATGCAGCTGGCTGCATAATCTGACTATTACAAAGACAAGAATTTACCAAAGCTAAATAACAGCAATCAGCTGTTCAGCTGAGGCAGCTGGAGCTCTGGGAAGAAACAAACCTCCCCCCTGTACTGGACCAGAGGTGACCATGCTCCATGCAGCCTTTGGCCTCCATAAGGGGTCAGCAGCATTTCAAGGCATTCTCAATCCTCTGCTATCTCACCCAAGTGTTGGGAGGGACAGCCCTTGCCCATGTCTCTTTGCTGTCCCTGAGGTCATATCTCAGCTGTGTCCCACAGAAATTCATGGTTCCAGCACAACATTGAACAGACTGACCCTGTTCTGGTCCATATACCCCAACTGTGTCATCCCTATGCTCACACTATATTGTAGACAGGAAACCTGGGCACAGCCCAGACCTAGAGACTGAATTATTGTCATTTTCTGCCCTTTTCTTACCATTTTCCTCAAAACCTCTGATAGACATTTCTATACTTTGATTTGACTGATATTTTTGACTCCTGCTAAGCACGGGCAGAGCGTTTTCATGGAAATCTGCAATGACTAACTTTGATCTAACTTATGTAGTAGCTGGAGTTATTGTTCCTGTTGTGTATTATTTTGCACCTAGCAACACTGAATTTCATTTACCATTTTTATACTCAGCCTCTCCATTTCATCCATCCATAGCTATTTATCTGCACCATCAACTTCAGGACGATAAAATCTAAATAAGTTTTGTGCTAATACAAACTGTCATTTCACTACTCCCTGCTTTTCTCAGATCATTCATTAATACCTTGATTAGCTCCAGCTCCCTGCTATGTTTCACTCTTTCACATTGTGTTGGAATTCCTTTTAACTGCAGTCTTTGAAAACTGATGATTTTAGTAAACAGGTAATAATTAATAAGATTTTTTAATCTTATCTCACAATTACTTTATGCTTTACCCAAATATAATTATTTGCGCACCCCAGTAATTTGGTTATACCATCCCAAAACATCCTAAAAACAGAAGCATATTTAATCCACCTAAGGCATTATTTTCATAAAGGTGAAATGCAGTGGGCACACCTCTCGCAGACATCTTTTTTATTTCTTTTTGTACAGAAATCATACCCCTTCTCAGTGAGGACACAATACAGATTCTAAATCCACCTATGACAAACAGACATAAATCCTGTAAAGTCATATTCTAATGAATCCTGGTTCTAAAGGTGGCCCATTTATATCATATTGTCACCTGCCTCTCTAAGATTCAAGTCACTAGTTTTGTCTTCTGAAGTAAACCTCTATTCACAAGCTGTCCTTCACTGGAAAAAAATAGACTTCAGCAACAGTTTTTCAATCTCATTTTCCCAAGGTTGAGTTTCCTAAACAGTAGGCTTTGAAAGTCACTGAAATATTTTCAAATTCATAAAGCAAAATCTTATGTCTTCTGTCTGAGAATGATTATACTTAGGGGTGGATTTTTCTTTTCTTTATAAAGATACACATTTTTGTCCCCTTAAGTCACCAGAAATTGTCTTGATCTAGATAATATGACCTTCTTGCTAACATTAATTAGTCCTCCTTTACTGAGAAAACATTTTCCCACAGAGTATTTTTCCTTCCCTCTGCCAAAGCAGTCAACCAAAATAAGAGAGAAGCAAAATCTCATCTCTAGCACAAAGGTGTGTGAGTGTCAAACACACACAGGGCCACCCCTCAAGAGAACCAGGAGCAAATGGACAATGGAGAAACTGCTTCATTTTTTTCTCCAGGTCAGGCTGTCTGTTAGCCATTAAGGATTCTGCAAGCCTGACTGCAACGTGTAACATTGAAGTTAAGATCACTCTAGTCAAGAACGCAGATAAAATCAATGGCTTATAGCTGCTTACACTTATCCATTGAAGTGGTCAAATTCTTCATGATATGTGATCCATTTGAAAGAATTTTCTTGTGATTGATTTCTCTGTATTTTCTACTTTCAAGGCACTGAACAAATCACAGATTTTTGAAAAGCAATTGCTATTCAAACATAGGGTACTTTCTCTTGCTTTTTGCTGCCTATATATATATATATATATATATATATATATATATATATATATATATTC
Organism: Motacilla alba alba; assembly: GCF_015832195.1. Taxonomy (NCBI): domain Eukaryota; kingdom Metazoa; phylum Chordata; class Aves; order Passeriformes; family Motacillidae; genus Motacilla; species Motacilla alba. Next base: position 13,900,731 of record NC_052022.1, read on the forward strand.
ACACACATAGGCCTGATGATTTCAGCAAAGCACAGGAAGCCTTTATTTAGTTTTCCACTATAATCCATTTAGCCCTTGTCATTGAGAGATGTAGGGGGGAAAAAATGGCAGTTTTGCAGGTAACAAGTTACTGTTGCACATCATCCAAACTGCACTGCATGACTGTGTAAGCCTCACTACCTGCTGTCCAGTGTGAGTGCCTTCCTCACAGCCCATTTCAGCTCTTCATCAGAGGAAAGCAGTGCGCCAGCAGCATGGTGAGCTCAAGCAGAGGGACCCCATCTCCCCCAGCTGCCAAAAGAAATATGCATGGAGCCACAGCCTCGAGCAGCATTGCCACAGAAGCCTACAGCAATTCAGCTGGGGAACAGAAAGCTGTTCCACCTAGCAGTAGCAAAAACTGGTGAAACAGTTGATTGATTTCATCTTAGTGTGTTGAACTGGTCCTGCAAAATTCCACAGGAGAGCTCCTACCAGGAGGAGGAATGTGAGCCTGGAATGTGGGTAAGGGTGTGATAATCAGGATAGATTGGTGTAACAGCAAACTTCATAGAAGAGGTACCTTATTTTCTAAGATGTGAGCTGCCTTTTGCCTTTGGATGTTGATCACAGATTGGCTGATGTACAGGAATCTGTCACCATGATCTCCCTATGTTAAAGCACTAGGTTCTCAAACAGATCACCCAAATTATCTAGCATTGTTCTTATACTTTGGCTAAATTTATGATACCAGTGAACTCCAAGGTACAGAGATGGGAAAAAAAAAAAAAAAAGGACAAAAGCAGTGCTTTCAAATTTAGCAAAACCTGTTCTACAATCCTGTTTGTCTCAGCAGTTCCCACACCAGGATCCCTGCTGGCAGACAAATGCCTCAATCTCATAGCAACTTTTGAATGATTTCCATCCCTCCCAAAAATTATATCAACAGCAAATCGACTTTCCCAATGCTTCTCAAGGTCAGGTTTCTGACTCCAGGACTGTCTTCTCAGGGGACAGCTTGCTTGACTCACTATATTCTGCCACTTTTGCCATTTCATATGTATACTTATGTGCCAGGCTGGTGTGACAGTCCTTCCTTTGGGGAAGAAAGCTGAACCCTCAGAGCTGGATGGGACTGGCTCAGCTCTGGCTCTGTGTGGCAAATAACCTTGCACAGGATTTATTACTGTTGTGAGCCTCTTTCACCAGAAATCCCTTAAGCAGACCCTGATACCAATCCCAGTTTCCCATTCTGAGGTAGAAGGGAGCCCTTTAATTTCATCCTCGTGATCTTCATGTTAGTTGTTCGGATGTAAAATATTACACAGGGTAAGTTTCTTAGCCCAAAGCTGTTGTTTGTTTCAGTGACCCTGACAACTTCTCTACATTTGCCATCTGTTCCAGAAATTGCTTTACCTGGAGACTTTCCTTAGTGTTCTCTTCCCCACTTGCGGGAACACCACTACTAAACTCATCTGACACTTCTGGTAGATGAGGAGCAGTGCACAGCTGCCCACCATTCAACAGGATAAGAGTCCTGCTGCATCTCACGGAAACAAAGTAAGGCAAAGTGTCACAAAAATTCTGAGACCTTCACATACAAGTTTAGTATGGACAGTAGAACCATCACAAACAGGATGCAAAAGGACCTTGAAAAACCCTGTACTTCATTATGTAAAACAGGTAGAACAGCACAACTGCCATTCCTTTGCTCTTCATCCATCTTGTCTTTCCTTCACCCTCTCATTTTCTCTGTTCACATCATCATAGGTCTGGAGCTGGCTTCTTTATCCCCTCAAAGCAGCTGGGAATACAGTCTGGCTGCAAGGTGCTACTACAGGGAATAAAGATGATCGTAATAAATAAGGAAGCAGAAAACTACTGCAGATGAAATAAAATGCAACACATGAGTCATTAAATATTGAACTAAACTCAGGCTGCATAGCCAGACTCAATCTGTTTTTACTGATGGTAAATGATGGGCTTATATAATTTTCAGTATCCTGATGGATGAGATAACATCAGTTGTTTAGGTTGAGCAAGACAGAGTGAAAAGGGTGCATTTTACTATTCTCCCTAAAAGGCCAATTCCTCTGCAGTGCTGAGGACTTGGGAGACCTCACTTTCGGGCTGAACTCTCAGTTTCTCCAGTGTTAATAAAAGCTGTGGCATTTTGGAGCAGTTTGGTTTAGGCGGTTTATAAAAGGTCCTCAAATACAAACTTAAGGATTGATTACCCTTGTCGGTTTTTAATGAAAATTAACAATGTGGGTGGGAATAGATTTTTATAATTACCAGGCCACTGAAATGAAAAAGAAATTAAAATTAAAGAAATTAAAAAGAGAGAAGATATTCCCCAAAACTCTGAGACACCTTTTCCCTCCAGCCAGGGGCACCACCACAGAGTGACTGCAGGGAGACATGCTTTGCTGCAAGGGAGAGAAAATAAGAATTAACTTCTGATCTACAAAAGCACTGGAGCTGCTGGCAATCAAGTTATTATTTAATAAGATGCCATGCTTTGAACCACTAAAATTAAGGGCTGGGGGAATCTCTCTGCCACACTGATCCTTTTGCCACTCAGACCCATACATGGCAGCCACCTGAGATTAGAGAGCTGTAATTAAATTAATAAAGCAAAGCCTGGCTACTAAAGAGGGAAACAAAGAGAAGAGTGATTACAAGTAATTACTGGATGTACTGGTGTAGTTTGATTTTTTTTTTCCTGCTCTTGAGGCTGGTAATTGTTTTGCTGCTGTTGTTCTTGATGGGGTCTCCAGCTAGAAATCACCTGCCAAGCCACAATTTTTCATCAAAGGTTAAAAAGAGGTTGAGATGACAAGAAGTGCCAGCATCTCTCAAAAATATCAAAAATGTTTTGGTAGATAACTGAAAATATAAAATTTTTTCTGTTTTTTTGTTTGGTTTTGTTTTGTTTTGAGTTTAAAAAAAATTACGTTTCCCCAAAAAATTTAGAAGAAACAAATTTATCATCAGTTTCCACTGGAACCCCTTTCCTTCCTTAATAAAATTGAGTATTTCTGAAAAAGTTTTGCTTCAAAATTGCTTCTTGGTGTAACCCGAGGACACTGTGTTAAAGAAAATGTTGATTGAGATGCTTCAACAACAGCCACTGTTCAAACCTCATGTGATGTGTCTGGATTCTTGGCAACTCCTTGGCAACTTCCTTCCTGAAACTGGTATTCGTGTTTCCAAATACATGAAGACATTATTGTCTGTTGTTAAGTCCAGATTTTAAATCATTGGTGCTTGTGAAACTTGTCTGGCCTGAGGTTCAATCCTTTGCTCCATGTTTGATTGACTGAGTTAGAAATACATCTTTGGATCTCAGCTTGCATATTCCACAGCTGGAGCAACAGGTTTTTCACAGCTTCTCTCCCCACCACCCTCAAGCCAGTGATGTAAGTTGTAGCTTGTTCAAAGGCTTAACAGGGAATCAGTCTTATTACTCATAGTTCACCACTGAGCTCAAGGCAGTGCTCTGCTGCTTTTCATACAAACATGTCAGGTGGTTTATGCTGAGCACAGCCCCAAGTTGAGTCAGTGCAGGCAAATGTGTTTATAGATGAGCAGCAAATTCACATATGTTTGGATGGAGCCCAGCTCCCACCATGGAACTTAGAACTGCTCCAAGCTTAGGGCATTTGAAAGATGTGAGACCTTTAGATGTAGGGATTTGTCTCAGTTTATCAGAAAAGAAAGAAAAGCCACCTGCAAGATTTAGATCTATATCCCCATAGCAGCCTGTTGAATTTCCCCAAAAGTATTTTGATCTGCAGGTTTTGATCCTGGCTCACTTGCGTTTGCTTATCAGGTTTGGTTTCCTTCATATTTAGAGCATACTTATCACTGATTGAACTGCCTGGCTTTGCTTTCTAAAGCTGTAGGGTGAATTACAACCCCTCCTAAGTAAAAAAAAAAAAAAAAAAAAGAAGAAGAAACACTGAGTGACTGTGTTTCTGATTTTACTAAAACTTTCCAAGAAAGTGGGCCTTAAAATGGCAGTGTTCTCCATCTAACAAGATGGTTGTCTGGATGTGGAGCAAAAGGTTAAGGTAATCTGCAAAAAAATTGGCGTTTACTAAATTATTTGAAAAAGGCAGACTTTAGCTATGAGGTCTGTATATGTTGAATCAGAACCCCAAGCATCCTAGGTGAGTGGGGCAGTCCTAGGTGTTGAAGAGATGGAGAGAGAGAGGATCGATCCTCAAGGCAACTCAAGTTTTTTTTCCTAGTAAAATAGAGAAGGAAGCAGTCCTGATGGCCCATCAGGCCCACCTATGACAGGAATCCATGTTGCCTGGTTCCAAACCTTGAACACCATGTGTCTTCATCAGTCAGTGGAAAAGTAGAAAACAAAACCAAGCTCCAACTTTTGCCTCAGGGACCATTGCAATTTTCTGTTGGGACTGCCTTTCCCAGAAGCTGGTATTTGAAGGAAGATGCTCGTATTTCACTCTTCTGGTAAAATGGTAGCAGGACGCAGGTCATCTCTATCCCTCGGCTGTCACATAGACAGCCACAATGGGAAAAGCAGGAATTGTGGAAGACTGACCTGAAGACTGACCCTGATGAGTCTTTTATCAGACTACTTCCCATTACTAGGTTAGTGTGCCCTCTCCATCCATCCATCTCTCCCTGTGTAGCTGAAGTAACACAGCCCTCTGGAAGGAAACATGAGTGTTTTCATCACCTCAGCACTTTGAGGTTTTGTTAGTGGTAGGGATATTTCTGCCTTTACAATCCCCATGTAAGCTCAAATTCGGGTTACAAAGAAGGGTTTGACTTAGCCTTAATTTAGCACACAAGAGCAGCGCTGCTCTCTCCAGCAGCCGCGGTTCTGAGAATGAAATTCTTTGAGGGTATTACACAGTCGAGTAAACAAAAGGAACAACTGTAGCAGCTCTGCATGAAAAAGCCCTGAGGCTCAGAGAGAACAAAAGGAAGAGGGTCCGTTTAAAGTCCTTACATTTAAGAGAATTGCAAATAACCCGTGACTGCTAATGTCTTGACTGAAAGTCATTTTCTGAGCACACTGAAGGGAGCGATTCCAGACCTTTTGGGAATCCAGACTCACAGTGTTCAGGGACAATACAGGAACAGAAAAAGTTTGTCTCACACTCCAGCACAGGTTCACTAAACCTCCATAGGACAACAGCAACATCTGTACAGTTGCCTAAAGTGTCCAGCTCCATTTTTGGATAAATCTGGTTCAGAGGAACACCACAGTCCAGTGTGGTTGTGTCTAACCACATATCAGTGGGAGGGCCAAGAAGGATTCTTAGTATCCATTTAACTACTTCTTCATTCATCCCAAATTAAATCAGCAAAGAACTGATCTGAATCAGAAGCCAAATTTAGAAACACTTCAAGAAATTTCCCCGTAGGGCCTTGGGGACTCCCTCCACAAGGCTCAAGCTCATACATGCTTCTGTGGGGATGTTCAGAGGCTGCTTCCTCCCAGCCTGGCTCCTGCTGAAAACTTTACACCAGGGCCACAGTCTCAGCCTGTGGCCTCTCACAGGCTATAAACTGTCCTTCTGCTTTTTAAAGGTAATGAGGCGTTTTGTGGCTGGTCGGAGCACTGATGTGTTTTCAAAACTGTACACTGCACAGATATAAATCTGTGACTTCAAGTACTATATGAGAAGTAAAACCAAAGCACTTGCCTGCATAGGTGCTTCAGCCACTGGGGAGCTGCAGAGTCAGCCCCTGCTTTGACCAGTGAGAGAAAGAAGGCCAGATCGGTCAGGCTGGCCCAGCAGGATGAGCAGGGCCATGGCTGATTCCCAGATATCACTGTCCTTCCCTTCCAGTCTGGATGGGTGCTGCTCAGCACTGCAAATACAGGCAGCTGTGCTCATGCCTGGAACCTGACAAAAAGGCTACCAGTAAAGCTTTGTCATTCCTACCCAGGGGAACTGCAGGTGCTTCCAGGGTCACCCTCATTTCTGGAATGGAGCTGATATTTTTGTTGGCTTTGGTAATTCCCATGGTCAGAAGAGAGAGGATTGCCACATAGGGAATTCAGTGCAGGCTGGAAAGTGTATGACTTTGACATATTATCCTCCTGCATTTTTCTTCTTATTATTTTCAGGTTAAAGTCTTGGTGGATTTCCTGAGGAAAATTATTTTAATGGGTCAAAAATGCAGCTTTTGCATTTTAAGTGGCATAGTCTGTAGCTGACACTCTAGAGGTAGAAAAGCTTGCAAGCTAGGAGGTATGCAGTTCCTTCATCAGTCCCAACAAGGATGAAGAGTCAAGCTGTGACCACTGGTTAGAAATCATGCCCTCAGGTTACCCTAAATGTTTTAATCAATCAGGTACTTGAAAGGAAAGGGAACATTAGAAGCAAGAGGAGTAAAAATGCATTTAGTGAGGGAGAAGAGATTACAGGAGGTGAGAGAGACAGAAGTTAGCACCTGTGAAATACATAAAGGTTATCAAAAAAATACATGAGAAGAAATGTGTCACAAGACATAAATTCAACCTTTTCTTTTGAATTTCCATTTAATTTCTGCTGCTAAATATCAGTGCTCTTTGATCCTGCCTAAGCAACACCCTGGCCTGGATGGAACCTCTGTCGAGAGCAGGACCTGCTTTGTCCCCACTTGGGCTGAGCCCATTCCACACGCCATGCACAGAGACACCATACCAAACTGATCTGCACTTCAGTCGAAATTTTGCATTCCTTCCCCAGCTGTTATATTTCAGCCTTAGGACATCACACTGCGGGTGAATGGCAGCTTTTCACTCTGCTTGCTCTCCTCTGAAGAAAGTATTTGTTTCAGTACTCACTACATCTGGCTTTCTTGTTTGTGCCTTTGGTTTGAGTAATTGCCTTAATCTGAATTTCAAGGCTGACACCCTGCCTGACCCTTTTCTACTCATTTCAGTATTGTTTATGGCATCCAGGCTTCTTACTTTTTGTTTTAATTAAAAACTACAGTAGCTTAACGAGCTACTTCTACATCAAATTTATTTCCAAAAACAATATGCATGCATGCATGTATGTTTATGTAGCACAGGATTTAACTTTTGGCTTCCAGTACTCTCTCTCATGCATATACATTAGAAATGGATTTCTACAAAATAGAAATCTATTTTCCATAGATTTATGGAAATAAATCCATAGATTTATGGCAAATAACTCAATTAAAATATTTATGTTTTAGCTGCTGTAACTGAAGCAAACTGTCCTGGCCCCGGGTAGCAGTGATTTGGTATCCAGGTGCACATACACGTGTGCAGATGCAGCAGGTTTAATTGCTGTTTGCTTTGCAATGTAAGCCTCTTTAATTTTCCATTCGTTAAATAAGGAACATGCAGCATTTACGTAATTAATTTGCTCACATAGTTTAGCAATCGAGTTCACGATCTTTGTGCCTGTTCCAGAGGCCACTTCCCCGCTGCTGCAGTCCCCAGCACTCCCCTGCAGTGCATCACTGCTTCAACAAGAGCACATTGACCTCCTTGAACTTTCTCTCACACCTACCCGCCAAGCTGGTTTGCAGCTGAACTCTCTGATCCTCTAATCTCATTATCCCTTCTTCCACGGCTCCCTCGTCCTGCCCTCTCCGTCTCCTTGCTGCTCTCTTGGCTGCCTCCTCCTGCATCCATCCATTCTCCCATTTCAGCCTTCACCTGACCTAGCTACCCACTCCAGCACCATCCCACACTGCTCAGATCATTCCTGTGCTGTTTAGCAGCCTGCTGTGCATCTGTCCTCTCCCTCAGGCCCTTTGTTCCTGATATCATCTTAGGACCACAATGTCAACTGAATATTCAACGCAAGAATTATGAAGATGCTTTCATGCATATGTAAGCAAGTGGACAGATGTAATAACAAAACATGAGGTCAAAGTCTGAAAATATCACTGGAAAAAAATGTTGCTAGATTGGAGAAATTGATAAGGACCTGCAAAATGTTTTATCCTGATACAGATCGGGTTACCCAGAAAATAGCAATAGAAGGCAAGCTACCACCTTCCTGGCTGTGAATATCTGACTTATATTTTAATAGTATATGTATCAACATGTATAACAAGACTTCCAGAACAAACACACAACTGACCATTTACATGTATCTCAAGTCCTGAGAGAGGGGTGTGTGTGATATAAGTTACAGAGATGTTGGAAGGAGATGAGAATCACCCGGCATACAGGCACATAAAGATTTCTGTCAGTATGTCAGGCTTTCATATCAGATAATGATTACAATACTTGCATAAAAACTCTGTCAAAACAAAATTTTGACTGGCTGGTTGCAAACAAAAGATATTTTTAACTGCAGCTGGTTTGAATTTCCTGTATATTTATAAAAAAAAAATGGTCCTTTCATGCTTGAAGTAATTCTTATTTCTGTCAGCTGGTTGTTTTTTTTTTTTTCTTATGGAATCAAATGAATCACGAATGTTCCCTGGCTGACAACACAAATACTCTTTATGTTTCATAATGCAATCAGAAATTTTCCTGGGATGCATTTGTTGGGTTTTTGGGGTTTTTTTTCCTAAAAGCATCCATTTGTTACACTTAAGAAAACAGTGTCATACAAGACAATTTCCACTGTGTAATTGGAGCTCCAGGCTTTACCCTGTTTGTCAGTGAAGTCCAGAACTGCCCCGACCACAGATACAGCACAGAGCCGCCCACCAGTGCAAGACCACAGTTCATAGGTCACAAACTCATCAATGCCAGCAATATATTGTTAATAGGAAGAACCAAAAACCCAGCAAAACCCACCTCATGCATGTTTATCACCTGAGTTGATTTGCTGCAGGAAGTACCCAGTTGCTCTAGTGCAGTAAATTAAAAGAGAGACGTATGAGTTATCACCATTTAAATTCAGCATGGATCACTTGAAAAATGAATATATCAAATAAAATGCCCTGGGTCCTGAACTGCTGCCTTGTGAAGCCTGGATGTTCTAGTTCTGCATTATACATCCTTGAACTTTTGTCATATTTTAATTTCAAGCACAGATGTGTGTAGTCCTAGTGATTGATCATTTCTGAACCTTCCTGACAGAAAGCAAAGCATTCTCAATCCTGTGTTTGTACAACGACACCTGGCAAGGGGTTATCCCTGTATTTTCCATGTTTTTTTCCTAACTTCTTTGCTAGTAGAGATAATAAGTCACTATTGATTAAACAGTTAATGATAAACACAATAAAAATACTTAGCAGTTCCAAGCTCTTCCTGGAGAGGAGAGGAAAAAAATTTTAAAAAGTTAATTTTAGCCTGGATTTGTTTCCCTACAAAGTTTAGGAATAGCCACACAAATTTAAGTAATGGAAGGGGTAAAGGAAAAAGCAGACAGCAGTTTTGTCTCCTCACCGAGTGAGAATAACAAAGGTGATTTAACTGCGTGCCAGTATTCTGTGGTCACCTTGCACAAGAGTAGTTGCAGCACAGCAAAGGAGACAGAGTTGCAGTTGCTGTACAGTGTAACAGCCAGGCCAAAACAAGCAGTGGCATTTTCTTCAGTGGGAATTTGAAAACAATAAGTTAAAACATTCCATCACTTATGATAGCATTAGATATTCAGCCCTGAAGTATAATAATGAAATAGATATGATCAGAATTTGTCTGAAAGTAATAGCATTTTGATGGATGTTTTTTGAGAGAAAAGAATGCTAGTTTGTGATTTTTGTTTAAAAATAGAATTTTCATATATGTGAGTTTATTTTCAAACAAAGTAATTGCTAAAAGCACTTTCAGAAGAACACTGTTATTTGCAAACCTTCCACTGGCCTCATCAGAGAGAACTGGTCTCTGAACAGCTTCACAGTCAGTCAGACTGACCAATCCTCTGTCAGTTTTTAATGTCTTACGGTCTAAAACCAGTTAAGGTTTATTTTCAGATCCCAAGCATAGAAAATATTTTGTTTTCCTTATCAGGACTTTCTCACAAAACAATGAACAAAATTCCATTGAGGATGTAGAAAAACATTTCATATATGTCTGGAAATGTAACATTTGCAGAGTAAGAAGCCAAGTGTAATCTTGCCTTGTGATCAACCAGTGTTAGTTTTGACAGTGTGATGCCTGCACGATTATCCATTTATCTATTTGGGTGCCTTATGTTTAGAGCAGAACATAGTTCAACTTTGCAAATGGAACAGGAATAAATTATTCTAATTTTCATTAAAACGTTTCTATTAAAATCTCAGCTTCTGCCAACTGCTACCCCACGGTGGTTTGTGAATGGTACCTAAAACAACACATGCAAGGGTAGCTTTTGTGATGAGACAAAAATGTGCTGCATCAATGGATGCTGTGAAAAGGGGAAAGTCCTAGAGAATTAAAGCAAGCAGAAGCTTATCCCTTTTGTAGATTGTTGTGTAGTTTCACTTTGACTAAATTAATCACATCTGGAGAAAAAACAGAAAAACATCACTAGTCAATTGTCCCCTTCCTCAGTAACTTCGGGGTTTTTGATCCTTTTTTACTGTATGTAGTACCCATGGTGGTTACTGTCTCTCTCTAAGCAGAGTGCATTTTTGGATAGTAATCAGATACTAGGAAAGTCTTTTAAGATGAGAGCTGTGAAAGCTACATCAGAGCTTTGGTATTACAATATAACCCTGGGTCATCTGCCTCTGTTGTCCATCACTTTCTGTTATCCAAAACATGGCCTTGCACCCTGATTTCTATTAATTATGCTGACAAGTCCCTTGAATTTCTGAAACCTGTTACCCACTCTTATTTAGCTTTCCCTATGGCATCTGAATAATCAGGACTATACTGTATTTCATTATTTTTCATAATGCTTTCTGCTTTTCAGAGGCCAAAAGCAGTCTCTCTCTCCCCACTTTGCAGAATGTATTAGACTATCCAAATAAATGAACCTAGACAGATAAGAAATGCAACCTGTCTCTGTCTCAAGTACTACTTCATACTGTTGTGTAATGCCAGCACTACAGATTTGGCTGCAGAATACAGTCAACACATTCAGCAAGAGCAAGATGAGTATTTTAATTTCCATATGTCTCATTATAAAAAAAAAAAAAATCCAAAACCAAAAAACAGGGGGTTGGTATTCAGAAAAGTCAAAACAATCGTCATCAAAGCTGTATCACTAGAAAAATGTCTACAAACTGGGGATGCACAGAAGGGTAGACTCTCCCCAACTGATGCAAGATTATCAGAATTACATGAATTCTATGTAGTTAAGGGTTCTATTCCATCTAATGGCTATCATTTGAAGCTCACAGATGAATTAGAAGGACAGGGCAACCTGGGGTGGTGCACCCTGAAAATCGAAAGCACCAGGAATCATCCTGTGCCTCAGGTTGTTTCTTTGTGCATAAAAGCATTTGCAGATTTTATGCCTAAAATTTGTTAAATCTCTTCTTGAGCTCCTCTGTTTGAATACATCCTGAGTTCAACAGTTTAATGGTGCAGTGTGGGGAATTAAGTATATATTTTCATTTGCTTTGTGTCCACTGTCTCACAATTCCACGGCCTGCCTCCTTGTTTCCTCTGTTGTGCAGAGCTGCCTGAAGTATTCTCAATGCAAGTCAGGATGTTACTGACCCCTGCCAGGTCATCGTGTGGTCAAGGCAGATAAGATGAAGTAGATAAGCTTCAAACTAGATAATGGGAAGAGAATTATATGTGCTGAATCCACCCCTGCATTTACTGTAGAGTGAAAGGAAAATCAAGTATACGGAACGGAATAGAACTGAGTAGGAAAATGAACAGCAAAGAGGAAGGAAGCCTACTGCTGGGACTGACACAGTCTAAGGATCACCTGTACTACAGCAAAGGGTCTCACTGCACAGTAGTCTCCATTGGCTCCATCAGAGTATAATAACAGAGTCATATTATCAGCCAAACATGTTGTGAGACTCCCCAGTTGTTAGGATGGGCATAGAGTTGTTAAAATGACCTTGCCTGGTCTGGTCAAGACATTGAGGATAACCTGTGAAACTTTGTATGCTAATCCAAGGCCCATTACAGGGGCAATAAACAGGGGTCCTAGAACACTGATGCTATCTATATATCAAATCAGAAATAAATGGAGTAACATTAACATAACAAAATAGGGACGATAGTTATAATGGGTTTGGAAACAGAAAGAAAGGCAGAGATGGCCAAGCTGCCTTGCTTGATGCAGCACAGTGAATGAGAAGGAGTAGGATGGATAAAATAGACTACATTTGTGTGAAATTGCTTAGAGAAAAGTTAATAAGAGATTCTATTGAGTAGTACTGGGAGTTTGTTATAGATGCTTCCCCCTCCAGGTTCAGAGTTGGATATGAATAGCAATTTCTGTAATGTTATTAGAGGAAAAGACAGACTAGTGAGAATTGTGTCATTAAGGTAGACTAGCTCCCAGGCATATGTTGAAAAATAAATGCAACCAATAATCCTAAGGCTCAGATGCTCCTTCAGGTGACAGGAAACACATTGGGCCACTAAGCAGTGAGGATAAAGTAGAGATTAAAGATGGGCTTGGCATGCTCCTTGCACACTTTGTCTTAGTGCTTAATAAGGGCAGTAGTTTCGGCTGTGGGGACAAATGTAGGGTGAGGGAGTGCAGAGAAAGCACAGCTGTATCTGAGGCAAAAGGACAATTTGGAACTGAATAAGATAAGACTGAAGAATTCAGACCGTCTTCACCTTTGGAGATTGCAAGTACAAGAATTTTTAATAAATCTGTCAAGATTTTATGAATGGGACTGTATGCTTTGACAACAATAAATGTACCACCTGTATGTAGTAAAGAGAGATAGGAGGAGAAGCAAAAAGGGAACTTGGCAATTTCAAGCCTCTGAATCTGATCTTTGTAACATGCAGCAGTTGTGGCCTCTCCAGGAAAATGCTTAGGCTGAAAAAAAAAAATCTTTCCTGCCCAAGAGAGCAAGAAAGCTGGAAAGAGCAGCCAGCCATAGGTAAGGCTAACTTCCTAACTGGTGCAGGAGGAAATATGATTCAGTGTATGAAAAAATGATGTGAAACAGTTTCCTGCAGTACCAGAAACCTGGACACAGTAACACCAGCTGTCCCTTCCATTGCTACCACCATAGGTATTTTCTGAGACCTTGATTTTTGAAGACAATTAAACATGAGTATTACTCTCAGATTAGAACTTTATCTACTGAAGCCAAAAAGAAGACTTTTGAAATGTACTTGTTTAATGTTCATGTGGGGCTCTCTAATCTTGAAAATATCCTTGGATGTTCTTTGAATATCTCAGTCTCAAATCTTTATCACACACACACACACACACACACACACACATATATGTATATATATATATATATTTATTTAAAATAAGACACATAATGCACCACTACCTTTAAATAAGAACTTAGTCAACTTTGTATTTGCATTACCTACTCTTATTCCAGGTACTGCAGGATGGTACAGCAAGTCAGGAGAGCTTTCTCTCAGGAGAGCTTTCTCCCAGAGTTCCCCAGAGAGCTCCAACCTTGGGATCTCATTTCTCTTGCCAACAGGCACTGAGGCACCAGCATCAGACATAAAAGTCTCAACACTTATTTCTGGATGAATCTCCAAAGAGATATCAAATGGCTGTTCCTACATCATGTACTTCACTTTGCCAGCAAGGCTTATAAAGAATAAATTAATACAGGGAAGTTGTGGTCACTGGGATGCAACAGCCAAAGAATACATTTTGTTCTCAAGAGACTCCATGTAATGAAACATGAAATTTTTTAATAATACAAATAGTGGCAGTTCTTTGCAAAACAAACCAACAAAAGCAGAAAAAAAAAAAAGCCACCACAGTTTTACTTTTCCCTAATCAAGCAGGGAATGACACCAAAAATCTGTATAAACAGGGCTGGACCTCCAGCAGCCTTGAGCCTGTCCTCTCACAAATCACACCACAAACAAGAACTCACTTGTGCAATGGCTGATCACTGCTTTTCAGGAGAGAATATGTGTATGTGTAAAGGGCTGGGAATGGGGGTCTTCAGCAAATATGAAGTATTTTCCTTTTCCCTCCTTGAACTGCTGTCCTCACACTGAAGCAGTGTCCTCTGCACACTCCACCCACATTACAGAGCTGGCAGCTCTTCAACAACCCTGTTCCCATCCCTTTCACACCTGGGGAAAGTGGCTGATTATACCTCCAGGTACACCTTGCAAAAAGGCCATGGATTTACCATTGTTTGAGAATGATACTTGCACACATTCCAATAGCTGACTGATTAAGAAAGTGTCAGTAGATGGATGCCAAAATACACGGCCTAGTTACTGGGTTTTGTGAGACCAATTAAAAAAGGGCGGCATTGTTCTGCATGACAAATGGCTTCCTCTAGATAGTCTTTACCTCAGTTCTTGGCATATATTATCTTTAATTACATTTGTCTCAAGGGAAGTCTGAAGTACATTTTTTCTCTCCAAGTGTGGCTTTTTTGCTTTATGTAAAACAAGCCTTTGCTTTATTTCTGAGGACTTCACCCTTCATCTCCCAGAATGTCGTGTGCTGTAAAGCTTCACCCTGCCCTCCTTACATTGTGTTTATAAAACAGAAAATGGCTACACACAGCAGCTTTGGAGCAGACCTAGAACAGGTGAAGAAGTGATTGAAGCCCTTACCCAAAATCTCTCCTTGTGGACATTCCAGGGTCCTCTGACTCTTGCTTAAGAGGTCTATCAGTGACACCATTTAATGTGCCATCAAAATACAGGTCCCTTGCTGGAGTCTTGGCTCTTAGACAAGGCAATTATAGGATTTTATCCCTTTAAATGATAGAGAGGGAACAGTAAAAAAAAAAAAAAAAGAGTTTGAGAGAACAATGTCTATGGAGCTACCAATTGCCACAACAAAATGAAAATCTGGAAAAGGGAGCAAAGCAGAAGGTTGCCAAGAGGAAGTATCCACCTGAGGCTGGCTAGTGATTAAAAGGAAGTTAAAAGAGAGCACACTAAGGGTTCTGGTGAAAAGCAAGATGTCGATAAATGTTTCAGATTACAGGGTATGGCAGACTGTGAGAGGAGGAGAGAGAAAATCAGCCAGTGCTTCTCTCCTCCCTTCCTCCACTGACTTAGGTTAAAAACATCTGCAGTTCTGCTGTAAATAATTATTGCCAATAATTAATAAGCCTTTGCAGAGACTCTCATGCTCTTAATCTGCAGAGCTAATTATGAAAAACAAAGCAAAGTGTCTAAATCAGTGCAACTAAGTGATTAAAGAATGAGCACAAAATCTGCTTGTAAAATAAGATAAAAGTTTTGTTTTAAATTTTAATAGTATAAAGGGCAAGGGAAACAGACAAAAAAAATAAATTTTGCTCATTTTAAACAAAACAAAAAACAAAGGTTACCTTTCTGGTAGGGTAAAGATTTGGAAATGAGACCATCTGAGTTCCTGGGAGATCTGGTACATTTGAAGGTAGAAGGGTAATCCTCCAAAAAGGGGAGGATCTTCCTACTGAGGGATAGTGCCTCTCAGTTCACTTAAATAGTGTTTTGCCTTAAATTGTGTTCTTCATCCTGTTGACTTCAGTGATCCTCTAGATATGCTGAGATATTTTCATGGCTGAAATTAAGGCTAAAAATTTTTCCTAACACACATGCTGAGGCCTTCTAGCAGTGTGGAACAGGCTAAGCTACGTGCCCTAACCCAGGTGGGAAGGCTGTGGCAAAACTTGGGCTTTAAAACAATTCTATGAATTCTGGGTTTGGATTTAGAGACTTTTTTAGATATATATTTATATTTTACTCTATTTTAAGAAGTTCCTTGCTATTCATTCACTGGTATCCAGCCCTTTCCTTGTGTCTCCCACAACAAATATACTTTGATAAGGAGAAAATGGCTCTGTAAACCTTCAATAAACTACCAGCTCCAGGCTATGGATGTAAGCAGAGGAAAAAGGCAAAACACAAAGGCATGTAAAGAAACACTAGTAGGAAACTCAATTCAGGTTGAGAAATTCTGATATATTTTTTCTGATCTTTTAGTTCCTTCCTTATAGATAACACCGTTAAGAGAACATTGTTGTTTCTGCAAACATCAGAGCCTCAAGAAATTGAGAGTGATGGCTAACAGATAAAAAACAGAGCCCAAATTTCCAAAAACGTGGCAGCTCCCATCAAATGCACACATAGCTCTGCCAGGAGCCTAATTGACTTTGGAGTTGTTTTGTGGTAGCTGGGGAGGCACCAGGCAGCAGCACAGCTGGTGAGGTTTCAGGCAAATTGTGATTTTACCTATTTATTTTCTCTCACAAACTTGTCATTCCTAGAAAAGGGGTAATATTTTTAAGGCAATTTCCATAAGGAAAAAGGGAAGACTTTTTTTTTTTAAAAAGGCTTTAACTTGTTATTTGAGATGTTTACACATCTCTCATAGTCTATGATGAGTCCTTTAGGGATCCAGATCACTGGAGAGCAACTTATCAAATGCTCCTTTTGCTGCTAGGACAATAAACTCATTTTACTGATCAACAAAGTTGATTCCCTTCCTAGAGAATTTAATGCATCTAATATGAACTCCACGTGGAGTTTCTAGGGCAAGTTGCTTCAAAACTCAGACATGAAGCTGTGAAAGATATTCCCAACATTTTCAGAGTCATCAGTACCTTTCTTCTTGTTCAGACTCTTAATTTTGTTCCTAGGATTCACAATTCAAAAATAGCAGAACAAAAACAGGTCACTACGATTTTTTTAAGTGTATCTCCTGAAATGGGAACAAGAAAATGAAGTCTGCAATGGAGACTTGGGAAGAAATTCACCCTTTTTGGATAAAAGGTACCTCTTATAGGCATAGATCTTTGTTAACAACATTTAATGCATTACAAAAGGTTTACAGATGCTCTTGCACTGCATACAGTGTCCCAATGAAGCAGAATTCATCCAGAATCACTTCACTGAATATGTGATACCCCAGGAGACAAAAAGTGAGTCCACAGTAATGCTATGATTTAGAGTGTGTTTTTATTTATTCCTAAATGTAAAGTACTTGGGTAGCGAACAATTCTTCTGCAGGGAAGAGATGTACAATCACGTGAAACTAACAACACATTAAGTTGACAATTACTGGAATCCTGCTGCCTCTTATTGCTCTGTGTATAATAACTAGGCAAATATATTCAGATCTGGCATGGGTTTGCACTCATTCCATGACTGTTCTATTTCTACCTGCATGGTCTAATCCACTTAAGAGAAGCTAATGAAAAAAGGTCTGATAAATCCCTACCTAGAATTTGTAATTAGTTTGAGCTTTTTGCAGCCCACAATCCTGTTAGTTTAAAGGTAAATCAGGCATCTCCCCATAGGCTCCAGACACTATGGAGACAGAGTTCACATTCCATTAAGCAGGACAAATGCTGGGGTGATCTTTGCACAAAGGAAGCAACGTCATTCCACCTCTCCCAGCTATATCCACCTCAGAAATGGAGGTGGCAGAAGGAAAGCATCCAACTTAAACCCAAAGTGGCTGAGCAGTGGCAGGAGCAGCATCAGAGCTCTTGAAACAAGAACTTTGATGGGTTCTTGAAAGTGTGTGCTTTGTTGTAATGGCCATGACCACCAAAATTAGACAGCCTTTGAATGCTGTCAGGCATTTCTTGGCAACTTTCCTTTCCCCCTGAATTGTTTGTTTCATAGATTTTCCTGGAAGTGCTAGAAATTACTACAAGCTTTGTGTATTCCCTGGGCCATGCCTCCAAGGCAGCCTCTAACTCCTGCTCAGCCAATCAGCCCAAAGCAAATCTTTTTCTCCAGCTGGTATAGCATCTGCTCTAGCACCATGAGAGAGGAAAATTCTCTTTTTCTAAGCACAGTGAAGGGGGCTTTACATCAGTTTCAATAACAGAAAGCATCTGATCCCTTTTCCTCTGCCCTGCTCCGTCTTGCATCCTTCCCACTAGTGCAGATGTGCCCCTTGGTGCCTCATCAGCCTGGCTGCATTGAAGCCCTGAACACGCAGCTGATCCTCCCAGCTCAGCACAGTGCTGCAGCCCCCACATTACAGCCCAAACTGCTGCAGGCTACACAATCAGTATGTGCTAAACATCAGTTGCCTCTCACCAAATAAAGCCAAGATGAAACCCAGCCCTTGAAGAAAGAGGGGGAGTATCTCCTGGCACACAAGGGAAATCAAAAAACAGTCACTGCCAATTACAGCTTTATTAAGATGGAGCAGAAGAAAGGTTTATCATCACTGAGCCAGATTAGACACAATATTTCCTTCAACTTTTCTTTTCTGTCCTACCTGTTGTTTTTAATACTGAAAAGTAAATTTTGCCAGACACAGAGATTTCTCTCAGAGGTTGGTGAAGCCACAAAGTGAAAGCCTCCCTTGTACCCATGCTGGTGAGTAGATGCTACAACAGCTATGCTGGTGTGAAGGAGGGAAAAGAAGCCTTCTTTTTTTCTGCCCCTCAGTAACTCCTGGCCTATCTCACTGTTGGTCTGCACAGCCCAAAGCACAACAGATCCTCTAAATGTGGATCTAGAAAAGAGGGGGAAAGTTTTTCTTCTCTGCAGACCCCATGCCAAAGAGGGGACTGTAAATGGCAAAGAGGGACAATGTTCCCACTGGAGTCCTTGCCTATCACCAAAGCCAGTAAATGCTTCTTCCTCAAATACAGCAGGATTTGTGTTCACTCATGACAGCTTTCCTCCCCAGTAGTCCCAGTGATGTGGACCCAAATTCAAAGCAGAATCAAGCTGTTTAGGTGAGACTAATGCTAGCAGGCAGTGTGGGTCTCCAGGGTGTTTTTCCACCATTCATCCATGCCTGATGGCCTTCCTGAAACCCCTCAACTCTGTTCTAGAAGGCAGGATTATTTCTTCAAAAACAGAAAAGGAAGTAATCAGTTCCTTGGAGGTACCAGCAAACCCTACCCATCCCTATCTACCCATGGTGGTATCTCCACCCTTTGGGGAAGGTCCCAGCAGTGAACAAGCACTGTCACATAGGAAGAGATCTGAAATAGAGGCATCCCAGCAAGAGTTTCCAGGCCAGCGTCTCTCACAAAGGAGAAGTGTGTTTCTCCTTGATAAGCCCTGAAAACTTTAACTTTTGCATCCAGGACTTTGGGTTGAATGAATACCCTTGAATCCACATCCTTTTTCCTGAGCAGCTATACTATGTATATACATGACTTTTCCTCCCTTACCAGTTTGGCAAAAAGCCCTGCAAGGGCAAAAACAACATAAAAAGGAAAAGAGCTGTTCTGCTCTATCTCAGTATCTTGCTGAAAAAAAACCTATCTCAACACCAGGCAGCAGAAAGAAAAAAAACCTATAAGACTACTGGTGTTGGAGTTAGTAGCAAGTGTGCTATTTAATTCAGCTTGCCACATTTTCTCCATCTTCTCTGCCCATCTCACCAGGGCACTGCTTATCTGGCCTGTGGGATGCAGGAAGGAGATTTCTATCACTGGGTCCTTCCAGGCAGGCCTCTCCCTTCATGTCTTCACTTCAAAGCACCTGACTTTAGCAGAATGCTGGGCTACAACTGCCACCAGGGTCAGCAAACACGACAGCAACCACAGGCTCTGTCACTTGCTTCAGAGAGCAAAAGGTGCATAGTCAGGGAGCAGAGGTATAACACAGAGGTTTGAATTATAAATCACTCCTTTAAGGGGCTTTCAAAGCCCAGAAGAGGGCTTAAATTTAGTGAGGTTAGCTGATCCAGGAAGATACCAAATTCCATCCAAATTTCCTGGGAGAAAATGGCAGCAGTGAAGGCCTTACCTCTATTCCCTGTCTCCCCAGAGAGAGCAGCAAACACTGGCAGTGAGTTTTGCCTCCGTTTGCCTCTGGCCACTGTCTGCCAGTAAGTGGGGTATAGGACAGGAGACACTTCGCTGGGTGAACCTGCCTGGTTCCAACAGCTCCAGGCTGGCCAACTAATGCTGTGAGGGCCAAAAGCTTATAATTATGGAGCAGAAGAGCTCCACAAAGCCAGCTTAAGCTAAGTGTTTCAGAGCAAAATGTTTCACCACAGGCTCTGAATCAGCCCCAAATCTCACACCGTTGGAATACAATGCACAAAACGGTCACAACTTGGTGTTCGTGCAAAGGCAGCATAAAGTGCAGTGCCCTAAAAATGCTCCCCACCTGCCTGCTCTCTGAGCCTTTACTTCACTGTGTCTCAGTGACTGGGAGCTAAGGCACCTTGCTGGACACATGGAGTCAAACATCTGGTTCCTCCTGAGCAACAGCAGAGATCAAGTCAATATAGGATATAGTCCAACAGTTTCATAGAGTTTTAGGACCAAGATGGAGCTTTTTTAATAGATATCTTTGGTAACTCTGCCAAAACTAGACAGAGTAAGCAGGCATCTTCCTGATCCAGTTGAAACATACAGGGTTCCTGAGCTCCAGAGCACACTCTCCTTTCCACTTTCAGTTCAAAAAGCAATCTGACACAGGCAATGTCCCAGGCATTGACCTTTCTATGCCATGAGGTTATCACAGGCCCACAACTCAGCAGTAAAAAGCCAAATCTGACCTAGCTCTGATATCAAACTCTGGGAGCTCCCTGACAGTTCCAGGACACCCTATGATATTCAGAAATAATTGAACAAGGTTGTTAAACTGGGTGACTGGAGCTCTCTCCCAGCCCAGTATTCTCTGGTAGAGACTACAAACAGGACAACTTCTATCAGCTGTGCATTAGACAGCTCGGGTGCCACAGGGGCTATCCCAATATCAGCAGATGGAGCAAGACTCATCGACCAGTCTGGTTTGGTTTAGGGGTTTTTTTTCACCACATTCTCTAGCACAGTTTTTTGCATGTGCCAGTGAGCTTTTGCTGAAGCTTAGGAAACAGACTGGACCTATGGACATCTGCAATTTATGAGGAAGAGAAGTTTTGGCATTTTGCCCCTAGGCCAAGAAGAACAGTTCCTTTCTCATTTCATTTTTTACAAATGTAACCTGAGAGTCCAGCTGGCTTCACTAGATTCTGAACAATGTCTTAATTCACATGTCTTTGTCCAGCTGGAAGAAACATCTGGCCAGCCCCATGCAGAAGGTCACCAGCCAGCAGAGCAGGCTGTGCCTTCAATCCCTGACCCGCTCCAGTCACACAGTCCAAAGATGGAAAGGCCTTCTACTGACACCTCCGAGCTCAGCTGGTTGGTTGTGACCAAAGGAAGTTACAGCCTTTCCCTGAGCTGATCAGATGGCAAATCTGAGGGGACACTAACCTCCAGCCCTTGTGACAAGAAGCTGGAGAAGGGTTGGGAGCCACAGCATTTTCTGGAAACCTCTGTGTAGAGAGCAGCTGTCAATCAACATCCTTAATTGGTAGTAACAACTCTCATCACAGATTAGTGCCTCAAAAAGCCACCCTCTGTGACAGGGAGAGCTTTTATGGAGGAGGCCGGGGAATGGATAACATGTAAAGATCCTTTTGATGGGCTCAGGGTTAACCACCATTACCATCAATTATTCAGGGTTCCCATGCAGACGTAAGGCAAATAAGGTATTAAAAATTTACATCTCTTTCCCTCCACTCCTCCTTGGTATCATCACCCCTTAAGCATAGCTGGTGAATGTGAGCATTTACTGTTAATTAGCTGTAATGATAATTGCAAAGAAACTACAAATGCCTTGACTGGGGAGAAATGATATGTCTCTCATTAAATCCAGACTAAGAGAAATTTCTTCAACTTCTTCTCTTTTATTCCAAAATCTCTGATCCCACATTAATTTAAGATTTATTACAACTGAAGATACAGGGCTACATATTGGTCTGCTGAACACCTCTAAAGGCTGTGATGACCATGTGATTTATGCCATTTTAGGAGTAGAGTAAGTCTGCTATAATATATTTTTATTTTTTAGACATTTTGGTCTTTCAAAAATTAATTAGCTATAAAAAAGGAATAAAAGTAATCTCTATGCATTATTTCTATAAAATGTATGTATATTGAATGAACAGTTTTCATCCTCTGTATGACTTCATTTCACACTTACTGAAGTTCAGGAGAGTAGTATCAAACTAGTCCGCCTCAGTATTCATTTATATGCAGCTTACCTTTCTGGCCACTAGTAGTGTGAGCTGCTCTGGTATATAATAGCTTACAGGCTTAGGAGTCTTCCAGACTCCCTTTAAGTTCAGGAAATCACAAATCTGTAACTGTTCAGAATAAATTTCTAACTTCTTTATCAGCTAGAAATGCTCAGCTCAGTGAGAGGTATGCTGAGCAAGGTGGTAACACTCACAGTGCTGTTTCTTCTAATTCCGATTTCCTTACAAACTGTCACTTGTATTGCACATCTATAATAGAGCTGATAAAAAATTTTCCATATTTCTTTCTTTCAGTTGGAAAAGGCTGACTGGATCAAAGCAAAATGCTTTATGGCAGTCTTAGCAGATCATACCCAGTATAGCCAATACACCTATGATAAAGCTATTCAGCTGAACTTCTCATACTCAGTGGAGCTCCCCAGGCTACAGAGCCAGTCTTTTTCTGTGGCTCACTGAATATTTTATTATTTATACTAAATGGAACAGCTTCAGGAGAGAGGTGGAAAATGCCTTCTATGCCAGGATGACAAATAGGCCAGTAATTCATTCAAGGCTTTACTAATTTTTTTTTAAGTGAAACTTGGGCTTTTTCATTTTAACAATTCAACTGTGTCCCAGCCAGGGTATCCCAGCAGTCAGAACAAAGAGAATAAAATATTATTTTCAGTGTGCACCTGGCTGGTCACTGCTGTGTGCTGCAAAGTAACCCTGTAGGCATTACCAAGCTGTTTCATTTTGCCCACTTGCATCTGACACATGAACAATGTAAAAGTTGTGAATTCTCTGAGAAACAGGGGGAAATAGATTGGACTGAGCATATTTGCAGTTTACAGATGCTGCTGAGAAAGGGCTGTACTTATATTGCTTTGCATTTGTCCCCTGGAGAGAGAAAGGGCCTTGAGACATTGTGAGGGATTGCTGCTCTCTCCTGCTGACCTCCACACTGAACAGGCAAATTGCAAAAGCTACCAGTCAGCTAAAACACAATTTCATTGGGAAAAGGGGTAAATCTGCCAGGTGGAAAATGGGAGAGTAGCAAAACATTAAAATGGCCATGATTGCCAAGAGGAGACAGCACATATAATCCACAAAAGACTGTTTTTAAGTTTGGCTTATGGCAGGTGACAGTTGTCAAGAAATCCATGCCTTCTTATCACTTTGTTTGTTGCACAAAATGCTGGAGTGATACACCAAAATCAGTGAGGCCACCTTAAATGGATTCATCTGCCTCCTGAGAGCCCTGTACACAGCATTTGCTGCCTTTTCCAGCAGGACTTGGAGAGAAGAACAGTCTATGCTTAAATTTGCAATTACATTGTAGCTCTTCCTTGGCTTGCCCTGAAAAGACCCTGTTGAGCAGCTTTTGGCTCCTGGACACTCCACCACGCAGAAGTTTAAGGTCCAGAGAAGAATAAGAACCCCCTTTGATTCATCTGGGCAATTCAGCTAAGCTCTGTCTTTCAGCACACAGAGAAAACACCCATGAACCTGCAGTCATGTTTAAACTGCTGTCTAAAGCCCTAGTTCAGCAAGGTGCTTAAGCACATGTGTACTTCAGCTGGACTGAAACCTGCACGGGGGTTTGAGTGGGTACAGTAACTCATTCCTTTCTCAGGGGTGTTGCAAAGTCAGTGCTGTTGGGTAAGCACCAGCTGCCAGGAGCAAGGACCCTATTGCACCCCATCACCACCTTTTACAGCACCTTAGAGAGACTCAGGCATTTACATTAGAGGAAGTGATGAATGGATTGCTAAGGCTGCCAAGTCACAGGCCCACTCAGTGCTGTACCAGGCCCTCTTCTTTAACACCTGACAAGGTACACCAGCTCTTCTCTGTTGACCATCCTGGAAGCCAGTGTCTGACTGCAGTGTCCTGCAGCCACGTGGTCTACGTCAGTTGTGACTCTTGAATTTAAACCCTAGAGTCTGATACCCATCCTAGGCAAGTGTATGCCCTGAGTTGACAGGAGCTACTGTCCTTTTCTATCGCAGCACAGGCCACAGCACATGGCACAGTCCAGACAGCCACAATACACTGAGTGTCACCATACAATATCAGAAGGTTTCAGCCCATACAGAGTAACCATGCCTCATCAGAAGGCTGCAGGCATCTGCCTGTCTTGTTCTTCAGCCCAACTTTTCATACCCCTCATGTTCATGCATTGCACCAGTGTGCCCTCTGTTCCCTTTGGTGGTTGCTCAGTGCCCCTGGGCACTCCATGGCTCATTGCTGTCACTGCTGCTCACTTGCTTCTCACAGCTGTGCCCATTGGGGATGAGGCTTTGCCTCAGCCCCATCCCAATTACCACAAACTGTGTGCCTACACTTTTCCACATCTCTCTATCACATATTCATTAGCCTAGGAAGGAAATGTTTTGTTCTCATATTTTTTTCTGCAGATTCCAGCTTTTCTTCCAGAACAAATAACTGGAAATAAGAATGATTGCAGCACTCACAAAATGGTATTCAAATGAGAAATCAAAATCTGTAAAGTTATACTATGTAAATTGTATAGCCTTCAACTTTGCAGAGTACATTTTTGAAGAATGCACACAAAATAAAAATTATCTATTAGAACTAATTAATCTTTCAATTTACTTTCCTTGTCATCTGTTTAAAAGTCAAAGGTAGGTTTGCCTTATCGGAGCAATATGTTATTCTTTTTTTTTTCAAAGCAAGCCCTGAGTCACCTTGCAATAACATATTACAGAGAACATAATAGAGGAGAAAGTGAAGAAGCAAAAAAGGATGCAGTGTATTTCTCCAGATAATGTAAGTGTATACTACATATTCATAAACAGTATACAATGACATTAACTAGGAAGTAAATACTCTCATATGGAGTGTTCTTTAATGATGATGAAAGGGAAACCCAGGGCTTCCTAGGGGGTTGGTGTGTTCTCATTTGTAATCATATCTGTCTTCTCACCATGAAACATTTTAATCTTCAACTAGTTTTATGGTTTTGCAAAGGCTTTTTGCAAAAAAAAAAAAAGGTCATAAAGGTGGTGAAAAAAGGGGAAACTTGTAAATTTGTTTGAACCCAGTGGTTAAAATGGAAATGCCGAACCCTGTATGAAACTTGTCTATTCGGCAGATCATGTCTACAAAGGATCAGTATCTCTCTTTGACATTTTTAGAGGTGTCACTGTAGTTATCCAGGCACATTATGACCATTGATTGTCCTCTGAAGACTCATTTATTTCAGCAGAGCTGTGTTGGTCTGCCTGGCTGCAGGACAGCCTTCAATTCTCAGGCATAACATAAAGCAAGGCAGGCTGTAAACAGCCCACCAACAAAAGAGTGTCTTTTGCTTAAGCGGGAAGTTTGTTAATTTAACTGGAAAACAAATATGTACCACAAAGAAAAGAGTTGTACTATAGTGCAAGAAATCTGCAAATAAGGTCTTCATACAGGCCATGGGGGGAACAGTGAAAACCCCAGGGCATAGTTCTGCCTAAAGCCAGCCCTGTTTGATAACACGAACTGTAATTTTTACTTGTGATTATATCCTGCATTAACAATAACGTGCAAGGCAATAGAAATCCAAGTTTGTTTCAGCACCATTTTTCCTAAGTATGTAGAATATTCAAAAAGTGATGTGATATTTTAAATGCATTGCTCCCTGTCCTTCCACATCATCCCAAAAGTCTTGGCAAAGTCTGTATCTAGTCCTGAGAGAATTGTTTGCCTGTGACATTTTTCTCAGTCTGTGTTGAAGAACAGGTGTGAGAACATCACCACGAAAATTCAGACCACAGTGGAGGAAAAGTCTCAATTTAAGCTTGCCACTCAAGAGGGATGGCAAGGTAAGAAAAACATGTAGACAATTAGGTACAAGCTTCAGCTGGTGCCAGGTGGCTCAGAGGTTGGCAGAGTGAAGGCACAGCACACCAGTTTCTAATACAAACCTGTCTGCATCACAGCCAGCACCTTTGGTTGCCATTCCTGAACAAGCTGCTGTAGCTGGATCTACCTGGGAGACTGCTGTAAGTCCAAGACCAGAGTAAACTCTGCAAATTTACAGTAAAAAACTTTTACTGCTGTCTCACTGAGTTGTTCAACAGCTTAATTTGAAAGCCAAGTCCATGTTATAGCATTCAGGTGTACTGACAAGCTGCAGGAAAGAAAATTGCAACATATATAGACATCATTCTTCTGGCAATCCTCTTCTGTGTAAATGAAGTTACACTGGCAAAATAAACATTTTGATGGAAAAGTGCCTGTCCTTTAAACAAATAATTTATAAATGCATTTGTGGCTGAAATTGCATTTCATCAAAACAGGAAAGAACAAAAGAAAAATGTTACCACTTTGAAAGCTTCAGGACTACATTCCCTGAAGTATGTGAGGACTTTTTTTAATTTTATGCAGGGAAATTGTTTTATTGAAAGTATCAGTCTTTAACTGCACACTTAACTACTTGTTCCGTCATACTTCCAAGAAACAGAAATAGAAAAAGGATAAATATGTAATAGAAAAACAAAATAGAAAAAGGGGCATCCCAGAGTGGAGACACTGAATGAGTTGAAGAATACCTGCATGAAATCAAACTGGCCTCATTCCCTCTCAGAGAAAGGCCCTCAAGCCATGTGCTTTAAAATGATCAGTACTGTTTTCTACAGAAGAGCAGCAAATAGGTGTTCCCTTCAAGCAGAAATTAAACCCCATACTTCTGGCAGAGCAGGGACACAGAAGGGTTGTCCTAAGTGTATGGGTGATAGCAAAAGATCAGTCAGATGAAATAGAGAGGAGACATTAAACTGGTGAAACAGAAGAGGTGAAGCAATAAAGATCCAGATTCTGAGAAGGATTTAGGCACCCAGTTCCTATTTCCTAGGAAATGCCTAAGGACATGCTACAAAGCCTGCAGAAGATCTGCCTCTGGTTTTTATCACCTCTGGACCTAAAACAAAAAAACTCCAACAAATCCAAGAGAGAAAATGACCTGTGAGGAATTAAGCTCTGAAATTCATTTGTAAATCTCTTCCATGTACCTTAGCAAGGTCCCAAATAGTCCCAAGTGTTCAATGATAGCACCCAGGGATGTGACTTCTTACCTTGCACAACCGGGCAGTTGTGATAAAAGACCATTTTTATTTCCATTGTAAAGAAAAGTCAATGTTCATTTGTTTGGGAAGCCTCCCTGACAGAAAGCTTTATCAGCCATGAAATTAGCCCTTCATGCTCTCTTAAACCAATAGGCCAGGACAGAGTCACCCACTGCACCTGATGCTTGCAGTTAGTCCTGATTAGCAGCCCCTCATGGATTTCAAACAGCAGCCTCCTTAAATGCAGGCTGTAAAACTTCACTGGCTGCACTAAATCAATAGGCAGGCGAGAGACAGGTTTGGAGAAGAGATGGGGGAAATAAACAGACACTAAAACTATAACATTATTATCTTTTTTGGCAAATAGCCACCAAAATTGCTCAATATACTGTATAAACAAAAACTTACACTCACACACATACAGTCTGTCTGCTAGAGAAAAAAAGAAAAGGAAAATATACCTTAAATAATATGTTCATTCTCTTGGGCAAATAAGAAGCAAGCAGTTATATTTAGCAAGGTAATAAAACTGTATTGTAAAGCCCAGGAGACCCATTACAGCAATGCCCTCTGCACTCTCAGTGCTTGGGGAATTCTTATGTATTTGCCTATGAGAGCATTGCTGGAGACTCCTAAAGTGCCACCAGGAAGCCCAGGTGAGCCTGCAATCTCTCTGTAGGATGTGACCATTAGCTACTGAAAACTTCACGGGGTGCTATCACAAGGATCACATCCCTGCACTACAGGAACTGCGAACCCTGAGGATACCACAGCAATTTATAAACTTAGTGATACAGAAAAGGAAATAGAAAACTGATCTTGGGAATGCTCCTGCATGGGAGCAGATCCTTTAAAAAAGGGAGAAAGACTAGATCTATTGTGTGTTAGAGCTGTCAGGAGGATCAAAAGCACCTGGTGCAGAATCCATGGAAGGACGAGCACTGATGGGGTCAATTCCCTACTGACATCACACAAGAAAATGACAATACAGCATAATACAGGGAGAAAAGGAAAACAGAGGGTATAGGTTTCATGTCATCTAATCTTCTACATCAGCTCAAGCTGAACTCATGTCCCTTTCCTGAAAGAGGAAAATAGGACTCCTTAATTGGAATTCACCCAAGTTATATTTGTATGGAATTATTTTTGCTCTGAAAATATCTGTTTCTGTCTACTGATTCCAACAGAAGTATAAGCCAAAATCCATTTAGAGTGGCAGTGACAATGGGAAGGACAGACTGACACAGAAAAAGTTCTCTTAATGCACAGAGTTATTAGAAAATGTGCTATTTTTTACAGTTCTCTTTGGATAATCCCACAGAATGGAACGGAATTAATTTATTTCTAACAATAATATATTAGGTAGGCTTAAAAATTCCCCTCTCTCAATCATGTGGGAAGTACCTTCAGAGGGAATTTACTTTGATTTAATTTCTCTTCCATACCACAGAAATCTTCCTTGTAGATTCAGATCAGAACCAGGGATATTCGAGAAAGAATCTGAATGAATTTTGGCCACACAATGATAGGATTGCTTTTTAAAGAATAATGAAGTCATCTGAATGGAATGAAACAGGATGCACTAGGGGTAGGCTAAAATTTGAAAAAGAGGGAGTCATTCTTGGATTTGGTGAACACTTCCACATTTGTGACTGCAACCAAGGCTTACAGCAAAGTCAGCATCCTGAAAACCCCATGGACAGCTCATTATATACATATACATCCATATCATGTACTAAAGAGTACAGCAGGGGCAGAGTCTGTGAATGTGGGAGCTTGACACTTCTGCTACTAGCTCAGCATTCCCCTCTGCTTCTGTGCCCCCATGTGTAAAATTAGGATAATAATATTGCTTTCATCTTCCTCACCATGGTGTTGTGACTATTAATTAGTTTGCATATGCAGAGACTTGGATAAATGCTAAGTTTTAATCGGATCTTGATGAGCTTGGGGAATGCAGCAGGGTCTGCGCTGAGGGTGGAAGAGCAAGTCATACTGATCCCATCTGCCTGGCACAGGATAAAGCCAATGGCATTGCCTCACCACAGTCTGCCTCCTCACTCCCCTCCAGGTGACATCTCTGGCTGTCAATGCAGGCATTCCAGTTTTTTGGACATCTGATTCACAATACCTCTGGCCTCCCTAGCTGATGGGACATCTCTCTGGCAAAGGACTGGTCTCTATTTCTTCCAAAAGGAAGGACACAGTTTGGAGCAACATTCACCAAAGTGCTCCTATTACCTCACAAACTTGCTAAATTTCTTGCTGCCAGATGTTCACAGGTATGAAAAGTAGGATTTGGTTCCACACAGTATTTTGAAAGTGTATGATTAAGTCAGATGGGCAGCATCTCTTCCACATCAGCTAAAGTAAGCTAGTAAAATGGCATGAGTAAAACTCTGCCAAGGTTTTGCAATTTTGCATCACAATCTTTGCTCCTCTCTTGGGACCACTTGCTTTCCCCTTCCCCCATTTGTTGTTTAGTTGGGTGGTTTTTTGCTAGCAAGATTTTTTAATAATTCTGTGGTGGTTAGTCCCTTTTGAATGGAACCAAATATTTGTTCTGTTTTCTCCAGGACTGTTGCCTGTTGTATAACTACTGGGATGAGCAGTCATTTTGCTGCTATCTCTTTGTCCAGGTCTGATATTCTGGAATCAATGGCACTGCAAAGGACAAAACTCTCTCAAACAAAGTGTGATTCTTCAACCAGCACAAAAACAAATTCCACAGGAACTCAAACACAACATTCAGAGGTGGACCTTTGGACCCTTTTACCTTGGACAGGTAAAACAAGTGCTTTTGTTTTGTTTGTGGGTGGAACAGAGAACTCAGGAAAGGCAGAAACATAACCCCCTAAATTAATGATGAATCCCAGTACTCAGAGATGTGTCTTTTAAGCAACCTTTGGTAATTGGCCTCTTGGTAGCATGTAGCTAACATCCTGAAATAATGGAACAGAAATCTGCATCAATCAACACAGCATGAAGCTCCTTGTTCTCCAGCAAACACATATTCCTGCTAAACACTGGTGGCTGTTTGTCCTAAATTTAACACCAATTAGGGCCTGATCCTCAGTTCTGCCTGAAGGGATGAATGTCCTCCATACCCATCCAAGTACATCAAGAAACACAGAAATATCTCAGCAGCTCTTAGAAGACATTCTGTAGAGTCTGACCCTTAACAGTTTGATAGCTTGAATGCTAGCATTGCCCAGAGCACCTACACTGATCAACAGTCAGACATCCTTGCACATTTATATACAACAAAACAGAGAGAAAAATATTCTATTGCTGTGCTCCTGAGGATCTCAAGAGCCAGGAAATCTGCAGCAGAGTTAAGAGGGGTTAGAAAGAGGAAAAAGAAGAGGTGGCGTTGATGCAGGGAAGCATAAATAATTGGTGTGAAGATTCCCTTCATGTCAGAAAGACAAACTGGGCTAATTTTCCATGAGTACCCCAAGAGGAATAGAGTCTCATTTTATTTCCGCTAGGGAAAAGAGGTGATTCTGCCATGCTACTCCTTTTCTGGTGTAAAATGGAAAGAAAGTTTCTCATATCTCCATCAAGACATTTTTCTAGACTGAGAATGCAGAAGGGAGATTGAGGTTTACAACATGCACCACAGTCTGTCCCTGCCTCTGTCCTCAGCAATCACCAAATTGTTGCCAGGTCTCTCTGCTGCTACTGGTGAAGACCCCCAGATTCTATTTACATCCCTTCAGATTCAGCCCTTTCTGTCCATAGCAACTGCAAATTACTTTGGTGAAAGAAAACACATGCTGTAGGAATGGGCAGCACCTTTACCTTTGACCCAGCTCACTTCTCATGGGAACAGCCTACTACAAGGTAAAAGAGAGCCATTCTCAGCAGATGTAACTCACACAGCCAAGGAAGCAGCAGCCTGCAAGTGCCGTACGGTGAGCCGCACACAGACAGCGAGACTGTCATTGAGATGGAAAGTAAAATCAGGTCCTCTGAACTGAGCTGGAATTTGTGAAAATACAGAGGCCTCGAGGGGTGAAAAGGCCAGACCTCAGTGGTGCCATCAGACAGGGAGATATGTCCATAATCTCCATTGTATCTGCTAGGGCTTTACTGTCACAGAGGAGAATATCCTGCACCAGACTCTGCTCTTCCCAATCTGGGAAAAAGCAAGAAATTGCCATTATCTCTCGTCCATCATTTTGGCAGCTGATAAGGAGAGGGAATACCTTGCCAGCCTCTTATCTTAGCCCTCTTAGCTTTGACGGACCTGAGCACAGCAAGTCTTGCTCTGTGCCTTCCAGCAGAAACCAGCACAGGTCAAGTCTTAGTGGCTTTTGGAGGCAGCAAGTTCACCACCTCTGAGAGGCAGGCAAAGAAGCCCCACTGAGGTCACAAATGGGGTTTCTTCCATTGTCAAATCAAGACAACTCAGATGAAATGCACATAAATCAATGAATTATGACTGTCATTCCTGTGCATCAGAAAGAAAAAAAAAGACTATTTCCTTAATTTCTTATCCTTTTCTGGGATTTAAAACAGGCACAACTGCAGTGCTTTCATTTTTGCTTGGAAATTAGAATATTCAGTGTAAATTAAGAACCAGATGAAAACTTCCCAGTAAAGCAATAGGCTACAGGAAAGTGCTGATCTGACAAAATGTAAATAACTTGATTGCAAATTTTATTAATAACTTGATTGCAAATTTTCACGGGAAAAATTTTGCCTATGTGAGGTCAGATGTCTCATTTCCTATCCATCTAAAAGTGAGTGATATTTGAAATGATATCATTGATGATAGGGGTAAAATATTATCTTTTTGCCATGGTCAACCTTTATATAAATTAAACATTTGAACAAACTTGGAGTGAAACCTTTTGAGAATATACTTTCCAGAGCATGATAAAAAATATATATTATTGCAATAACAAAACTTAAACATATATGACAATAGTATCAAAAGAGTGGTGGTAACATTACTTCCATATTTACTCTTTCTTTTATAACTTCAGAGGATCTGGTCTTGCTCTCACAGCTACTTTCTTCTTCCAGAGAATTTCCATGTAATTGCCTCCACCTCTGCATTTGCAGAACTGCCTTTTGAGTGACTGCAGCAGGCAAAAATAGACCCCATATTTAGGAGCCTAGCCAGAGAAGCCCATTGAGGTAATAATAATGAATAATAATAAATCAAAAAAGATTGAAAAGTAAATATTTCTGTAGCTATGCATTAAACTCACTCCATTCAGAGATTAAATATCTCAAAAACTCCATCTTCACAGTGGCCAAAAGCAGGTTGAACCTCAGCTGCTTTTGTGTGCACCTAGTCCATATTGAGCTAGCTCAACCACTCTGGGCGTCACATGGGGGTGCAATCCAGCCTGTCTTTCTAAAAGGCATGAATATCTTGTTCCAGAAGGCTAACAGAGCAATTCCTTAGGCAGAAACATGAACACCCCCTTCACTGTGTTTCTGGTTAAATGTATAGCTCAGGCACTTATAGAATAATAAATCACCTATAGAAGTCAATGAAGGAAAAAAAAAAACCAAAGAAACCAACATGAACAGCTTGAATAGCAATTTACAAAGTTGCTCAGCACAGCAATATTTAAAGCTGTTCTTCACTATATGTCATTTTCAGATAAGTTAATAAAGAAATATAGGAGAGAATCAATTTTTAGTAATCATTACCATGTACAGTAGTGAAACCTCCAGGCTATTCAATTAATTCTAGACCATAATTATGACCCAGGAACAAATTGTATAAATCAGCATTTTTTTATTTAACCATACAAATCAGACTCTGATCTTGAGTGCAGATCAAGAGTTGTATATTTCACAGCTCTTGCTGTCTCAGAAAATAGACTCTCCAAGGATTCAAGCCCCTTGAGGCATAAATTGTGCACACTTCAAATTCCACAGGGATCATGGTAATTATAGTAATTTTTGACTCAACATGTCACCGTGCCCCAAAGACACTCAGGTTCTTTTAATAGAATGCAGAAAAGGAAAAGTGGCTGGATAATCTAATAAATTCTAGGTCTCAGGTGTAAGAGCAGATTTTAAAAATAACCAAACCAAAACCAAACTCCATGCCTCACAAAATTAAAACAGACAAATGAAAAGAAAAAAAAAAAAAAAAGAACAAAAACCAACAACCAACCAACAAAAAATACCCACAAAATCTGAGACCCAGTCCAGGATCAAACTCACCTGGAGAAGGCTACAGCAAAGAAAGCAGCTGAGATCCTACCCTTTGTAACACTTTCCCTTACTAGGGCGTTACCCTCTGTGGATTTCAAAGAACATTCTGGTTGCAGAATTACATTTACAGTTTTAGTCTTACAACATATTTTAGCAGGCAGCCCAAGGCTCAGAGGTGAAGCCACTTGCCTAAGAATGTACAGTCAGTGAATTTCAAAAACCATAAGCTGAACTCCTCAGTTCAAGAGGTCTCCATACTCTGTAGGAGTGCACAAGGGATGCCAGCAACCCTCCCCACAGAATTCACAAGATCCTTTTCTAAAATCAGTGGTGACTTGTTTGTTGTCCCTTTGGCTCTCAAGGAGCATTTAACACCAGTGATTTGGTCAGCTCACTGCTCCTGTCCAGGGCCCAGGTCTCATCATTTGTGCTGCACATCTGTTAGCTTGCTCCCCTGCTTGAATCCAGGTGGTTTAAACATGGTCCTTGGGTGCTCATTCCAAGGATCAAGATGAGGATGTCACATCCCAAAGACCCCTGTCCCTGAATCCCACAGGGCTCAGAGCTGCCACTGAAAAACGTAAAGCAGCGGTAAGCATGGGAGCTCAACAGGTGAATTCACTGCTGTAATTAACCAACAAAGGGGAAGAAAAAACAGTGCAAACCCATTTTTTTCTTCACTATATTGTTTGATTCCAGCTCCAATTTCACCAGTTTTAAGTAGGCAGGCAAGCTTAGTGATTAAAGTGATAATAAAAAGTGGAAGTCTCCCTTCATCTTTATAATTATTGGTTCAATTTAACATGATTATCATTCTTTGGTTTCAAATTTTTCAGAAGAATATTTGGATTTTTAAAAGTATTATTTGTTTGAAGATAAAATGCACATGGCTATTGCTATTGACAGGAGGTCTAATAACCTTCTTTTCTACAAACAAATGTTTGAACTATGTTGTCACTGCACACCAATCTCTCCAACTAGTGATGAAAGAAATGGGGCTCTCTCTTTGTGATAGACTTCTATTTCAGGGTAGTCTGGTGGTCTTTCAGCTACTAATATTTATCTCTGGCATTAATTTTGTGTATATTCCCTTAAAATGAAGGGAAAGCCATTAATGAGGAGCAATAACATTTCAGCTGCAGTGTCCTAATCCAGCACATATTGTCTGGGCAAAATATTTGTTTCCACCCACAGCAAGGTAGCTGATGGAAACACAAAGACATAATAAAACTAATAATAATAGCTTAGAAAAACTGAAAAAAGGGATACCATTTGTAGCACATGTACAAGAAGAATTGGCCTTTTAAAAACATTCAAAAATTAGGAAACATCATTGTTTTTTAATAGAGAGATCACCATGACTACAGCAAATAAGAAAAAATTTGACCTAAAATGAGATTTGACCGCAATTAATCTACATAATAAATGTTGAATGAAGCTCTGTGAACCTACCAAGATATTTTATTAGCTCGTCTTTAAAACAGAAGAAAGAAGGCAATAAACATCCATCTTTGCATGTAGCAATTTCATTTTTCTTCCACAAATGCCTTTTTTTCAGACACGTCTTTTTAAAAAGCTAATCACAACAGATGAGCAGCCCAGTTTCAAAACTAAAAAGAATCAGCTAAACATTCTCACTTTGAAAAGCTTATCAAAATTCCCTGACAAATGACACTTAATTTGCAGACAGCTAAAGTAGTGAGTAAAGACATCCTAACACAAACAAACCCCAAAAACATGGAAAAGACATGATGGTTAGAAAAAATGAAACATTAAAAAAATGGATATAGGCAGTTAAAGTATTTAACATAAATATTTATTTGACTTCAAAGTTCAAACAAAATTGACATATGATGCTTCACCATATGCATTCCATACATCTTATAATCCATTCTATGAAATATATTCAAGATGTTTTTAATTAAGATTCATATGAAATTTTGTTGGTAAGAATTTAAGTATACAATTTATTTTGATTACTTCTTTTCAAGAAAGAGAATGAAATCTTGAAATCAGAAAACCAAGTGCAACAAACTCTGGAGAGGAGATATGAGGAAATCAAATGCAATTAAAAAAAAAAACTGAACATTTGGCAATGGAGTGACCACAACCAAATGTTCTGAGACGAAATGAGGTGCAGTGAAAACGACCCAAAATGGCCAAAATTATTCCCATTGAAATACCAAAATCAGGGAAGAAAGGCAAACAAAGAGACAGAAGAAATTGAAGAAATTAAATACTAAAAAAAAAAAAAACCCAAACAGAAACTTCTGAAACCAGGTGAAATAGAAGCTAATGGAAGTGCATGAAGTGCAGGGAAGTAGACCAAAACTCGCCCAATTGATCCTCACTGAAATTGCAAGATTTCATTCCCTTTCCTGAACTGAATTATATTTTTGTATATGATGTTTCTGGGGTTTTTTTGTTTGGTTCAGCTCTCTCTCTGGAGAGATAGACAGATGATGACAGACATGTCTGGTGACACATGCTGAAGAGTTTGTTATTCCTTCTAGAAAGTTCAATATTCACTTGTTGTTTTTCCATGAGTGACAGGGAGTGGCAGCCCACTGCCAGCTGAAAGCACTCATTTGGACCTCTCACCATGCGATGTGCCATATTGTAGCAGAGCATTAGGCCAGAGGGTTTTTAAAAAAACTCTCCAATTCACAAGCTGGACTGCTTACACTCAAAAGAAGCATCCTTCTCAAGATGACTGTGGTGGCTCTAGGTAGATGCAACAAGAGTGGTGCTCCCACACCCAGTTTTAGAATGACTCTGGTATCCTGGCCTGCTCCATACACAAAAAGGTTCCACTCCCTCAGCAACTGGATTAAGGGTATTTTATACACTGTGGTTTTTATCTTACCCAGTCTTTTGAGGCCCACCAATGTGTCTGACATTGCATAAGTTATGGTTTAATGTTATGACACTGGAAAATTTCTGCTTCGAGCAAAGGCAAACTCCTGATAGGAGCAGTCCCAGAAGAGATCCATCAAATGAAAATGTCATTTCTATTGGGAGCGTCAGAGACCCAGAGTCCTGCAGTTATTCTTTGGGGACATTTGTTTGTTTTCCTTCAAAAGGACAGGCTTAAAATTAATCTCCTTTAGACAGAGACTGAATTTAAATATAATCAAACACATTACTTTGAAGCACTCATTTTTCTTGTTTAAATTTTTATAGATACATATATAATAGTGCTTAAGCAAGAGATTTTCATGCTGGTTTCCAAAGCAGGTCAATCTCAGCCCTGCCTGGCTGTAGAGGAGGTGACACGAGGAACCAGAGGTAAATGCAGAATCTACTGCTCATTACCTGTGGTATAGAATAGACTATTTCAGTAGGAAGGTACCTACACAGAGGATGTAGTCCTAATTTGCCTCAGCCCCATCAGCTAAGCTTCAGATCCCATAATTCTCAAAACAAAACTGCAGCCATGTACTTTCTCAGGCACAAAGGCTTGCAGAGGTGGTGAGGAAGAGCTCCAGTCTAGCCAACACTCTTGTTACTTCTGACTGAGCCACTGGGACTATCTCTGTGCTGCCATCTCCAATTCTAGCTGCAGGATATGACACTAGGGTCTGGGCACAAAGATGATGGCAAACACATCATGACATGGTCTTTTTGCCCTGCTCTGTCTCCTTTGGAGCCACACGAGCTGAAAATCTCACAAACATCAATCAGACTCAGCTCTGAAAAAGGTGACTTTTTCACACCCCCCCCCGCCCCAAGCTGTTTAACTTAGCACAGAGTGCTTGGGTACAGGATAGACAGGCTGCAGGGTTCAGGTATGTCTTCTCTTCCACTATGCTTTATAAGTTTTTCCTTCAAAATTGATTCATTGTACAATGACTAGAGAAAATAAAAGCTTTGAACTACCTTTCTGGTCATTGTAACCTGTCCTCAGCTTCTAGATTAGGCAAGCTGAACTGCAAAAGGTATATTCAAGGGAAGGTAGACTTGTTTTTAAATAAATGCCCTTATCAACTACAAGAGTTTAAAGTGTAGATGCACTAAGTCATTCCAGTATTTGGTCCAAACTCAGATTTGGCTTAGCCAGCAGGAAGAAAATATTTAAATGAACTTGCAGAAGCAGACCTTACGGCGTTTATACTCCACAGTAGAATAAATATGCTGCAAGTGTTTCCTTTCTTGGCTTCTAAATCAAGTTTGTCACAATGGAAGTATGAAGATGTACAATATTCTCACTGCAAAGGAACAGCAACCACAGGGATTGGAGTGAAAGTATTAATAAAAAAAAGCAGCATTTACCTAGAAATGCAATCAGGCAGGGTATTTAATATATAGCGATCAGAGCACAGTTTAAAGCAAAATGAAAATCTGTAACCACTCTGAGTGTGAATTAAGCATTATGAAATTTGATATACGGAATGGGTTAAAATATTTTCAAAATGTCATACAAAGATTATTAGCCAATTTGACTGTGATCAGCCTCAACAATCCAAAATGCTTACTGTGATGCCTTAGCCCTTTTTTTCTCTCACATTCCCAGCTAATCTCTTCACAGAGGGTATTGAGGTAAAGAGGTGGTTAATGAGAAGGTTTTTGTATCCAAATTGCAGTATGATGTTATTCAAAAGGATGGATATTCTAATATTGGGGTGTTGGGGTTTTTATGTTGTTGTTTTGGTGTTCTTGTGGTGGTTCTGTGCGACTTAGTGTAGAATCAGCTCTCAATTTGGAGATTACAGTAATTTTCCATGACTCTAGTTTCCACATTCATTGGAAAGCTCAGACCTTTAACCTCTTATCAGATATGTCTCTACTGGATATTATGGTGCAAGCATGGTGTTGAAGTCCTGTTCACAAGCCAGATCTCACACAAAACCAAATTAAAATAACATTGAAGATGCATGAATATATTTGGCCATGTTTAATTCAGACAGGTACCTGACTACACCTGACTGGGAGGATCTGCAGAGCTTTCTTGTGTCTGTTGACAATTGCATAATATATTCACTGGAAGCTGTTCCAGGTTTATAGGCTTTGTCACGAGGTTCAAGAGAGGCAGGTTGTAACAGAGGGGATTTGTGCTGCTCCTCTGCCATGATGAGTGCATGAGAACAGATAATCTCCTCATCTTCAGTGCATTTTTCTCAGAGTAGGTATCAATATGAAAATGTTCTGACTGCCAGACAAAGGAAAAATACACTGCTGTCAGCTATTTATTGGGCTTCATGATCCAAAATACAGATCGGGGACACCAGGCTAAGACTTAAGGCAAGGACTGCTATCACTTCCTGATGCAGTGAAAACTAAAAGCAGCCTTAGATGAGTTGGATAAGAGCCATCTAATCCATGGTCCCTCTCACCTCTGAGGGACCTCTCTGAAGGAAGTGCCTTTGTTTACTGAAGCCTGTGAGCAATATAATTCCTAAATTGTCCTATGGAAAGAAAGGATAGCTCAACCATCAAGTGGTAAAACTCACTTCCCCCATGCACAGAAAGGAAATGGAAAACTGAGGTCCACAGAAACAAATAAATTATTACACAATGAATGTTTTTAATGCTCAGCTTTTAGGGTCCCAGCTGAAGAATCCATTACTCTGAGTTTTGGCTTCAAGTTCTTTGCTCTCTAGGAAAAGGGTAATGTAAGCATCAAGGCACAGCATAACTTGCAGGAGGATCTCCTCAGTTTCTCAAGGCTTTTCCAGTTTTCCTGGCTGTCTGATAGCTCCACTGGTCCAGGGAAACTGCTTTCCAGAGCCCTGGAATTATCCTTCTGTGCACAGTATTGGCAGATGAGCACTTTGGACACCCACCCATTTATCTCTCAAGCCTTACTTACAGAGAGGTCAGTTCATCTTTGTGTGACTTTGTACAGCAAAGGTGCTGTATGAAAGGATTGGGAAAAATATCAGCAGTCCTTGCTAGATGCCAACGCAGAGAAGAGTACTGATCAAGCTTATCAGTCATCACACCTTTCACAAAGTTAGGCAAATAATCAGACATGTTCTTTGTAAAGGACAGATTCATCCTCCCAATGCTAAATGTCACTCAGAGTAGAGTAAAATAGTTGATATCTGCATGAAAACTTTCTCTCGGGGATATGAGAGCTTGCCTTTAGCCTCAATCTTTGTTAAGAGGTGGAATTTCCAGGAGGAAAATCAGCCATCTTTCCCATCCTTGCTTCATAAAATATGCAAGAGAGTGTTGGCAATGAACCCTGCCTCAATTCGTCAACACACCGTTCTTGAAGCTCAGACTTTCACTGTGCAGCAAAAAAAGTCATCATCTGATGGTAGGTTAAATCCATACTGATGCTCTCAGTGCATCAATAATTAAGCAGGACCTTCAACCACATCATTTAATATGACAAAATGTTTCTTAAGAATTGTGAAATTATCACCCCTCAAAAAAAAGAAAGAATTAGCAAGATTATAAAGAACCCATCATGCTCAGTGGCCTATGTTCAGAGACAGAGCATTCCTTCCACTTACTTTAACACAGCAGTAGCACTCAATAGCTTCAGGCTGTAATTAACAGCACAAAGCTCTCTTACTGGGAGACAGGATAACAATTCAGCAAAGTATATCTATATTCTGCAGCAGGTTCCTGAGATGCTCAGGGTTTAAACAGCTTTTAAAGCAAAGCTAAAGGAAGTTGCACAAATTACAGTTGGTACAGGTGAAGAGAAGCCACAGAAGCCAAGGACTAATACAGGAAATTAACACCCTTAATTAATTCTGCTGGCATAGCCTGCTAGCTCCAATCAAAAAGGCTGCAGTGTAAGTTGTTCTCCACAGTTCTGGGGCTTTAGAAACATGATGTACCAAGCTGCTTCTAAAGCAAATGCCATCCATTCTCTTGGAATAATACTACAGCATTAAAAATAGAAGCTGTAAGGATGGCCTTGGTTTTAGAGTTCATGAAAAAGAGTTTAGAAAATTTTTCTGCACATGGAACCAAAAAACCAAGAGAATTCAGGACTATTCTGCAAAGATCAGATTCTCATCCTTTAACCTGCAAAATTTGTTCAAGTAAAGGACAATTCCTACAAGCTTTTAGTCCATTCCTAGAGACTTTTTAGGACAACACATTGGGTTAAATAAATTGTTCTGATGGTGATAGCCTGCTATCAGACCTCATCTTTCCTGGGGTCTAATCTTCCATGTTTTTGTAAACAGAAAGGGGTAGGTTACAGAACAACTGTGCACTCACAGGTGTGTTTAAGGATATTTTCACTTGATCACAAATATCTGAGTCATCCCAGGTCACCTCAGTTGTAGCAGACCTGCAGATTACTGCTATGAAAATTATCTCAGAGACCATCAGTTCACTGCGTTCAAAAACACTGCAAAAAAGAACCTGGTTGCAACAAATAAGCTGGTCTGCATTTCTACTTTGTTCAAGTTGTCTGATGCCCAGACGCCCAGGACTAACTGGTGGATTTTTTTAAACAAAATTACCACAAGGGAGAAGGAGCAGCCTCAAAATTGTTCTGGTCAGGAGGATTATAACATCTTGGGTTCTCTCTTTGGTGGCAGAAGTGCCCTGTCTCATTAATTTGCACTTGTAGTACTGCAGTGTTAGACTGAGTTAGCAGGTGCTGGACTGTGCGGAATTACCCCCAGCTCTACCATTTCCAGGTGAGAAAGGGAATCTCTTACAGTTGAAACAACTGAGCAGGATGCACAGCAAAACCCCAAAACTGTAGATTCCCAGTGAAGCAGGAAAGCCCTGCCTCTATCATTTCAGACCTTCTCTGCCGTGGTTCATCATGCCTGAAAATGAGGCTAGAAAAGTTTACTCAATTCATCTTGGCTATTGTTATTGCAAATTCACTTGGGAAGGAATTTTCTCCCATCATATGTGTGTGTGTATATCTGCTGGCTGTCACAGGGGAATCCTGTTAGCTCAGATCTGGGGCATATTCTTTTGATGGTAC
Organism: Motacilla alba alba; assembly: GCF_015832195.1. NCBI lineage: Eukaryota > Metazoa > Chordata > Aves > Passeriformes > Motacillidae > Motacilla > Motacilla alba. Next base: position 13,941,848 of record NC_052022.1, read on the forward strand.
TAGTACTATGAGTAAAAATGTGACTTCTCTTGTCAGCAGCTTGAACTTTCCAACCCACAGTCTCACTAACTTCCCTTTTTTCCCTGGGACTTAAAATGGAAATCTCAAAGCAATTGCTGCAGAAAATTTAACTTTTGTTAAACTACAATCAGTGTAATACAGAGACTAGAGCATTTCTTTCTTTGTGTATAAATATGGATTCTTGGTATATAAATATGGATTTTGTTACTATATAAGTTGGAAGAAAACCAATAAGCAAATTTTAAACCTGTGCAGCAAATCTTTTTTTTATGTCCCACCTGGAAAAGGTGAAGGATCAATATTTAAAACAGGATGTGACTTTTTTTAATTTAAAATCAATGTTTATTCAAACTACTTGAGACTAATTAAATTATCAGTAGTAAGGAAAAACGGTATCTTGAGAAGTCAGCTTTTCTGCAACCACTCACAATGACAAGAGGATTTTTTGCAGTAGCTGAAAAGCAACCTAAAAGATCCTTTTCTGATTTATTTCTGTTTACCATAGGTGTGTTCTCTCCACTCTCCCTCCTAATGAGGGGGGAAAAAACAAGCTCAGAGGCAGCAGCAGCAGAGCTAATACTGTTGCAACATACCTTCAGATCTCTGTGTCTCTGTTTGGGGCTGGCTGCAAGTTCTTTGCCTTCCTTCATCTTCAGATATGTAAAAGTTCTGGTAGGAAACGTCACCTCAAAAGCACAGCAAGCTTTGAAGCAGCCAGGTCAGTGTACACCCTGGGGACTGTGGTGAGTATAACTTCCCCTGCACGGTTTCTCCAGCTTGTAGTTCCACAAGATTCCAGCTCCACCGTAGAGTACAGGACAATCCTATCCTGCCCCATTCCTCTCCAAGTTTCTGCTTCTACTTCTCCAGCCCATCACTCTTTCTGTTTGCTGACCTGTTCATCCTGGTCCCACAAATACCAACTGTATTATTAAACTTAAAAACAGTCCTTTATTTATTCTTAGACCAGTTTCACATTTTCATTATGGGTATTCTTAAGACTTAAAATATATGAAGACAGAAAAACCAGACTGCTGAAAGATTAACATATTTATCCTTACCTATCTCTCCATTTAAAGTGGCTTAAATACACATGCCCCCAGGATGGAAGATAGCAAGAAACAAAACCCACACCTCAGAAAGATTAGACACTCAATATAAGATTATTTATTAGCATTAATTAACAATTCTTTAAAAAAAAAAAAAGTTTTTTTCTTAGTGTGATTAACTACTGTTTAAATCAAAGTGAAGGCAATTCGGAAACTGTGTCCTGCATTGTCAAAAAGAGACAGGCCTGGTTCACAAGAGTAAGATTGAGGCTAAATAATAAAATACCCATTAGAGAAGAAATTCAAGACTAGGATTTTTCTTATCTCCTGGTGTCAGATAAGTGACACATCAGATTACACATCTATCCCCAAAATAAAAAGGAAGCAAAAGTTTTGGAAGACTCAGCCTAAAGTTTACTGAGGCAAATGAATTATGGATCTATAATGGTAGGGTTGTCAGAGATACATGTCAAGGGTGGCATTAAAAACTTCTTTAGATAAAGCCTGGATGGGTTTGTTTGTTGACCAGCAATCTTGCAGAAGATGCAAGAGGCTGAAACAGCAGCACAAAACATACTTGAAGAATGGTTCTGGAGAACAGTTAACACTTGAACTAACCATCATCTCCCCTGAGTTAGCTTCAGAAAATGCCAGTATTGAAAAGCTGGGCTTCTAACATTAATCTTTAAATACAGTGCTCATGTTGAAAACGTGTATACCTTGACAATCTATGGCTTCTAAAACCTAAAAAGATTGATGGCAAGAAGACAAATGTTGCTGTAAAAAAGAAGGTCTTAATCACTTCTGCAGAATAATGATGGACTCCAGCCAATTTAAAAACCTGTCTGACCAAGGTGCTCTACTAAATGTGTTTTGGGGGCATAAACTAAAGAGAAGACTTTACAACAACAGAAAAAAACCCAAACCACAACCATATGTCAACCACTTCACAGCAGGCACTTGAGGGTAACATGTTCACTTGGAACCTGTTTCTATATTGCGCTGCATTGCCAGGAGCTCAGCTCCACCCAGACACCCTTTCTCTCCCCTAGTGGGATGGGGGAGAAGATCAAAACAGTAAAAGTGAGAACACTCTTGGGTTGAGATAAAGACAGGGCAATAGGTAATGCAGCAGTAGGAAAGACGATATTTTATGTTTCATATATTATCTTCCTACTAACATGTCTCATATTTATGCAATAGCCCAGCCCAGATTTCAAAGATTTCCAGGAACTGCAATAACCCCTGGAAAAAAATGCAATAGGGCAATGAAGTATCCCTACAAAAACTTCATTCTAAAAGTGTTGAAAACATTTTTAATAGAAGGAAATTACTCCCAGGGTGGTTTGTTTAACCACTCTAATTTTATATTCTCCAAGTAACAATATAGGCTTATAAGAAGGAAGAAAACAGTATCCAGAAGCTACTAGAAAAATCAAAGAATACAGGGATTTAATTTGTACCATTGACGCCATGAGAAAGCAGATAAAAAAATGCTACACCCCTATCTACCTCAAATTTGTGAGCCTGAAAGACTGACTGAATGCTAAAATCCACAGGTCACTTGGTGCTCCCTCGGCTGTAGCTGCCAATGTTGATACTATTTCTGTCCTCTGAGCAGAATAGCAACCACAAGGTTATGGTCACTCATTTTTGGAGATAATAAAGCCAGACAATCCCTCATCTGGCCTAATTAGGATAAAGCAGAGCCCGGCCATAAGGTGTCACGGGGGAAAGCAGAGCTGCTGCCATGCAGCGAGCTGGTTCCTGTAGCAGAATATCCCATTTGTGAGCTGGCTGCGCTCCACAGCCCTCCTGCATTCTGGCACTGCTGCCAGTACCTGCCCGGGGTGACACAAATAGAGACAACTCTCAGGGCCAGCCTCCATCAGATGCAATTTAATTGATTTTTTTATGATGGAGCAGCACACCATAAAATTGAGAGCAGGGGGAAAGGACCATTTTAATTTCTCAGCTAGGCAGGAGAAATGACACATTTGTCCGTGTGAGGCCCATCAATGCTGCAGCTGTGGCCAGCTCTGCCTTCCCATGTGTTTGCTAACCAGGTCTTAACAAAGACATTGCTGAGAGCTTGTGTGATTGAAATCTGCTGAGGATAGGATATAAGAGGATCAGCATGAATATTGTGCTTCTACATTATCGTCCTGACTAGATCTCAGCTTTCTGGAGACTAGGAAATAAGGATATTCTTCAAGGCAGAACACTTTTACTCTCCTTCCATCACTTCTCTGCATTTCATGACTAATTTCCTACAATAAGGGCCAGGACAAGAAATAATCAGGTTGGTTTCATAGTTTCTTAAAAACTTAGTTTCCAACGAGCAAAGGATCAGCTTGGAGCTTAATATCTGGCCATTTGGTCAGCACCTGCAATTACAGAGGACATATATTGCCTTGAAATTCAAAGGAAACATCAGAAATAATGGTCTATAAACCAAACTATAATTCTCCTGGCTCATAAAAGTACAACAGAAGACCCAAACTGGACAGCAATTAAGATTACAACAGGACAAAGAGGCTAAGTATGTCTATATCAGGAGAAAGAGCAATGCAACTCAACTATTCCTACTCCATCCTCCTCAAAATATTTCAGAACTCTCCTCTGTACACTTGGTCTCCAAAAGGAAGATGAGAAGAAAAGACAGCTTAGTATCCATGTCACCAAACAGTAAGCAAAATGTATCACAGCAATGCAATTAATTTGACTTCAATTACAATGGGTACGCCTTGGTGCAACACTTACCTTGCATTCCTCTCTGCTGCAGTGCAGAGTAGCAGTGAGTGGGGTGTCATTGGACTGACAAATGCCAAATACCCATGGGTGCTGGATGGATAATGCAACTGCCACCATGGACTTCAAACCCACCTGTTTGATACACTCTGAGTAAAGCACCTGACTACAGATGTTCTGCTGTTGGTCAGGTGATCCCCGACCAAGGTCCACCACAGGATGGAGAACTCAAGTAGAACATCAGAAGGAGGTGAAACCCAAGTATGGAGAGCACCACGGTATTTTTCAGTCAGTGAAGTTTTACAGACTCTGGTAGCTTTGCGCTTCTACAGCCAAAAAGCACCAATTTTGAGCACAACCCAATGCCAACTTTAGCTTCTGGTCCTGGCTGTTTAAGTCTGGAATAATCCTAGTGACATCAAATACTTTAGGAGGGTATTTCTCTGAGAAATACTTTAAGATATCTTTAAGAGCAAAAGAAAAACTTGTGGAGAAGGCTTGTATGCTACCTCTAGTTCTGTGTCAGCTCGAATGTTAGATTGTCTCCAGGAGGTAACTTGGGCTCAGGTCTGAAGATGGGATACTATGGGCTCTGAGTATAGGGAAGTTCACTGCACAGAATTATAGGGAAGGAAAATGTGTTACTGTAGAGGAGGAGTAAACAGGAATCATTAAATTCTCAGTCCTCTTCTTTTTTTACAGTGAGTTTTGACCTGGGATGTTCAGGGAAAAACATCTAACAGTCACAAATCATGAAGTACCTGCTTTGCTCAAGTGGTCATGCTGAACACCATATTCAGCTGAATGCAGTACCTGCAGTTGCAGAAATTTGGGATACTTGAAACTATAGAGAAAGATAGCTGAAGTCTGTTCCATGTAAATCTAAGAGCATCAAATGTACTGAACTACCCAGAAGACCTTGGTGCAAAATTATCAGTAAAGAGAATTCAAAATCCTTATTACTCTTCCCTTGTTTTTCTCTGCTCCCTTTCAGAAGAAGTCAGGACTGTACCTTCCTTCTGCATTTGAATAATGAAGGTCTTACAGATCCTCTTTTCAGATTTTCTTATACAGTTGCCAGATGAAATAAGTCTCTAGCCATCACCCCACCAAATTCTTGTACAAGAGAAAAAAAATTGCATTCCTCAAACAAGGAGACAAATCTTGGTGAACAGGATTCTGTGTTTCCTTTGATTCTGGGAAGGTGAAGCCAAACATATTATCTCACATTCTTCCAATGCAAAAAACGAACTTTTATTTCTTTGCAATTTTACCTTTTTTTTTGACTATGTTGCTGGGGAAAGTTAGCATTGAATACCCACAAGGTTGAGAGCTCCAGGAGGTGAGAGAAATGCTGCACACATAATAAACTGAGCAACTAACCCCCATGTCCACCCATCCAGCAAAGCTGGCAAGCTCCAGCAATCCCAGCTTCAGAGTAAAGTCATTTCCATATCACCTAATGAAGGATGCATAGACATTTGTTATTACCATTAATTTATTAAATGGGCAAGGGCACCAGCAATCATCAGCCTCATTATAACCCTGAGAGAACTTGTTGAAAATCATGGGAGGGCAGGGCAAGGGAAATTAACTGCCCACACAAACCTCAGCAGCATAGTAGGATTCTGAAGTGTCATCCCTCTAATACTATTTGTGATGACAGTCAGATTTAATTAATTGCTTAATGCTCAAGTACTCCTGCAAGAGCTTGCGCTGATGGGAAGAAAAAAAAACACACACACACAAAAACCCAGGGTTCCCAAAACCCGACTAAACTGAACATATTTTCAGAGTTGGCTAGCAGAAAATAATACCTCCAAACTGCTGGGGACATGCAGAGCTTGATACAAGTTTCTTCCATACTCCTTACGCCATTAGGGGTATTCCCTATATAGGGTTTCCCTATTTTTTTTCCTGCCTGTGAAATATTTTTCCAGCCTATCACATTTGTGGGAAACCTCCAGACACTTAAAAAGCTCTTTAGATTGCTATCACAAAGTCACACACATGTATACGCTGCAGAGAACTGCCTATCACAACTACTGTCTTGTGGACAATTTGGAAATTATTTTGAGCACAGACCATGGTGGGGGTGGAAGGGGCCCAGCTGCCCCAGTCAGTGGCTGGAGTCTGCACTTGGAAACCACAGAGCAAATTCCCCACTCTCAAATGCTTACAACCCGCTAAGAGGGTTTAGCCCCTTGCTATAGCTAACCCCTGAACAAAGGGCTAGAATGATAAGTTCTAGGGCAATATTGCTCCAGGCACAATGTAACCCATGAATGGCACAGATAAATTGCTATTCCTGCACTGTTAACCCAGAGCTTTCATGCTGGTCCACAGCCCGCTAGTTATCTGACAGAAATGTTCTGCTTTCCTTCCAAGTGGTTTCCATTTTTTCACCAACATCCACCCAGCACCAAGACAGATTTATCTGTAAAGATATTTCATTAAAATAGTTTTGCATTAAAGCCTGAGGACCATAACAAACCTTACCCAAATGAAAGGGTATTTCACTTCTTACATTAATACATAAATTGATGAGTTGGTTCTGTCTCCAAACTCAGCTGAGGATGCAGCAACTTCTTCCAAGCCACAGGTTTTTAAATATTGGCAGCACCTTAGGGCTTCATCAACCCAAAAAAGGCTATCTTCATGTCACTGGCCCTGAGGGGAATTTCACTAGGGGACATACAAGATCTTCAGGAATTTCCAAGCACAGCTGTGGAACTGCTGTGGTGGAGGTGAGTGTCTTTAAAGCAGAGGTGCTGTAGAGCTCAGCATACTTGAAATCAGAATCTCCAGGGAGAGGCAAGCACAACAGGGGGGTGTGGAGCTGGAAGCATATTTCACTCCAGGGCCAGGGCTACTTTATGTTGCTGCTGTTTTTTCAGAAAGGCAAAAACTTTTACAGTCATACTCCATATGCATAGAAACATATCTGGGAGAGAGCAATAAAATAAGCCCTTCTCTCTGTCACTTCTAATAATTCCTGCCAAGCATTAAAAACTGCTTCTTTTCTTATACTTTCTCTCTTTTCCTGTTTTTACATTAACTCAGAGGGCACCTGGGAAGCTTGACTTGGAATTACTCCTCCCTTCCATCTAATTCATCTCTCTTGAAGATTCTTACCTCTGCCATCTCAGGCTCCTCATCTCACAGTCCTTCCCTTCTCAGGCTGTTTTCCACCAGCACACCACGCAAGAAGCATGTTTTATGGATGACTCACTGAGCACCAAGGTGCTGCTGCTTCCATTAATTTGCTGCCTTGGTAAATAATTTACATCTTCTTAGCTGAAGGTACACAGCGGGAACAAGGCAGCCATCAGTGGAGTGCCACAGGTGGATTACCCACCCAAACAAATCCTGTCTGCACCAGGCTTTTTTTTGCTCATAGGCACCAGCCATTTTAAGCCCATCAGATCTCAAGTCTCACCCTTTCTGTTATTACCTTTTCTTCTGTGACAGTGCCTAGAAATCACATTTGTTGATTACTGAAATGTGCTGTTTCAGGCAGCAGAAGTGGAACAAAACATCAAGAGCACAGTGAAAGGCCAAACTCACCCCTCCACAGCTAGTTTAGAAACTAAGAATGGCAAACGAGCATAGCCTGCTCTCTCTGCCTTTTTCTCTCTCTTCTCCCACTCAGTTGCCTCCTTGCCATGCTGTACCCAGGCACTTATGCACAGATATTCATAGGAAATTTCCTGGGAATATTTGGTAAAGTCAACCCTTGTCCTTATCCTCCTCCTATTTCTATCTGAATCATACTGTCCTTATCACCACAGAAGCAGGACATCTATGAAGATGCACCAGTAGGAAAAAGACAGGGTTGAGGTAACATACATGGAGGCTGTGAATTTGCAGTGTGTTGGGGGAAAAAAATACCACTAGAGAAGTAGGAAAGGGAACTAAATTGTATGCCACAGTAACCTGGAGCTTGCTGGAATCAAGAGGGGATGTCCCAGGAGCATCACTCCAGCAACCTGCATGACAGACTCCCTTCCTATGTTCTCTTCCTTGCTGGTGGATATTCATCTAGATGCATTCAGAAAAAACTCCTAGCCTCATTTTTCCTAACTTTTTTCCTAACTTTTTTTTTAACTTTTTCCTAACTCTCCTCAGTCATGCCCTTAATGCTGAAGGTGATCTTGGGGCTCAGTATTCCCGGCTTAGCATCGTGCTGTGGACTGATACAGTGAAGATAATTGCTGGAGTATCTGCAAATGCGTGGAAAAAGCATGACCTGTCTGCTTCATCTGCAGCACTTCAGCATCTTGCTGTAGGAAAACATACACATTGGGAAACCCAAACAAAAAAAAACAGAAACATCAGCCCTTGGCCCCATCATGGTGCACACACTGGAGCAATGCAAGGGAGGTGAGTGTGCCTGCAGGCAGCAGCCCACAGCAGCCTTGCCAAAGGACCTCTCCTGCCCCAGCAATCCTGTCAGTGACCCGAGGTGCTGCCCATGGCTCAGCACAACCCCAGCTCCACAGACACCCTGCCAGTTTCGCCTTTCATAGGGAACTCAACCCCAGCAGTGCTTCAGCCCAACACCAGCCACGTGTCAACCTCCTGCCATATGAACCTGGATGTCTGCAATATATGTGCCAATATCACCACCTGAGCCAAAGCTCTCTCCAGGGAGTTACAGCATCCTCTGATGGCAGCCAGTAGCAGAAATGTTTGCCCAGCTCAGGGACATCCTGCTGACTGTTAATTGCTGTGAGTACTGAGCTCTTCCATCTCTAATACCTAATTTAGTGAAATGATGCTTTACATTACCTGGGAAGTTACTATGACTTGTAACAAAACTACCATGAATAATGGTATTACTCTGGATTTAACAGTGTTTTCCCCAGGATCACAGCAGGACTAACAGAAAGCAGCAGGTCAGTCCAGCTCATGTGCTGGTGAAATACCCCAAGTCTTTTTCTCGGCACTGTGGCAGGATGGCAGAGCCAAAGGACTGTCATTATGAGACAGTAAAGCAGCAACATTCACTGAAATTGCTAGAGCTGTAAATGTCACTGTCCTGATGGGGAAATATAGCAGATTCCCTGGGGACTTTGTCTCATATGGATTATGTCTCATCATGAGGAACACAGGTAGTAGTGAAGTCTAAATTTCTTGCACCAATTTGCACACAAAAAGTTTGAACCATGGCCTCTTAGCACTGGTTCCATTCTGAGGCATTTTCCATTTGAGTGACATCCTTCCCTCCAGCTAAACAGGGTGTTTGACTCAGAGCAGTGCTGGACTGTCACACAGGGCTCCCATGTTCCACGAGCTGTGGGGACCCAATTTGCACTCTCAAAAGAGGTATTGTTACCCTGGAAAAGGTGTCTGGATGAGCTAAAGGAGTCAGACTGAACCTGTGCTTCAACAGTGCATTAAATGAAACTCAGATGTCACCTAAGTTAAGGCTGAGCTGTAAGGGAGTTATTTCAAAATAAAAACAGCAATGGAGCAAGGGCACCAGGGTACACACAACACCTCGCTGTGGGGCTGGTTGGCTTGAGGAGCAATGTGCAGCACTTCACTGAGATTCCTTACCAGGGGCAGAGGTGAGATTACTTTTTGGAAAGGTAATCTCTGCACTAATGTTTAGCAATAATAGCACTTTGCCCTTAAATTGCATGCCCCAGCTCAGGATCAGACTCAGTGGAAACAGCTATGTTATAACTTTGCAGGAGGAAGCACACTTATTAATTATACAGCATGAGTGGCAGACAATATCAAGGGTGCTACCCATGCCATCTCTTTCAAGGCTGCTTGAGATCGGGACTATGTTTGACCAGATGCTGTGCAATTATGCAGTTTAAGAACATGTTTTAATCTGAACAAGCCTACAGCTTAGATGCCCTTAAATTATTTAAGCACCTAATTCAACACAGGCACTCAACAATTGCCTTTGGCTTTCATGTACACAAGCTAAGGCTCCAAATATCTTAATACACGTACTTTGATCAATTCAAGAAGCAGAAAGTTATCCCATGTAAGGACATTGCACAGAGAATAGATTTCGAATGAGTTCCAGGGTAAACTAGGTCAATAATGTAAAGTCAGGATCACAGGCTAACTGATTCAAGTCTGTGTTGTAGTCAAAAAGATCATTTTCCTACAAGTCCCTCACAGCTCAGAGGAGTGGGAATAGGGCTCAGGAGTCCTGTCTGGACAGTATTCCTCCCTCAGGCATGCAAACATCTTCTTCATCCCGAAACCAAGAGTCAGAGGGTACTTTAAGCCAAGTACAGCATGTGGAAAGACATCCCAAAGCCTCAGGACACCAGAGGGCTGTTTTACTATCTTTGCTCGATTTTGACAAGTGTGAGTTATGTGAGCACTGGGGCATCTTCCACCGCAGGGAAATTATTTAAAAGAAGTTCTCAATAACCACAGTATGACACATTGGGGACAGCCATGAGAAGGAGAGAGGGACAGAGCCTATCTTCAGCAGGGTAAAGACAAGGCTGTCTATCCCTGGCTTTGCTGAATGACAATTACAAAGAGATGCTGATGCACCTGCTCGTGGGGCTGAGTGACAGCCAGGCTGGGGAGACAGACAGGCAGTTAACGGGTGCAGGAAAGCATATGATACTTGTCAGGGCCAATCTGGCTGACAACTGTGTTGTGCCAGGTCTTCCCAGGCCAGCTGGAGAACCACAAAACAGGACCCAATCTCTAGCTGCAGCCAGCCTTTGCTGGGCCTGGGGAAGGGCAGGGCAGAGGCAGATATTTGCAGCAGGGCTCAGGCAGATTGCCTGTGGGAGACACAGTGCTTATCTCTGCCAGCAGTAAGGATGCACCCTGTGCTGCCATTTCTCACCCAAACTGTAGAATTCAGAGTAATCCTGTGCTCTTTGAAATGCTAAAAGATAGCCTGGAGATGTTTTTTCTTTACAAGGCCAAGATATGCCATTGGCACAAAGCATCAGTGTACCCAAGACATCTGGGAAGATGAACATCCAGCTGCATGCAGCCCAGCCTGGAAGATGCGCTGCAAAAGTCCCACTTCTGCACACTGTCAGCTCTGGTAAGGCAGGCAATGTCAGCCTCTTTGTTGGCTGAAGAAGAAGCACCCATGCCAAGTGTGTTTTCATTTTCTTGCCCAATAGATGGGAAGTTTATCCAACACAGAGCAGGCAGTGCAAAGCCAACCTTTTGGCTGTCCCAGCTCTCAGAAGAATATGGAGTTGTGTGGACTTTTCTTACATGTACAGACCAGCTTCTTTAAGCTAAACTATGAATAGTTTTCACTTTGTCTTATTGGACTGCAGTTTCAGTAAAACTCGAGGCCAAAAATCGAGGCTGCCTGAACCCTAGAACTAGCTTCAAAAAGGAGAAATTTGCTTGATTTGCCTTCTGAGTGATAGGTTTTGGGCTCAAGGACTTCAACTTTTCTCCACTGTCCTGAGAATTGCAAGGTTCCTCAAATAAAACAGAACAAAAAAATTTTTTTTAATCAACCTGCTATTTCTATTACAGCAGAGCCTAATCAGAGTCCTATCACATCCCAGTGTGCATACAAATTGAAGCAGCAGAAAGCCAGGAAAGAAAAAGGAGAGGAGAGGACAGAGAGTGCCTCCAGGTCACCCTGGAGCAATGGCAGGATACAGGCCAGCTCTCTTCACTGTAGACTAGAATGCCAGTGAAAGCCCCATACAAAGTTTTTACCTGTTCATTTAAAATGGATTTGTATTCTTCTTGCTGAATACCTTTCTTTCAGTACCTATAGACATATTCCCTAAGTGATATACCTCAGTAAAGCATTGTGGTACTCTGTGCCTTGCACATGAGATTGCCCTTTATCAATGGGTTAACACCCATTATTTTCTTCAACAGATGTATGAAGAAAATATAGGTAATAATTGGAATTTGTATCTACCAAAAACCAGTTTCTGACTGCTCCCAAGACAGGTTTTTGTCTTCCAGAATTCATTAAATTCTTGGGGATAAATACAGTAAGAATTAGAAGAGGATTAAGTATGTTTATTCTGGGTTTACATTTAGGATCAGATTTTTGACTCTAGCAGACAAGGCAGGTGTTTTACTACAGATTCTGCAAGCAGGTAAGATCTGACCCTGAGTAGCTAATGCAGTAAAAATACAACCCAAGCAACAGTAAATCTCTGGATTAATAATGGACAGGGAGGCTGAAAGGGACTGCACAAAAGCTGAGCTCAATTTTTGTGCAGAACCTGGATGGAGAAATAATGGATGTCCTTCCCACAGGTCTGTAGGTGTGCTCTTATTTGTTATGGCAACATGGCAGGTGGAAAATACAGTTGAGCCATTTCCAGAGCAAAGGTGGACTCATTTTTATGGTCCTGCCATGCTGCTGTGATGGTCTTTGGCTGTTTTAATGGTCTTTGGCTGTTTTAATGGTTTTGGTTTGTATGCTACTGCAAGGTGAAAAATGTGCCATATCCTGCACCAAGAGAGAAAAATATCTGCTTTTCTCAAAATAGACTGAAGAGGAAAAAGGAAAGACACAGGAACAGCAAGAGGCCATACATATGCTCCCATAATAGCCATTAGTTGAGAAAGTCCAGGTTTATTGGCAGCTGTTTTTCTTTCCTCTCTCTTTCCAAAGCCAAAGTCTCCCATTAAACTGCCATTCTCATCCCAGAGACCCTGATCCAAACCTACTTAACAAAAAAGGAGAATTTATTTCAGTCTTGACAGATCAAGACCAGAATTCAGTTGTAACAGGAGAGGTGAAACAACATTTGCAGGTGACCGAAAGAAAGAGCAGTGACCTGGGTGTGGAAGATGAGGGACATGCAGGTCACTGATTTGTCACAGGGGCTATAAAGGGAGCTCAGTACAGGGTACCTGAGGTTTGATTGTGTGCTATCTTCATTTACATTTTGACTTTTAGATATTTAAGGCAGTACAAGAGTATTAGTAATGAAAAAATCATTATGGCAGTGGTTCAGCCCTGTCTTGTCAGCTCCCAGCGGGTTTAGTTGGAGGACTTCTGGCACTTTGCAGAAACCATGACTTGGAGTTCAGGCTGTGAGTTCTGCTGATGCAAGCACAGCCCTTTCTTTCCTGTGATCCAGTGTGTCCTCTTTTTCCCTAATCACCAAAGATGGTAAGACTCTTTCTAGATGAACCCATCAAAGTACAATAAGATCCAGCAGCATCCCCCTGTATTTTCTAGGCCTTTTGCTCAACATCAAGAGGACAAAGAGAAGTTAGAGCGCTACATACTGGAATTCTGAGTTTGGAGGTTTGTTGTTATATACATTATTAATGTTATAATTCTCATTATTGCAATAAGTAAATAGGTACCTTTAAAAGCCTCATGCTTGTCTAAAATGTTTGTCTAAAATCTGGAAACTGATTTTCATTATTACCCCCTGGGGGGGAGGGGGTGAAGCACAAAAGAAAGTATTTTTTAAACATTTTTCTACTCATTACTCTGGAGTGACTCCTATCAGTAAAAAAGACTAAAAGAATAATTCATTTTTTCTTTCATATACATACCTTATTTTATGTTCAAGCTTGTACTATGACTTCTCCCAAAGCTGAATAGACATTGTTCTTTCAGCATTTGGAGAAAAATGTGCTACATCTAGACCATTTTGACCCTTCACTTGTTTTCTTATGATACTCTTGTACTCTTGCACATTACTCTCTCTTTTTTTGGTTTGACTTTTTTTCTCTTCTATTTGCAATGCAAGAAGCAGAACACAACCACCCAGAGATTTGGATGCAGATAGATAGAAATCCATGGCTGTGGATGCTGCCTAAATTAACTGCAAATGGACAGGAGTGTCTCAAAGCTCTATCTTTCATCAGCATTTCTCATCTAAGTGCCCAAATGCCTTAAAGGGATGGTCATTTATAAATGCAACAGGTGCAATTCAAATGGGGAAAGTGAATGTATGAGAGAGAAAAAAAACCCTGTATTTTTCTCGCTTCAATAAAAACGTAATACAAGAAACCACCTGTGAAGAAAGGCATGATTAATGAAAACAAATACAAGAAATTGGAAATATAAACAAACTATGGCAATAGCACTTTAATTTCAACCATTTTGAAGTTCAGATCCACTAGTAAAGCACAACATAAAAGCTTGTAATATATGGAATAAACAGGAGTATGGGAGATGAAAAAATGTACCATAAAAATAAGATGGTTGTTAAAAAGAGATGCACAATGCATAAACAAAACAGGCAACAGTTCTATAGGTACTGAGGGTGGGGATAACTCTGCTACAAACATTTGTCTGACAATTAATTACTTCTGTGGTTTGTAAGCTAAAGTCCTATAGGACTGCCTGGTCTTTTATTCTGATCCATTGAAGGGCTTCAGAGATTGATGGCAACATCACTGGCAAGGCACACTTAGCCTGGACACTGCAGGGCTCTAAGATGCCTTCAGTCAGTAATGCTTGCAGAAGGTGCTGTGAGGAACTCTGGTGTCTGGTCAAATCCACATCCCAGTTCTCTGGGCCTCTTCCCAGTTTCCAGGAGTCACTGCCCTTCAGAGATGCAGATGAAGATCTCCAAGACTGCACACCTCTGCTCTGGTTTGATCTCAGGACTCCTGGTTTTGACTAATTTTTAGCCCAATTGCACGAATGTTTGGATTAATCCTACAAGGAACTGAATATGCCCAGCTATTAGCAGACCTCTACTGAATAGCTGTGTGTTCATTCAGCCTTTGGGAGGGGAGTTAATCCTGAAGGGAAACAATTCCCACAGTACCTTTGGTTTAGCATATCTCAACTGCTCTGCCCCGAGGGGATTTCTCAGGCTAAACAGAGCCTGACTGTCAGATGTTAAACACTTGTATTTTAAGAGACAACTGTGGCAAAATACAGTTGTTTATTTCTTTGATACATACTGTAAAGTCTATTTGGTAAAAGTAACAGAGACATTCACAGAAAATTATGATGGTGAATAATTATAGTGCTCTAATTTTTATCATAATACTTATGCTATAGCAATGGACCAAAAAGTGAAATCAAGACCTTGTTGTAATGGATGCTCTACAAACAAAAAGTGAGAGCAATGAGTCCCCGCTGTGAAAAATTTTATTCTTCACTGAAGACACGAATTCACCCACACGGGTCTTCCTAGCACAATGGCTAATTAGTCAGTGCAGTAGCATCCTTTAATTAAAACTTAATAATAGACAAATCATGTATCCTTGGACAGCCTCAGATAGGAACATGCATTCATTCCTTGCTGCCAGTGTTGAGCATTTCTTAGTATGAGTCAGTCCCCAAAGGCACCCAAAGCTATGGTTTAATTCTGAGGAGAGTATCCTCAGGGCAGTGGTATTTAAGATAAAAAACACCCACCCTAACAATATTACTTCCTTGCAGAGAGAAGTATGGGGGGGAATCCCTTCTCCCCTCCTCTCTGAGGAATGCATTTGCCTCTCCCCAAATTCAGAATCCATTACAGGATACTTTAATACTCATTTAGAAGAAATCTGTACTCAGCTTTATCAGAAATATTTCATGGTCACAGAAAAGGCCATCCCAATTTTTTAACTTTAGAAAAGAACTCTAATTTTGCCAGGTCCAAAAGTTTTGTCTTAACGAAGTTCAAAACCTTTTCTTTCTCCAGAGCAATACTGTCTTAAGTCAGTTATTCTTTTCACAACAAATCTCCAATAAACACCTTCAATTATTCTACCTCCTGGGATAGATGCTAACAACATTCTTAGCACATTTGTTTCCCTGCTAATATGATTCTAAGACATCACTTTACAAGACGATCATTACACTGGTTTTCTCTGGTTGGTGCTTTAAGTGTGAAAAAAAATACACCAGGATATCACTCCAGATGGTTGGTCCTGACAACTTGTCAAAAACACACTCATGTGGAGTTTACATGGCCACAAAACATAACCCTACCAGCAAGGAAATCATCTGGCCGGAACAAAGGCTGGTGATTGGCTTGAAAAGATAGAGGTGTTTTTCCATTTCTTACATCAAAGGACATTTTGAAAGAACATTAACAGAATGTAAATCTTGATTCTTGACATTCACTTGCATGTGGATTTTCAGCCACTCTTTTAGTATACAAACAATGAAAAAATCAAAAGAAAAGGGGGAAAAGGAAAAACATACAAAATACAGCAAAGCAGAACATAAAGTAAAGCAAAGCAGAAAACCCTGTAGGAGCAGCTCTATAGAACCACTTAAGAGGAAGAAGGAATTAAAGATTCAGTCCAACTTCCCCAGTGTTGAACTTGGAATAAAACAAAAGGTTCACTAGAGTCAGCTAAAGAGAGATGTTGGTCAGCAACAGTTTTACAGTCATGTAGCTCAGTTGGGACAATGTCAGCTGTAGGAAGGGACAGACCTGGACATAAAGGACTTGGTGCACAGGGCTTGTACTCTAGGATGGTGTTAGAGGGATTTGTGCACTTACAGGCAGAAGGACTCAAAGAGTTTTGGGCAAGCCATAGGCTGCATGAAGCCTGTCCCTCGAAGAAAATCTGATTTCTTTCAACAAAGCAGCTTTACTCTTTCCCTTGTCCTTCTGACATTTAAGGGTGGGGTTCGTGACCATGCTGTCTACACCCTTCCCACCACCCTCCCCCCAATGAACAAACGACAGAAGCATAAAAAGTCTTTTTTCATTAAGCACCATTCTTGGAAAAAACATGTTCTGTTGTTGATTCCTGCAGGATTACTTGGATTGCCCAAGTGATAGCAGGGGAGGGCTTCTGAAAAGGAGATCTAGGAAAATTTCCATAACTCCTTTCCTCTTGGCTAATTCACATGGGAGAGCTATTCTTACTTGCTTCTCTCTGGTCCTATTTATTCCCATGAACAAAAATACACATGAATGTGAAAAATACCAGTGTCTTCTACATTTATGGAAAGTGGCTCCTTTCATGTGGTCCCAAAGCATTTCCTTGGATTTCAAAGGCAGTAGAACTGGTTGCTAGCATCTGCAAAGGCAGTACAAAAATAACCCTTAATTCAAGCCCAGGATGATCAGTGAGGCTTGTAACCATCATCTATGACATATTTACATCTCCTGTTGCCAATATGTTCCACAACATGAGTGACATATTTACCCATCACAATATGTAAAAAAAAAATCAAATAGCTTGTTTAGCTGAGCATATAAGAGGGTAGGCAGTTGATCAAAACCTACCTCACATCAAAAATTATCCCTAAAGAGGTGTGAAAGAGATACAGATAAAACTGTCAGCTCCCAGACAGTCTGTCTGCTGTAACAAGGGCTGTCAGACCGGTTTAGAAACATCAGTGGCAATGAATTGCAAAAGAGATTCTGGTGTGATGAAAAACTCAGGCAACTTCTGCAGCCTGCTCCCTGTGGTCCCATGGGGTGGGAAGTGCTGTCCTTTATAATAGTTTCTCTTGAGGCACAGTAAGATCCTGTATTTTATTGAGCTGCAAATGCTCAGGACTCCTCGGGACACAGGCACATGAGTGGAAATGATGGCATTACCACAGCTCATCAAGTTGCCATCTGTCGGTGAAGACGTTGAGGCACCAGGAGTGACCTTGTGAACACTCCTAACCTACCTCCATTAGAAAGGAAAACGGAACATAAACCGTGGTGGTTTGAGTTAATACATTTCATTTTACAGCCGAAGCAAGCGTGAATGTGTGCTCCATCAGTCACACTGGGTCTGCTGATGGAAAGGACTTGATACATTGCAGGTGGCAAATGCCTTCCATCATGTACTTTTGCCCTCAGTTTCAGTCCATCAGTCATTTATCAAAGCTATTGTGCCCTATACTTGACAATTTTCATTTCCGAAACAGGCCATATCCAAAACCTACAAAACCACCCCTCTTTGGAGACAGCCAAGCCTGTGTATCATACACTTTAATCTTGCACTGCACTCTGAGCACTATTAATTCATTAATATTTAGGTTTTTAGGCAGGACTGCCTATGCAGTTTCCAACAAAGTCATTGGAGCAGAAGTCTACCATTGACACAACTGGATGTGCAGCATCACGAGTATCAGTTGCACAGGGCTTTAACTGCAAAACATACAGCTGGCCTTGGACCACATGCACAGCAGGCTGTGACAGTTTATATTGTTCTGCAAAAGTCTACCAGAGAAATTCCTATCTCATGACAAAGCTCAAGGGTTAGAGAGCTCAGGCTAAGGAAATTCAGACCCACAGCTCCCACTTACCTGACAAGTGCTGTAACCCTTCAACTCATGAAAGGGAGGAAGACTTCTGGATCAAAGTAGTTGGTCTTCTAAATTGAACTTTAGATTAAAAATCTGGATCTGCTTTTCCCCCACAGATAGTTGTCATCCTATGCCCTCTGTGCCAATATGGTTTTCTATAAGGAACAAGGTCTGTATTGCCACCCTGAAAAATAAACCATGCAGTCCTGGCCCTGACAGTATTTTTAGTGAATGGGAAAACACCTCTCCCTGAGCACTACTCTAAAACTTGGCGTCCATTTAGAGGGTTGTTTCTCCTGAAGCAAGGGGCTTTCCATGGTAAGCAGAGGAGGAATAGTCTTGAACAGGTCTGGGCTTTCTCCACAAAGAGACCAAAGCTGCAAACTCTCTCCTTCTCTTCCTACCTTCCACTAAGATGCATTTATTTGCATGACCATATTCTCAAAAAAACCATGCAAAATTGTAACTTGGCCCATTGCTGACAGTCCCCCACTGCTCAATGCGTACAGATGCTCTTCTGTCTAAATCAATTACCTGGTGTCACAGCTTGGAGTTTTGATTTTGGTGCTGTTGCCTTTTTCCTGATAAAGCTTTATGTTCATCTGTGCCATATGCTGCCTTGAATTTATGCTGCTGTGTTTTGTTAAAGATCAGATTTTCCTTTGCCATTAAAGGAAAAATAGAACATTCCAAATGGACTGTGAAATAAGGTAAAGAAAAGTTTAATCATGCTAAAATCAATTCAGTGGAGTGGCTTTATTAATAGTTATTGCATTCTGCATCACAGTGCTTATTAAATATTGTGTAGTTTGGAAACTAAACTATTTTGCGCTGCAGGTACATTGTATTTTAGCAAGCGGCCAGTTCCCACTTCATGCAAGATTTAGAGAGACATGCTTTTAGTTCATTGACAGACATCACTGGAAACACAGAAATCATCTTGCTGGAGAAAATTATAGATGATTTAATACAGCATCCTGTCTCTGGTACAAAGTCTGGTACCAAATTCTGAGGAGGGAAATGTAAGGGAATTTACAGTTGCCAGTTGTGCATTACCTTATCTAACTCCTACCCATTAAACAGGGGCTTACATAATGATTCATAAACTTTTCTACTTATTTTTCACTTTTATACATCAATTTTTGTAATTTTGAAAACTATGTAAAGAACCTATATGTTTATAATTTGCACTGAAAATTACATTAGTATATCTTGAAGCAATGAGTTACGTAGCTTTACACGGCTTTATTGTGGGCATTGGAAATGGTATTTTTGTTTTTCTTGACTAACTTTGCTTGCTTTTTTGTTTTGGAATAACCAAGACATCTCAGGCATAAGTCAACACCTCAATTTTACTAGACCTATATAAATTGGATAAATAAAAAGTTCTTACCCTGCGGCAAAGACCATTTTTCTTTTTACTTCTTCCCTACATCATATTCCTCAAGTGTGTCCCTCCACTTCCCTGTTCTCAAAGAAGAGAGCCTCATTTTCCGCTGGTCTTGTAATATATAGGAGTTTTACTTGGAAGGAGGAACATTTGGAAGCCTCAGCAGGGACTTCACAATCCTTTGTGAAGTATCAACTAAAATGGGATCAAAGCTAGGCCTGCCTTGGCTTATACCATCCTGCTTGTCCACACTTTTGATCATCTAAAGAAAGGTTGGTCCCATCTGCCTTAATTCCTGCCCAGAGCTGAAGAATTATCACTCTATGAAAGATTACTGGAACTGTCTAGTATCTGCTTCACCCTAGAGCCAATAGAAAAAGTCATTAACTTTTATCATTTGCAACTGAGGACGATGCCTTTCAACTAAGGCAGAGAAGGACTAGTGGTGCAGAAAGATATTACCTCCTGGTCCTTCTGATCACTCACCTGAAAATGCTGTCTCTTTTTTGAGCTCTGGCTAATGAATATATACACATTTCTCAGGTTCCTGTGTAGTGAAATATTTATTATTCTATAGGAGGATATGGACTCTGATAGAGAAGGATTCATCTGGGAGAAAGTCTGAATATGTAACAAACACTGCTGCAGCTTCAAAGACTGGTGAATCTATTGGCTGCTAAGAATGGTGATAATTCAGAAACATCTCTTTCTGTATTTACCTTTAGGCTCCTTCTTATCAGGAAAATCTCCTAGGAAAAAAGACTTAGAGTAGCTACATTGGATAGGGGGCATCATTGTACATCTCTGTTGCTCAATGCCCTTTTTCCAAAAAACTTTTCCCTTCTTGGACTCTTTAAACACAATTTGAGAAAGGTATTCAGTGTTTCCAAAAGTAAACAAAAGGAATATCATTGCACCTCTACTTTTATTTGCATCCTTCATTTTTTCTTTGCTCTCCCTGACTTTGGTCTATTTCTCTTTCTCTCAATGCCCCTCTTCCATCTCCTTTAAGTGTCAAGAAGCACCCTGCCTGTGATGCCCTCAAGTTTTAGGAAAATAAAACAGCCTGGAAAATGAAACAGACTGTGTAAGTATTATCAGTTAAAGGAAAATTTTCATATCACTGAGTCCACAATGATTCCTTGCTGAAAATTGTAGGTGACAATGTTTGGTGAGTAATTGTACTGCTAGTCAGGCTCAGTTATCACTCAAGTCTATTCAAGGCTCAGAAACCACCCACCCATCCTAAGTTACAGTATGGATTTTATTATGTCATTGATCTTCATAAAATCCTAGTACCTTCCACATAAAGTTAATTGGTAATCATGAATTGTCTGGTACATGCACAATATGTCTTCACAACGAATTAAGAATGCTTCACATCTGATTTGGTTTCTTTATCTCATTACGAGCTCCAGGTCTTTAGTGAATCTGAGATAATCATGTGGCAAGGAGTATGAGAACCATTCCTGCACAGGTAGAAAGGTTTTATCAAAGAATAAAGATTTTCAAATTTAATAGATTCAGCTGTTCCATATAGTTGGTGAGGACATGACAAGTTTTCTTGATCTAAAATCTAAAATAACCCATACTGTTCTTAATTTCTCCCACCCCTGCCTTTATTTATACCTCTTTTCTAATTTGAACCCTCCAAAATAAAAAAAAAAAAATTCAAATTTGCCTAAACTGCACAAAGCATTGCCTTGTTCATTTCACCTCAGTTCCCACTGCTATCTGTTCTCTTAAGACCTAGAGAGGTTTCTCCTATGGACATCTGCTTGCTATATTTGTTAATCACCTTGTACCACCGGACTCCAATGCTGAGTGTGGATTTGGACAAAACTTGACGCTTGAAACATAAATATGCAGTGCAACTGAAAAATAATAAAAAGAAATTGAAAGAAAAAAAAAAAAGAAAAAGAAAAAACTTAGACTGCAGGTTCTGAAACTGATCCATGTCCTTTGGTTCTCAGAGTCTGGTAACTCATGAGATCCTAATTCCAAAATCTCATGTGTGAAATTAAAAGCCAAATGAAAGAATTTTGTTACATCAAAATTCAGGAAATGTTTCCAAAATCAGAAAAAACCTTTGGTGTGGACATTAGGGAAGGTCTTCACTTTTCCTTAGGAAAGTTGTGAAGACTCTGTTCTTAAGAAGCATTTATCAACTTACATAAATACCTTTCAGATTATGACCTTTGTAATTTATTCTACTTTCTTGCAGCCAGAAGAATGTGGTGACTTCTGCAGGTTGCATCCAGTTGGACATGTCTAAACTGCCATGAAAAGCCAGAAATGCAGTAATAGTCAAGTCTCCCACACCATCCTATAAGCCTGTCACTTCTGTGTGACACTAGAATCCAGGATTGTGTAAGCACACTAGCCCTCTGAAACCCTAACATTCATCTCTTTGGATCATAAAGTAAATGTCTTTTGCTATTCCCAAATTCTTGATGACATATTTCTCCCAACTGCAAAATTTGGACCCCAAGCTGACAGAAAGTTGGAGACTTCATATGCAGCATGTATACTCAAAGTTTTAAAATCTTTGCTGTGGAAATTGCTCAGATCCTGCATTGATAGTTGAGTCCCAAACTATGTGATACACAGATAAATAGAAACCAGCAAGAATATTCATGGATCCAGACTCCATTATATATTGATTCAGACTCAGATTCTGACTCATGATGAGGAATTAATGCTAAAGTGTGAGATTTTTCAGAAAAGCTAAAGGATGCTGCTCCAACACAGTGTCCCACAGGGTAATCCAGTCTTATTATTAAGTACGTTAAGAGGCAGAGAAAAATGTTCCACTTTTAATGAAGAAGAAGAGATAGTGCAAAATAGTTTACTAAATTTCAGCCATGGCATTTAAACCTATTCATGTGATTCAAACTCATTTACTTCCCCTGAAGTTTCCTGACAAGAACATATATTTCCTTGGAAATGTAGCATACTAAAGCCATTGTAAATAAACTGCATGAAAAATAGTGCTTTTATTTACATTATGATTTACCAGTCTTAGGTCCTTATCAATCTAGGTTCCCTGTATGCTTGCTATAAGGCTGAATATGAATCAACGTTTTCTCTGTGTGTTTCTTCAAAACCTTATGAAAATCACTTTCCGATCATGGGGACAGCTGTTAAACTTCATACCTGGTAGTTATTTCCTAGGAGGTGGCAGTAAGGAAATGAAACCATATTCTAAATAGGTTTTATTGACATGCACATACAATATATACCCCAATGTTCTCTGTTGGCAATGTCTGAAAACAACAACTTGCAATTGGATACAAGTTCAGGCTAGAATAAAATGGAGATACGGCTCATAAACCCATGGTCTTGATGGCTGGTGGACAATACAACTCCTGCAGAGTTATTTTTGCAAGTTGAGACATGTATATCCTGTACATTCCTGTATACATACCATCAGCATTTTCCACTGAAGACTTTTCCCCACTTCCACCTGCACCTTGGATGTGCCTTGAAACAATGATTTTGACACATCTGCATCTACCTTCTACTTTGTTTCAGGGTGAAACACTGTATAAAGTAAATGGGTCTGATTATTCCAGATAATCAGTCTTTCTTGGCATGATATAACTGTAATTTAAAGAATGCGTATCTTAAATGGAGATATACAGAAACAGAAAAAGGAAGCTGTGTTTTCACTAGCAAGTGTTAAGTTGTATTAAGTTAATACAAAAACAATGTGGTAATGCTGTGGTTTTAGCAGAAAGAAAAAAGTTTTTGGGAAGTTTGAAAGCAGTACTTGTGTAAGAAACTAATATAGGAGAAAATGGATGCACTAACCAAATTTCAGACTCTCCTTATGCCCAGGTTTAAGCAGAGAAATAATAAGATTCAAAATGCACCGAAAGAATTGCCATCTAAATGGGGAAGACAGAGGAAGTGCTGATATTATCTCTATAGCAAGAAAATAAAAGGTAAATTGACCAAAACACAGAACTGAGAGCCAGCCAGACATGAACTGAACTGAACCCTCCCGAGTGCAAGAGTAACACTGAACTGCTCCATGATGAGCAGCTGGCAAAAAGGAAGTTAAAAGACAAAGAGAGAAATTCTGATTTCAGATCAATGGACTCCCTTGTTGTTGATTTTGAATGTCATTAGAGTTTCCTGTTCAATTTGCATTTGCAGATATTAACCTGAACATGCACCTATCCATCTTTTGCCCTTTGCTCTACATCCTGTTCAAGGCTACCAGATATTTCAAATAGACTTTCAAGACTGTGCAGGTTTTTCCAACTGCCTTGTCTGCAGCATTTTCTCTACTCACCCAAATTGCCTTATCTTGCTTAAATGATGCAGTTTTGTGCATTAAGGTAATAGATAAAACTGATCCCAAGAAATAGAATATCTACAAAAACAAGGAAAAAATCCTTTCCCTTGTTTCTTGAAGTCATCCCACTTGTACGCATTGTTTCTGGGTATCATTAGAGAGCACCCCAATGTATTCAGATCTCTAACTGATGAGACTGTAGTGAACAAAAGCCTTCATATTTCCTTCTTTTTTAACATGCTGATTCCTAAGATGATTTTGTTTGTTTGATTTATCAAGAGCAAGTAATACTTTGTAAACTCTCCAGACAGATGGCTTGCATTTGCTTCACTTCCCCACATCTCTCTTCAACCTGACGTGCATGGCTTCACTAGGCACCCCAGGAGGGTCTAGCAGTCAAAACAAGGTGTTTAACAAGAGTTTTCTCATTGTGCAGTAATTAGATCCCTTTCCCTTATGATTTCCAAGTATGATTGAGTTTGAGCTGGATTTTAATAGCCAATGACTATAGGGAGATGACTGAAATAGAAGGGTCACTATGTCCCCTGAGCATGTTAAAGGAATGATACAAAAGCACATCTAAAACACAGGTTC
Source organism: Motacilla alba alba (assembly GCF_015832195.1). Lineage (NCBI taxonomy): Eukaryota > Metazoa > Chordata > Aves > Passeriformes > Motacillidae > Motacilla > Motacilla alba. The sequence continues at coordinate 13,966,117 of NC_052022.1, forward strand.
CTGAGATGGTTAGAATGATGATGTCCACATGTTTTGTGAAATTTGTTTGACTAAACAAATGTGGCTTGTTTGACTAAACAATATGAAGACCAAGTAAAAAATACTTGCTTATTACAGATTCTTTCAAGAAACTAAGACTGCAAAAGAAGAGCTATTTCTGATACAGAACAATGTTGGTCATAGGAAAAAAGAAAGAAGAAAAATACCAAGAAAAAATTAAAACAATAAAGTAGATGTGGAAGCTCTAAAAACTGGTTATGTTCTGAGGCACTCTTTCACAAGGACGTGTAAAGAAAAGGTTTATAACTATTTTGGAGCCGGGGACACGAAAATATATCGAAGAAATCTTTCCTTTGCTACTTGGGCTTAGCAAGAAACTCATATCAGACATGTTTTTTCCATGCCTCCATATGGGACATGCTTTCCTTGAGTCATTTCAGAAGCCAGCCACTCAATTCAAACCCATTCCCCAGGACTGTGTCTCTCAGCAGGATGAACATGTCCAACAAATGCCACAGCCCTGGCCATAGGTTAGGCTAGACTGCATCATATGGAGCACCACAAAAGTCTTGATTTCTTTCTGTATGCTTTCCCCAGAGGAAATGGAGATTCCACCAAAAGCAAACGGATATTTAGTTCAGAGTAGGGCTCCTTGGCACATATGTTCCTATCTCCAAAACACTGGCAACTCCGAAGGAAGTTTCTTGGAGCCCTATAAATTTAAACTGGAATAATATAGGGGCAACTTCTGACCAAGCCTTTGTTAATGGGAGGTGTTATGCCCTAAAGCATAAGGATTGATATCCTAAGACTTTCTTTTCCCACCTTATAATGTGCAATGAAGGGTCTATAAGTTGTCAAAATACTACTGTTCTTCCTATCAAATTGTTCTCATGGGCAACGTCTAATGTCAATGAGTTCCAGTGACAAATTATGTTCTAGGGGAAGAACAAGTATAAAATAGATTTCCTTTTGCCAGATACAATTTTAAATGCAACCCACGCTTCAATGCCCCCCCTGAAAAATTGCTTTTGTTGTGGTGTTAATTAAAACCATCCACCACACATTCATGGGACAAGTAGGTTTTAAATCAGCCAGAGAAAACGACTTATTGTTATTAAACCCATAGGTTATAGCGCACCTAAAATGTTCATAGTCCTAAACCCACTGCAATCTCTGTTTCAGGGGACCCTAATAAAAAACCCCAAACATTTGGTTACCATTACAGTTTGTACATAACACTAACCCCTTTGGTTGTCAGAGATTGCCTATAGGACTTTCTCATTTTTATACAAAATTATTGAAATCAATAATCCCTGTTGCCCAACAACATTTCCATAATTTCTAGGAAATGCTTTAAATGTTTCCCTTAGTCTTTTAAAAACCTGCATGCCAAAACTACCTGGACATGCTTTCTCTGTAGATTTTTGTTTTAAATTACTCATCCAAATGCTATGTAAACAGTAACTTCTCTAATGATTGAATCAGACTCAAAAAGCATTTATTATGTGCACAAAAATGGTTATGTCTAAGGTATCTTTCTAGACAAAAAGAAAAGAGAGGTGCTTGGCCCTAAACAAAGTGATAAATGGCATGAAAGAGGTCCTGAATTCCCTTCTGAAATACTTTACTGATTATTAAGGTGGTAAGGAACAGGGAAGTGAATAGTGGGATGCAGGAAGCCAGCGGCTGAGCAGTTTGTGGCCTTCTATCTCAGATTTGTGCCCTAGCCATTTGTATGTCACTGAGACATAAGTAACCCATCGTGCCTTTGCTTCAGCATTTTGAACTCTCTGTGTGCCATGTCCTGTTTGGGAAACACAGAGGAGCAGGAGAGGAGCCAGAGTGAGAGGCAGGAGGCATTGGAAGGAAAGTGGAGTATATAGCAAAGTGTTCAGTGAAACTAAGGGATTGAAAGGGAGGGAAAATATCTCCTTAGTTTCATGTTGAAAAATGCAAATGGTGAGATGAGTTAGCCTGCAAAATATCGTGCCACGAAAAGTGATGGGGGCATCAGAGCTTAAGACATTTAAATTACTTTGGATAAAGCACTGCGTTATGGAATATAAAGAGCAGCAGTGAGTGTGCCGCATGTAAGTTTACAGCTCATTTCCCTCTCCTCAGGGCCTAGTTCCTCACTGCCCAAGGACAGGCAGGTCCCTCCAGCCCCAGGACACTGAGTTTCCAGTGCTGTGCTGTTCCAACACAGCCATGGTGCTGCAGGTGCACGTGGAGGATGGACAGAGGGACAGACTTGTGCTGCTGATTTACCTCTGAACATTGGGTTCCTACCCCAGCAACAGCTACTGCATTCACCAAAAGATCTGTACAGCAGTACCACTGCTCCAGGATAGAGAGGAGAGACTGGGGGGCACTTATACCACTTCTGACCCACATCTGGCTCCCTATCACAAGGGTTTCTCTGAGCCAAACACCCTCTGCTCTGTCCCAGGACAGACCTCAGGCACGGGAACCACCAACACACGCAGAGCATCTGTCTTGTGAGTCTCTCTCCTTCCCAGCAAGGGCCCAAGAGCCTACCCCTGGGGCATGGCAGCTGTCCACTTGTGAGTGAATAACCCAATGAAAACCCATAATAAGAAAATGAGAGCAAGCTCTCAAGCTCTGGCTATAACCAGTCCCTACTGTTCAAGTCTTGGGTGATTTTGAATGTGTTACAGAGACCTCTGTGTTTCTCTTGTCATCTCAAGGGCCACTGGCACAAGAGGATGCCAGACCCATTGCTTTCACTACCTGAAGACTTTAAACCAAATCCCAGTGGTCACAGACACCTCAGACTCCAAGTGACTCCAATGAGACACACTTGTTTCTTCACTATGAAATCTTGCTTGGTGGTAAGTGCTAGGGGTCATGGTAGGTGCTGTAACATATTCCAAGAGATCTGCCTAATCTGCAGGTATAATTCTAGGCCACAAATAGTTACAGATGCTTTCAGGACTCCATTAAAGCTTTATCCATCCCATTTTATTCTCAGCATCTGTGTGCTAACAGCCCAGTGGAGTTTCTATCCATTACTTCTCACTTTGCAGGAAGGTACTGGTACACTAGAAAATTAATAAATGGCTTCAAAAAACTTGCTTTCCCATTCTTCCCCTGGAAAATAAAAGCAGAGCAAGAAACAGACCACAACCTCTGTAACTGAAGTATATTACAATTGCTAGTTAATGTTCAGAAGGCAAGAGAGGGTAAATTAAGGTGATATGTGAAGTGCATACCCCAGCCCATTTTTGAGTTAAATGCAAATTGGGATGAATGCAGTTTATCATGTGGCTATTTGCTGATAAGAAGAAAATATCATGTGGCAATACTGAACTGAGGGAACCCCCTTTGGGAGTCCTTACACACCAGGCAGACAGACCTGCTAAATCTACAAAGACTGAGGAGGTTAAGCCAGCATTACAGTAGAAAAGGAGCATTCCAGCTCATTCTGTAGGATGCCTTCAAACCTCCTTTGCAGGAGCAGATAATAGTAGGACTTATGTGCTTAGGATCTTGTTACTCCTTTGTTTACAAGGGACCTGATGGCTGAATTTGATTCCCCAAACATGAGAAACAACCCTTTTCAAGGCTGAATTCACACTGAATCTGAGTTGGTCTGTTTGAATGACATGCACTAATGCAAGCATATGGGCACCTCGAGACCCCTTTGCTTCTACCAGCACAGGAAAACAGAGTTCTTGACAGAATATGTGTTTTTATGCAATTGCCTTGATCATATTCTAAATGTTACATTAGATCCTGCAAAGGATGAAGGAATGTGCTCCATTCTGAACAGAGGTATATGACTGTTCTTTCAGCTGATCTTCTCTGCTCAAATCTCCTCAGGCACAGCTGGTCAGAGAGCACTTTTAACCTCCAATCCCTACAGCCACAGCATTCCCTGACAAGCCCTATCTTAGCAAGGAGTTAAAATCTCTCAGTATCTGATTCATTGTTTATTTTCTTCTGCATCCCCCAAGAATCTAGTCTTGAAAGAATGGTTCCTCTTGAGCTGAGGTATTTTGTTTTCAAGAGGGCTTCATTTTAAGGACTGCTATCAAAGTTTATCATCCTCACTGCTAGCCCTGCTCTACCAAGGTAAAAGTCTCCTTTCTAGTTTTGGCTTAATTGGAAGGCAAATGAAAGGAAAAAAAAAAAAAAAAAGGAAAAAACCTGAATGCTCACATTCCCTTACAGAGAGTTCACACTATGAAAGAGAATTTATAAACTGAGTCCAGAATCACTCTCCAAATGGCCACACAGTGCTTCAAAGCTCTTTGCAGCAATTAAAGTACTGATTCAATATAACATATTGGAAAATTTGTTTTAATATGCTCTTTTGGAGAACAGTTCATGGTTCCCAGCACCTCCATGGAAACATTATATTCCGATCTATTATTATTTGATAAGCCTTGAAAAGGTGCTGCTCTTGGAGGTGTTGAGGTTTTTTGTATCAGATAGATAGAGAGAGGCTACAGAGACCTGCTGACTGAAACCCCTCTCAGATGCTTTGAATCACAGGCCACATCCAATGAACTCAAATGATGCCCCTTTCCTACATGCATTATCAGCCCCTTACATCTTGCATTATTTATTTTATGTGAACTGTCTTCTTCTTCCATATTCCTTGCACCCATTTTAAACTGAGTAATTATTTTTCTCTACTCAAGAAGCCTGGGCACGCCTCCAGTAGGCAGCAGCTCATGGCATGTGAATTCACAGCCCTTGAAAATTGTGACTCCAGAGGTATCTGGTATTCGTGGAAAAAATACTGTAACTTCTAGGTGATTTCTGTAGGGTTTTACTAACAACAAATGACCTTGGAGCCCATCTCCCTAGCTGAACTCCACTGAAGAGCAATGCAGAGTGCACACTGTCAATAAGAGTTGAACATACCATACGATAGATTTCAACTCATAATTCTGCTGATAGGTTTTAGGAGGTTTCTTCTCTGGTTTTGGTCACACCCGTTCTCAGCAACTGATTAATTTTCTGTTGGTTGCCATGCCTTGGAGATTGGTTAGCTGCTGTTGAGTGGCAGGTCATTAATCACAGGACAAAGCCAATTGATATTTTAGAGAAAATTTATGCATTGTTTTTGAATGCAGAATAAAATCATATTCCTCCAATGACTGCACCTGAATCTGTCATATCATCAATAATGATAGACTTCTGAAATGTCACTCATTGTAACAGGATTCCCTTGAGGAAGAAAGGGAAAGGGATTTAATACTACTTTTTCAAAATTACATTTTTTACTTTTCTTTCTATCAGGGTTTCTAGTGTCTGTTTTCACAGTGCTGCAAATACACCTCCCACCAATTGCTGAAATTTTCTGAGTTCTTTGCTTTATTACAGCTCAGGCACCTGACATGGGAAAAGCTGCCTCTGTAATGTCTGACATTGTGTGTGAAAAGGGAAAATAGAAAGAAAAGTAGTGAGCTTTGAGAATTAAAGTAGCTCTTGACCCTTAAGGTTCACTGATCTGTTTGGTTCACACATTTGCGTGGGTCGAGCAGTACAGATAGTAAGCTTCATTCCACAGTTCAATTTTTATTTGGGGGAGCTGCCTTCTTTTTCTATTTCCAAAAAATGCAGGAAGGCAGCTCTCAAGATTGGATTTTTCCATTTTTCTGCAATATGGTGTAAGAAATGCTACAGAGGGCTGATGCTGGGTGGAACCAAGCAGAGGAGAATCTTGCACTAGATGTTACAAGCCAGCCTACAGTGGGACACAGAGAGTTTAATGGGCAAATTTAAACCCTTCTGCCTTTTCACCTGAAAAGGAAAACCAGTTTCTGACTCTAGAAGGTCTTGTAGCTCTCTGAGCTGCTTCAGGGCTTTGCATCACAGACACATGTGAACATACTGGGCTGGGAATGTTCCATGAGAATGCAGCCACTTCTCAACAGTTGAGCTGTTCCTGCAAGAAAACCCAAGTAAAAAAAGGGGCTGCAGGGAACATGTGGGTCTGGGAAATGCTGCCAAAAACCCAGAGAATGCTATTCACAGCTCTGAAGGACAGCCCTCAGACGGAAGTGATTATAGCATACAATAGGGAATCAGAAAATAATGTAATAATTATTTTTCTAGAAGTCTTCTTCCCCCTTTCTTTCTGCTTTTTAAGCTTTGAAGTTATTTAATATCAATGCAAAATAAATTCAGTGGGAAAAGTTTTAGCATTAAATTAACTTTTCATTGCATTTTAGCATTTTTAATCCAGCAGACAAAAAAAAAATCATTATTTTCTTAAATTTAATTAATTTACTAAACTCCTCATAGTTCATTGAATTCAATCCTGTATCTGCGATCTTTCTAGGTCCATTAAGCTCCTGGGGTTCAACTTCCTCTCTTCTAACTCATAAAAATCTCATCAAAATGGAAATAAAATGCAATTTTGAACTTGCTAATGAAGGGAAAAAATGTTAACTTTCCAGTGCTGTTGAATTAATGGATTATCTTTACCAGCCCATTTTAAAGCAGGAAACTTTCACTCTGGGGCAAACTTATGAAAGTGGGAATAATTGCACAAAGAGGCATTAGCTGTGCTGGTATTTTTCACTGCTTTACTCTGCCACTACCCAAGATATTACTACATTAAGATTTTTTTCCCCTGAGCTTGCTTTGTCTTCTACCCAAGTAAGATGGATATGAAAGTTCTTATAGCATATCACATATTGTTATTAACTGCAGAAAAAGTCCTAGATATCAAATGTTCATTATGACTTCAAGAAAGCACTGAAGCACCTGCAAAATTTTAAGTCTGGAGAGTAGAAATAGATTATTGGTTGGGAGCAAGGAGTTTTGAGGGATGGAAAGTGAAAGTGGATTTTAATTACTTAAAACAGTGAGAGGGGAGAGGAGATGAGGACACCTCTGATTTTGGTATTTCTGCAGATCAGGTGGTGTTGTATCACCAGATAACATTTTAGTTTGCTTCCTTTGTAGTCTTGCATTTTTGTGTTGGTGGTATATTCTTCTGATCTTAAATCAGGGGAGAGTTACAAACAGTTGGAGTCTGCTAAGTTCCACTCCTGAAAAACACACTTTCCAGTGCCATAGGAAACAGTGGGTTCTTCTAAATACCAAGTTTATAAAAGAGAACTCACATCCAGAAATTGAAGAAGTTGTTATATTTTTCCCTAGCAATTAGTTTTTTTAATTGACTCTCATAACACTTTCTTTACCTTAGCCTGTCTGGTTTTTACCTTTCCTTGAAAAATAATTTGTATGATTTATTCATATTTTTGTCTTGCTCCATTATTTGGTACTTTTTTGCCTCCTATTAATAATAATATTTTTCAAGATAATTTTCCATAAGAAATAGCTGGAAAAAAGAAAACCTTGGAAAACAAAAAATATATTTTAAGCCTGAAGTAGAAAAAATATATTAAATAATTGAGAAAAGTATTGAACGCAGAAAAAATTAAAAGTGACATGCTTATCACTGTGAAATGGAAACTAATTCAGAATTCCACAAGAAAAACAAAAGGTAATTTCTCAAATATTTCTAACAAAGTGCAATATGCATTTATAAATAGATATAAGTTAGATATAAGTAGATATAATAGTATATAGCTCAAGAAATAACTGCTGAAATAAAAATAATAATTTTATTAATTTTACTGTCATTACTATCATGATTATTATTACATACACATGTGGATCATGCTCATGGACTAAGGCAGACTACATTAATGCCTGTGCAAATCAAGTGCTAGCAGTGACCAGATAAAAGACTTTTCTATATTAGAGCACTTAATTACCATCCTCTAAAAACAAAACCTGAACGACAGATGAGAGTTTCTTTAGGGAAAACACTGATTATCTCTCAGATAGACAAGGGGTGATATGTTCTCCATCCTGGAGAAATCACAGGCTGAATGAAGGTTTGGTAGCTTGTGGATGCTCTTCTCTGAAAGAATATTCCTTTATTCAGTTACTCACATGGAATACAGACAATTACAGCTTCTTTTAATGACAGACCTTCAACTTCTCTCCCTACTCTGCCAGTATATCCCTACTGCCCATCAGACCACATGAGTTTACCTAGGTCTTTGCAACCTCAGTAAGGGAAAACCCTCATCCTTCCACACAATTGTTTTCAGGGCATAACTACTACCCTGCAACTAAGTTTTTCTTAGTGTCTGATGTAACACTACACATGACACCTCTTGCTATACTTTAAGGCCATTACTTCTACTCCTTTTCACAATGAATGAAGAGAGCAATTTTCTCCCTTCTGCCTTGAAGCTGACTGCTAGATGGATGCCTGCCTTTGGCTATCTCTTCCCTAGACAATTCACACTCAGTTTCTTTCAACTTTCTTGGCAGCAGCCTTCAAGTTTTCAGCTCTTTCTAGGCTCTCAACATCTGCACCTCCTGAAATACAGTGATAAGACTCACTTTCTGGCACCCCAGAAAGCCTTCCCTGAGTCCTGAGAATGATTATCTCAAACAGCCTGCAAGAAATCTTCCTAGTTTATATCCTGGAATGAGATCTGCATTATTTTCATGGTCTGAAACTGCTTGATTTGTTATCCTACTCCCACTGTTCTCCTCCCTAAAATACTACCTGGCTCACGTTTCCTCTCTATATTTACACTGTAAATTATTCCTACGAGGCAGGGCACATTGCTCCCACTTTCTTTACTTGAATGCTATTTCCTTTTCCATTCAGGTCTCTCTCTTGGTTCTACAGGACATTTGTAGTCTTTCCTCATTCAAAAATACCCAAAGCCATATTTTTATTCCCTCAACAAACTGCTAAGTATGGTGAATAATTTCAGGGCAACAGCTTGTGGGATCCTTCCTAATACTCTTTTAATTAGCTACAGAAAGCAGCTCTCCCAGTATGCTTTTCCAGACTTTTATCATTCAGAGTACAATACTTTAAGCTAGACTACTTTCTCCTAGCCTATTTGTTCATAATTTGGCCCAGCTCTTTGAGTGAGCCAAGACAACCTAACCCATAGCTCCACGTACTTGTTGCAGCATCTCTGCTGCTGACCCATCTCATTTAAGAGTAAGCCACCCCTCTCATTTAAACTGCTCTTTAAATCTTCAGTGTCATCACAAAATGAAGATAACTTCCAATGCCAACCTATTAAGATACTCTGGGCTGTTAATTAGTCACTGTTGTTAACATCATGGTTATTAAAGATGACATCCAAAACATGAGTTCCACCTGAGGAATGGGGGATTTCAGAGCTCCTGGCCGGCAAGCACCTGTGCTTCATTGGCTTCCAGTTCTTACAACTCAACATGCACCATCACCTCTGCACAGGGTCTGCTGAGGACCTTTATTAGGAAAATTATTTTCTGAAACACATTGACCCAGCCTAATTTTTAGTACTCTGATTTAAATGTTCAGGCAAATATTAGATTATTAACATTCTGTCTATATTTCACATTTATCTCTCTTACCTAAAATATCAGGAAATGGTCTAATTGGAGCCAGCCTCTATAACCTCTGTTGCTATTGTCTCTTTCCTTCTGATTCCTTCTATTTCTTTACACAAGGCAGAGAAAAAGAAGCCGATTTTCCAAGAAAAGTTCAATTAATTATGATGGATTCTTCTAAATTACTCACAATGAGAAAGCTTTCACGTTGTTTAAGTACCTGAATGTGCCTTGAACGGGACAGAAGTGTGTCCTAGTCAGAGGACCATGGCAGAGTATCCCAGGCAGGTAATTTCAAAAGCAGGTGCTTCTCTCATCTGCTTTTTCTCACTGTGTTATCCCTCACCCTGTGTCTGTATAACTTCTTTCACAATAGTCTCCCAGTTTCGATTGGGATTGTACAAATGACAAACAGCAGAAGGAGCAGGTAAAATAGAGTTGCCTGTGATTTAGCACAGATGGTACAACAAAAGCCCAGGTTACTGATGGACATACAAGTCTTGCCTTTCCAAACTGGTGTTGGTGAGGTTTTACCATATCCATATCCTCGTGCTTGGGCTCAGTCCCCACAACCTGGCATTTGGCTGAATGTGATAAGCAGTCTGGCCATATTCTACCACCAGCATAAATGACAGACTTCTCTGTAGGACTACAGTGAGGCCACATGGGTTGTCTATGGTTTCCTGCTTCTCACATTGATTACAGACATGGGAGTGATCTCATTCTCATGTTAAATACTGAGACATAAATCAAATCAATCTTAATCTGTTTGCTGCCTGTCCAGGAAGGTGTGCAACCAATAGAAAGCAAATAAACCATATGTTCCTATAATATTTTCTGAATATCCAGTTCAGCTGTGTCATTACTCAGTGTCAGTTAAAACCAAAGGCAATGGGGATGCAGAGAATTAGATGTGACACAGAGGTGAGCTGGAGGAACACTTCTTCCTGGTGCACTTTGTCTGCAGCCCCTGAAGCTACTGCCATCCTGGCAACATGTGCTACTTGCTTCCTTAATCCCAGTTCTTGGAATACCATGGCTTTTTGGGACATTTGTGATTGTTTTTTAAAGTGCTCTTCTAGACTGAGCGAAGAAAAAAAATCTGGCAACTGCTATATGAAAGCAATTTCAAGACTCAAAACTTAAAAGGGAAAGAATTATCTAAGCATTCAGTTTTTAGAAACCTTCCTATCTGATAGTGCTGAGAGTCATGGAACAACCCATTCATGATTTCAGAATAATTGTTCCAATACCATCAGTTTGAGAAGTAGTTCAGAGCCCAAACTCCCCATCCAGACAATGTGTTGCAATAACAGCAGTTAAAATACAACAAAAGGCTCTACAAAGCAGCTATAAGGATATTTTGCTTGTTGCCTCACTCTCTTTTTGATCACAAATAAATTCTTTTTGTCCCTATGGAAAGCCCATAAATACCAGGCATTCATTTCTCCACAGATTTGTTCAGAATAAGTCAGTGATACTGTTATTGTTATTCTATTCCAATTTTTTATTCTCTCCTTTCTCTTCCTGTCTTCTATCAGAGTATAGTTTTTCTCAGAACATGAGTACTTGGGGAAATCATTGAATTTTGATAATTTACTGCCCTGAGTTTGTTGAAACTCCTATTCTTCCCTACAATCACATACACTCCTGCCGACCACTGTAATTATGTTTGGTTTATATCTTCTAATTTATTAATTGAAGAACTGTGTCAAAATTACCTCTACCCCCAGTGGGTGCCATTGTTTGCTTCATGGAGATTTTATTCAGCTGGTGAATAGTGTCAATTAACTTGTGCTTTAATTATTAAATGATTCACAGATATAATTATGTGTTTTATGTCAAGCTGCTGATAAACTGATAATTCATAATGTTACTTGGACAGATAAATCTCTTTTTCCAAAGGAGATGTTTTTTGCATTTGTACTTCTGGTCATAATTAATATTACATTGAATTTGGATGCAAGCTGTGAATACTGTTAATTTGGTTTTGCTGGCAGTTATCAAGCTCTCTGCAGAAGGCAGACTTCTGTAGCTGGCACCAGGATGCCAGCATCCCAGTCCTGATGCCACTATAAAAGTGTCCCCCATTTAGTGTACCTAAGGGGAGCAGTCTGGATGAGCTGCACTGCAGGGGAAGCTTCCCCTAAAATGGGGCTCCTTTAGGGCAGCTCAAGCTGAGCAGCCAGAACTGCCAGTCAAGAGACTCTTCAGACTCTTAATTGCTTCCCTGTCAAATTCATCTGCCATGGCTCAGAGGGTCATGAGTTTGGCACTGACTTGGGGATGAGCTTCCCAGAAGTCTGTATTCCACTTATCTGACATTTCTGGGGCAGCTGATGCCACAGAGGGCAGCTGCCTTCCCCTGGCCCTGCTGGCACAGCCCCCGTCTTGCACCCCAGCAGACCTCAAAGCACCACCAGGAGCAGGAAGGTGAATAATTTCTCCCTTCTTGTGCACCTGAGAACACAGAGAACCAATGTTCAGGCCAAAACATTACTCATGGCTTAAGGCATCATCTTCAGCAGCCCAGAGTAATCTCCCAAAATCTGGCAGACATATTGTCCCTGCAGAGCCTGGGTCAGTTGTACCCTGTACTACTGCACCAGCTATTTATCACAAAAAGCTTTCGGTCAAGTTAATTCAAGATGTGTCTTGATGTACTGTCATTTAAAAGCAGGACTATAACTTTACATAAAATCACTCTGGCAAGTGTATAATGCTGTGTTAAAATGCATTACCTTAAATCATATCCACTTACACACAGCGCTGCAATGTTTGAATACATTAAATCTCTATTGCCTCAGTCTGGCAGCCTTCACTTCAGAGACTGAAGATTGCACACATTTCCTTGCCAATTCTCTTAACAGGCAATATTTGTGATTGTGGCTTATATCCACATGGGATAGAGACATCCCTAGCCCCTTAACATCAAGAACTAAGGCCATAATACCTACCCAGTCTCTGGGCAGGAGATCTAAAGCCTCAATAGCCAACCCAAAAGCTGTGTCTCTTTCCTAAAAGAGTGGAAAGTAGGGGTCAAAGAACTTGCCCAAAGACAAGAGGATCTGTGACAAAACCAGAAATCAACTAAGTTCTCCTGGGCAGCCTGCCCATGCGTTCCCCAGTGGGAAGCATTGCTGCAAATTCTTTTAGTCTCCAATATTTGGGGATAACTTTTCTTATTCGTCCTGTGAGAAGTCTTACATAAGGAAAAAAAAGACAGATTGATATTGAAAAGTTTGTCACCTAAGTGAATAAACTGTTTAAATGTGGTGACTACAGTTAGACATTTATTTGAACATTTAAATAGCCTCCTCTTTAAGATTTATGGTACGGCAAGGTAGGACAGAAACACAGACTGGAGAATGAGACAGAAGAGCAGTGATGCACAGCACAATTTCCAGCTATTTCTTAAAATTGACACAGTGCTGGTTTTACAGCAGCTAAACTCCAAATAAGCCACTCCCCTTCCCCAGAACCCCTCTAGTAAGAGAGAGACAAAGGCAGAACACGTGGGTTGAGATAATTTACTGACAGAAAACAGCAGTGGAATTAGAGACATACATGGACAGCAGCAAAATGAATAATAAAAGTATACCAAAAAAAGGTGCTTTACAAACAAAAGGTGTTCACCACCTCAACTTCATTCCATGTTGGCAATGGGACAAAGACAGGGTGGTGGTGGCTGTTCCCGGCAGCACTCTCCCCTTCCTTGAGCCCAACACAGTAGAAAACAAGGATAGACAAAGCCCCAAAACTGAGATCATCTGCATCTTACTGCTGCTTCTGACCACTCTGCTCCACTGTGCGAGGGATGGGGAGGGACAGGCAGCAGCAAGACAGGCGCAGGGTACTTGTGGCTGGTCCCAGCAACCTCCTCAAGGAAGAGAGGCATTAAAGCCTCTCACAGCTCCAAATCTGAAAATGATTACATCCAGCATTTTGGTTCTGAAAATGTGTATTGTCTCAGAAAATGAACAAATGAAACACTTTCACTATCTCAAAACTTTTTCTCTAAAATATTTCAAGGGGAACTAATTATCAAAAACCCCTACCAACTTCAGACCAATCAAGGTGTTTTTGTGGAAAACAAAATCTTGGCTCCCTGCAAACATTTCCTTCCCAATTCTGTTGGAGGTCAAGACTGAAAACACTTAGAAATGAATAAGGTAGGCAGATCTGATGGGAGCAAAGAGGTTGCCCTCAGAGATGCATGAACAGCTCTTTCCTGTTTAAACAAATTTCTGATACAAATTGAAATGTTTGACCTGATTAAGTTCTTTCTGCTTGACACCTCCCAGTTGTGCTGTGCGCTGGGAGACTGTGCAAGGTGAATGGTGTTCATGAAACTAAACAAAGACTCTTTCACTCAGGCAGAGCTCCTAATCCTGTGGGCTGATGGTTCCTGGGACCTTCGGATCCTACAACTATGATCAGACAACTGTGCTGAAATTGGAAGTTATACAGTCTGGCTCAGAGCAAGGAGCAGAGCTTGTTGGTTGTACAATGTGACTGACTCAATGCTGCTGCAGGAACATTAATACCTTACGTTTTTTGTGTTACTTGGCTGTTTTTAATGTTAACTCTGCAGTCTTAATGGAAGTGTAATGAACTCCGTTGCTAGACTGCATTTGCAATTCTGTGCTACTAAATCTTTATTTCACACCTTATTACAGTCCTTGCTGCATGAATCTGCCCAAAGTCATGAAGCACAAAGTGGTATTATTGTGCAGACAGTACAGCTTAAGAAAAATGGCCAAAATAGTAGGGCTGATGGTGGGTGCAATTACAATATCTGCCTTAAAATAAACAAACAAACAAACAAACAAATAAATAAACCCCACTGGTTTGTTCTCATGCATATTGGCATTTCCAAAAGGCTAACAGTTATTAACTGCATTTACAAGCAAAGTGTAATTTTTGTTGTGAAATTTTTGTTGTCCCCTCTGGTATGTGATTCTGTCAGACACCATCACCACAGAAGCGCAGTAGGCTTTTGTGTGTGTTTGCAGGCAATTCCTGGACCCGAACCAATCCTCCCCAGGTCCCTTTCTGACTCCACATGTCTTTTCAGGCCTGGAGACAGTGTCAGCACTCTGGATTGTGGAGACAGAAGTGCCAAGCTGGCTCCAAACTCAGCAGTGTAATGAGAAGACTGGAAAATCTGAGCAAGTCTTGTGCTCCATCTCTGGGTGCGCAACCCCCAGTCCTGTGCTACCACTGGACCTGTGACTGTGCAGTGGGAAGGTTAAAGGACCTGATGGAAACTAACAAAAAAATTTTTTTTTGACTGATAACAGTCCAATCACAGGAGTATCAATGATAACTAAAGCAGGAATAAACATCCAGAGCCAGGGGGATCAGCATAACCATGACTTGTCTGTAGACAGAGGCCAGAAGCCATGGCACTCAGCCTTCACAAAGGTACCCTACCTCTAAAAATACAATGAACTCTTCAGTTTTAGGAGCTTTAAAGGGAGAGGTGATACTTAGAATTAATGGGGCCCTTATTATTAACCTGAGACCTCTGTGGAGAGTTATTTTAAAGGTACTGCCGCCCAGGCACACTGCCTTTCAACTCCAGCCAGGATCAGTGCTGTGGCCTCTGTCTGATAATAAGAACTGTCTGAGTGTTGCTCAGGTAAGATAAGTCCCCTCTAGATCCAGTGGGCATTCTCAAGTACAGCAGGACTTGATTTCCCACATCAATAACCAATGCACAACTTTGGGTACAGGTTTCCATATAATTGCAGGTAATATTTTGTGTTATTACTGTAAGATTTTCCCACTCTTCTCACCTAATATGAAAGTTCTGTATATCATATTCAGGCACAAAATATTTTCAGTTGGCAATTCTGAGTTTCCAAATGCCTGAGATACCAGGAAACCCCACAGAAGGAATCCATGGGTGCCTTCCAACTCAGTGTATTCCATGATCCTATGATTCCATGAATATGGTGGTGGTGGCACTGTGGCAATGTTAGTGCCATGGCAATTAGTGCCATGGCAATTCCATGGCACAAATCCCATGGAATAGTTTAGAAATGGGCAAGGCAGAGCATAGAGTTGAAGAGAATTGACAGAGGATGGCATCTCACACTCATTAGCAATGTGTCATAAATATGGTAATTTCTGAAATGCCTCCTTTTTGCCCCTTGGGATGGTAGAATGTGAATGAAAATCAGCCCTCATGTTCAATTAAAATTTCAAAGAAATACCATTGGGTATTGCTGGTGCAAAAATGAAGTTTTAGTTTAAAAGTATAAAACGTGAAGGAAAAAATAAATTAAAAAATCTCTCATAAGGATAGAAATGTGGCCTCTGTTCATTTAATTATTTGGGAAGAGAAGAATTCATCACTGGGTTTTTGTGTTGCCCTTCTTTTTAAAACTAAATCTTTCTTAAGATGGAGATTCAAACATAACTCACTACAGGTAAAAATGAGATCTGAAAAATGAATGTAGTCTTGAAATAGAATTGTTGAACCTCATATTGAGGGAAAAGCAGCCATTACTTGAGGCAAGTTCTATTCTTTCTGTGTAGAAATGAGCACAAGCAATTTGTGGATAATTTCTACTTTTTTTTTTTATTTCTGGGATTTCTGTATATCCAGCCAGCATGAATTTTAACAGATCAATTTTTTCCAGATCCACATTTAGAAAAATATAGGCAGTTTCGTAATATTTTTGCAAATCAGCTTTAGCCTGGATCTGTAATAAGTATCACCGTTGGGAGAGGCTGAACAGAAATATGGTATTCATGCTGTCTAGCTATTCAGTTTACACACACTAAATCCAGCTGAAAGCTCTAGATAGATTACACATACTCCAGATAATCAGGACAAAATGATGGAAATTGTTTGGTAGCATCTCCAATTTAGAACTAGAGATTCTAGCAGCCCATGGTAGAGGTTATTTTGGATTTTTGACATTTTCTGTAAAACCCTCATTTCTGGCCATCAAGTCACTTCTCCTTATCACTTATTTCTCTGTCAGAAAGACAGAGAGATGAAAAATAAAATCTTGAAAATAAAAGGAATTTTTAAAAGATTACAAAGACACTCTTTAAATGAAATCTGATTTTTAAGTTACAAATTATCTTTTACTGTTTTGAGTTGGTAAAGCCCTGCGTCCTTGCCCCTCATTTTATACAGTCTGCAGGGTTGTTTTACAGGCAAGAGCTAGCATTAAATGTTTTCTAAACCTGCAGAAAGTCCTGGATTTTTAGTGTTTAAAAAAATCACTGTGGTGATGGATGAGTGGGCCATCTACAGGTGAAGAGATCAAAGTTCCACGATAATTGCAATTTAGCAACAGAGGACAAAACAGAGACACAGGAAACTTTGTGAAATGAGAATAAAGGGAAACATATTAAAGGAGCTAGTTAATATCTAGTTTCCTGGGTTTCTAATGAGTCAGCTTGGTGCAGGATGATGAATTACCTGCCAGCTTTGACTCTACAGATAGAGCAGCATCACGCTGAAGTGATATTCATCCACGACAGGGAAGAGAGAAGGTGGTTCTTCTTCGGAAACAGTTTATTGCTACTTTCAAAAGCAGTGGTGCTGTGGATATAAACCTGGGAAATCTGATTTGCATTTCACTATAGAAAAGACAACCCTCCTTTTCCAGCTTTGAAACAGTTATAAAGCAGTGACTTTAAACTGACATATCAAGGAGACTATTGCAAGATATCTCCATTTCTAGTTCTGGAAAGAGCAAGGGCATAGTACCTTGAGGGGAGACAGGATTTGGGTGCAAGCAATGCTGTGTTATGGCGTGACATAGGCCATGCAAATCCTATCAGTGTGTTTTTTCTATGTTGATAGCAAGCACAAACTATCCACGTATCATTTCCATTCACTTTAAATAGCTGCTTGATGCCTCTCAGATGAAAAAGCCACAATGAGGAGGCCTCTGGGCAATTACCTATGAAATTCACATCCTCGGAGGTTTGCTCCCAGTCACTCACTAAAGTCAGAGGTCCAGATATGACTTCAAGCATGTTTCCAGTCGCCAAAATTCACAAAGCAATAACAAAACTCATGTATGTGTTGCTGTTCCAAAAACTCAGCGTTAATATGGCAGACCCAGATTCTAGTTCCTGTTGGTACAAATGTCAAAAACACTACTCTGCTTTCATAGTATTCATAGCCTGGCCCTTCACTCTTATTTCTCCCTACATTCCCTAACCTTGTATTCATTTTTACAGTTGAATGCCTTCAGAGTGAATGCTCTTTTTTATTATTATTTTTTCTCTAGCATTTCTCCAAGGACTGCCCTGAGAAAGAGTGAGGACTGAAATATTTATGTATGCAGATGAAACTCTTCTTCTAGTTGCTGTTAATGATGTTTGTTTCCATTTCTACTATCCTCTCTCTCAAAATGACATGTACAATCACCAAGCTTAATCATATTCATCTCTCTCAATCTTAATAAAACTCCATGTGTTAGCACATTTAATCCTTCTAATACCTTTAATGCATCTGACCCTGTCTGTTCAACCTGGGTGGGAGCAGATTCTGGTTTTGGACTTATGAGTGTCTTTGAAAAATTTACACTCTAGATATTTAAAAATACTCCCCTCCCATAGTAAACATCCTAGTGATTAGTCTGCAAATAGAATTAAGTTATTCTCAGCAGCTGGTGCTGGGCAAAAGGCAGAGATGTGGATATCGGGATGAGTCCACTTATTATTTTGATATAATCTGATCACGAACTTGCCCACATATAGCAGGAAGTAATGTGTGTCTCCCACGATTTTGCTTGGGCTAATTATGCACTTAGGCTTTGTCAGGCCACTTGATGTCAAAGGTTTGGCAACTTTGCTCTCTTCCCTACGAAACACAAAGGGATGCTGGAATTGTCTGAAGGTTTTCCCTTGTGTTTGTTCTGGCAAAGTTCAAATTCTCAGATAATTAAATACTTCTGAACACAGAAGGGCTGAGTGAGTACTACTTTTCATAGTGTCTTTCAGAGACATTGAAAAGTTCAATCTTAATACCCATCATCTGTGAGCTTTGGAGATGTTCTGGAGCAGTGCATGGCTGGCAGCTGTGGGGTACCAGAGAAAGCATCCAGGAGTCTCTTATTCTTGAACTCATCCTGTAGACCCAGAAACCAACACAATGAAATTTGCTGCATGAGAAGAAAGCTTAGTGACATTACAGCAGACCCTGCTCTAAGCAGGAAGTTGGACTGGATGACCTACTGAGATCCTCTCCAGCTTGAAACGTCTTTTATAGTAAAGCCAATCTCTGTGCATTTATAGGGGAAATTGAAGGGATTAGCTAGTGCACTTTGAGCACTCCTATTTTGACAATTCCCATACATAAACACACACATATGCAGGATATCTGAGCAGTGCTGTCAGCAAAGAGCTAGAATGGAACTTGGTCAAGTGCTCAAGCAAAATGGCACAAAATGGCACAAAATGGGAAAACAAGAAAAACTGGAAGTGTTGTAGAAGAGAGACTGTGGCAAAGCAATTAGGATTCTTGACTTGCAAGTGACAAGTGGTCAAGAATATGGGAGGAGGCCGGAAGCTATTAGAGGTTGTAGCAGAAGATTAAAGCTTATTCAAACCTGATCTGGAGCAGCATAAATGTCTCTATGTAAAGGAGATGTTAAAATGGCTACTTAGGCATTTTAGTCTTGCAAGGGTTTCTTCAAGCACAATGATAACTTCTCTTCTACCCTGCCCACAAGTCATCTTTCCCTTTTCCAAGTACAGGAAAGCCTGTCCTGGATGAACACATGTCATGTCATAGCTTTGGAATTGAAGCAAAACTTTCCATTGCCTATTGGGAACTCAGTTCTACTTTCCTGGCTTTGTGATCTACACTCAGGCTTGCCAAGGACCTTTCTTTTGCTATTAAGGGTGTTTGCAGGCATTTGTTTCCTTTACATTTGTTTAAATGGGCAGGGAGTATAAAGTGATTTTAAGTGCAGAATAGCTCCATTTTTGTATGAGACATGGTTTTTGTCCATTTTCTGTGTATTGATTTCATGCAGATCCAGCTTGATCAGAGTGCTGAACCACCAGAATGCTGTGGTACCCACATCTGTCAATTTTGTATTCAATAGACACAAACATTACTAAGCTTTCATGATCAAATCTGTTTCTTTGTCTTACACAAGCTCCAGATAGGTTTGAAATTGGGTCAATTTTCACCAAAAAGAGGAGAAGATGGAGAAGAACTTACCAGAAAGCAATATATCAGCTGTGGGTTGTTTGGGACAGAATAACTGACATCCCAGAAGGCTTTTGAAATTAAAACCCATTTTCTGAAAACAGATTTTGCATGCTATGTGTTAAATAAATTCAAATTGGATAAAAACAACACCATCTCCAGATTATTTTTTCTTCTTTGGGCAACTTATTAAGCTGTAAAACCTAAACATCTTAATAAAAATACAGAAGTACAAAAAAAACCTCTGTGTGGCTCATCTTTTATTCAAGAGCATTGCTAAAAAGAGGCATCCCCTTTAGGGCAAAAAAAAAAAGCCACTTCTATTTCATACTGTACTTATTTCTCTAATGTCTCCTAAATGATTATTTGCCAAAAAGCATATTACAGGACCATCATTTCTCTGTCTTCCTTCTAGCACAAAGGCTGTTTCTGCTTCTCAGCAATAAGAGATCTGCTGCCTCTTCCCATCTTTTCTTTGTCTGTGTGTGTGTGTGTGTGTGTGTGTGTGTGTGTGTGTGTGTGTGTGTGTGTGTATTTGTGTGCTGGCAAATTCAATCTGCATTATAAACAGCAATTCTACATGCCAAGCAAGATGCTCTGCAACCTTAGCCCCGTGCTCTTTCAGAGCAGCATTCCCAGAGGAGAGGCTTTACAGGTTATTAGTAGCATGCACAGAAACGGCAACAGATATCCCTGTTCCTTCCTATGCATTATTCATAAGGCTGCAGATTTGTCATGATAATTCACTGGGTAAATCACAGACTCCTCTCACTGGGGACTTGAGTCTGTGGACCTCAAGGAGAATAGCAAGTAGTGGACATTGCACCATGTGTGTCCAAGTTTTAAGGATCACTCCAAGGGAAGGGAATGTGCACTTGAGTTTTTCTCCATAAAGACAACACAAATGAGAAGGAAAAGAGACTCTGCATGTCAAGGAGAATTTATTCTGATTTTTTAAATTTGAATAATCATCTGTTGGAAAACAAACTGAAGATCATGAAGATGTCAAAGGAAATAGTAGGTGATAACTTTCCTTTATTATTGGACTAGAGTATGGCTCAGTCGTGGTAAGGAATTGCATCAGATCCCATTTTCAGTTTACCAAATCATCAAGAATTGACTTTTCCAAAGACTGAGGTGCCTTTGAACCAAGCATCTAAATTCCTTGTGATCTCTTGAACTTCCTTGCCCACAGTAAATGGAAACATACTTTTAAAACTTCAATTGTTCAGGAAAATATAAGGGATAGTATATATATTTTTATCTTAAAATAAGAGAACAGAATGAAAACAGCATGCAAAATGAAAAGGAAAGCATACATATATGTAAGAAACATACACATACATGAAATTTAATGGCATCATGAAATCAATGCACCTCCAGTGCTATGTCTTGACTCCTTACCCCTTTCCACTTGTTTTGTGCCCTGTGACATCAGAGACAGTAATTAATGATCTGAATGTATTAGTTCTCTGTTCGTCTCCTGGATGCCATATGCAATTTCAGTCACCTGTTTGAATGGGTCACAGAGAAGAAACAGAGAGAAGGAGTGGAGGTACACAGATACTCAGTGGTTTGAAGTAGCTTCTTCAGAAAGCAGAATTAATAACCTGTCTCTTCAACCTGGGAAAAGATGACTCAGGAGAATGCAGCAGAGTTCTATAAAATCATAAGTGGCACAGACAAGACCAGTAGCAAGTTATGTACTTGGTATTTCCCAGCACATGACAACCAAGGAAACGATCAGGCAATGGGTTCAGAGCAAGCAGAAAAAAGAGCTTCCTCAGTCAGATGTATTTGTGTGTGAATCTCTTGGAGGTGAAGATGTAAATAGATTCAAAAATAAATTAGGCAAATTCAGGAAGGAGAGGCCCATCAGGAGCTATTGACGCTGCTGATCAGCTGAATTCTACAGCTCAAAAAGTCTTATACCATACTTTCATGGATGTTGAATAGATGTATCAGAGGAAGGCATCTATATTCTATTGCAAGAATTAAGGAGATTCACATTAAACTAGAAGGAAAATGTGTAGTTCCTCTAGGAATGTGCTATCAGGCTGTGAAACTTAGGATGTTAGAGATGAAAACAGTTTAATTGGATTCAAGGGGAGAAGAGAAAAAACTAATGAAAGACAAGCTGGTGGAGGAAGCCACATACTAATAAATACTTGAATAATAAGTGTAATTGCTACACAAACTCACTCTGTTCTTACTCACTCCCCACTACTGAAGACAAACCCTGCAGGCTTTGACCCCCAACAGCTGCTCAGATGCTTGGAGTGGCCATGGGTCTGCAGTGCAGTGAGATGGGGTGGGGGGGTTGGATTTGGTACTGAAAGGGTTTAAGGGGAGTTATATTCAGTTAAGGGGAGTTATATTCAGTGGTCGACCCACTGCACACTCCCCCCTCTAAGTCAGTTCTCTGTATAAATAATGCAGCTGCTTGTTGCTCTTGGGCATCAACAAAGCCTTCAAAGAAATGAGGGACAGAGCTCCTGCAGAACTAATAAAATGACAGGGCAGGTTTTTTAAGAATTGAATACATCACAAAGGCAAGTTATTAAGAAGATATATTCTCTATACAGCGTAGGATCAGATCCATAAAAATATTTGGCCTCCTAACTCTCACTGACCTCAGTAGTTAGGAATCAAAATATGTCTGTAGCATGCTCTGGCCAACTAGGAGGAAAATAATGATCTGGTAAATAGCAAAAACAATAAATATACGTATATGAGAGTGATCAATTCTGTTTTGTCAGACTTGGTCAGATCCTACTAAATGATTTCATTGTGCTGTCTAGCAGTGAATATTCCAGGAACAGAAAGCTCCAGATTGACAAGCAAGCAATGCTCTGATTCTTCTCCCCACACAACCTCTCCAACAAGCGAGACAGTGAAGCACAAAGGATTTCACTAAAAGCTTGTAATGCAGCACTACTATTAAGTAACAAGAAAAGCAAAAGGAAACATGGACAAAGATATTCTTGCATCTGTGGTCAGGTTTCCATCCTGGGCATTGCTGGGAATACCATCCAGCCAGATCCCTTGGGGCTGGCCATCACAAGGTGTGGAGTTAGTCATGGCTCCCCCCATAATTCTGCTTTGCTTAGTTCCAGTCCACATTGTGGGTATTTTGGCATCTTCCAAATCCCAGCCTGGGGATTTATCAACCCCTACAGAACAGATGGTCCCACAGATGCTCTTTGCTGCCCCAGATCAATGAGCTGGCACTCATCATCTTTTCCAAGAACAGAGCTTTCTCCTCAGACTCTTCACAGGGGGATAGTGCAGGAGGTGTTTGCTCCATACTGCCCATAGCACTACAGAGCAAACCCCACAGCAGCTTGTCTGTGACAGTAACCTGGATGCATTTCCTGGCTGAGAAGTAGATGTTATCTTTCACATTCACAAGGTCTACATATTCACCAGGGAAATCTTTGGCCTTAGGCTTTGAAACTATTCTGATTCCAAATATTTGGAAGAGTGGGGGTGATGTCCCACCATCTCTCACTCACAAAAAAAATATATTTTATTTTTATTAATGCTTGTGAGCTCAGATAAAACTAAGACAGAAGTTCAAAAGAGTATAACATGACACTGAAATACCCTAACCTTAAATATTTCTTCTGAGTTGTAGCATTCTTTGTCATTTTTCTCATTCTCACATTAAGATGCTCTTGTAAAAATGGAAACATTGCCTTCTGGTTTCCCAGATAGTCATGGTCTCACTTATGAAGCACAGTATCTTCCAACACTTGTGTGTTTTCAAGGGAAGTGAGTATATTTTAAAGGCACATGTGACATCTGTGGAGGGGAGAAAGTTAGTTCTGCAGTTCATTAATCCAAACTGCAGCTCTTCTGTGCACAAAAGTTTTGTGGGTTTTTTTTCCCCTAGCCAAATTTCCATGCCCTGTATATATGTTCAGGTGTAAAATCTGCAAAAGGTAATTACTTTCCAAGAGTTCCATCAAGGCTCAGGCACCCTTCTCAGCACATAAATCTGAGGCAGTCACTAATCTCTCCAAACTGAAGGAGGCTGCTTGAAGAAATATAAAAACTCTGAATTTAGCCTTCTCTTATTTAAACTAAACACCTGCAATTTCCTCACAGAGGCAATGAGTCCCACATAAATGGTTTGTAAAGCAGTTCTGAATCAAGCCCTTAAGGATTATTAAAGTAATCCATCTTAATTATAGTGAAAATCTGTTACTGGCCTTACATAATAATGCTTCTTCTATAATTTCCACTTAGGTCTGCTTTCTTCCTTCTCGTGTTTCCCTCCTTTTCCTACAGTACATTTTCTTTAACTGTCTTTGAACAGAATTACCCAATACCTTTGAAAAGTGAGACAATGTTCTTTGGGTGACAGTATGACCATGTATTTAAGGCAGAAGTCTAAGGAAAAAAAATATTTATGTTTTTCTCCTAGTTATGTCTTCAGCCAAGCTTTTATAAGCAACTTTGTGGTCACCTTTGCAGTCCCAGCCAAGACCAGAGATTAATGAAGTGAGATACCATAAAGGCTCACCTCTACCCAGTCTAAATACTTCTACCTCTCCACCCTATGCCTTGGATTCCCTGTGCTATTGATGCTGATAAACTATGGCTTCCTCAAAGGGAAGATGTAACTCTTAAAGGCTGGTTGATGCAATAAAACCCCAGAAGAGTAAATTATGCTGTGTTAGAATAACAATTAGAGGTACAGGTGTAATACTGTGTTCTGATAAAATGTATGAAGACATGCATTCCAAGTGTCTCTGTCAACACCAAATTTTTATTTCCCCTTAATATTCAAGGGAGGCTTTGTGTTCTGCACGAAAATAATAGAGATGCTGTTTGGTTTGGTGTTTAGGAAGTGACATGCTTGCACCCCAGCTTCAAAACCTATGCATTAAATGCTTTCTTCCAGGCACCTCTTTCTCCAGGCAACAAGCCTGCACCCAGAGGCATCCTCATTTTGGAAACACAGGCTGACACCTACACAGGAGCAGATCTGAAATTTTCAATCAAGCAGTTTTGAATGCAGAATTCTTTGGTGAGCCATACTTCAATTCTCCTGCTTATCAAATGATCAGCAAAACAACTCCTTTGATACTCTGAAGAATTTGAACTCACCCACCTCTTTTGAAATCTGTTTCTCTTTCCTTTTCCACTGGCTCAACCAGAGCACAGCACAACCAAGTGACTTGCTACCAGTCTCCAGCTCTGTCATCTCAGAATTTATCTTTTAATTGCCAGCTGAGTCCTAAAATCTTGGCTAGATCTCATGCATATATTTTCTAGCTTTTATTCCTCTATAGCTTCAGTAAAAGACTTGTCTTTAGTCCTGCTAATACAGTAGACTAGGATAAGACACAGCAGAGCCTCTCCCAGCCCAAAGGTATTTCTTGCTTAGGGACCTCACTGCTGGCAATACTGAGTATGCAGCATCAGTCACAGCACAAAAGCTTTCAGTCCCTGAGTTGTTCAACAGATATGGGGTTCTTAGCTTTAAAAAAGAAAAAAAAATAATAATAATATGCAAACTGTGAGGTCTGTTTTCATTTTTACACTTGGACGAAATAATGAGCAAGAAATTTTAATGCTCACAGACAGTTCGGCTGACCACAAAGGAATCTGCTTCTTGTCAATTCAAGCAACTTCAGGAAATACCCCTTATTTCCAGTCAATTGCAACATTTGCATTTTTTATATTAATTTCTGTTATAATTCAAGTGAAGTTATCTACTATCTCTTTACCATGTACAGCAGAGACCTGGATGAAAATAATTTTCAGATAAAGAGACTTCTTTCCCCATTTTTTCTCTTTTGAGGGTGTTATTGATGTGCTGTATTGAAAATACATTATAGTCTCCATTCTATGCACATGATGCTTTGGAAAATAGGAACACAAAACTAATTCCCTTGGGTGAGCTGATATGTGTACTGCTACACATAGATGTCTACCTTGCAAAATTTCTGGGCATATTACAGTCAATATTAGTATGGAGACTTCAAGTTTAGATGCCTTGCCTCATCTATATGGAAAAGGGAAACCTAGTCTGTGGCAAACCCAGTTACAGATCAACATATCCAAGATTAAAATTTAATTGAGGCAATTATTCTTCTTTCCCTCTCCCATGGAAGAAAAGGTTAAGCTAAATTTAAATAAGCCATGTTGATCTCTACATTATTCATTCAGTTGCTGATATATCACTGTCTTGATAATTTATGGGTTCTAAAAACTACCTAGATGTTCACCGCCCATCCCAACATCTTGGGGAATCATCAATTAAGATATCCCTTGGTTCCAAATCCATTTCAACTGATAAGGATTTGTCAAAGATTTGTAGAAATTGATCAAAATTACAATTCAATCATTTTTTCAGATGGAGCTCTCTGACCTCACAGCATGGTGTCACCTTTCCTTCCTGTGGTGATGTGGATGTCTCCAAGCACAGACTTCTCAAATTAAAAGCCCACTATAAATTCTAGAAGTGATTTAATACTGCTGCATTTGTAAATCTACCCTTTTATGTCAGCTTTGCATAAAATCTCCTTTCTTTAGGATTGTATGACATTTTCTCTTTTGTTTTTAAGTACATTTTAAGCACTATTTTCAAAAATTAGAAAGGACCACAGAAAATAAGCACTATTTTCAAAAGGTGTTTGGGTACTGAGACCCATGTTCTGCGCTGCATTTTGTCCGGCTGAAATCACTGGAGCTGCTTTGGAAATCTTTGCAGCCTAAAGGCAGAGAATCAGAATATCTGTATGGAAGAGTCAGCATGAAGGGCAGCCACACTACCCAGACTGTCTCTGACTTCAGTGAATAGAAAGGTGAATTCTGCTTGGCATTTCACCCAACTTAAGATGTTTGTAAAGTAGGGGAAGATAAATTGTCTTCCTTACAGAACTCACATCTCTCCTTTGACAGCAAAGGGAACATAGACAAGGAACTTTGACAGAAGAACAGTCCAATGTGGACTCTTCAGCAGCAAAAATACATAAGATAGTCTATAAATCTGATGCTGTAACATTTACAGCAAGCAACACTACATTAAGTAGAGGACAGCATTTCCTCAAACAAATGAAAAAGTAATATTTTTAAGGTGACTTCAGCAGCTCAATTTGAAATTGAAGCTCAATTACCTTACTATGATACTGGGACTTCCAAGGACTCCCTTCGTAGACCTATGTGAATGTTATTCTGCTTTTTGTTGTAAGATCTAAGCAATAAGAATAACTAAGTCCCTCTTTCAAGAGTGACCTTGGCACTGGGAAAATGTTTCATCTCCTTGAACTGTACTTCTCCAAGCCTAGGTTTTTGTCACTGTCTTAACATGCACTCTCACAATCAAAAAGGATTCCTTACTGCACTGTTCACAATTTCACAACTACCAGAGCAGCCAAATTTTTCTTCTACGCACTCCTCTGAATCCCATTGCTAAAACATAAAATAGAAAGAAAACAATTAGAGGTAACACATCTACTCAGCATGAGGCAGTCATAATAATTTAATTCCTCTATCACATATCCTTCCATGAAATGATTGTTAAAATCCATGATTCACACACAGATACCTAAATTTCATCAACAGGAGTTCTAGAGGGTGTGTAAGAGAGAGTGGAGAGACAGAGGAAGGTATTTTTGGAAGAGTATGGGGAACAACTCCTCTAGTAGGTCTTAATAACAGATCAAGTTCTGCAAATGACTTTCCATTGCTTCTGCTGAGTTTCTCAGCTATCAAACAGCATGGGCAGGAATAGTCTTTAAAGGCAAAAATGTGGAGACCGAATATACATATGGTGGAAAGCAGCACTGAAACCATCATGAGCTCATTGAGCATACAGAAGCATGTCAATCATTGTCAGATGCTCAAGAAAAAAAACCAAAGTAAATGGCTTAACAGTGCAAGTCATTTAATGACTTACCAGTCATTTGCAATGATTTCCCAGTGTAAGTTATTTACACCAGTAAGTAGGAAGAAATGGCAAGCAGTGGTTCTGAGCTCTGTCAATTACATACACCAGTTGTGTAGCCACCGGACTGTCCAGACACCACCAACAGAGCTCAGATTCATTATTTCCCACTGCTGATGGATCTTCAGGTTAGAAATTAGAAAGGCAGCTGTCCCTGAAGGACCTAAAAGGCAAGGAGAGAAAGAGAAGTGTATGCACCCACCAAGATCGAGGTGTTGTCTGCTCTCAGCTAAGAGAGGACTCACTGGAAAGCACAGGCACAGCCCTGCCACATTCCAGAAAAGGATTCAGTTTTTGACATCGTCCATGAGGTCTGACTTGCTGGAAGGGGAGGACACTGCTATCAGGATGGGCAGCTTTTCCCTCCAGCAGTCAAAAGGATAAGTCCAGTATGGGTTCCAGAGATGGTCAATGCATGGAGAAGGGAGGGAGTGAGGCAGGAAAGGGAACTTGCCATTATTGTGCCACATGCAGAATTGCAAAGGCATGCCCTCAAGGGCAAAGAGTATCTCTTCTTCTCTCTGCCCTGATTTGCAAAAAAACTTCAGTCATACTCACACAGAGAAACCTTGGATCACAACATGCTCAGCTACTCTGCTGTGTTCAAGGTGTTAATAAATAATTGACAGCGGCTCCCAGAACAGACAATGTCACTTTTGGTCCCTGTCAAGTAGAAGACATTTGGGAAGTTTTTGTTTGTGTTCTTTTTCTGTGTTTGATTCGATTTTCTCCCTTCCTTCTCCCTCCAGTTGCCCTAAAGCTATAAGAATAATATAAGATCTGTCTCATCCAGTATCTGTGACAGGTACAGCTCTGCATGCCATGGCCCTGAGGAAGTAAGAGGTCCCTGAGTCCCCTGCAGCTAGCTGGCAAGTCTGAATCAACTTCATCTCCATTGGCAGGCATTTCAGACCTAAGATAGAATTGCTGCTCAGTAGGATCCAGGCTTCCCTTTTCCCCATCCTCCTTGGTAATTCATGGGCTCTATTTTCCTACTTTGTGCTGCAGGATTTGGAGGTGGTAGTGAGGGAACATGAGAGCAGAGTCAGCACTGGCATGCAGGATCGTAGTGCAATTTGGCACCATTCCACTTCCTGTGCAACGTCTTGTGAACTGCTCAGATGGTTAAAAAAATCTCATCCCAGATGAAAACCCTCTTTCAGGTTTTCCTTTGTTCACAGCTGCAAAGGATGTAGTAAGGATGCTGTGAGTTGAGACAAGCACTTACTGGGAACAGGATGGTACTGGTACAAAATGAAGAATGTCAGCTTGGTCTCAAATGGCAAAAAGGGCTCCATATTGGTGCAGTCTAATTCTATCCTTGTTTTCAGGCTCCTGTGGTTACATCTGTGCCCTGCATGGCCTCTTGAGCAGTACCGCAATGCGAGAAATCACACAGGACCACAGAATCATAGACCATCTTGAGCTGGAGCTGACCCACAATGATCACAGAAGTCCAACTCCTGTCCCTGCACAGGACCGCCTCAAAAATCACACCCCACACCTGAGAGTGTTATCCAAATGCCTCTTGAACTCTGGTGGGTGTGGTGCCATGACCACTTCCCAGGGCAGCCTGTTCCAGTGCCCACAAACAGCAGCACAGGATATTGATGGGTGCCTCAGCCACTACCCCACCATATGTCCAAGGGTTGCCCATGTGGACACCCAGAGACACTTCATGTGTCCCTCAAATTGTTACAGTTCCTAACACATGAGTTAAGTGTCTCTGGCAGGTGCCATGGAGCTACTCAAGACACTAGAGAAGGAGATGGTACTTAGTGCTTCACATCAAACATCAATTTCCCCAAACTGGGGCATTTGGAATGTCTGGGACCCCTGGAATGCACAGCCAAAAGCAAAACCAAAGGTGGGTCCAGTCAGGCATCTGGACCTGACTCCTGAGCCCCTGCAGCTGAGGCTGATTCTCTCAGAGGGTCCATAGCCATGATGAGACTGTTGCTAAGCTGAGAACTGCAGGTGGATGTCCCTTGTTATTTCAGGCTCTCTCTGCAGTGAGAGCCCTGTGTTTGGGGAAAGCTCAGGTGCAGAGGGGGTCACTGGTTGCTGCTGACAGAACTGCTCTGGTTTTTCAGTCTCCATTTGCTAATGGAATTTGAGACCCAAAAAGACACGGGTAGTTGTTCATTAAAGTCATCTCTTCTCTCTGTCTGTTTATTTCCATTTTTAAAAGGCCACCTTCATAACTCAGAGCCGCCTGCCTGCCTTGCTTTTACTAAAGAGAATTTCAAGCAAGCTTAGAGTTTATCCTATTTTCAGACTAATAGATCCTCAATTTCGAAACACCACTCTGCACTCTACAGGACACAGGAAAAATTGCAGCAAGAGGATGCACTAGGAAAGAAAGATTCTTATTTTCCAGAAGCATAAATACCCAGCACACAGGTAATAACTCTTGGTTTTTCTCAATTTATTTCAAGATGGTTTATTGAAAATTTATTATTGCATCTTTGGTACCAAGAGTAGCTTCTTGGCCCTCTATTGTTTTGGGGGGCTTGGGTTGTTGGGCTTTGTTTCTCCCAGGCAACCAGATATCTGCCTATATCTTTTGCCCCTAGCTCTGATTTAATGTTTTCTTCACAAGTTAAATTTAGTACCTGCTCATTCCAGGAATACTGGAAGGTGTGGGGAAGCAGATTTGAGTTGTAGTGCATATTTCGCCTCTGCACAACTCTTGGTAGGATGCCAGGTAGTTACACTGTCTGATTCCCTTGGTGTCTTTTGCAACTGAGTAAGAGAAGAAAAACACTAATAGGGAAGAGTTTCAGATTTTATCTTTTGTTTCTTTTCTCCTCAACCATTCCACGGCATGAAGTGCTGCTGGTTTTAGAAGAAAATGGCCCAGATCCTTGGTAATATGAGGACAAGTCTAGATAAGAAGTAATGCAAATCATCTCATGTATATGCTTGTTAACCTGTGCTGGGGAAGAGGAGAGGAGCTGCTCATGCTGCATGCATGCTTTGTTGGGGAGAAGTTGGTTCACAGCTATGAAAGCACTGGATAAAGTGCTTTGGTATGAAAGTGATAACAGTATGAAAGCACTGGATAAAACAAACAATCCCTTCCCTGCCATGCAGCCCTGGGGTTTTCAGCCCACTCGGTGGAAATTTCCCGAGCCAAAGATTTTATGCCTGTCTCTGTACCCAGCCTTGGATGGAAAAATGTGTCCAACTGTTTGAGGGGGTTGACCCACTACTAATTGGTAAAACTTGTAGTGGAAATAATTACTGTTCTACAGCTGAGCTGTGCTATTCTTGTACCTTTGTTCTACCCCCGTTGCTTGACTATTCCACTGGATTCTCTTGTGTCTTGGTGAATTCCCTGCTCTGCTTCACTCTTCCCATCATTTGTCATAGATCTGTCAAAAGTCCAACTTTTTTCACCTCAGTTCTGTGTTTTGATCTTTCCTTTCAGATCCAGACACCTGGTTAGGGTCTGGTTCTCCCCACAATAGAAAAAGACAGAGAATTTCCCCTTTAGAGGAAAGGATTTTTCCAGAGGAAGAACAAAATACAACCCCAGAGACAAAAGATCACAGTAGTGTGGGAGGATACATCAGAAAAATGGGACCACTTGTGCTGGGTTAGGACATGCAGGTGCCCTTCTGTGAGGCCTCCCTCCCCACAGCAGTGTCCCAAGCATCTCAGGCTCTCCCTGTACAGTAGCAATAGCTATCAGCTCTGTGCAAAGCCAGCTGCAGGACTGCACCCCTTTTGCCAGCCCTCACAATCTGCTGCCATTACCAAGGGACCCTCCAGCTCCATGTTCACCTTCTCAGGCACTCAGCACAGGCCCAGGCCCAGGGGACAGCGTCAGAACCAGGCAGGGTACTGGGCTGACCCACCCACTCCTTTCTACCCAACGCCATGGCATGGTGTGAGCACACCGTGCAATGCCTGCAGGAGCAGTTTGTTTGTGGAAGGTGACTCCTGTAGCCAGAACAGCTTTCTTGGAAAGTGTGTGGTTCTTTATGTAGAAATCATGCAAGTTAAATTCAGACCAAAGTGGGCAATTTGTGTGAAAAGAGGGAGCACTACTAATTCTAGGGCAAAAATATATTTACCTGGGGATGCTGTTAAAGAGGGCTTCTACAAAAAGAGGGAGAGTGACTTTTGACATGGGCAGGTAGTGGTAAGACAGGAGGTAACAGGTTTAAACCAAAAGATCAGATATTTAGATGTGAGGAAGAAATTCTGTACTCAGAGGGTGGTGAGGCAGTGGCACAGGTTGCCCAGAGAGGCTGTGGATGCTCCATCCCTGGACATGTTCAAGGCCAGGTTAGCTGGAGCTCTGAGCAACCTGGTCTAGTGGAAGGTCCCCTGCCTGTGGCATGGAGTTTGGAACTAGATGATCTTTAAGGCTCCTTCCAACCAAGACCATTCTATGATTCCATGACTCTGTGCTGTCATGAAAGGTGTTAGGGAACTTGCACCGTTGGGCAAGCTCCTACAGACACTTTCCATTGAAGGATCAATCACAAATACCATTTTTTTATTTAAATATTTTTTCTTCAATGCAGCACTGGCTAATTTCTTACAACACATCCAGGTATTTTTCATATATTTGTTGCAGGACACTTTGGTCCCAGCCCATCTCTAATAAGTACATGAGAGAACAAGCTTTCAGTTTCCTGCTTTACAGTCACTATAAGGAAACTCATAATTCAGCCCTCATGTACAGCAAAGTTCTGATGAGATTTAATGAAATTCTATGTTCCCTTTACGTACATACTGGGAATCAATGGCAATGTTGTGAATTCATTTGCTGAGGGATATTTGCAATCCCTTCCCACAAAATAAAAACAGAACTTTTCATGCTTCTTTTGGTAGGAGACTGATGCTTACTTCAGCAAATAGTGAATAAGTCAGACGAAAAATCTATTATTTATTTCTTTTGGACCTCTTGCAGTGCTTTATGTATATGTTATCTATTATATATTTTAAGCATCACAGTTAATTTCCAGAGAAATGTATTCACACCTTAAATTCCTAAACAGGCAGGTATTAATCGTAAGGTGGCTAGCAGAAGTTCTTGTTCAGCTGTAAGAATCTGTTTTGAGCACGAAGATCACAGACCTGAAATGTTTGATCAGTCACAATCAGCATAGGTGTGGAATTCATTTTAGAAAGTGTTTTTGCTGAATGTCCCTCTGTTACGTGCTTTACAAAACCTACCTACTGGAAAAGAGGTTTGGAGCTTTGAAGGTTTGGTTTTGCTAAAAGAATTTTGGCGAAAAAGTTAAAATAGGAGCAGTTCTTCTCTTCTTTCAGGTGTTTTCACATCATGGAATCGTGTGATGTGACACAAAAGGCTGCATAACTGCATTTTTCCTGTGCAACAAATGTAGGGGTGGAGGCAGAGTCCAGACGTGATACTGGTCCTGAGTAAATGGCCTGAATCATGCAAAGATATGAAGACACTTTTTGCTCATTGGATAAAGTTAGATAAATGCACAGATCTGTGCCAGCTTCTTGCTGAAGGGGTTCCATCAATACAGATTCATAAATTACCCCTCCTCATCTGGAGGGACTGCTTTGCTCCCATTGTAATTTTTGAAGTTCAATGTATTCTGAAATCACAGCAGCATAAAAGCAGCAGAGCAGAATGATATCCTAAGCCTGGTTTGCTCTCATCTCCTTCCTATGAAAGTACATTAATAAGAAATTTGTCTTATCCCTCAAAGCATTCAGGGGCAAAGCATGACATTAGAACAAGAAGGATGATAAATTACCAAAAGATCTGCAAACCATGTTTGTGAAGATTGAAAAATATGGTGTTACTTGATGTTATCTGCTAACCTCATGATCTGTGTTTAGTATGCATGCTTGGGCCTTTCTATGGAGGAATTTTACTAGTTCCCTATCTATAATGGCTTTCTTCAACATTAATTTGATCCTCCACCCACATTCTGCATTCCAAATATATTTCATTAGCACTTCATCTCTAATAATTTCAAGGAAATAAGTGATCACCACTTGTTCAAAACTGATTCAGTGAGAGTGAAATTCAGCAGCAATTTTCTTGAAAGTTGCTAAGATGTTCAGCATCAGGGCTTTTTTTTTTTCCTGACAGGAATATAGTGCTTGAGTGATAGGAGAGCAAAAGGTCTATTTGCTGCATGGTCCAAGTGACAGGTTCTAAGTGAGAAGAGGTGGAAGGTGAGGCTGATGTTAATGAAGTATATCTGGTGGTAATGTGACCTCAGAGCCCATGCTCTTGTCTGACATGACAGCTGAGGGAAATCTTCATCTCCATCCTGCTGCTGAGAGAAGGAGTCACAGAGAGGGTGTCTTTGGTGTGAGCACAGAAACACCCCACATCACCCAGACCAAGGGGCCCATCTTGGCTGTCTCCCCTTTGGGGGATGCTCTGTGCTCTTCAGAGCAATATGATTTTGCCTGTGCTGAAGGCAGCACAACATGAAATCACCCAGCCTTAACTCACACTTGCATCCCCTGCTGAGGGAGCAGAGCCCATAGAGGAGGTACCACAGAGGCAGTGTGGGTCTCTGGAGCAGTGAGAAAGCCCTGCAAGAGAGGGAACACAATTTAACCAACCTGCCTCAGAGGAAGGTGGGAGAGCATAGGAGAGCAGAGCCCCAACCTCAACCCCTGGGCAGGGAAGGACAATCCCAACTGCACAGGATGGCCCTGCTGGCAGTGGCAAGGAAAGAACTTTCAGCTCCAAAAGAACCACTGGACTTCCCAGTGCTGCTGAGCTGGAAGAAGCCTTTTTATCCAAGGCCAGCTCAGCCTGCTCAGAAAAGGTTCAAGCATGGTGCAGCAATTGTCTGTGTCACTCGCATGCTGATGGGTCTGTGTGTTCATTCAGGGCTGCCAAGCCAGCCATGTTCCAGAGAGGAGAGATTTGCAAAAAAAGCAGGGATTTAACATCACATTAAGAAGCTATTTACTGAAACTATGAGACACTGACTGAAACTTGGCATGAAGCAAAACTGACTGCGTCTCATCCCCTAAATGCTCAGACTAATAACGGTGTTTATCTGTTGAGTACAATGCAAATTTGTCATGCAGAGGACAGCAGAGGCCTCAAGTACAGCATGTTCTGCAGCAAACTCAAGCTGTTTCAAGGCTCCAGATTTGTGAAGCAGTTTGCTGAAAATGCAGTGTGATATTCCTCTTAATCAAAGTCTGAAAATATTTTTTTTAATTCGTCTCAAAACTTTCTGAGAAGCATTAACAAAGATAGTGAGAATGATAAAGGGTCATATTTATTGTGATTACTGTTATTACTTCAATCATCATTACTGTTATTATTTCCCTCTACCCAGGATACCCACTCAAACTAAAGCATCATATTTGAATGTTATCACCCTCTTCAGTATTTTAGAGGTTCCCATTAATGATGGTTTGGGAAAGATGCTTATCCTACAATAAAGCCAATTTCTAATTGACATCATGCTGCTTTAATATTCCCTCTGGCCTTCTGCCCCCTGGGATCCCAGTGTGCTGGCAATGGTTCTGTGTTCCAGATTTTCTTCAGCTCCTGTCACATTTGTCAGTTCCATTTTGGCTCTTCAATCAACTTTCAACATACATCACTCCACACCACTCCATTCCACTCTTCCTTCTTTTTCCCTGCCATATCTCCTAGGATGTGTCACAAGGCAAGGCTCTACTAGAAAAAAAAAGGATCATCATTTTAAGATCTTGCTTTTTCAACTCTATCTGATATGTGATTCTTAAACCCTTCTCAAAAATAGAGTTTCAATAAGCTACACAGGCTACAGAAGAGGGATACTAGTGCCTCCTCTGTTTACTTCTCCAGATCCACATCCAGACAAGATTACCAAAATGGACACAGGAACTTGAGCCCATGCCCCAGCCCAGCTTCTCTTGTCCTTTCTCTCTCAGTTCTGCCTCCAGCACATGCACTGGAGATAAGTATTGCAGACAAGGCCCAAAAGAGAGACCAGTTTCCATATGATCATACTTTTGCAGGCTAAGGAAATGCCAAAAACATTTTAGA
This sequence comes from Motacilla alba alba, assembly GCF_015832195.1. Lineage (NCBI taxonomy): Eukaryota > Metazoa > Chordata > Aves > Passeriformes > Motacillidae > Motacilla > Motacilla alba. The sequence goes on from NC_052022.1 coordinate 14,001,682, forward strand.
AATTCCTCTACCTGTCTTTCAGGTAATATTTTCTAGTTTGCTCAGTTGAAAATGCCATTTTCCAGTTGTTTTGGTTTGGCTTGGGTTTTTTTTTAAACATATTGCTTCTGCCTAAAATATAAATGCTGATTGATTTATTTTAATTAATTTCCCCTATAAAGAGACAAAAACAAAAATAATAAATAAATAGCACCCACAGCCCAAAATTGAGGCATCAGTCAATTAGGCTAAAGTATTCCACATCACAGACTTCTGACTTGTCTGGTTTCCCTTGGTATTTTTGAATTCAACACATTTTCTTCCAACTTGCAAGCTTAAATGATCACATACTGCCCAATGAAATACCCTCTAGAGCAGATGATACTGCAAAGTGCTGAGCACTTAGATTAATAATTTGTGGGTTTCTTCAGGGCAGTATGGACTGTGAATTCCCAAAGAATCTAAACAATTTCCTTGTACCCTTCATCATCTTTCAAATGTCACATTTAAAAAATCGAGGGCTGATCAGAATTGATCTCTGCCAGCCTTGAAATACCTTTTATGGGTTAGATCCTGTCCATGCAATTAGCTAAACTGCAGTTTAGGCAACTGCACTTTGTAAATCCAAATTTCTTATAGTCCCAGCTATATCCTCTCAGTTTTCCAACTCCTCCATTACCTCCTTTGCCTCATGAAAGATGAAGGAAAAAGAGAAGTGCGAACTCCATCGGTGCTTTCAGCCTCAAAGTAAGAAGCTGAAATGGTGAAATTTTTTTCTGCAGCAAACATCTCAGAAAGAAATGTCATTTGCAACATTCTGGCTCAGCTTGACTCTGAGCTATGAGTGTTTGTGCCGCCAGAGAGAGCAGCCTGCCTGGCCCATGCCCCCACAGCCATCAGCCATGCTCCTCCAGTGCCTGGCAGCACAAACTTGAGGTGCTTGACAAAAAATTCACAGTGGCATCGTAGCAGCTAATGCAAGCACAAACCGACCTCGAGGCAGTCTGAGCCAGCATTTCGTCCTGGTTTTCTGACACTTCTTACTTCTCCCACAAAAAAAGAAAGTCTACATTTTCTTACAGAAAATAAAATGTCCATTAATAATACTGTAAATGTTCACTAATAAACTGTAGGGGAAAAAAATAAATTCTGACATTTTAGTAGAGTTACCGTGCTGCAATATCTGACACTCTGCTAATGGTTAATGATCTTCACAATAAATCAGTCCCCATTTCTTTAAGTGAGCTTTTCTTTTTGTCAACTTTAAACAAAATAGGGTTGGGCATTTATCATTTAAAAAGGCTTTAAAGCACTTTGGAGGGTAACATAAAAGAACATTATTTCTCCTGAAAAAAGGACCTTAATTTTTAAGAAGGCGGTAGCTACATCAGATTTAAATCAGAAAGCTTGCAGGACTCTAATTGAATATGATTCTTTGTGAGTGCATTTTCTTGGCTGAAGGAGAGGTGGTATTTTCTATTAGGCAAATTGTATGGTATGTGTTACACTGTGGGTACAATGAATCAGAAAGAGATTTAATTTTTCCATGGAAAATGTCATTAAAGAAATCATTGCCATTCTGAGGCATTGTAACATTTTATTGAAAAAAAAATTCAGAGTTTTGCTTTCATTTGGATTCTTTTCTTTTTCAAGAACGTCTTCAGATTAGTGTAGAAACATGAGACATAACATGAAAAATGTTTACAATCAAATTTTCTGTCAAAAATAGTTTAGATGGGGTATTTTTCAGAAGAAATTTTGCCTTGGTGCCTTTCAAGTTATGCATCTTATTTGGAGAGTACATTAGTCTCTTCACTGCATACTGTGCATATGCTTAGATAACTGTTGAGAACAGTCAGTACATATTGCAGAAGATAAGTGAGGAAAAACATTTTTATAATTACATTTTATTACATTAAAATTTAAGGGGACTTTAAAAAATGAGCATAACATTAAATAAGCATGTAATTAAATAATCATAAGAACAGAAAATTAGGGAAAGTTCACTCTCTTTCGCTGCATTTTCCTCTTGCAATACAGTATTTTACTTTTTATGTTTTATAAATACAGTAAAGCTTGCTGTACTTTGGAAATATGCATGTGTTTTAATTTGTTATATGTATTGTTCATGCAGGTGAAAATTAAATTAAGATGTGGGACAACTCTTCACAAAGTGCAAAAAATGTATTCTGTTTACCACATTTGTCCAGCAAAAATGTAAGGGAAAGTGATGCATCTCTTATCTTGCTTTGCTTTGCCTTTTTTGCCCCAGCTACAAAGGGAAACTGTTAGCACAACTCTGCTGATAGATTCCTTACCTGTCCTCTGTCTTATACAGTAAAAAAAGAATTAAATAAAGCAAAACTTGTTTCTGCTTCTGTTGAAATGACAATACTCTCAGTGACTTTGATAGGTGCTGATAGGGCACTAAATAAGGAAACATGCGCTAATTCATGGGATTTCAAATACCAGATATGCTAGCAGAGCCTTGCTCCTGGGAAGGACTGGTCTCCAAAGAGTACCTTTGGAACAGTGCAGAAGAGAAACTAGTTACATGTACAGACAACAGCCCCATCTCCTTCCTTGCCTGGTCACTGGAGCCAGCAGGACCCTGCCATGGGCTCATTTCCATTTGCTCACCCCACAGAGGGCAGCAGAGGGGTTCCCCAGCCAAGCCAAGGGAAGCCCAGGCTGGAGCCAGTGTGTCCTGTACATGGGAACATCTCCCCTTGAGTGTCTGGGGTCCATCTGAGCCTCCATAGATAATGGCAAACTTTCCAGTGTGGCCACGGTTAATTCACTCCCTCTCTTGACAAAACTATCTCTAAACCAACTGCATGTGAGAAATTCTGACCCCATCCCACTGCGGGCAAGTGGAGCCACAGCAAATATTTGCTGTTCACTAGCAGTCCCACCACCAGTGTCCAAAATGGATATTTTTCATTTTCTGCTCCTCTTCTCCTCACTCTTTCCAAGTGACCCTGAGCCCCTACAGTTCCTTCCTACCTCACTCAGTGGAAGTATCCTCTGCTGCAACCATCTGACAGCTGATTTCCTAAATGCTCTTTGGCATTCAGATGCATTCACAGATGTAAATGTTGATAGCAATCAGCTTTAAATCCAGCCTTTGCCTTGGCAGATCATTAGACTGTGAATAAAACACAGAGAAATGTACCTGGATTTCTGATCAGTGGTAGGTATGCTGATGACTTTCATGTGAGGCATGAATTGTAAGTGTGACAGGACTCATTACCTATAAATCACTGCTTGGATTGTGGTTAACTTTCCGTGGTAACAAAGATAAAACACACTCTCTCCCTCATTAGCTGGGCACTGAAAAAAACACTGCAGGGATTTTTCTGCTGCACAGAAAACATCTGCCTAGATTCAACTTCAGGAGATCTTTCACAGCAGCATTTCATCCAGGTGAAGTCACACATGTGAGAGCAAGGTCTGTCACACATAGCAGAGCAGGGTCTGTGCCCTGCCCTGGACACAGATCAGAGTAGCCACTTTCACACACCCAACTCCAAAAAGTCACAAAAACCCAAAAGCAAAGCTTTGCCCTGCAACAACCCTCTATTAAGTCAGAGGTGCCCCACTCAGGTGGGTTTTCTTATCAATTTTTGTAATCTCCTGTGTTTTCATTTGCTTAAGAGGCTTCAGTTCACACATGCTCTGGAGAAGCTCAGCCCATCTGTGCATTTTTCTCTCTGGCTTCATCAGTGTCTCACCTGCTGCAACACATTACCTGTAAATCTCTACAGCCCTAGTGGACTCTCTCTTTCTGCTTCCCTCCTTTCAATTTACCACTGGTGCCCATGAAATATTGGACAGAACCACTCTTCTGCACAGCTTTTTATCAGTGTTGTGCTGCATTTCCCTTACCACTTCTCTTTCCATGTGGGAGAGCAGTAAAATCCTTGGGGTAGGGATTGCAAGTTGGCAATCACATGATCCTGTGGCTGTGGGATGAATGCATTGCTGGTCCTTGAGGGAAATCCAGAGGTGCTCTTGCTGTACAAGAATATCTGCACCTATTTGCATTCATGAATTCATAAAATTAGACAACCTGAACACTTCAAAGAGCATTTCTTCCCAAAAATTAATCTTTAGGCAGCCACATCTCAGAAAATCTACACAAAATAAAGGGCAGAGGCTTTTTTAAAGAAAAAATGGCAGAGGATCTGAAGGACCAAAGAAAGGCCTGAATAAGAAGAGGTTGTGAGATAAATTCCCCCTGATAATAACAACACCTTCATGTCGTGTCTGGATCTTTCACAGTTTGGGGTTTTTTAATAGATAATACTGGTTATTAAAAATTGCAAGAATATAACTATTGCTGGGCATATAGAGCACAAAAAACCACTGTGCAAATTAGAGGTAAATGACACATCCTGTCATAGACACCTGCAAAACCCAATGAATCCTTTTTCTGCCTCTGTGCCCTTGTACGAGGCAGTAACTAGAGGGCAATTTGGCAAATGGAAGATAAGTGCTTGTTGGCCTCCAGGTCTGGCAAGTCGTTTTTCTATCAGCAAAAACCAAGACCAAGAGAGCATTTGCTGAGTCCAGGTACAAGGAAGGAGGAACAGAGAGGTGAAAGGAGACAAATCACTTCCTATTGTGGCTGGCAGCAGAAAAATCTGCTGCTGCACACTGGCAAGGCACAGTTACTTTCTCCAAATAATCTTATAACGTTTTCACAAGGTATTAATCAGCATTCACAATCCTCCAGGTAGGCAAATGGCACTTCCCATGTTTTTATTGTGAATACATGAGTTACTGGATGACAGATTAACTCAGATTCTTACAGCAAGTTAGCAATAGGTGTATAAAACTCTTTCTGAAATGGAATGACATATACCTTCATTAGCTTTTGCTGATTCACATATAAACCTAAGAGCCCTCCTACTTGGCTGTGAACTGTGCTTGGTCCTGAGCACACTTCTTTCCAGGGCCACTGGTGATTCCCAAGGGTCCTGACTTCTTCGCTCTCAGCAGATCCAGGGACCTTCACCTTTTAGGTGGCCATCTCTCAAGGTACCTTAACTCTTTCTTTTCAACTTTATAATAAGTCCCTTTCTAAGTTTGTCTTTGCCACTTTTTATATCTTCTTTGACTGTACCATATTACTGGTCATGCTGGTGACTATAGTGAAACGAAACTGGTAATTTTTTAAATGACCAACAATGTAGAAAGAAGACCTAAGAGGGGATAGTGGATGAAAGGCAAGCCAACATATATGAACTATCAAGAGGATCCATGTCATGCAGATGAAACCTAACAATAGTTAACTTTTATGGGTTGCAACTGTGCTGATGTCCCTCTCCTTCCTTAATCACACACATTTACCTTGTATTGATGCTGGGATGATTTGTTGCCTTGGGTTTCAGCTGAATTTCAAGAAGAAATATATTAAAACAAAATGAATTGCATTGTGTAAGTTCAGGGTGAGTATTTATTTCTGGTGTGTTGCATTTCTTTTCTGCTGTGCTGTCAGATTGTCTGCAGGGCAGCAGCACCCAGCATAGCAGGTGAATCACTGCACTTCATTCCACAGCATGATTTATACTTCTTCTGTTTTGGTCATGCTGCTGCTGCCTCTTGTATTTATTGTTCTTTTTTTAGGCATTACACTTAAGACTAGGATCTTGATCCTCTGTTGCTCTCATAACTTGTAACACCATTTGTGCCTACCAGGGTAGCAAGTCACTGGATTGGAATGGCTGATTTATAACTCATTTGTACACCACAGCGTTTTACATAGAGGCAGAGTAGGCAGCTGTCTACAGTGGTCTATTTTTCAGGGCTACAAGACTAAAGCCTGTAGCAAGGCTGAAGGAAGGAGACCATCTGGGACACCCAAGATCAGCTGTGCAATGGTGGATGTCTTGGGCTTCACCTTCTGTGAGGGTCTGCAGGTCACTGGGCTACCAAGCGCTTATCTCTGGTAGAAGGTAATAGATCTCCGCCTGCCTCTACTCCTTCCCAAGGGATATGGAGGCTTATTGATCCCCCAAAATCCATTCCCCTGGCTGTCAATCCCACACTGCCTGGGATGATCTGGCAGTCATGCTCAGTACCAGAACAAGATGGAGCAGAGGGAGGTACACAGAGGGATCAGGCACACCACAGGAAGAACTCAATGATCTGTTACAGGAACCAAGGAGGCTTAAGAACCACCTCTTGAGAAGGTCAGATTTCAGGGTAACCACTCTATTAGAGCCTTGAAGATTGAACTATGATGAGAACAAAATACTTATCTATTATCATCTCTGAAGGTTATTCAACACAATTTTGTCTATGCAGTAACACACTTTGTTTCTTGTAAATGGAAGTGCAGGCTGCAGATGATGAGAATCTGTTCCATGCTTGTGCCTCCCAAACCCTTCAAGGATCAGCACTGTTTGACAAAGAAGTTGGTATTGCTGGGGGAATCCAGCCAACAAAACACTTCTTCATCCACTCCAAAGGCATTAAATCAGATCAGCTACAGGAACTGATCACAAGAACTAGCTTGAATCCACTTTTAAAACAACATCTTTAGTAGCCTAGCTGCTGGCTGAGTGCAGCCAACACAAGAAGTTTTGCAAACAAAAAACCTTCATGATTATTAAATTCCTACCATCAAAATAAAATCATGCCAGTGGGCTCCACAGGAGAGTTGCATAGAAATTTCTGTGCTGCGTTACTAATTAACTATTTATAATTTCACTTGCTGGAAAAAATTATTTTGCAAATAGTAGAAGCCAGAGATTTTTGTGGGGTTAGAACTGTCTCTATTGCTCTATTTTTCTAGCCCCTCTATTGCAGGGGCTAGAAAAATAAGGCTTTTTACTACAAAATAGGTACTAAAGCTGTGCTCCTGAGTCATTTATAGCAGAAAATACTGCTATAAATGTAGTAGGCAAAGAAGAATATGCAGTAGTATTTACAAAAAGGAAGTCTTCAAAACTGTTGTGGAGTGTTACAAAGAGAACCATTGTTAACTACTTTATCCATGCTCATAACTGAAGGAAAAGTTTCTCCTTGTTCTTTTCTCATGCAACAAAGTCCAGTGAACAGCCATTCAATGTCTTTTGCAAGGCAGGATAGAATTTATATACTGGCACTTAAATAATACAACCAACACACAAACTTGGTTTTTAATTTCCTATAAAAGTTCTCCAATGGAAATTCTGGGAAACTTCTTACATTTCTACTGGCATTTCCACAATATTTATTATTGTTTTGTTCCAGGTCTATGTTTAAGAGTATGGTGCCTGCCTTTACCCAGTCTGGGCTTGACCAAAGAGGTTTTATCCATTCCAACATTCATCATGTCATGTTGGTGACATTTCCAACAGGCTGCCACTGATGCATGAATAACCTCAATTAATCTCTTGAGAGATAATGAAGGAGATTGCATCAGATCCACGCAAAGTGCAAAAGCACTCAAAACTATCCTGAAACATCAGAGGGGATAAGCATCACTCTCTTCATGACCTTGAAACCTGAGAAATCCCCAATTCGACTGAAAATGGATAAGAGAGATTTTGCTTTTTAGTCATCCAGAAAGTGAAAATCCGTTTGACAGGTGTCACAACATCCTGACTGCTGGATAACCCCCAAGGACCACAGGCAATCCATTTACTTGGCACCTTGATACTGCAGGTATCAATCCCAGCCAAAAAGAAACCCCACACCAGTATTCCTGCTCAAGGTCCAGTGTGGAGGACAAGCAAAGTAGAAGAAGGTGGCAGTGTCCCTGCATTAGCTCTGCAGCTGGAAAAACCCAGACGGTCACTCCACGATTTTAAAGGGTGATTAGGTCAACACTGGGAAAATGCATCCAATGTTTTCCTAACAGGCTTCTCTCTTCTTGGGCTGGTTCAAAGGCATTTATATACTGACCTTTTCTGGAGTGACAGTGAATAACAAAGTAACACCCAAGTAGTTTTGGGTTGGGGTTTTTTTCCCAGTTCTATGTAACAATAAAAGTGCTGAGAATCCAGAACTTTCTAATAGGCCGGACATTTTAAATTGTATGGGTCACTGCAGGTCCAGCCATAACACTTGTGTTCAGTTTCAAAGAGAATTCCTGGGAAATAATAGCTGTCAGTCATATTCAGGTCAACTTCTCTATGCTGCCTTGTTCACTGAATGTCATCTTGAAACTTTCATTCCTCCAGTGCATCCTTGAGTCAACCACTGTCACTGAGTTGCTAAGGTATAAAACTGGAAGAAAGTAAACAATAAGAAATAATTAGGAGAAACAGCAAGGTAAGAACAAGCTTTGGAAAGAGAGTATTCCAAATACCAGGAATAATAGTTAGGAACATAGATTTTTACTACTTAAGCACATCAAAAAACTAAACAGATTTCCTGTATTACTACATTTACTCCCTGCTGCATGTCCTAAAATTGTACATTTGTAGAATTAAAAATCTCCTGTTTCCTGCTCATGCTGCTTCTTTCCCAGAATGATTTCCATGCTACTGAGAAATCTTCCCATTTTCACAATTTCTTGCAGAGTTCCCAGCAAACACTGAAAAGCTCCCTGCTGCGCTTTGTATCTGGTCACCCTTCAGTTCTGTTTCTCCTGGGCACCAGACACTGTGGATTCCACATTGCTTATTTTCCATATTTTGTACTTTTTCCCTTGATTTCCCTCTCACTTGTTACAATTTGACCCCTCTGTTCAAAAAAAAAAATAATACATTTTACCCCCAAATTGACTCTGAGTAAGTTTGTGATGGAAGTGGAATTAAGTCCCTCTTTCTGCTTGCAACACCCAATGCTTTCATTAACACAACCTCTGAACAGCATTTCCCTCTTTTTGTGACTCTGTCATTTCCAGTTTATGATTTTTTCTCTAAATTTTAGCTCCCCTGTCCTTCTCAGTGGCAGTGCTGCCTCTTCAGGATGATTATGAACTCAGTGGTAGACTACCAAGTACTTAAAAGCCATAAAAAAGATGTGTTGCACTTTATCTTTGGCTCAGGATACGTTGGGGTATCTATTCTTTATTGGCATTATTTCTCCTTTCTTTTTTTTCCCAGCTTCCAGCAGTGGCTTGCAACAATAGCAATGATAACAATGAAGCAGCTGAAAATGTTGCTGTTATTTTGATTTAATGAGACCTCTATTCTGTAAAAGAGTCAATACTTCCCAAAAATAACATCAATGCTTCCTGTAAGATGACAGGAGGGAGTGGAAAATTTTGTGTGAGTAGCAGAGTCCTTTTTCAGTCACCATTCATCCTTGAAGACTGATGGTAGGAAAAAACTCTGGTGTTGCTTGATGCCTGGTAAAGCAAGCACAGGGAGTTAATGATTATGAAAACTTCTGCAGTAGCAGAAAGGGATCTTTTATCCAAAAACAAGGGTTTGCTCTATTTCTTACATGATGAATATATGTTTTCACAATAAACAGGATGGAATTGTGTGTCTCCATTCATGCAGGTGCCCATGACAAAAACAAAAAACAATCTCTCTGCAAAGAGGGACTGACCACAATAAGCACATGTATGTGAGGAAAACTGCATCTGCCTTGGAGGTGGGCAATTTGATGATTACACATCTCTTCCTCATCACTACGAAAGACCTGGCTTCTCTATATGTTCATTACAAGCTGAACCTGCCTCATCTGTTAAACAGACACAAAGCTCTTCACAGTCTTGTAGATATAATTACACATGATGAAGATGACAATCTCTTTCAAAAATATGTTCCATCCTAGAAAAACCAATGTCTAGTACTGAAGAATCCAATGTAACCTTTGGTAGTTAATTGACTACTTTCCCTAACAATTAGAAAAATAATTCATTTCTTGTCTGAAAGTTAAGGGTTAATCATGAATCCTGTATCTGGTCAGGGACACTTTCAAGTAATGACAATTTATTCTTTGCAAACTTTTTTTTTCATATTTTTGAAAACTTAAGATTTATAAAGCAGAATTTTAATGAATGCTTTAGAGAACTGCTAGACAAGATAAACAGTCTAAAACAGAATAGCTAAATCTAGGAAAAGGAAAAAGATAGAAATTATTTATGTGAGAACAAGGATGCAGGACAAATGTAGAAATCATTTCTAAAAAAATTATGATCCTCTAAATTAAGATGTCTCCAGTCAACAGAATCAAGCATCGGAGTCCTATGCTTTAGAGTCCTAAATTTCCACCCTTTTTCTGCTAGACAGAAATGCCATCTCTCCCCATACTTCCAATGAACTTGTGTTTAATTATTGCTGTGGCTCCTTTCCAGCCACATTTCTCAGAGTCAAAGCATGCACAAGTTCCCCACAGATCTTGTGCCACCCCTGCCTGCCCCATACAGAACCACAGACACAGTGCCATGTCCCAAATGCTCTGGGTTTCTGGCTTAGGTGACTGAGCTCAGTCCCTATCTCACAGCAAACACCACTGAATATTTATTTCTAGAGGTTCAGCCTGGAGCTGAACCCCACAGGGGCACTTTCAGCCCTGTAGTGCCATTTGAGACATCCACCAGGGCTGCCAGAGATGGCTCAGCACCTGTAGGAAAGTCTTCCTATTGTGGGTAAGAGTGGCAAGTCAGGTACATTGTACACAGCCCTGGATTGAAATCCCCACACTACCCCCTGTGTGTCCTGGAGATCAGCCCAGTCAAGCTCAATCAGTTTATTGATTAGAGATCTATATTATACTAAGCCAGAGAGGCAAAGCTTATGATTCTAAATTCATAACCTTTGGTTTTGTCACAGGTGCTGCAGTAGCTCAAAACAAAGCCAGATTAATATGCAGAAATCTCTAACAGCATTTATCCTCACTGTTGATTACACTTAACAAACTTTCCATCATGTCACTTAATTCCCCCCTGCCTCCTTCAGAATCATAAATTAGAATGTCACCTACAAGAACACCCTTCAGAAAGTTTTCTTCAGAAAGAGTCAGGAACAGAATTATTGACCTTGGAACAGAAAAGCAGAGAATGAAGAATCCAGGCCTCTTCTATGTTTGCTATGAATAATAATCAACAGCTTCAAGAACTGAAAATTATTTAATGAAACTGTGGGTTTCCAAAATCTTTAGCCTGACTCCCAGTCTAATTTGTAAAGCATTATAGAAGTTTGGTTTATTGGTTGTCCAGGTAATTCTAACTCTTTATCCTAATAAATGAAGATACTAAAATCAACATATAATTAATAGATGAGCCACCACGGCTCTGAAAAACTTAGTTTTGACATCAGAAACAGGCTGTAATCATATGGAGCTTTACATAAGCAAGCTAATATTATTCCTCAATGGCTTTTCAATTTGTGGCTTTTGTGTACAGCCATCTCAGGCAAGCTACCACATGGTAGCATCCCAAGACAGAGCCCCTACAGTAAAGCCATTCAAATCTATTTAAATCAAATGGTAAATTTTCATTGATGCCTGTATGTATTGCTTTTGCATCCAGGTTTTTCTGTGCTTCTTTATCTGCCACAGAGAGAGATGGTGTTTTGACAACAGATGCTTTCTGAACTCATCTCAGTGCTGCATATTCCCATTTGAATCCCTGCTTGTCACTTTGCCTGGCTGTCCAATTTGTGCTTTTGTAAAGTATTCATCTCCAGAAGCATCAATTACTCTGGAAATCATTAGAAATGGAACAAACACTCAGGGTTTTTGTTGACTACTAAAAGCAATCCTCCCCTTCACACTGAACGAGGTTATGGCAACCATTGGGCTCAGAGTCATGCAAGGTCAGAATCAATCTTTTGTGCCATAAGACTGTCAGTTGCCAATGACATTTATTGAAGCAGAAACATATGAAAATACAACCTCAGAGGAGAGATTGAGATAATTAGCATTGTTTAGTCTACAAGACAGTAATGAGATACATGACAAAGACTAAAAGAACTGAAAGGTAACTTCAGTGGGCAATTTATTCTCCAGAAGCCACTCCAGTTAGGTGTTATATTTGAACGGGTAAATTGAGAAATTTGATACATATCACAGTGGGGAGGGTATGTTTGTAAAGAGAATATAATCTTTTAGTGATGTGATGTGATCTAATGCATTTCTCAGACCCCTTGCATTTTGCAGTTGAAGAATGTGATCCTAGCCAGGGAACTGCTAAATCTTGGCAGATTCACAGCACAAGACAAGCTTTACCTCAGCAAGTGCTTCATGTTATCTAGGTTTATCTTTCCTGTTGAACCTCCTTTGTAAACAGAGAGGAGTAGAAAATAGATTCTCTGTCACACAGCTGAATCCAGTTCCTTTCACCTTCCAGCTGGACTCCCACTTGGAAAAACAGGAAGAAAACTTTTATCATTGAAATTGCTGAGCTGGGTCCAAACCAAGCTGGTGCCCTGGTGACATTTGAGTAGCAGTGATATTTTTTTTGTTGTTTTCAAGTATGACTTTGAAGCAGCAAGATTCAGTGCTCCACATCTCTTATTGATCTTGGCTGCTGAATGTTTTATGACAGGGAGTCGCCCTGCGTGAATTCGGAATAGAAGATCAATAGGCTGCTTAGGATGTCGTGCTGTTTAGATGGCTGACATGGTTCCTTTCCAACACCACCACTCCCAACCCTTTTCTTTCAACATCCCATTCCAACCCTGAACTTTCTCCAGGTGTATCCCTTGAAAGGTTTCAGCTGTGGTGTTATTACCTGTCTTATGTACACCCTAAGAGATTGGACACTCAATTTGTCTGTGACTTTTCTTGCCATCAACATAATTAGCACCAGGTCACAGTCTGTAGGAAGGAAAAAAGCCTGCTTCCCTTGCACCTTCAAAGTTTCCATTCCAAGGACAAGCTCCTAGAAAACAATTTTTGCATAAGGAGTACATTATGTCTTATTTTCCTTCCAAGGAAATAAAGGTTTATGCCTCATACTTATTTGGGGACATTCTTAAGGATTTTATTAGCCTAGAGTGCTCTAAAGCAAATACTCTTGAGCTCACAGGGACAGCTGGGCTGTTTCTCAGATTACATTCCCTCAGCTCTTCTGAGTCTGGGAACAAATGAGCTGTAACCCAGCCACAGAGTAGCTCCCCCCTCTATGGCTTGGAGATGCAGTTTCCTTCTGTCTGTCTCCCACCTCTGAGCTCAGAAGTTAATGCAATGATAAGAGAGACATGAAGGGAGCACCAGTGGTGAGGTGGAAACCTTTTCACTGAGAACTGGACACAGATCAATGTATTTCACAGACACCAACACCTCACATGCTTAGTATCTGATGCAGCTCACTCCACAGAGTGCTCACCCCAGTTAGCTCCACAATTTTCTTGGCTGTGGCACAGCTCCAAGGAGGCAAGGGCTGCTGTCCCTCCTGAAGGTCTGGGATAAGCAAAGTACTTTCACGAGCCCTCACAGTGGCAAGGTGACCTGCAAAGCCACACTTGTAAGGCTTCCCAGCATCACTGTGCCCCAGCTTTGCCATTTGTATGTCTCATGAGCAAGCTCAACTGCACTACTTCACCTGTCAGGGAAGGAAAATGGAATTCTGTGTCACTGCCTAGAGTCAGTTCAGGTTCTGGAATTACTCATCAGATTAGACTTCAAGGGAGAAACAGAACTCTGACCATGAACTCTTCTGCCCCCTCCTGCTTACTCAGAACAATAAATTTTGACTTAAAGGCTATATTTGAATTTATGAGCAGTGAATAAATATCCTAATGAATATTCTAATTAACTTTTTAAGAAGTATTGGCTCAAAAAATCTTATTCTATTCTGTTACTTACATTTATAGTGGAGAAGAGATTATGCAAAAAGCTCAGTTCCTATCCCAGGTGACTGACCAGGGTTTATAGGCTGTGGTACCAACCATCTTAGTGACTCTCATGCTAATTAGCTGCTATCTAATAAATAGGAAAATGTGATCAGTCTCATGTTGAGGATAGAACACGCAAAACTGGAATCAAACAACCTTTTGTGCTGCCACAAAGCAAATATTTGCCCTATATGAAAAGTCTTGATTTTCTTGAAAACTCCTTTTCATTAAAAATGTTTCAAGCTTTCTACACATTAAAAACTACAAAATTTTGCTTATTGTCTTTATGACTGCTGAAAGTGTTAACATTTTCTAGGAGATTCTGCTTGAGCAGGGAGGCTGGACTAGATGACCTCCAGTGCTCCCTTCCAACCTTGCCCATTCTGGGGTTCTGTGATCCTGTGAATTTTGAGGTTTTCAGTTGGGAAAATTAATCATTTAAAAGTCATTCTCATTTAACCTTTTACACACTAAAATATTTCCATACAGTTTTATTTCATGCCTTTTAATAATCAGTAATCTCAATAGTATACTTTTTTTTATTATTATTATCCATTTCTGGCCAATTAAGCAGTGGGTGACTGGGCCCTGCAGAAATTCCAGGGGCAGAGCAAGGAAGGTGGTTCTGAAGGATGGGAGGTGGCTGCAAGGAAAGGCAGTGTGGTACAGGTTTCTCAATACAGACTAAGAGCTGGGACTGTGGGCAGCATCGATCCCTCTCTGGCTGTGAGATTCTGCAAAGGACTGCAAAAGAACTTTTCCTTTCCTTTGTGAGGAAGGAGTAGCATCATCTCCAACTACCACAGCAACTCCAGACCTTGGTGGAGTGGAGTGGGGTGGGGTATGCAAGGCAACAGGGTTTTTCAGGAAAGACTGTGAGAAAGAAATAGCTAAAAGCCTTTAGCAGCACATAGAAAGCTGCAAATGCACCATTTACTTAACCAGAGAGAGGGGCTTGTATCAGACAATATTTCAGGTCACAAAACAGATTGGCCAGGTATTTGCCAGGCAAGGAAATTAGTAAATGTTGACCCTAAATTAAAGACTGTATCACTTCCCTATAACCTAGCTTATATTGTACTAACTCAAAACAGAACTAGGCTAAAACATTTTGAAGCCTGCAGCAAGTAGATGGAAACAAACTGAAGAAAGCTTCTGACTGAATACAAGTACTCATTCTGCATAGCACCTAGGAGTCTATAAGAAGTGACTACGGGGTCAGCAGAGCAGAGAAATAGTAAAAGAAAGGTAGTTCTGAGCACAGATCTTCAGGCAAAACATGAAGATAGAAGGACATGAGAATCAGCACAATAACCCTAACTCTTCAGCAGACAATCTGATCAGCATGGCCAGGTTATAATATAAACAAAATAGGGATCATAGAGCCACTAAAGAGTCTTCTACCTTGGTGCTAATCTGAAATCCAGATGTGATTCTCCAAGACTAGAGATCTGACACTTTTCATGACTATGAGGACATCTAGGATCCCGTCATGGGCCAAATACCTCTTCCAAGCCTGAAAAAGTGGACAGAGGTTAGATGAAAAGAAACACATGGCATTTTCACCCCCTTTTACTACACTGTATTTTTTTTTTTTTTTGTGTCAGGCAAGCAGGTGAACTGGGATTGATAATTGAAGGAGGACCTACTCCGAAGGAGGAGCAGAGACCATGAGAGCTTGCAATGATCTGACTGCCTTTCCATTATGTTACAGCAATCATACTGGTGTCCTATATGTGCTTTGTAACACTTTACATCTCATCTGAAAAATCTTTGTACTCATTTAAAGTTCTTAGCACGACTTGATTGTGAATTCCTGTAACAGACACAGGCAACACATTGGTAGGCATCAGATAAAGCACAAGAGCATCCTTGAGACTCTCCCTTGGATTTGCTGCTCTTCAAGTAATTACCTTTTGCTTGCATGGATGCTTGAAGCTTAGTGTAATCCAAGCTGATAGGAACTGGCAGTGAGAGCACAGAAGAGACCCCCCCAGATGGAGAAACACAAACTAGACACGAACTCCACACGCCTCTCGTTAGATGTTAATTGTCCTCAATTGCAATACGATGTTTTCTGAGCTGACTGGTTCTCAAATGAAATCTTTTAAAGCTCCCCTTTCGAAGGGAGCTAAGTTGTCTCCTGCTGGGTATAATTCTAACAGAGACTGTGCTCCCCTTCTCTACAAAGAGATTTGACCAATCTCCCTCCTGGAGCCAGCGATGGTCTGACACAACGATTCTGCTCTCCCGCACAGAGATGCTTTGATAATCCTTGATGTTGCTGTAAGGCTCTAAAAGCTTCAGTCTTTTAATCTCGCTTCAGGGGCTTTCTCCAGATTCTCTGCATATAAAGAGCAATTGACATACTCAGGCAAATATTTATAATGTCACACTTTACAGCAGGGCTGAGATGTCCCAAACCATCTCTCTGAGATGAATGACCAGTATCTATAACTGTTAATGTCAATTGCCTCAATACCCTACAGATAGGTAGGCTTCACAAATAACCACTGGAGTCCTTTGACATATAAGAGTTCCCTGGGTTTTCTCCCGTTCTCTACCTATTAGTTAGAAGGTCAAGCAAGTTTAAGTCACAGAACAGGTGTTTTTCCATCAAAGAATAATTTTAAATTAGAGAAATCACAGAAAATTTCTGAACATACAAAAATATGTCTACTTCAGTGAATTTTTGATTTTTCCTTTTAAAATAATTTTTGTATTTGGAAAAAGAATAGTAGTAAGTGACAGAAGTTAACAGTGGAGCTCCATAAGGATCTCTGCTAGTAAAAGCTCTCTTCTGATAAACATATTCACAAATTGTGTAGTGAAGCAGACAAGTATGTCTCAACAATATTCCAGTGTTTCCACTGAAAAAAATTATATTCAAGTCTACTGAAGATGAATTAGTCCTGGTCTTTTTAAACTGCATCTGGTTCTTCATTTTTCTTATTTCACATTTCTTAAAAAAATTTTTATTTTGCCTGGGCTATAGCTCAGTTCAGCTTTAGCTGACTTACAGTGAGCAGAATGCACAAGAGTGTAACATAATCACTACAAAGAGGCTTGAGGAGAGTTCACATGAAGTTTTATTTGTCACAACAAACATGACAGCAAATTCAATCAGTGAACCTCAAAAAGAAGATTAAAAAAATCAGTCTGTGATTTAAAGAAATGTCAAAGTGAATATTTTCCAACCCAACAGATTTCTTTTTTGAGCATGCAAACCCAACATGGTAATAACTAGTTAATTGGTGAAATAAATCTTGTCTCTACTTGATCTGTCCGTACCACATACCTGTAGACAGACAAATGATTTAGGCTGTCCATCAGTTTTATGTTCATCCCAGGATGCGAGTGTGAGGGTTCACTGTGGATGGTAAATTAATCTAGTCCTGGGGGCAGGGTTGGACTTTGAGTTAATAAGATTGTATATCCTAAATCTTCCACCATGGCTCAGTGATCTGAGGTTCACAATGTCCACATACAAGAGCATTCACCTCCAGAATTTTATACCTTCAGATTTTCATCCTGGTATTACCTGCCAACTGAGCAGAAATTGTGATTTTAATTGGGAATAACATTGTCTGTTAGTAGCCTACAATGTGCATTGCTGAAATTATTTGTACAACCTGACTGCCACATACAGTTAAGGAGAGCCACACAAAAATTAGGTCCCCCAATCACCCCACTCCCATACTATTTGGTAACAAGCAATCATTTAGGAAAAATTCCCTTGTGAAAGTTTTTGTTCAGTGCTGTATTGTGTCATCATTTATGAAACAACAAACTTTTCTTCCCTGGAAATCAGATGTGATTTAGCAGAAGGGCTATTTATCTCTTAATCTAAATTCTTTCCAGCTCCTCCTTAGTTCATTACTCCTTTTATCGTGTCTTTTCTGTACTTTAAACTGAAAATTCATAAAGCAGAGGATTCTGTTTTAACTTGCATATCACATTTGCCATAGACAAGAGATAATAAGATATGCTGCAAATTTTTACTTTTGAATGTTGATGAGTCTTCAACATTCAACACGAGAAGGATCTTCCAAATTATCTGAGAAGGTTTTTGTAAACTATCATGACTTTTGTTAAATTTCTTTTTCTGTGTGTTGTCTACTCTAATACAATAAAATAGAAAGGAAAAAAATAAGTGTAATACAAATAAATAATTGGGTTCAGATCACTGGAGAAAACTGCTCTGCTGTCCCAGGAAAATGTAGCTATATTCTGTCTCCTAGGACACCAATGTAATCCCTCTGAAACTGGAACTGGTAGGGTAGTTTACCTTGGAATTATTAATTCACAGTGTGGTTGTTCTGATTTTAATTTAATTAATCCTAATTTAATTTTATTCTTGCACCGTGACAAATCTAGAAGAATTACTTGGTTTTACACTTACATAACTGAGATTAAAACTTACCTCCCTATAGCTAATAGGGAGGTAATAATAATCTAATAGGTAAGCTAATAATAATCTAATACCAGTCTTGTTCCTCAAGCCGCCTTGTAGCCTATTTTTAATGGGATTAGAGAATAAAAATTCCAGGCTACTTGTACAAAAGTGAATGGAGGTTTTACCCACTGAATTTTGCACTGTAATTTCTACAGGCCTCTAGTCTAGTCTGTTCTGTCTCTAATCCTCACCCATAAACTGCTAAACCATACCTGATAACCAGAAACTGGCTCATCATCCATCCCAGGCAAAACTCCATGTATTCCCAGCACACTCCCATGTTAAAGGGCCACTCCCCCTGCTCACTCCCCAAGCAGGTTTGCAGCACTGCAGGTCTCCTTCAAGACAAGGAGGGACAGTCTATGGGGAAAAAGGTTTAAACAGAAAACTCTTGTATGGGGAGCAAAAGGATGAATAAATAATGTGAATATCAAGAGTCTCTTTTGATTCTCTGGATTCTGAAAAATGTTTGACCCCAATTAATGTCTTCAGGTTTTTTCACTTTTATACTTTTTTTTTAATTTATTTTAAGTGTTGTGGCTGTGGGTGTACTCACTGCTGTACATCACGGTACCACAAGTTCCAAAATATGCATCACCACTAGGCTTTATTAAACCAGGCTGTTCTTCACAATCAAAGGATGACTTTGTGGACTAGTGTGTGCTGGATTTATTGGAATCTGAGATAATTTTTCAAGAAATCATGAGTCTCCATGTCAGAGATCTGACCTGGAAAATCTCTAGAGCATGACATCAGCAGTTATCTGCTTGTAATATTTTACTTTTTGCAGTAATATACAAACCTGTCATATTTCTATGGGATGAAGCTCTCAATAAAAGGAAGCAGGTTCAATCATAAAGTAAGGGAAAGCACACTTTTAAGAACAATATTTACATAATGGGTCAGAAGAAAATAAACAATACCTAGACATGATAGACAGTTCAGATTTGAAGCTAAACCAGCTGCAAAGGGACATGTCATCACTCAGGGATTTTTATGCCTCTGTATTTATTTCTCTATTTACAGGGTAAGTGAATTTGCAGCCATTCTAGGAAAGCTCCCACTGCCCATCCCTACATACATTCTCTGTGACTAAATGAAATCTTTTCTGTTGCCATGACTACTGGGCACTTTTTATATTTGTCCTCCCATTTGCATCCACGAGCAACAAATTATGTTTACCAATTAAATACCAAGTAATAGAGGGGAAAACAGGAAAACAAGGGCTCCATGTGTCCTCATCTTTAGCTGTGTGAATGCTGAGTGGCTACCAAGAAGAAGAGGACTTTCAAGTTAAAGATTTCTAACTTAACTCATGAAAGAAGCCACAGAGCTTTCAGAGCAGCAGGATGTGTGAAGGGCTTTTGATGCATGATGGTATCTTAGGCAGCTCACAAAGTACTGGAAGGGTGTAGCAGCTCCAAGTGACTTTAACTCTTTTATTCAGATAATCTTGGATTGTTACACTACCCCCATCTCCCTGGCCCAAGCTCATTATGTAAATTAGCTCATTTCACAACGGATCAGGTCTTTATGTCCTTGTTTGAGCCAAAGCTGTCAAACCCCAAAAAGACTGAGCATTAATAATTTGCAACATAAAAGTCTACTTTTCATCTGGATAACTGAGCTGGCCAAGAAAACATGATTTAAAAGAATTTACTATTTTTTTAATCAAATGCATTAACAAATTCAGGAATAAGTTTACACTGAAGAAGTTCATGCAAAGATCACACTTCTGAGATGTTTAGGACACAACTATTAGGGTAAATGTCTGCTTTTCAGGATAATGTTGACCAATATGTTTAAGATATATGTCATATCATATATATAGTTTACACACCTCATAAGATATATCTCATGAAGTGCTTGAGAGCCATTTCATGTCTTGGCACTGAATGCCAGAGTAACCCACAGGAGCTGAAGAAAATCAATACAAAAGGGCAAGGAATTATCCCCAAGTGTTGTGCCTTCTGCATTCTCCACATGTCCCTGATATTGAAGAAAGTTTCCCATAATGCAGAAGTCATTGCAGTATATTTCTCTCACCTGGTCTTTGTTTCTCAGGGAAGTCTACCAATACAGCAGCAAAATTCATCCTCAAGTTTCTGTGGTGAAATGTGTCTTTTACTGCCACAGTCTACAGCTGACTCATGCAGCATAATCAAGCCCTAAAGCAATTAAGCTACTTTGGCCTTTGTAAGGCAGTTTAAGAGACAGATCCATTTCAGCACAATTCAAACAGCACAAAGAAAAGCTTTTATTATCCTGATTTATTGAGTTTTTCCATTTCTCTTTTATTTAAGTCCAATGTCCTGCATTCAATTTAATGACAATGATTCTGTAAAGCATTAAAACACCCTATGACTATTAAAGGAACATTTATTGAGGTCTAATAAGAGACAAATCAACTTTTCATTTAAGTGCCTCAAAAATAACACAAGCAATAAATGGCTGATTATATATTTAATGACACTGTAACTTATACTGTACCAACAGAAAAAGCTTTTGCATTTCCAATTTAACACTATTGCATGTCATCATCATTAGGGAAAATGTTTATTGTTATTCTAATTGGAAGCAGCAAGTTGAAATACATCTTCATTTAAAAGCAAATAATGCTGCTCAAATGCTTAATAAGTATATATAACTCTTGGCTATAATGCAGGGCTCATTTCAGAAAAGACTGCTCCAGTTGGAAAAGTATGGCCCAAATTCTGACTTCAGACTTGTATATAGTTGCATGTACAGAAGAAATCATTAAAAGAATATTTCCAATGGTAGAATCCAACTTTTCTCCTTAGTCTTGGAAAAACTACATTTTCAGACTGTCTCATTAATCAAGGTGATTGTTGAAACTGTTCTTGAGTTTTCCTTCTATGTTCCATTTTTTTTTTTTTATTTCTCCTCTGTGCAACTTTCTTACACTTTGCAAACAAGACAAAGTTACAAAACTTCTTTTTGCTAATCTGCAAAAAATTCAAGAGAACAAGAAAGGGAACCATAGAAATAATCCTTTATGGTTCACTCAGTTGTGAAGGAAAGAAATAAGTTGTCAATCTCTGTCCCCCAAAATAAAGGAAAATTGAAAACAGTTTCAGGGGAAGTTAAAATTTTGAAATATTATCTTCTATTAAACTAAAAAATGAAGCATGAAGAGATTTAGTAGCTGGCAGCAAAAAATGTCATCAGAAAGAAGCAGTTTAAAATCTTATTCTGTTGTCTTGACTTCACTCTGACCTAAGTGACTAAGGTGTCTTATTTTAGAGGACACAGGTTCTTTCTCTATATTACATTTCTGGCTCAGTTTGTCCCTGCAGTTAGGTCCTTAAGCCCAATGCCCTGCAATAACAAGAACCAATGCAATAGAAATTTCATCCAGAGATGTCTTTCTGGCACACCCCTCACATACCTCCCCTTGGCATCTCATGAGAAACCAGACTTTTAGAAAAAAAAAAAAAAGCCACAATTATTGAGCAGTACAGGAAAGAGAGAGAGGTACAGGCTATACCTGATTTATAAGAAATTTTCTTATGAATCAGACCCCAGGGCTACTTGATGTCCATCCCAGTTCTGTGCAGGACACAGATGCATTTCCCACTGCTCAGGTACTTCTCTGGATTCAAACCCCATGGAGGTGTCTTCTGGGGAAATACTTCCAGCTCAGGTCTAAGGTCTCTCTAAACATTTCAACTTTTCATGAGACTTGTCTTCTGTCACTTTATTTGTGCTTTTCTTGCAAAGATACAGTAATGGACAGGCGTGGTGATGGCAGCCACTCCTTCCAAATGGCACAGACACAATTGTCTGTGGCCATCTGTGGTATCATGAGGGCAACCAACTAACCCCTCACTGCTGCTGGTTTGCAGTTCTTGCATTTTTCCTCTTCAGTCCCTTTCATTTCAAGAAAGTTCAGAGTAAATTTATTTTATATAATCTGCAACTGGCTCTAAAGAAAGGTAGACCTTTGGCTATGATTCACTGACAAGCTTATTGTCTTTCCTAAGAATTGATTTAACTATCAAAGCAAAGGCTAAGACAGTTATTGAACCAGTTAAATGATTTAAAAATAGAGGACTGAATGTTTGAACCATCAACAGGCATCAGCACTGAGATTAAACCTGCAAGAAGGCAAGGACTTAATTCAATTTTTTAAAAAGCCCATGTGAAGTTATTTACACTTGAGACAAAGATTAAAGATGCTGCGAAATTTACTGTCCCTGCACTCAACTGGGGAGCAGGGCAGAGAGGAGTCTTGGTATGAATGCTGCCACTTCTGACACCCTGTTAGCTTGCTAGTATGAAATACGTTCAGACAGTGCAGGAATATTTGTAAAGCTTATTGGGAAGGATATCAAATCATTCTGTTGTTTATTCAGTGAAGCTTAAGCACATCACCCTTGAGGTTATTCTGTGTCTTGCTTACACATCTTGACTTTCCCACACTTTTCCTTTGCAAAATGTCTCCATTAAAAGACTTCAATTTACCTTCAATGTTCAAACAACTTTGCACCATTGCACTCTGCAGTAATGTAAATTATTCAATTCGTGGCTAAGATTCAAAGCCATTAAAGTGGACATTTGTAGTTTTCTACAGTCTATTTGTTGCAGAAAGACATATTTATAGATTCTAGGGAAAATAAGCAGGCTGTGGTCCATGTGATTCCTGCTGACCTGGTGATCATTTTATTTGCTGTCAACCTCCTATACTGTCCTCTTTCATTTCTGTCGTTCACCTGTTGCATTCTCTTTGTCTGTCAACTTGAAAACTTACAGGGCCAAAAATTTTTGTTTTCCTGATTCTGTATCATAATGAAGTGACTAGCAGCATCCACTTGTACATAAACATTTGCTGCAGTTAAAGAGCACGTATATTGTTATCCTTGCCTCAACATGGTCTAAATTTTCAGGAATTACAGTTGATTTAGAAGGCCTGGTATCTGAATGCCTTCATGAGCTATTGTGAAAGAACCTGATCAGCAAAGGAAGGAAAGACCAAGCACTCTTTGGGTTAAAAAAAAAAAAAGAGAGAAGCTTTCAGAGACTGAATGAAAGCTGAATGTTTTGCTTTAGAAATAATGCATCTAAAAGCACATCTGCTCCAGACATTTCAAGCTTGAGCCCTACCTTATTTCAGAATAATCCTCTTTTCCATACAGAGCATTACAGTAAAACTAAAATGCAATCAACAGAAAGACAGATAGCATTTAGGACAAAAGATGGTACATCACAATATGTAGTACTGAAGCAAATTCAAATATTAATTTAAGGTGGATCTATTAGTGTCAGGGGGGAGGGGGGAGGGGGGAGGGGGAGTGTTTCTGGTTATTTGTTAACACTGTCTTACTTCCCAGTGGTGATATACCCTGTATTGATGAGATTACAGAAACACCATCCCTCGCTTGATTTCAGATAACCACATCCACTTCCCATAAAGCACATAATTAACTGAGCAGAGAATACTTCTTAATTAAAACTGTCTGAAATTAATCAAACACTGGTTTCCAAGGTTTGCAGAATACTCCTGGTTTTGCTCTTACTTCCTTGCTTGCTCAGAGGAAGCTCAAGAGCCCCATGCACTGGTGTCATGGCACAGGAGGTGCTCACCTTCTCAGCACAGTCAGGGTGGCTTCACTTGCAGCCTGGGATGACAAACTCTCCAAGTCCTTCTCACCACTAGACAGCAAGCAAGAAAGAGACAGCAGAAGACATGAAAAATATTACTTTTTCAGTATTGAGGGTTATTCTGGCCTCTTCCTGTCTTTCTGAAACCATAAGGGAAACAATCACTGAGGCTGTTTCTCCAAAAGGACAGAGCTCTGGGCTTGCCTCCTCAGTAGGTGCAGATGCTCCTAGGGGAGCCCCACTGCAGGTAAAGCAGGGGAGGTCTGTGCATGTGCACATGATCCTGTCCTGGGAAAAGAAGCCTAGAAGACACCCTGACCAGCCTGCAGCAATGGCAAGGGAAAGGGGAACAGTTCATACACCACTTCTGCTCTGGGGCTGGGCCAGGGCAGCCCCCTTCTTTTTGAGCCTCAGCAGCACCTGTGCTCTCATGCATGGCTCTCGTGGATGCTCAGGGCTGCACGGTGCCACAGCAAAGGTACATCACACGGGCAGGGAGGGCTGCTCAGCCATCCCACGGGGCCAGACTCAGCACCAGCAATTCCACATCCAAGGGCTGTGAAGATGCCCTTGTGGGAATCAAAAAGAAAGATCAAAGGCAGGCCTGAACAAGGAATAGCACTCTCTGAAGTTACTACTTTCATTGTTACTTTTGTGCTTCATAGACTAGTACATCACAGGGGTTTTTTCATTCCCTCTTTTTTTTCTTGGTGATGTTCTTTCATCTTATTTGATGGATCTTCCCCTAGTTGTTCCACTTCTTTTATCTCTTGAAACACAGCTCAGGGCTACATTGTTTTCTCCTGTTAAGGTGGTATCATGAACCTTCTTGCTGTAACATGGCATGACCTCACACTGACAGCTCCTGAGAACAAAGCCCTGCTCTAACTGTGAGCTCAGTCTCCAGGGCTCCATACCTGCAGAGTTCAGTTGGCCTCGCTGAGGACTTACACCTTTCTGGGGGAACAAGAACAGGGTGAGAAGCTGCTGAGAGGGAGAGACAGAGAATACCCTGAGCTGAAGTTGAGTATGTGTCATAGCACTCTTTAATTCCACTTTAAATTTGGTCTCTGAGCTCAGGAAGGGCATTCACTGTTAGCTGGTACCTTCAGGTGTAACAGTGGTATAAGGACTAGAACAGAATAGAATAACAATATATTCACTGAAAGAACAGAAAAAAATTACATTTGTCCAGGGACAGAGAACTGATCCCAAATAAACTGTTTCAGAAGGAGGATGTTGAAATGTTCCAGAAGAAAAAATTATTTTATATATATATATATATATATATATATATATATATATATATATATATATATATATAATACATTACATATGTAAAATATTATAACCTTGCCCATTAAGACATGGAAAAACACTTACTCTGCCCTGGAAAACAGTTCAAAAACAGTTCAGGAGAATGCTAAAGCAGCTGTGTGTCATCATAGAGTGATGTTTGCAGTGTAGGCACTGTGCTGGGACATGTTCCCAAGCCCTTGCCAGCTGTGGCAGAGAAATGAGGTTGCAAATTGGCATTGCAAAAGGCATCTGCCAGTTCCAGACTCCAGAGATGCAAGAAATGAGGACAATGAACTCCTTCAGAGGGTTCCTACTTCCTTTTTAGAAAGTGTTATTGCTGAGTTTATTCCACACCCAGTCAAGGTATCCTGCTTTTCTTTTGCCCCCTTTCTCTATCTGTCTTGCTCTGCTCTCTCAGTGCAGATTTTTCCCATGCACATAGACAAACTTCACATTTCTCTTGAGGGGAAGGTCATAGGTGTGATAATCACTGATTCCCCTCTCCTGTGAAGAAGCACCAAGGATTTCTGGCCAACAATAGTATCCTATGTGCCTACGGGTAGAAATCCTTGAACTACAAAACAGGTACAACATGACTGTTAGCTCCCTTTTTTACATGGTGAACAGAGGTACAGGAGAGTTAAGCGAGAGAGCCATGAGCAGAAGACCCCACAGTTTGAGCCATAGAATGCAGCACTGTGGATTCCTCCCTCTTCAAAGAAAAAAAAAAAAACAACCCAGCCCTCTGGAGGGGGCTGAACCTTTCCTGTAGCAGTCAGTGGCTGTCACTGCCAAAAATGTCATTCCTCATGCTCCCTTGAACAGCATCTTTTCAGTCATGCCTCTAACTATTGAGAAGCAAAGCACTGGCCCTGTCTGCCAGGCAGGAGATGTCCCCACTTTGTCACAGACCCCTTTAGAAATGTCACAAATGTTTGGTTTCTGTATTAACACCTTTAGGAGACAAGGACCTTCCTCAACAGGCCAACACCTTGTGTGTTTTTGAGCACTCAGTCATAAAATAACATCTGTCCACAAGAAGAGCATGAGAGGGCCATTTTAATGACTCCATTTTAATGGCTAAAGGGAGTTTGCACCATCTGTCCTGCTGACAGGTTTGCTGAGGAGACCCATCCCTGGTTTGTCAGCTGGGTTACACACATACACTTGTGGATCCAACCCACAAATGGGATACTTCTGTCTAATGCCAAGGGTACTCACTGCTTTAATTGAAGCTAAAAAGAGATTATCCACGTCTGTATTCACAGTTTCAAACAGCCACCAGGTTTCCCCCAAAGGTGCCTGTGCTCCAGGGCATGGAAGACAAACATTTCATGCGTTTTACATTTCTAGTACGTGAAGAGCCAAAAGTCAATACAATGTACAGCAAGTGAGTGGCAGAACCTTAAGAGAGTGTTGGGCATCCCTTTTGTGTTTCCACCAGATTTTCTTCTTCAGTTCATAAGAAGCAGTGGTGTCCATGATGATTTTCTTGTACGTGATTTTAGTGGTGCTTTGTTCAATAGAAGACTCTGCCCAATTCTTGCATCCCACATGTAAATGGATGTGTCTACAGACACACTTTTTGACTTTTTACAGAAAAAGACTCATCTGCATCTCTAATTCAGAAACTCCATCTTTATTTCATTGCCCTTCTCCATCTCCAGCAGCTGGCTGTGATGATGAAGACCCCCAGCACAGTGCCCCTCTCCCTCCTGAGAGTTCAAATGGATCTCAAAGCAGTGTCTTCACTGTAGAGGCAAATACTCTCTTGGCTTCACCATTTACTTCCAGAACAGAAGAATCCTCAGGTGGAAGAACCAATGCCCTTACTGCAAGTGATACCATTCAAGCTTTCTGCAGGGAGCCACACTGGAGTATAATGATTACATTGAAGAGTACCTCAGAGAAAGTGGATGGAGTAATGCAAGAGAAATGAAGACTGAAAGCAGAAGCTGACATTTCATCTTGCATTATAGCCCATGGGATAGAAGGTACAAATACAGTAAATTATCTGTAAGAGTCTCTTCTTCCTAGAATGAATGACTTCAAAGGCTCTAGCAATACAATGAAATAAATGAAAGATTCTCCCTTTCTGTCTTTAGAGGACTGAGTAATAACTTACATGCTTCTTTGTACAGCAACGCTTTAGTCAGTATTTATACAACACTGCAGTAAAGTAGCTTCAAATTTGTTCCCTCTTTGATAGTAAATAAAGACGGTATTCAGATTTTTAGCTGCCTTTAAAACTGTCCAATCTTCTATTTTTATGCTATTTTAGCCTGAATAATTTAGAAAGCTTGACCCAAAAATTTAAGGTCACAAAATATCCAGAGAGGGAATTTGAGAAGCAAAAAAAATTTAAAAAAAAAAACAAAAAAAACCCAAAAAAAACCCAAAAAAAACCAGTGCATTTGTGTAATGTAACAAAATATGGGATATACAGACACTGTACTAAGGTCAAAATTCAGGGGCAAATCAAACTTCATGTCCCTGTGGCTGGTTATGTGTAATAAGTAAGAAGAGTTGCTAGTGTGGTCCTCCCCTTCTCAGTTCTCAGTTTGTACTACAGCAGTGGGTTACATTTGGATATGATTGTCATGGCTGTGGGAACAGAAAAGTACAGAGCTCCTTTATTTTACTTCATCAGTTTTTTCCTGTTCTTCAATTATGTCATATGGTCATTCCTCCATATGGTCATTCCTCCATTAAACCATTGACTTAATCACTAATAATTTACTTAATCTGTAATCTCCAGTGTTTGAACTTCTGGAATAACACAGATATTAATCTGCTCTGAATGGTGTCCTTAGCACCATTTATATGATAATACAGTGTAATGTTTCCTTCATTACATCTTATCTAGTATTCACCTCAGGTCTTTCACCCCTTTTTGTTTTGCCCAAGATACCTCAGTGAGTGAACTACCAGAAATTTCACAACACTTCTCCCCTCTCCAAATGACTCACTCAATCTCATTGCATCCCTCAATAGTGAATAGAACCAGTCACACCCCTACAAAAGGATTTCTTATGTTACTATTCTTTGACAGAAACAGATAAATCCATTCTTTCTCTTCTGAAACCTAAATTACATTTAAAACTAAGGGAAGAAATCAATAAAAGTCAGCAACCCAACTTGAAAAGGCTGAAGTTGGACAAACTTCAGACCAATCCTGCAGAGCTACCACATGCAGGACAGCCCAGGATCAGGGCACTGTAATCCAAATCAATCTTGATTTACAGGAGCTGAGTATTAGACCATGAAGCATCAGCCCATCCTATCACAACAGCATGGTTTTCCACCTCTCCAGCTGTGCTGCTGACCTTCAGACCACGCACACCAGCACATTAGCTGAGGAACTACATTATCAATCACTGCAATAATAATTGCAGTAGTCAGTGACACTCTCCCTGACTTTATTTAGATTCATTGCTGGTGGATCTGTGTGACCCAGGGTCTCCTTTCCCAATGAACATATCACCGCTGTTATCTTTCCTTTGTTCCTTCATGAGCTTGATTAATATACACATTTCTTTGAAAAACGCTTTTAAAAAAGCCGGGAAAAGAAGATTTTTGCCTTGCTCTGTTCAAGATAGTTAGTTCCTTCTGGGCAGATAATAGACAATTAAAACCCCCCAGCATGAGTTAACCTTTACCAAAGCAATGGGTGTGTAGCAGACTCCAGCAGGAAGCAGCTGCAGCAGCAAGGCAATAGCCACCCTCCTCTGTGCAGCTGCTCCTCGCCCTGCCCCATCATGCACCATCTGTCTGAGCTGAGCATCTTTGGCTCCAGCATCTGAGATGCCCAGGTACCATGTGGACCTCAGTGACAGCAGCCCAGAGAGGACTGATTTGTTAGTCGGTGTCTTCACACCTTTAAATCCTTCCTCCATCTCTCCAAGCTCGTAACTTAGGTTTCCTTCATTACTTTACTAAGATCTATTGATTTTTAAAAACATGATGTTTCCGCCTGCTTGGCAGAGTGAAAGTGACAGCAGAGAGAGGAGAGCAGAAATGGCACCAGTTTACAGCCTAACCCAAAGTGCATCAAACTTAATAGAAAATAACCCACGGTCTCCAGAAGGCCCTAGCTCAGGGCTGAGAGGCAAAAGGGTTCTGGTAGCCATGAGTTATTTTTAACTTAGCTTGTATGGCATCCAGCTGGACCTGCTGTCGTCTCTCAAGAAAGCAGTAAGCAGCTCAGCCTGTAGAGGACTCTGAGAACTCAGAGTCCTCTACAGCCATGGGAGAAAAGAAATCATAGCACACTTAAAATGAGGTTAAAGACAGCCACAGGCCACAGGTAGAAAATGTAGCCAGGATCTAAAATTGGTGTCCGTCAAGATGCATAAATCAGTCCCCCCTTCCACCACACAGCACTTGGAGTTCATCTAAACCAGAAGAAATAGGTTCTCTCTCAGCTCTGCTCCAGCATCTGCTCTGTGACATTTGTGCTCCTGAGCCTCAATTTTCCTGCACAGTGAAGAGGATTTTAATCAGATGTTTCCCTGACTGGTTTCTTTCGGCTAGTAGCCTTTTAGGACCAAAGTTGGCTCTTACTTTGGAATACAGAAAATACTCTTGCTTCGGATCTATTCCTGATAAAGGCTTCTAGGTGCTTACTGTAGTAACATTCGGTGAAGGAAAAATGTTGGATAGTCTTTCTCACTCCCTACTGGTTGACTGCTAGTCCACTACAAGGCACTTGCCAAAAATAATACGAGGAAAATCACAGAATTTTAGAATCTAGGCAAACACTTCGCCAGGTTTGACTTCCCCTTTCTCACTTGTGCCAACTAAAATCCTCAGTCAGGTCTAGGTCATGGTGTGCTGATGAGTGCCATGTTGTACAAAAAAGCTTCATCAGCACATTCAATCAAGATGTAATTGCAGGACCCATTAAATTGCAGATAGCTCCTGCACTCTGCTTTCAAGATGGTAATGATACCTCTTGTTTTGCTTTTCTGCTCTCATTCTGGTAATGAATTAAGGCTTGTGGAAGCATTCTACTTCACAGACAGACGATGAGGCAAAACAGAGACTCTGTAGTGCGAGGAGGCACCGAAGGTTTAAGAGAAATGTGCACAATTTGGGGCTTTTTAGGGGTTTTAATTATGAAAAGGGATTATAAATCAAATTTATTCCCTAAGAAAAACACTCTTCACTTACTTGTTTATGGATCAGTAACAGAAAACCCATCATGCCAACTCGAAATATTCTGAGAACAGGAAATAAGTAGAAGGACAGGTCAAGAGATGAAAGGAATGAGAAAAACTAGAGGCAGTGAGTAACCCCACTGTTCATTGTTATCAGCAACTTGAAAGAATTGTGCTTGTTAATTTGTGATCTGTCTTGTTAAACTCTGAGCACGTAGCTCAATGACACTGTGTCCTAATTATGAGTCTTCCCAAAGTTGTTAGACCTAGATAGTGCTTGTCAGTGTTTCTGAAAGTAGAAGGAATGTTTGTAAAGGAAACAGGGCTCTTCTGGGTTTGTTTCTTCTTCAGCTGCAAGGGAGAAGGTGCAATTTTAATTGTCTTCTTAGCATGGTTTGGTCAGGGATAGAGAAAAGATGCAAATGCCATTTGCACATGTCATTTTTGTGCAGTAAAATGCCAGAATCAGCAGATTAGTATCTATTCTGACCCTCCACACATTTCCCAGTTACTGGGGCACAACCTTCCCTTTCTTTGTCCTGCAGTGAGAAGATTGTTAAATTTGAGGAAGCTATCTTGGGCAATAATTCCAGTCAGCAGATTACTTCCTTGTGGAAACTTCGAACCTAAAAATAAGAGCAGGCTACAAAATGGAAATTGTTCTGTGGTTTTTCTGTGTTCTGGTATGTCTCCTCAGACTTCTTTATAATTTTTTTTTAATCATTATACTTTTCATCCAAATATTTAAAGAGCCTGGAGTTTTGGAGTAGCATATAGTAAAACAGAATAGATGGGCACTACTGTCTATCTATGATGCCATAAATTTTGTGCTCACAGTGTATTTGGCTCAGAGAATTAGCAGTTACTGCTCTTTGCAGGAAATCCTGGAGAAAAGCATAGTGCCAACAAGAGCACCATTGATATGCTGTGCCTGATTGTACAAATTCAGCCTGTTTCACCATCCCTAATAAACAAAGAAAGAAGTTTGGAAATCAGTTAGAAATCCTAACTGTAATGCTCAAATTAGTTGGTATTATAATATAGTATATTAATCAACAACCATATATGCAGTTAAGATACTTGACAGCTTCTGGCCCAAACTGTGAAAATTTCATGCTGAAGTTCCCCCACAATCCATTGAATGCTTTAAACATGGGCAGTAACAGAGAAAAAGTGGTTTTGCCATGACTGCCTAAAATACCCCATTTCTGTAATGCAAGCATCAGTGCTTGGAGCAAAGGGAATATCTCAGTCTCATCACCCATGGGGTCAATGGTCCTTCCTTCAAGACAAGCAAATATGGATCAGGCTAGGATTTAGTGGCTCTGGGTTTGTAGGTTTCAGGGCTTTAGGTAATAGAAATGTTTAGAGAGCAAATCTAGCTAAAAAATCTGTTCATATGAGAGCTCAAATATGAGACCTTGCTGGGGGGTTCCACTACCTCAGGGTGATGGGATAGGTCTGGTTGCTGAGCCTCTGTCCTGCCAGGTACCTCCTGGTGGCACAGGAGAAGGGGTCTCACAGATATCAGCACAGAGCTGAGGAATGCAGGAAGTTTTGTTCACAGCCCTCAGCACATGGGCACATTCTGTCAGCCCCCATCCCACCCAAAAAGGCTGTGACTTGGTAGCCCAAGTCAGGAGATTGTTCAGCATTTTCCATAAAAGAATAAATATTTTCATCTGTAAAAACAATGGGGTCAAACTTCTTACTGACAATATGGTGATCACTGTTATTTCTGCAAGCTGACAAATTACACTGAGCCTTTGAAAGTGGTAATTAACCATTTATTACTGGAATAGGGGAACAAAGAGGAAGACCAAATTGAATCTTAACTAGGTTCATTGTCTCAGCATTAAACACAATTACGACTGCTTTACTGGACACCTTCAATTTTCACCATCATTAAATAGACACATATTTCAACCATTTATTGACTACAGCCTAAAATGAGACCTTAAGGAAGAGAGTTCTCCAGAAGCAGAACTGTGTTTCCCTGGAGAGCAAATTCACCCATCTAGGCTGAGGCTGCCACACAGTCCCAAACCAAAGCCATAACAACAGGAGTCCCTTCTCCATTTGGAATTCAGCCTGGTTGCTCAGCTCTCCCCTTTCCCACACAGTGTGGTTTGATCACTAAATATACTTCCAATGCCTTTGCCATAATGTGGATCCTGCTACATCAGTGTCACATGAGAGTGATAAATCTAGGATGTACAAGGATCACAGTCTTTCTCTAAAAGCTTAAGAGATTTAGATGATTATGATGACTACCTGGGACATCAGTGGCAGGGCAACATCATGACCTTCCCCACTTCAGGCCCAGATGTGCCATGCCAGTGGATCAGATGTCAAATCTCAAGCTCCAGAGAGCCAGAGCTGATGGATGAATGCTGGTGAGCCACACCCGGGCAGTGAGGGTGTGAGCCTCCTGCCTGGTGTCTGAGACTACACATCTGAGAAATACTGAAGAGTAGAGCCAGTTCCTGCTGTAATCCTCTACAGTCACTAGAATCATAATCATTGAAATATTAATATGTAAAATAACATTATTTTCACTTATGTACATCTTACTTTGGCAAAACAGTCACAAACTTAATGTTAGAGCATATGCGTCCATCTCTGTATCTGCTTAACTCTGAACATGAGATTTAGATGCATTTAAGGTTCTAGAGCATATGCTTAAAATTAAATATGTGATGAAATATTTTGCTAAAACTATAAAACAACCTAAAATTAACACTTACAGAAAATGTAAGTGCAGTGGAGCAAATAATAACAACAGGAAAAAATTCCATCAATTATTACCACACTGAACTGAAACATATTGTAACAGCTGGAACACAGAACCCAGGGCATGGCATCCTACAGCAGAACGTGATCTGGGAAGAACCTGTTGCACTCATGTCATTTCACTTTTTGGAGAACAGAGCTGTTCTTACAAATCTGAGCCAGAATACAGGGACCTCAATTCTAGCCTTGACTTTGATGCTGCTCCACAGGAAAACTTGGGTAAGCTCCTTGTTGAGTCCTGTATTAGTTTGCACATCTGTAAAACACTAAACACCTTTACAAAGCTCTTTTGATATATATAAATGCAATAATGAGCATGGCTGATCACCTCTCCATTTCTCTACTGTGAAGAGGACGTCAAGGGAGACATATCTAAATTTGTCCCATGACCAAAATAACTGCATTAATTAAGAGGCTGATTGGATGAAGCTAATTGCCACCAAAAAGTCACAAGGCAGGTCTTCTTGACTCCAGCACAATGACAGCCTTGTGCAGGTCTGCTTTCCAACAGCCCCATGACAGACAGCTCTTACATGGTGCCCCATGTTCCTGCACATATCCCCATGAGAGCCCTTCCCAGTGGCCCATTTCCATGGGCCCTCAGTCCCCAAACCCTTTTCTCAATAAGTCAGTGCTGCAGTTATTTTTTCATCTATTTTGAAACTGAGGTCAAATAAACTTTAATTATCTTTTTTTCTCCCATTAAATTCATCAGCAGTAGACTCTAGAGGGTGAAAATACAGGCCCCAGGTGCCTCACACAGACTTTTTGTCTGCATAGGAGATTAATTCAGGTCAGATCCTCATTTCCCCAGCAGCTTGTTGTGCTGAGATCCAAGACTGCAGGTTAAGCCTACCAGTATGTACATCCAGGAGACAGTTTACGCTCCCGTTGCCTTTTTGATAGGAGGACTGACGATTTCACAGATTCTTTCACTTGCATCTGTCTCATCCTCGTTTTCCTTATTACCCCCTGCAGAGAAGTAAATGAATTTGAGGCACTGAGGGTCTTCACCGGTCAAATGCACTTAAACTGCCGGAGCCTGCTCAGCAGCTGACAAGTTTGCATTGCTACAAACTTGACTTGTGACACTTGCCCAGCAGGAGAGCCATTGGTCTTCAGCAGCAAGATTGACCTTGGGAAGTCCAGGCTGGCCTCCTACTGTGTGAAATACAGCAGAGATGCTGTAGGGCATCCTGCCACGCAAGTAAACAAAGGGCAGGTTCAATTCAGTGTGTGTGATTTCTGCAGCACCCAGCTGAAACAGCCTTGCTAAGCTTGGAGTGCAGTTCCTGAACAATCCATGGGGAAAAACAAAGAGGGTTTTTTTCCCCTCAAATATGAGTGCAAATCAACCAATGATAAAAAGGTTATCGACAATCATGATTATGGAAAAGTACAAAACTTTTTGGGAAAGCAGCTCTTTGGGGTCAAACATCAGTCCAGTCCCATTCTGTTCTATATTAATGACCTGGCTGAAGGAGTAGCTCTGCTACTTATTGAATTTGCAGTGATATTGGGCTGGAAGGGGCTGCCAGCACTTTGGAGGAATGGATCACTGTCAAAATTCTCATGCAATTCGTGGAGAAATTGAGGCAGAAAAATAACTCAAAGACAATGAAAAAATCTGGGCTTCTGTTGGAGCAGTCACAACTGGATCTTCAAGTTAGGTTGAATCACAAAGCTAAATTCAATAATGTCATACAGAAAAAAAAATAAACCTTATTCTGAGATAAATACCTAAGGGGAAGGTCACAGGAAAGACAGAAAAGGGAAGAGTAATTTCTTCTTTCTGGTACGAAAGCAAAGGGTGGTGCATCATGTCCAGTTTGGAACATCTTTGAAAGATAACAAAACGTGAACTGAGTGAAGAAAGGGGATATAAGAACCTAAGAGCAATCAGTGGACTTGAAAACGCGAGCTGGGAGGGAAATCTAAAATACCTTTCTCAGTCGAGTGAGGAGATGCACAACAATCTTCAAATAAATCAAAGTTGTGTAGAAAACAGAAGATTGTTGGCTTAAATTGTAACAAGCATGATTTCTAGACCCAATTCTATAATAAACATAGAGGTTTGCAGCCATTTCAAATGTTTCAGGGCATGTGATACACTTCTAGGAGGCTGCAAACTTGACACAGATACTACAGCAGACCAAGCCTTTCTGGAGAGATAGCTAGGGATGGGCTGGCAAGATGAGCAGCCTTTGAGCACTGTACCAATTGCCTGGCTTCCCAGAGCCTCTGCCAGCCAGAGGAGACATCCCTAGTTGGTGTTCTTCCTCTCTCTTACCTACAGGTAAGTAGGGTTTACTGGGAAACAAGTAAAGCCTGTGCCCCTGAAGCCTGCTGGTGGATCACCAGGTATGGCAGCGCAGCCATGGACTCGGGAATGCTCAGAGCATCTCCAGCCTCCAAACTGTTGCTGTTGCAGGTGGATTGACAGGGATGAAATTCCTTCAACTGCTCTTTTTCAGTGCTAGGCATTAACATGGATGCAAGTGTGCAAGATGTGACTCGGCAGTGCGAGAATTTCCCCCACACCTGGCACAGAATGGTTTGAGTTGGAAGAGAACATAAAAATCATCTCATTCCAGCCCCCTTGCCATGGGCAGGGACACCTTCCACTGGAGCAGGTTGCCCAGGGTCCCATCCAGCCTGACTTTGAACACTGCCAGGGATGGTGACTAAGCACAGCTGTGAGGAGGGGCTGCAGTGCCATGTGGACTGCTGTGAGGGGAACACTACAAATGTCTTCCTTACTCATTGGATGGCTGCAGTTCGAGGATGAAAACTCAATATATAGAAAAAGAGAACTGGATAGGACAGTCAAGGATAGTTTCTGCATATAGGGAGCAGAAGCATGAACAGGGCATGCCAACCTACCCTAAAATTTCCTTTTCCTGTTCCAACATTTCTTTAGTTTTTTGTGTTAACTCTCTTTCTTCCTCTTCCACTCTGGCCTACAAGAGGAACAAGATAATTTGAATACAACTTTACAAAGAATATTTGCCTTGAGCTGGAAAAAAGGGAAAATTCACTCTGCTTGTTGAGGAAAAAGGAGAAGTACTCCACTTTAAGTGGCCTTAGTTCAAAACTAAGCATTGCTTATGCTGTTATAGGACTACATTTCTTTCTCTGCATTCTCATAATTCAGGCCAAAACTTTGGTGAGGAAAGGAAAAAAGAAAGAATTTATCTGAACCTCGGAGGCATGCCAATGCCTCTGGATTAACACAGGCTTTTGTGGTCTGTGAAGCTCTTAAGAGGTAATTTGTAAAAGCCCATTAGGAGTGTCTGGCAAGCAGTGATGCCCTGGGAGGGTGTTGGTGGCCCAACAGGTGGGGCAGCCTCACCAGGAGACATCAGGGAGGGTAGAAAGATGTCATGCAGAGACTGTTCAACATATGGTTACAGACAACAGTTGTTGCTGGTTAAAAAACCTGTTAAAAACCCAACCTTCCTTACCGCTCTCAATGCAGCAATACATTTCCTTTAAAAACAAGAATAGGCTGTCTGATTTCCCTCTCACTGCCAGGAGCCCCATGTTGTGTGTGGTTCCTGGAGCTGGGTTTGGCTGCCCAAAACACCCTGCTTGCTGAGTGATACCTGCCTCCTCTTGTGGGGAGAGTCTCGTGTGGATGGAAAGCCCTGAGGGAAAAAGGGGTTGAAACAGAGGGGGAAATTCAATTTTGTGCAGCCCCTCGGAGGCTGCCTATGGGCAACAATAAGCCTTGTGATGGACCCTGCAAAGAGCTTCACTTGTTGCAGAAGCAGCAAACATTTCTCAAGGAGCAAAGCTCACAAAATATCAGAATAAAAGGCCCTTCCATCAGGTTGCAAAATCAGCATGTCCGCCACTGTTTGTGCAAAAAGGTGGATTAATTTTTCCTCTGTTTCTTCACTATCCAATTGGCGCATAAAGCCCTCCAGCAATTCTCTTTCTAAGGTATTATTTAGTAACTCTGGCATGAAATGCTGAGAGGAAAAGTGCCTAGATTAGCTGAAGTAGCATCTGAGACTGAAAAGGCATCTAGATCTTTTGTATATTTAATGTTTCAATCAGAAATACAGTCTCTGCTTCAATTTAAAGACAGGGAAGCTCCAATTTTCACAATGTGGTCTGGAGTTCACAGTACAAAAAAAAAAAAAAAAAAAAAGAGAGAGCTGGGAAGACTATCATAACCACTTAATTAGCTGCTAGATCAGCCACTGTAGCAGAGCGGGATTTATTTGTGAGATAAATGGGTTTTCAGGTTTCTGTCTTACAGTTTTATGATTCTCATCATGAGATAAAACAAGTAAAATAACTCAGAGTAAAATATCAAATAGGTTTTACACAATGGGTGGTTTCCCCTCCTCTTACCATTTTCACTTGTCTCTACCCACTCTCCTATTTAGTGGAAGCTCAGCACTTTTCAAAACTTTTCAACTCTGATATCAAAACTAAAAATTTGTCACAGAAATATTTGTGTAATAAAAATCTCTAGCAAGTTTTCATGTTTCTGACATGAGTGGTAGGTCTCAAAGTATACTGAGGAAATATTTGTGCCTCATGAACTGGCTTCCTTTACACTGTAGGAAATACAAGAAGAAAGCTGGAATGGAGACCATAGCACCTGAATTTCCCACCTGTCATTGTTATGAGGTAGCAAGAGGTGGCTGTGCTGTGATTGCCTCAGAGACAAATTCCAAACCATGGCCACCCCCTGCACTTTGCATGTCTGAGCTGACACCTGATGCTGCAGCCTTTCATCCATCACAGCCAGAGCCAGAGCAAAGCTGTGATCCAGGTGCACTTCCCACCTGATTAGCCTCATGTGAGATGTCACCTGCTGTCCCCATGGTGTGAATGTCATCCTTTAAAGGCAAGTATGGAAAGTCCAGTCTGTCCTGTAAATTATCCTGCTGCCTTTCTACTTCCCTGAAAATTTTGGTTACTGCACTGTGTTTTTCTCTGCTGCAACTGGTCTGCTCTCCTCAGCTGCTGCAGCTACATCAGTAAGTCCTACAGTCATTCTGAGCTGGGCTCCTTTCTGCATGGTACCCCTTGCCATGACCTTGAAAAGCAGCAAGTCCTGCTGCAGTGAAATGTTATGTGCCCACCCCCTTAGAAAACAAAGGGGTCCAACTGCCTCGTGAAGGCAGCCTTGATGCAGGAAGAGATGGCCTCGCTTTTCAAGTATTTCCAGTGTCTGGATACAAACTTATGATAAACCAAGAATAGGAGTAACAGACCTATATCAGGATTATGTGGTTGGGGGGTTTGAAGCAAGTGAAAGAATCACATGCAATAATAATTTTTCTTTCCAGTGTAATGTAGGATGTCAGTATTTAGCTTTGGTAACTAAATGGGTCAAATCAATGACTTGGCTTTATCTTTAAACTAAAAGCTCTCTTGCATGTCCATTCTCTAACATTCTATTTAAAGAGTAAATACACAAGTTGCTTTCCTTTTTTCTTCCCTTTTTCTGTTTTAACTCAGAATATCTGTAATGCTTTTGTGTGGTGTTAGGATGGGTGTTTTCCCAGTCTCACCATGTTTGTAAAGAACCCAGTGTGCTGAAGAACAGTTGACACAGCAAATTGAACAACAATGAACCAAAAGTCTACTTAGTCCCATGTCCTGCCTCCTTACCTCAGATCAAAAGCAGCTCTCTACAGAAGAGGATATGTATCAATACTCCATCCTCCATTGTGCAACTGGAGGGTTTCAAATGTTTTGTGTTGAATAATTTGCAGTGGAGACAGGTGTCATTATCTGCATTTTCCTTTCATTGGAAATGCTTTCTATCTGTCCTTTGCACAAACCACATTTTTCTTAATTTATTCTTTGTTGTAATCTTCCCTTGAAATGGAAAATAAGTATCCTAAAGAATATTTTGGGCAGAGCTAACAAAATATTGTAAAATCTCAAATGAGATTTCAGAGACCTGATGAATATTTTCTTCAGTCACAGACTTGAGGGTCTGTTAAACATTTATTCAGTAAAAGCTCCTATATTTTTCAGTACTCTTGGTACTTCAGACTGAGCAATAAAGCTAGAAACATCTTCTCTACCTTCTTCTAATTTGCAGCTGCTGTCTTGGATGTTAATCCAAGACACTTGTTCTGCTCTCCTGACTTTGTAGTTATTATTTCTATCAACACTCTCACCATTTTCTAAGCCTATCTTGTGAAAATTCTCAAGAAATTACCTGCTGGCAAGACATGGTTAAGCAGGGGACAGTGCTGGTAATTTAGGAAATCTATACTTCTATCTGCAGCAGCTAAGTTTTGACCTCAAATAATTAAGAAATGACAGAACCCCCTAAAATGCACAGAATTCTTCAAGCTCCCATCAGCTTGTTCTCAGCTGGAAGTAAGCCTGTTTCTAGCAGAAATCTCATTTACTACATGATTTTTTAAATCTCAGATTTGTAAGACTGCATTTGTGGCAGCTCCCTGACTGCACAGGGAAAAGCGGCAGTTAAAGAATCACTTTGTTTTGCTCTGGACTCTGGGGTGTATTTTGGAGCAGGCTGGGGCA
The DNA here is from genome assembly GCF_015832195.1 of Motacilla alba alba. Lineage (NCBI taxonomy): Eukaryota > Metazoa > Chordata > Aves > Passeriformes > Motacillidae > Motacilla > Motacilla alba. The sequence continues at coordinate 14,041,245 of NC_052022.1, forward strand.
GATGAACAACTTTGATGAACACGAGGATGCTGCAAGCCCGTGTCAGCAGGTACGAGCACAGGCAGAAAATGACAGCTGTTAATACAGCACTGGCTGTTAAACTCTAAATGAGCCTGAATGCAGTTCTTTGAAATGAATCTATTTCCTTTTTCCCCAAAGTGTAAAAGGTCCCTGTGCCTAAACAAAAGGAGGGACACTGTCACTGTCAGAAGATGGCTGTAGAGAAGGCTTTTGCCTCATCTTCCCTTTCCATTAATCAAGCAGTTTTTATGGAGAGGTCAGGAAAGGCTAGTGATACAGCTTCTTCACTGCAGAGAGATAGCAGGACAACACAGCTCTTGATGGAAAAAAGGCACACTGTGTTGTCTAAAAGAATTTGTGGGTTTGTAATTTTTTGCCTTATTATTGTTTGTAATTTACAAAAGCCCAAAGCATTTCAGTAGCTTTTTTTGCACAGTGAGTTTCTGTATTCCACTTCAAAGTAAACTGGCTTTTCCAAATTTTACTTAATAAAAATCTTCAAAGTAGGTCTAAGAAAAGAAACTCAAATACTGAACTATCTTTCAGAATAATATGTTTTGTTGTTTTTTTCTGGAAGAGATTTGGTTTTAAATCCTGTTAGAATTGAAATTGAGTCTCATGTATGTTTTGGGAGATGGAAGGCAATGTTCCTCCTGGGTACCAGTAGAGAAACTTACACAGCTCCAAAATAATGCTGTTTGGCCTCTTTCCCCAGATAATTTTGAAAGGACAGTTATAACTCTGAACATGTGCTCACATGAGGGGGGGACTTTTTTTGGAAGGGATTTTATCTCTTCAGTGTCTTCCATGCCTGCCTGGGAATCACACAGTCACACACAAAATGCTGTAGTGATTCCTGGTGGAGTTCAGGACCAACTACAAGAATTGTATCGTCATTGCACCACAAGTGACTGGTGGATGTTGTGCACTCACACAAATGAAAGCTGGGACATGGATTATTTGAAGGGCCCCTCACAACTGAGATATCTGACTTCATCGTTCTGCACATGAATCTCCTCTTCTTTTTCCTTCCTCCTGCCTGTGTACCTGGCAAAAATGAAAACAAAAATAAATTCCCAAGAGACAAGAATACAGCATCCTCTCCATGTCTGCTAAAAGAAATTTGGTTTTATTCTGCACCTTGCAACCTGCTTCACACTCTCAGTCTGCCTCCAAAGACCCAAAGCCACTTTCTGAAGGGTTCTATAAACTTAACTTGTTTCTTTATTGCTGAAAAAAATAGTGAAGTTGCAAAAAAAAAAAAAAAAAAAAAAGACAGAGAATTCAAAGGTGAGGCAAGCACACCTCTGGTTCACTTAGTGCCAGATGTTGCAGAAATGAAGGGTGGGTGCCTGTGGGGGCTTTGCTGTGCAGTTGTTGCCTTGCTCCCTCTGCATCCCGTGTTTATCGCTGCTCTTGTCAGCAGCTCTGGGTGTCACTGCAAAGCTCTGTCCTCCCTCAGCCCCTGCATGTTCTATTTGCTGTTGTCAGCACCACGTTTCCAAAGTGCAATCTTTAGGAAGGGGCCCTTCTCCAACGCACATATTTTTCTACTGTTAAAAAAACAGAGGTGTTCCCCACAGCCAGTTTGAAATTCTTTCTCACACAGAACAGAGGTGAGGAAGTATCTTTGTTTTCTTGGCTTTGCCACAAATCAGTGGAAGTGGTTATTGCTGCCTGACATAGCAATTGAATGAAGATGTTTTTCAGAGGTGGCACTATAAGGGACATTGACCACTGATATAAACTACTCCTTAATAACTTTCTCTGGGTTCCCTTATCAAAACTGTGCCAAACAGCAAAGATCTCCCATTACAACCAAAAATCAGCTAGGGGGATGATGTTCTATTTCAATTCTCCTGGTAACCACAACTAAAGAGAGAAGTGTGATAGAATAATGAGGTTAGGGATCTAAGTGATTTTTAAGATAGGACCTGTTGTATATATTTCATATCTGTCTAGCTCAGATATGAAATTAAAGAGCAGTCATACTGGAAATCATTCTTATGCTGAAGGACTGCACAAATTAGCAGACACACTTAGACCTGTAAATAACTTGCTGGCAAACTGCTGTGAAGGTGGCTTTCTTAGAGGGACATGATAGGCTTTGTTATAATAAAGATAACTAAAAAGGCTATGGTATGATAACCTGAGATGGGATGAACAAAATGAGGCTTCATGTCTTGATACTCTTTGGTTTACCTAGAAGGGATGATTATAGCCTGTTTCATATAGGAATGCAGGGTTTATGACTCCTACTGTCAGTCTGAAGGCCAAGACTCTGGGTGTGTGCCCAACAATAAATTCTGAAAACATCACTTGAATTCAGCCAAATTTGACAGAGGAGCAGAGCTCTCAAATGCACACCTTTCATATTCCATGAAAACCTGCACCACCAAAAGAGAAGAATCTGTGTTCTTCACCTATGAAGGTGAAGAAGAATCTGTGTTCTTCACTCAGCAGGATGAACATGTCCTTTCCTAATCACCAGCAAGCACAGCCACAAGTCACAAAGCTGTGCAAATAAGGTTTCCTTCATTGTGCTGTTCTCAGCAGTATTTGTTTGTCTAAACAAGCACATGTGATGAGACATTCTGTAGGAGTCTTGGGGGCTGGGTGACATTCATGAGCAATCAGCTCCTCAATGAAGCTGGACTGTTTGGGCCTATGATTAAGGTGGACAATCAGGGAACAGAAAGTGAAATTTCATCAACATGTCAGCGTGCGTGCTCACGGGGCAAGACAGGCACTTCATTTTCACCTCTACATTCTGTCTCCATATCCAGAAAATGGACACAGTCATTCAAGCAGAAAGAAGAATTTGCAATAAATGATGTATTTGACTTTGTTCCCTCTGACTTACAAAAAGGGAGACCACAGTTTTCACTTCTGAATTGGTTTAGTGTGTATCCTCCAGGATGCCTCCTTTGGTCACCCTGTCACCTTCTAACAGTTCCTACAAGAGGGATGGAAATTAATACAATGTTTCACCCAGAATGATTTGAGCAGTTAAAGTTGAATTTCTCTATCTATTATAAAACCCATGCTCAACCACTGACACTCCATAGACAGAAGGAGATAACTCAGAACTCCAAAATACCTGGTTCAAATAGGAGGTTCTATTTGTGTCTCCAATAAACCTGTTTAGAGATTATTTCACACATTGCCATAAGCAACCTAATTACATTTCAGTTAATAATCAAAAATAGTCAGATAGAGATGCCAATAATTATTTAATTAATTCCACATTAATATTACATGCTGATTAAATGCACAACACCATCTCTTGATTTACCCTGTTAACAAGCAATAAGTGTATCATCAAGTTAGTTATGAAACTTCAGCCCATCGAGCATTCTGGACAGGCAGTCTTGCTTTCTCTTTACCAAATCACTCTGGGATCAAACTAGCCAGTGATGTAATGCCTCATCATCAATGAAATTATGCTGAAACAGAAAATTGCTTTTTGATCTTATATTCAGCTATTTAAGATATATTTTGAAATTTAAAGGATACATCTTCATTTATGCTTTTTACGCATCAATAATTTTTTTATCTGCTTCTGCAGTATATTAAACAATACAGATTCTGTAAAGTTTAGACTGGAAATAAACATGAGATTGAAGAAAATCACCCATAAGAAAGGAGCCTGATTTACTCTGTTAACTGATCCTTTGGCTAGCCAGCTTCCCTTTGTTTCTGTTGAACAGCTGAAGGGACAAAGACTTGCTCCACGCCTTGACTTTCAGCACTACAGCCCCACTCCTTTTTTTTGTCAACCAGTGTCACTGCTGTGTTGGTTTCTGCTGAATTCCTGGAAAAGTTTCCTCCTGTAAGCAACAGACTCGACCTGCCAGTGCAGAGGAGGTATGGCATAAGAAAACACCTCCACAAATCAGGCTGTTGACTAATCCCAGGGCACAAATGCTGGCTGCTCCAGAGCAGGGAGGAAGTCTAAATTTTAATGGTAATGAAGGTGGGCAGAGTAGAATAAATACTGTCAGAGCCTGCTAATTATGAAAAGAGATGGATGGCTGCTGTAAATCAGTGTGCTGTGGGGAGAGAGTCTTGAGACAGATTAAGTTATTATTCATACTGGGGCTGTTCAAATAAATCAATGGAAATTCCATCAGCAGCAGGTTCCATTTTTGTTTCGCTTTTTGATTTATGGGTTATGCCTTTGGTCTTTTTATCAGAATCCCTTTCTGCTTTATTCCTAACAGGTATGTATAATCTAATCTGAAGCCACCAGATATTTCCTTGTGCAAAAATATTTTCATAAACAGCCTAGTAACAGGAGAACTCACAGGGCAAGGTGCTTTTTATGTTTCAAATCCTTCAAAGTACTTTATTGTACTACTCTTTACTTATGTTCCTCACCAGAAAATTAAGGATTAAAATTGTAATTTTTTCTATGTTGTTTAGCCTAGTCTTCCAAATAAACAGTACCAATGTAGTCACTACATTGGCTGTGCTACTTGGCCCTTCCACAGCAGATCGTTTACATTTTTTCACCAGTATCAAGTAAATTTAGGGAAGGATAAAAATCCCAGGGACACTGAGTTCCTAGTGGGATGAAAATAGGCAGTTGGGCAGAAGATCCCTCATGTCCTTATGAGGAAAGTATAGTGTCTCCAGCACAGATACATTATGATGAGTGTGAAATCTAAGTGGAAAACAACCAAGGACCCAGCTCCTGAGCTCTGACATTTCTAAGCTTACTTGCTTGCTCATTTAGATGACAATTTCTCTGTAATGGTGTTGGTCCCTCTGTGTTGATGTTCCAGCATCTTCTGTGTCACAAGAGTCCCTATGCACTACCAAAGATGAATCAATAAATGGCCCAGGGCATGTGGTCAGGAAGGCCAAACACATTGCACCCCACCTTTAACCTCTGCTCCAATTTATTATTATGTAACCCCATTTACCCCACCAGCAATGTCTCATGGTCTAAATACAGATAACACTGTGAAGTCTCAGTGAGTAGTTATGTCTGCCAGAATTTCTAACAATGGGCAGATTCAGGAGACAAAAACATGGACTGTAGTCAACAGATGAATGCCCAAGCAATGGCTGGACAGCACAACAGCACATGGAAAGGATAAATATTTCAAGGATGAGGTGAACTGTTTGAGAGAGGGCAACCAGCCACCTTTATTGAACAGACAAGCTTAAGCTGATGGTAATGGGGCACAGACTCCTTTGAATAATAAGAGAAAGTTCATGGGCTGGGCAATGACTTCAAGCAATCCGGGAAATTATTAAGGGCTGGCTGAAATCTACAGAGACCTGGATTATCATCAGGCAGGTGCCTGATGAATGTGGACTTAAATGGGCTGAGTTTTACCTACTCTCAACAGCTTAAAATCACCTCTGGCTACACTGTAGGAGCAATGATGCAGACAATAGTAAAACTGGATGGAAAACATTTATCTTTTCCCATCTCTTACTTGCTTGACAGAGCCATTCATACTATTCAAAGAACCTGCTATATTATGTGTGCTGCTACTAAGTGCCCACTTGCTTTGCATTTGTAAAAAAATTGTTTTCAACATTTTGGCAGCCGGGCATAGTGTGTTTAGATGTCCTGATCCCAGCAGAGTGTTTGCAAATCCAGTAATTGCATATCATTACCTCCTTTTGTTGCTGATGCCGTTGCCTGTGCCTTCATTTACCTGTGGCTCTGGACCACTCACTGTTTGAGAGGGCTATCTTTAATGCTCTTCTCTCCAATGGTTTGTTTGAAGCAGCATGCATACATCTTAGAGTCCTGCAAGCAAAGCAGCATGCCACAGAGCTTAATTAAAGAGGAAATAAAAAAGAAGCCTTTCCCCAGTGAGCTGGGGGAGTTGAATACTGCTGAAGCTGATGGGACAAGATTGATTGTCTAATGTTAACATACAGAAAAAGGGAACTGGTGACAGAGGTGAGAGAGCTATATTTCATTAGGGACAGCACCATTGAAAAGGACATTCACTCATAATCTGCTCAGTTTTTTTTTATTATTTCAATATCCAGCAGCGTTTTAAGGCAATTCCCATCCTACCTCCTGCTGTAAGCTTGGAAGTAAAAGAAGCCAGCTTTATACATCAAAGCTACACTAATAGCCCCTTTTCTCTCCCATGAACCATTAGCATGGGACCAGCAATACTGACAGGTCATGGCTGTACTATTTCCATCAAACATCAGACCTGTGCTGGAAATGATGGCAGTATCTCATCCAATTAGTCTAGAAAAGGCACTGGGATATGTCTTCCAGGTGATTACTTCTGACAGCCAGGTCCACCATTTTCCATTTCCCATTTTCTGGAGGTGCCTACTCCAGGATTAGTAGTCCCTACTTCAGAGCCTTCAGGACTCTTTGCTCTCTTTAAAGGCACAAAGCAGCTTCCTGTGGGATTTTTAAATGGTTGTTCAAGACAGTTTGCAATCAGCCAATGACAATAGGGGCAAGTCCGGGGGAGGTTTTCTTTCTCTCCAAAGCTGCAAAGCACTTCACAAGCACTTCATTTTTGCTGAACAGAATGCCATCATGCATCTCCAATAAATGCTAAAAATCATTCCTGAACCTGTTGGAGCCTGTGCTGTTAAGGCAGAGGCTGCACACCCAGGGAGTGCTGGCTGTACAAGCCAATTGTGCCAGAGGATTGGTCGCTGTGCCCACATCAAGAGGCAGCTTGCAGCAGAGATCCCTGTGGGCATACTTATCTGGGATCATTCACAATGATTCTCTTGAAAGGAGATTCTCTCTTTTGCAAGCTTCCTTATTCCAACATCAGCTTTTTTGGGAAGTCACCCCGAGCAAGAGCGTGAAGCTCTGCTCTATTTTCCTTGCTGGTCAGCCATGTGAAAGGGACAGTGAGGGTTTAGGTGATCCAGCTGGTGAACCTAAAAGGAACCTGGGACCTCTGGGTGTGCTCCAAGGACAATTGCTCTGCCATATAGAGGGTCTCTGTCTTCCAATGTGGTACTTGCCTGACAAGCTCCATGCTCCTCTGTCTCTGCAGTAATGTTACGGGATTGAGGCGTGCAGGCTGTGCAGCTCATGGCCTTTCCTGCAAGGACACCCACACTGCAAGAACACCCCATTACCAAGATGCACAAAATGGGCTGGCAGCCTAAACCCCAGCTGAGCTCAGGCTGTCTCCAGGAGAAGTTTGGAGGCACAATAACCCAGGTCTTGCTGCACTGTGCACTCAAAGCTAAGGAGAATTTTGGTGATTGGACTTCTATGTAGTCACAGACACCAGTGCAAAGATTGTACCTGAGGAGAATGATAGTACTTCACAGCAGCCTTTTGGGTGTAGTTGTATGTAACTCATTCTTCTTCGTAGGAGGAAGAACAGTCTGTGCCTCAGAAGTGGGTGGCTAATCATTTTCCTTAGATGACAGTAAGTTTGCTGACCAAAACATGCACAAAAATATTCAGATGGGTCCTCTGCTCTGCCAGAAATGCCATCTCTTTGCCCAAGGTTACTTTCCTGCTCTGTCTACCCAAATCCCCACCTTAATGCTGCATAAATTGGAGTTAAGTCCTTCTCTTGACATGAGGCACCAAAGGGAAGGGAAGATCTCTCCTTCTCCTCGCCATGTCTTACAGGAATGTTTTCCCATACCCACACAAGCCAGATAATTATACAGAAACTTCACCTCCAGCTCACTGTGGCCCTGTGGATTAACAGTCTGTGGCTTTTTCTCTTGTTTCCATCAGCTAATCAAGAATCTCCGCTTTTGTACCATTTCACAAATATCAGTCCTTTCCCTGGGATCATTTCAGCTGCATAATAATGACCTGTAAGTGCCATTCCCAATATTCAGTTGACCTTCAAGGTAAATTGTGTTTTGCATTTGTCTTACACACTTTCATAGAAACTTAATCCACTGTCTAACATAAATGATCATTTCCAAAGAACATAATGGCTCTGAGTGCAGACAATAACTGGTTGCAATTTGCTTCATGAGCAATTTTATTTACATCGACAGCAGAAGAGCTAAATTGAAAGGTCTGCTCTTTGACTGTGGCTGTATTTGTGCCAATGCTGAAAGTATGTTCAGCTTCAGGAAATCAATTCACCTTTGATTTAGCCCTCTGTATTATTAACACAAGAATAATACAGAATATAGATTTCCTGCCCAAATGAAATGAATGAATGTCTGTCTTCATGGCAAGGCAAGCACCACCCAAATTATTGAGAAATAGCCATTTGATGGGGGACAGTGCACCTCTCAGAAGGGCTGTGGTCGGGGTTCACACAGATGGAGCCAGCTCAAGATAACTGCTGTGCATGCTGCTCAGGTGCCCTGTGGTGCCCTGTTGTGTGGCTACTGAGTCAACTTCATTGCATGCTAAAGGTAGCCCTGAGGCAGCCTCTGTGTCAGACCCAGCTGCTACATAGACTGTGAGTGTCACAGTAAATCTTAAATGTGCTGGAGTACATTACCTGGAATGGGTTTTGTGTGACACAGCCATGATGCCCAGTGCTGGGAAGGAATTATCACACTTGCTGCCTTTCAAAATGCTGGAGGTCACTTTTCCAGAAAAATACAAATAAAGCCACTAGGCTGAATGGTGTAAGCAGGTTACTCAAGAGGATGAGTACATGTCTGACATGGAGATGGGGAATGATGTCTCAGGTACACAGTTCTTTAAATTCTCCATTCCTGGGTGAGGCTTCATGGCTGCAGAGGGAAATTGTCTTGATGCCAAATACACTCACATTTTTAGAAAATATTCTTCTTTACATGTTCTCTTTTTTTTGTTCCCCTAATCAAAAGGATAAATCATGGGATTCTGCACAGAGATTAAGGGAGAAAGTTGGTCATGCTATTTGCAGAAAAATAGTGCATGGGAAACCCCAGGTACTCCCAGTCCTAAAGAACCTGCCAATTAGGTAGATAGGCAATAGTCATAAAAGTTTTGTGCATTATCCAAAAAGAAGGAAGAGCATAAAGCCCATTTTATGAGTGACAAGTGGAAGCCAAGAAAGGCTAAATGAGTTATCCACAGTCCTAGATAAGTATGTTATACAGCATTCTAGCTGCTAATCTGATATATTACAAGGAGTCCTCTGCTGTGCGTCAGAAGCCCGTAATGGTCGGGGTGTGGAATTTAGGAGCCATTCCACTATATTCCCACTGAAGATTTGGTAGAAATGAGGGAATCATGTAGCAACTTACATTTTGCTGTGCTGGAAGTCTATGAAGAAATAAGTCCAGACAAAGCCAGTCTAAAAGAGTCATGACAATTTGCCAGCTGACACCATTGCTAGCAAAGCACTAAAGAAATATTAAGTGCCTCCAGGTCAGAAAAAAGCAACTTTCATTGTGAAGGCTGAGAAATACCTTTCTCAGCTGAGAAATCCTTTCCTCAGCTGAGGAAGACTGTCTCAAGTGCTCTAGCAGTCTCTTGGACTGTCACCAGGAAGACTTAAGACTTGGCAAGTACTCTTTGACCTCCATCAAAGGGAGTGATTGAGAGCTGGTGGCAGTGGTGTGAAGGTGACACACACAGAGGAAAGCAGGAGAGGGAGCTTCCGTGCAGCAGTGACATTTGCCCATAGAGTCATGGGCTGATGTACAGCCTCACTTACTGGTGCCTCTTGTGTTCTGGAAAAGAACAGTAGAAATAACTGTTAATAAAAATAAATATACCTTAATTCAATATTGGCCTAATAAAAAAAGTATAGGAAAAATATGTTATTGAGTTTCTTTTTCTTTTTTTCTTCTGAAAGTATATAAATAGTCACAAAAATGTCAGTAGAAGAGAGGGAGGTGAGGGAATAAAAATGAAGCATCTGGAGATCACAGGAAGTTTATAAGCGGAACTCTAAGACTTTCTGTTGTTATCTTGAAGGCTGGTTTGTACCATGGCATGGAGTGCATCCCAGGGACGCCAGAGCCAGTGGCAGAGCAAGAGGCAGCCTGTCAGACTGTCTATGGCCCCATGCTAACACAAGGCTGAATCAGAACATGCTGTTAGAACAAAAGTTAGCTCAGCAATCCATTGCCCTCAGGCACAAGGAGGTACATTAAAGGGGGAAAGGAGGGACAGATGCAGCAAGGAAGCAAGAAAGAACCTTGAAAAAGGGGGAGGAGGTAGAGGGGCAAGAATTTAGGAGCACCCCCACCATGTCAGAAGCCACCCAGCTGTTTGCCTGGGAAGGTGGCAGAGAGCAGAACAAGATGATTTGGCTGGGTGGGCACAGTGCAGGGTCACCAGCCCAGGGGCTACAGCTCATGCTAGGCTAGCAAGGCCTGGAGCAGCTCCTTCTCTGCCATGGGGTGGGAGTGACAAGAAGAAGATCCCCAGGGCTTAAAGGGAGAGGACCAGCCCACCAGGTGTTTTTTCCTTGCTTAAAAGGTTCCCGAGTCACATGAGCCCTCCCTGGAGTTAGCAGTACAGGCAAGCAGCACACAGTCCTGGCAGTCCTTCCCCATCTGGGTTTTAGCATGGAATGCTAAGTCACTACCTGCTTTATTTCCAAAGACAGTTATTCATTTCACTACCCACACCCCTTCATATTTATTTCAGAAAAAAAAAAATTCTCTTTTTCTAATATGGTTAAAATTTTCCTTCTAAACCCAAAAGGTGAACATTGGCTGGCTTCTTCAATGACCATTTCCATTATTATTCTTTAGATCAGCTCTATTGTCAGTTAGCCACTCTTCTGATGCGAGGATCCTGACAGCAAGAGTAGGAGAGATTTGCAACAAATTACTCCAATTTAAAAGCAGAAAAGCACAGCAGGAGCAAGCAGTGTCCATATTATTGAAGCCCACTTCAGTTCAGTCCACGATGGTAATCACAGCTCCACAGAGGGAAGGAAGATGTGTGTCCTACCATTATAATGGGGCATTATGCTGTCAGACACTGAATAGGTATTACCACAGAGGGACTTTTCCTTCATCAAGCCTTCAGTTTAAAGGGCTCTGCTGTATCTAGAAGTGCTGTTCATATCTCAGCAATGCTGCATGACTTAGACATTAGATGATATCAAATCCATTAAGGAGTATAGTTTAATAATCTGCATCCTTTCACTTCACCTTGTATTTATTGCCATAGTATGCAATAAATGCAAGGCATTTCATGGCTAACAAGATTCACAAAGATTAAAGATGGTTTTGTTTTGCTGGTTTCACACAGTTCATAATGGGACCCTCAGCACAGAGTGAGGTTCACAGAGCTGGGCTTGTTCCAGGAGGAAAACAGTAAATGTATGATAGGTTTATAATCTGTGAGACACAGCTCAAGTGCCCTGCTTTCACCAAATGGGTCCTGGAAAACTTTCCTTTTATTGCTGTTCAGGCACACACTGACACATACAGTTTATTAAATAATTTTGCATCTTGTTAAATTTTATTAAAGTGAGGGAACCAGAAAAATTTCTGTGCCTGCAGAAGGTTTAATCAGTGCTGCATCTTGGCCTATACAACAGCAAAGGACAGTTGCATCCCCAAAAATCCTAAAAATAAAAAGCTGTTACAGTAAAGAATTTCTCAGCTCTGTTTACATCTCCTCACAACTACTTATTTGTACAACATACAGTGCTTTTTGAGCCTCAGTTGGAAGAGCTTTAAATGAGTGAGGATGAAGGAATAGGAGGACAGCTGTCTCCTTCACAGAGACCTGCCTGAGCAGTGCAACTTCAGAGGAAAAAGAGGATGGGCAGACAAATCCCTGCTTGCCTCCCTGCTCGGTAGTTACCTCTGAGTAGCTACTGGCATCAGCAGTGTTATTCACAATTTTGCACCCATCTAACTGCAGTGCAGCATGAATAATTTCTGATCACTCCCTGCTGAGCTGGAACTGGTCAGGTGTCCATCAGGAGAAAGCCTCCATCCCACTGGAGCTATCAGCATCTCTGTTTCAAGCCAACTCCTGGCAAACGCAACTTGGAGCAGGTGGCCAGTGGGTCCCTCTGAGAGGGCAACATCTGCAGGTCAGCTGCAGCTGCCATGGCTATTCCAAGAGCTGTAAAGCTGGGGGTTCTCCTTCTCAGTCAAGTCATGCAAGAAATACATTCAGGGGGTTGTTTGGCCACCTGTTCCCATTTCCTCACCTTCAGCAGTGGCATTCGAAAGAAGTTTGCCATTTCCCCACAAAAAGCCTTAATAAATACTCCACTGAGTTTTGCTGCCAATAAATGGAGCATTGTAAAATGTTGACAGAGAAGCCCAGACCTACAGGAAGAACAGGAGGTGTGTGTACTTGTCACTCACTGCACTTTGCCCTCCAACTAAGCATGGCTGGGGCTGGTATTTAGCCCTCCCTCCTTGATGGGAGTTTCAAAAGAGAAAGAGCAGTTGCAAGGTTTCTGCTGGGCTTCCAGTCTCCTGAAATGTCTAAGCTAAAAAAAAAACAAAAACCAGTCAATCATAAAATAGTGAGGACGCTCAAGGTGAAGAAGCCTCTTCAGCTATTGCTGCCATCTTCCCTGAAAATCCAGCCAGCAGTTTGACTTTTGCATTTATACATTTCCTCAGCATAGCAACATGCCCAAAGTCTGATAGCAAAGGGATAGAAAGCAGACAGAAATCTCCCCAGTAAACCATTGCAGTAGGTACTTCCCTCCACTGTTATGCTGAAGCAGATCACAAGGAACTGACTACAGCAACATCCATCCATCCATCCATCCATCCATCCATCCATCCATCCATCAATCCATCCATCCATCCATCCATCCATCCACCCATGTATCCATCCATCCATCCATCTACCCATCCATCCATCCAAACATACATCCATCCATCTATTTCCAAGTGCCACAAGCCAAGCCAGACAAGGTAGATACATTTTCCTGAGAAAATATCCCATCCTGCTCAGTAGCTTCCTAATTCTTACTGGTTGTATCTGAATGCTGTTTCTCAGGAGAGCCCATCCAGACAGAGCTGTTTGCCTCAGCACTCAAAGCCTTTCCTATTTGCAGTTATTTCAGTGGCTGCACCTTCATGACAGGGCTGATAAATTCAATTCTGACTGCAGAGGGACTGGGTGACAGCTGAAAACAAAAAGTACAAGCAATCCTGACAGTGCCTCACTTCAAAGAAAAGAAAAGGCAAGGTAGGAAAATGTTCTTGAGGCAATCTGGTGAAAAGGAGCTACTGCTGAACCCCTGCATTCACTGGGGTTTTCAAAGGTCACTCCCATCCTCCCTCCTTCTGCAGCCTCTCATAGATCATCTGTGGTTCAGACAGCAAAGGCTTTATTGGGCTCCCACCCATCTCAGCAAAACTTGATTATATAGGTATTTTCCTTTTGAGGACATTTCCTCTCCTCATTCCCTTTGTTACCTATTCTCTCTTTCATTTCAAGATGGATCAGTGTTCCACCATTATGGACAACTCTTATCCCAGGAACATGTGAATCCAATCCCACCAGAACATCATAAACATCACTGAAATCTTTCCTTGCTGGTCTGTCCTAACAGTGACCTGCATTATGGTATCCTGCAACCAAGGTTAATGAGAACAGTAGCATGTAAAGCAACACTATTGTTTATTTGTTATTAATACCAGCAAGACAGCAATATTTAGCTATCATAAAATGGAAAATAGAAGAATGTCTATTACCTTGTTCGTGCTAACTCTCCTACTCACACCTTTTCATAGCCAACCCAGCTGCTGCTTTAGAGCATGTCTAAACTTTAGTGGAAAAAAATAGTATCGATAGAAACATTGCAGCTCACAGCGAAATTTCATTTCAGTGAACTCTGTGGAGCCCTGGGATCCTGCTGTATTGTTATACACACAAAAAACATCATCAAACTGAGTGCTAATGTACATGTTAATACAGGATTGCTGTAGGACAAAGGTGTGAAATGTTCCTTCTCTGTCCTGCTGCAGTGCTGCATCCAGATTTGGAAACCACTCTTTGAGAAAGATGTAATCTAGCTAACTGAAAATAATTATGAGCAGAACAAAAAGGGTCAGCAGATATCTTGAAAGTCTGACTTAATTTGGAAATACTAAAAGAAATTAAGTGAGTTAAGTCTCCAATGATTGAAAAAGAGGGGCATTAGGAAAGTAAATTTTATCTGCACTGAAGGTAGCAGCAGAGTGAGTCATAAATAAATAAATGCATGTCTACTGTAGATATAAGAAGGTATTGGCTTAAAAGCAGGCAAGGAGGATTTAAGTGAGACATCAAGGAAAAGCTGGCAAGGCCCAAAATAAACTAAAACCTTGGCTAAACCTGATTCTGCCCTGAATATGCATCTGGGTGAGGTGATGTGTGACTGTCCCTTCCTCCTGCATTTTTTACTACAGAACTTGGTTCTCCTTGGATGAAGTTATGTCCTAGAAACATTCTTCCATCCACATTGCCAGCATAAGTTACGTTATTCTTTGGCAGCACCAAAAGAGACTGCCCAATTTAATAGCACTGATTTCTGCATTCATAGGCTGGAATTTCAAGGAAATCCTAAAGTTGCTCAACTTCCTTAGACTTTCAATGAGATTTGAAACTTTGGGTGCTTCTGATTTTGCATTTGTTAAAATAAAATTCCAATTTTAGTTATAAAGGGATTAATATTAACAGCATCCTATCTAAGTAATAGAACAGTGAGCAGGCTGCCCTCTGCTCTGGTTGACTTTTCATCACAGGTGTGACTCAGTGACTAGGAGAGGTCAAGGAGGGGCTTCCTCTGCCTGCTCTGAGTGTGCCTAGGAATGCTGGGGAGCATACCCAGCTGCCCAGCCCATTGGAGAAACAGGAAACCACAAGAGTTGTACGCTGCAAAGTGAATAGATTCCATTTTCTGGCTGTCTCTGTGGTTTATCATGACTGAAAAAGGTGTAACTTTTTCACATTAATACGAAGATCTTGGGAAAGAGATGGAGAGGGGTATATAAACTATAATACAAACTTTCCAGATTATAACATAAAGCAGCAGGCTATGCTTTAGACCACTTTTCCCTGAAATATTCTCCTCTTTAATAAACTGTGTCATTTGTTTTCTACCATTCAAAACCATCTAGAGGCATCCTCTTATGCTGAAGGAGACCTCCCTGTGCTCTTCACACAAAAAAGGTAATTGGCCTAAAGTGCAAAGAGAGAACTACCTAAATGAAACCTCCTTTCTGGTCTGCATAGATAGGCAGGAGAAAATGGGATGGCTTTGGGGGTGAGATCTCTTACAGAGAACAGAAGTTTCTGGAAGGTCACTCCCAGCAGGACTGAGATCCATTAGAATAGCATGGCATTCAAGCACCACTGCTTATTTCCAAGGAGAGTGGCAATTTCACTTTGGTTGTCCTGGGAGATAATAACCTCTTTAAAATAGAATATTTCCCACTCATCTGTAGGGTAACCACGCGGCTTCAAGGAAAATGGGCAAGCCCAAAGCAGAGAGAATCTCAGCCCTATGCAGAGAGCATCACCACCAGCAAAGGGACGCAAGATCCACTGAGATGAAGAGAAGCCTTATTGCTTCTTGGCATTGCACTGTGCTCCTTCTCAGCTCTATAGCCATACTGATCTGAGCCGGACCCTCCATTTGGCCCTCTGGTCTTTCTTTGAGGATCCAAGGTGAAAATCATTTAGCTATCCAGCTATAAATGTCATCTTACTTGAGACCTTATTTCTTTAGCAATCAAGCTACTAAAACTATCTATACTATTAATGTATTACTGTTAATACCCTGTTTCCAGGAACAAGCAGGGCTGCATCTGGGTTTCTTCAGGAGTAAGACATCCTCCATTGTTTTCTAAATATCCTGTTAAAACCCTCCAGGTACCTGAAGCTTTTCACCACAGTTACTTCATCCTGTAAGAGGGACAAGATGCAAGGAGACAGGGTAGGAGAATAAGGGAGAACAGACCGAGTAAGAAAAAATGCAAAATCCAGGCACACCACCAGCCCCACTTGTGTCATCTGTAGCACTGTTGGTCATGGCAAGCCAATTAGAGTTCCTCAGCACAGCACCTACTCATGAGCCCAAACACTTTCTTTTGTTCAAGCACTGTCAACAGAGAACTTTACTGTGAGTTGTCCAAATATTTCATAATTAAGATGAATTAGCAAGTGGAAAAGCAACTGCAGCAAGAAGAAGTAAGAAGGAAGTAATTGTGCAGAATACTAAATTCCTTCCTCAAGCTATAAGTCTAAACTGACAGACCTGTGCACTTTCTCCCTCGTTAGCTTTTCTCTTCCTCTTCTTTTTTCCCTTTCTCTTTATTTTGGTGACAGAAGAGTGAAAAGGACACAAATCACTTAAGTAGTTACGTAGTAGTTACTAAACCAAAGCATACATCTGTTTCCCCCCCTCCCCGTGCTACTCTTCACAGAGCCCTTTAATCTCTAAGAATTTCTTCCTATTTCCTCTCTGAAACATTGATTTAAACCACAGGAGTTGGTAGTGGCAGGAAGCAAGCAAACAGGAAGAACGTGGTTCTGACACCTAGAGTTCGAAGGCATAAGAAAGTAGAAGCCCTTTCTCTTGGAGAAACAGAGATTTCAATGGCTTTCAGCCTTAAGTTTGAAGTAACCATAAGTATTCTGCAAGAGATAAGCATGTGAAAGGGTATCTTCTTTAGCCTAGACCATCTGTCTTCTCACTTGGGGTCCATTGGCATGTTGAGATGTTCTGCTGTGTCAGACTCACGTCCAGGAGCAGCCTTTTTTTTTTTATTACCTGTCCCCGCATCTTCCAAGCCCAGTGAAAAACTGAACAACTAAATGGCAGTAACAAGCTTACGTGGTCATACCTTCCCATCTCAGATGACTTTTCAGGATCACAGAGTCCTCAGCCCCCAGAACAGGCTGAGAAATTCTTCTTCTCTAGCTGTGTTTGTGCTGTTGTCTCCTGGGACTTCTGCTCCCCACAATCAGCAGAGCAGAAGATAAAAGAGACAAGATAGATACTTTGGGTCCGATTCTGGGAACAGAGCCCACAGGTGGCATAAGCCCACAGCTTTCTCCTTAAGTGTTATTTCGGTGATCATGGGACTCTTTTGGAACAGCTTTCTGCTCTGCCCAGGAATGTGGGCAGATGAAGTTTGGTCTTCTGGCTTAAATCAGAAGGGATTGCTCAGCTTGAACCATGAAAGTTCTTTCAAGAGCTACAAACTCTAAGCAAAGAAAGTCTGTCTTGCTAAGGCAGAAGCTGAAGTCGATACTTAAAAGGATTGCATCTCCATATTTTGGCACTTACTTGACCTTCCAATCATCCTTTAGGATGATCCTAAATCCCAGGAGAGTCCATAGGCCTTTCCTAAAATGTTTTGCTAGATGTGACTGAACTGCATCAGAGCATAGGGAGAGGTTTAGTAGTGGGGTTTATGTTTACAAGAGAAAGAGCAATTCTGGAGTTGGCCTAGACACCAGAATAAGTTTTGGTTGCTTGTATTATGCAATAATATTATATAGTTTAATTTAATTTATTAATCAGACTTTTTAGTAGAACTTTATTTCCCCTTACTTATAGGAGGTTCAGGCTTTTTCTCCCTCTGGTGGATTTCTGTTCCTGGGATACAGGACACATCTTTACTCTTGGTCTAATAAAAGCTCTTCATCTGGCACATGAAATGGGCCATTAGTCTTTGAAAAGAACCATAAGATGTGTCTTTAAGGGTAAAAGACTGTAAGGAAAGGCTTTCTAGGGCAAAGTGAACCTTTCAGTGTGGTTTTGCTGCACATTTCTTGGCAAGAGGTGAAAAGGGAAATGGGCATGCAACAGCCCATTTTGCTGGCAAACAAGTTAGAGTCTAGAAAGCTACTCAGTCTCTTTCACCCTGGGAAAAAAAAAAAAAAAAAAAAAAAAAAACCCAAAAAACAAACTTGCCCACTTCAGTCCACAGCAGCCTCCTTTCCCAGAGATCTCCTGTGATCAGATTCAGCCATTCAGAAACGCTGGGAAGTAGCGGCTGCACAGGAAGATCAATATGGAAAACATTCAGCATGCAGCCACCCCTGGCCCCGAGGTTCATCATTGCACAAATGTAGCCATGTTCCTCATTACAAACAAGATTGATGTATTTAGTTCGCCCTGCAGCTCTCCTTAATCAGCTATCTAATTTTAGGCCCTTGCTTTTAGGCTGGGAAAGGGAGGAAGGAGGTAGGTTATTGACAGAGTTCTTAAAATACTGTAGCAAAAACCTACATTTATTAATCATTCTGTATCTGATTTATACCCAAAAGATATAATCTGCTCTTCCCTCCCTCAGCTCCTTTATTCCTTACATGATTCACATTGCAAAGAGCACAAAAAAAAGTCAAATGGAAAAAAAAACCATGAAGTTTCACATTGTAGTTAGATTCTCTGTGTGGGATACCTCATTGTTTAACCCTTTCTTAGCTTCTTGGTTGCCACTGAGAGCCTCAGCTCTCAAGCACTATTGGTCTATCCTATTGTCAGTGACAAACCCAGCACCTTTCCATCTTTTGGGCTCCTTTCAGCTCATTTGGTGAGGGAGTTTTTGACAGCAAAGAGCCAGATGATCCTGGTGGGTCCCTGTCAATTCAGAATATTTTATGATTCTGTGTTGGGTAACTCCTGCTGTGAAACCCATGAATTGCAGTCCCAGAAAGAATAAGAAAATTCTGACTCCTGCAGGCTGGTGATTTATTTCTATGTCTCTCTGGAAGAACAATGTCAATAAAAAGTTATTACAACTCTTTCTTTTCCTATAAAACCTAGTCAATAAGATATTACTGTGGTGTCTTGTTTTAAAGAAAAGCCTGGCAGCCAAAACCACACAGAGAAATAAGAAGGAGACTTGGAGGAGTCCCCTAAATACAGAAGGTCTGTGTTTATCTCCCAAGTGTGTCTGAGGGAGCAGTTCAGGATCTGAATGTCATAAAGATGGACTTGATGCACAGCCTGGGTGATCTTATGGTCCTTCACAACAGCACAAGCTATGGAAGCACAATAGCACCTCCCAGACTGAGCCCTGCTGCACCTCTTCTCCATGTGGATCACAGGCAAGATCCTCACAGACTGAAAATCACTGTACTAGATTATATTTCAGTGGTGGATTTGATTATTTCTAAGTCAAAAGTTACCTAACTTGATCTTTTATTTACTGCAGATCATTCAGGGTTATGCTGAGGAGCTAGTGCAATTTGGGCTGAAATACAAACAGCAAATAGAGCTGCAAGAAATGTGTTGCATATGCTCTACTGCTTGCAAAATCCATCAAAGATTACCTGTTTGGTTGGTGTCCCATCACCCCTCTGCCTACGTCACACCCTTTTTCCATATCTTGGCATTTCTGAATGCCTATCAAATAGAGCTGCTTTAACAGCGGTGCAAATCCATGGTTTGGCAGCTGTAAAAAAAGACCATCATCCAAAGATCTAATTTGTGATATCTGGTGTGTGCCCAACAAAAATTGGTCCTCAATCAAAATTGATTTACACTGTCTGTGTTGCAAAAACCCTTACAATGAGGATGAGTCTCTTCCACCTCTCATCACTAACATGAGATGGATCTCCAGCTAATGCTTCTTCAACCACACGTGTCCACTTTTTTACTATGATAATCCATTCTTTACTATGATAAACCTAAACAAATCAACATTTTTGGGAGTACTGACAAGAACCTGTTCAATTTGTATCAGCAACCACAGTCCCAGAAGATTTTGTTTCAGCTGAAAGAATATCAGAATAGGTGAAGTTTATGGCTTCACACTAGAGGTACTCTACTAAATTGTCAATCTCTGGATCAAGCAAAGCATTCGGAAAAGGGTGGAACAGGAAGCATAAAAATTTAATTTAAAATTACTGTCCAAGGTGTATTTACAGATCCATGGTTTGTGTAGATACTATACGTATCACAGAGAGACAAAGTGATGCAGAAAGGAATAGGCTGGGAGGGGATTAGCAAACTAATCCAGGTGACAAACTGGTGGGATTGTTCCTTTCCTTACACAGTCCAAATGAAATATGTGCATTTCCCAGAGCAGTAGAGAAAAAAACTTATCAGTCTGATGTTCACTAACCTCATTACTGTATAACTGATGGCAGAAAGAAGCAGGGATGGGCTAGTTACAGTTAGTCCATTAATCAGGTCCCTGGTGAAGCATCTCAGCTAGAGTTAAAATTAACGCTGGAAAATTAATCGGGACTTCACAAAGGAAACCGCAAAGCATATGGTGTCAGCTAATGGAGAGGCTGCACGGCTGAAGCCTCGTGTCTTCCTGAAATCTAATTAGACCCTAATGGAAGGAAGACCAAGTGAAGGCTCTTAATTGAAAATTACACTTCCAGTTCAATCAAAGCCTGCTTCCGTGTTGCTATTAACGGCCTTTTAAAAATAGCTGGATTCTACAGTGACCTTGCATACAAAGTGTTCGCTTACTGAGACTAGCTGTATAGATAATCAATGGATGCCTGAGTGATGGATTTGGACCCATTCTGTAATAATTTATGACTAGTGTGTATTGACCTGGTTACTGGGATGTTGTCTGTATGAATGAATATATGGTTTAATTTAATAGGAGCTGTCCGGAAAGAACAAACAAGCAGGTAAAAATGTCTCAAGGCAAGCCACTCCTTGGCAAACATTCAGAAGTGTTATGAGATAATTCACAGACAAGAAACTGCCTCGAAAAATTAATGTATTATAAAAAGGAAACATTTTTCCAAAGAAAGAATGCTTGTTCTCCAGGAGGTGTATAAAGGGCCAGCTTCACCTAACTTTGGACATGTAACAACAGTACACATATTAGTGAGGAAAGGTACTCAAGTGCAATTGCTGTAGGCTCTGTCTGTACCCTCTGGGCCATTGCAGAACACCAAAAAATTTAGCTAAATGCCACTGGAAACCACAGGACAGAGACAGAAAGCTGCCTTCAGAACAGGCAGCAGAGTATCTCCATCAGGAGCAGCAGGAATGATATGACTGTTACAATTCAAAGATCCAGGCTAGAATTTGCTCAGCAGGGGATGCTTGGTAAAAGCAAGGTCAGAAGTACTGGCATAATCTCAGACCTTCAAAACTGAAGACTCCAACTAGTTTCCAGAGTTCTCAGCCCCATTCCAAAACTTTTCACGTCAAGGCAGCTGAAGGCAACTCCCCAAAACTGTGTGAATCATAGCACTTTCTCCTTTTGTACACAGCTCAAAAGTACATCTCATATCTGTAGATGAGCTCTGTGAATCATCATCTAAATCTCTTTCCTTGGATTTAGCAGTACAGCAAGTTTGCCCTCTATTTCCCGGTCCTACAGCACAGATTACCTGTGTCAACATTCTCTCACCCTCAGCACTCCCCATGCTCTGCCACTCCATTGCTGTGTCTTGCAGGCTTGGAGACCTCTGCAGTTTCCACAACTTCTCCTGCCAGTTTAATTTTTATGGCTTGGTTTGTTTTTAGTCTCAGCAGTGGCTGCTGTGCTTCTTCTCATATCAACCAATTATTATGATGCACCCTATGTAATTTTGCTCTCCTGAAATAGTCTACGTTATCTGAAAAGCACAATTCTTTCTGCATTGGAATTTTTTCCCAAAACTCTATTTGAAGTCCTGTCACTCATATTTCTTTCTACTGCTCTGACTCTGACACAGCATTGTATAAGGGCTCAATGTCACTGGTTGCCTCCAATGTGAATTCTCCTTTCAGGACACTTCTGTCCCTCTCTTCCTCTGGGTCTTGAGGTAGACAGACCATGACAGGAGATGTGTGAGCAATGATTTGTTCATGGTTTGTCTGACATTGACTCGTGACTCATTTTGGTTGGCTCAGGCAGAGAATGGAGTGGAATTAGTGTGATTTTTGCATCAGTTGAGAAAGTAAAATTAACTCAGAGATAAGCAGATTCCAAACAGACGTAAGAGAACATTTTAAGCCATGTTTATGGCTGTTAAAGCACTGAAAAAAATCAAAGGAAGTCATGATTCCTCCATCTCTTCATATCCTTAAGTCAGGGTTACAGAAACTTGATTAATTGGATTTCTTTTTTTTTCCCAAATATAATTTCCAGGCAAATACTAGGCAATTCCACTCCTCTGAGTTATTTACTGTTCTTTCTGTCTAGTCCGTCTCTGCTATTGCTTCTGTTGAAAATGTGTTCTGGTTCATCTCATAATATTCTTTGATTTCCATGCATCTCCTTCATCTGCATGTCTGGACATTGCCATGTGCAACTAATTCCAAATACATAATTTCCTTTTATTCAAGTGAATACATAACTACATGTGGGCATTTCCATATCTCTGTTGGTGAGATCTTCCTATGCAGTGGTAAAATCCCTTCAGAAGTGTTTTTATTCTCCAAGATGTCTCGGTTTTTTTCCTGTCTAGCATTTCAACAGTTTCCCACATCTCACAGAAAAAAAAAAAAAAAAAAAAAAAAGTTCTATTTGAGATAATATTTAAATGATAAATTCTCTCTCTTGTTTTATTATTCTAGGTTTGTGAAAAGAAAGAAAAGAGCTTTGATCTATTTCAGCATGTTTGAGGAGAAAGCAGGAAAAATTCTGCAGCCTGAGTTGAAGAGGATGCTGGAAAGTATGCTCTAATGATCTTTAAAATCCATGTTTCTGTTAATTAATCCACTGGCAAAAAACTGATTTGCTAAGCTTTGTTGTAAGACTATTTCTAAGCTTCATAAAATTGACCCAAACAATGTATAATATGTCAAAGAAGATGGGTTTGGACATGACACATGGTAACTCAGATGTCCCCTTTAATCCAGTTCTGGGCTACCACCACCAGGTTTCAGCCTGTCTCATCACACTGCCAAGGAAGCTCCTTTTTTAGGGGCAAGGTACTCTCCATCTCCATTCACCAAACCAACACCACACTGGGATCCAGTGAGAATAAATGCCTCTAACTAAGCACGGTGGAACGTCTTGAGGATTTCTGTGTCTTCATAGGGCCCACAAAATTTGGCTTCACTCCTTTCTGAAGACAATTTTTACACTTTTTTTTCCTTCTGCAAAATGGAAGCTATGGAAATGATTTCTTTTGTAAAATTCATGAAGTTGTTTTCGGGGATGATATGGAATAATAGAAGCTTAAAAAAAAACCATTTCCATATCATCTACAAAGAAAGACAGGAAAAAAATGAGAAAAAGAGAAAAAAAAAAAAGTTTTTCTAAAAACTAGAAATCAGAGCAAAGCTTTCAAAAGAGCTAATCTCATTTTGACAATCCAAAACTTCTAAAATAACCTAATCATCTGCTTTTGCCACTGCCTCTGTGAGCAGAGGGAGCTTTTTCTTCATTTTAATTGTCCTGATTCCTTTTTAATTATACCCCTTCCTCTGTTCTGCTCAATGATATCAAATACTAGAAGAAGACTTTGGAGTGCAGCCTAATATATTTTGGCTGAATCAAAACTCATGAGTTTTAAGTTTCTTTTCCTATTCACAGACATAAAAAACCTTTCTTATTTAAAGAAGTTTCATCAGAGGCCTCTTACAATATGGGCAGCTGCTTGTTCACACAATTTGGTTTCGCAAAGGTTCACTGCCTCTCTGAGGTTAACTTCCCTTCACTGCCTCAGTAAGTAAAACCCAAATCTTTGGACTAATTTGTTACAAGACAGAGCTCCTCAGATTGAAAATGAGCATTTTTGTCTATTGCCAGTTGATAAATTGGGAGTGAAATTACAGCTCTGCAATGGGTGGAAGAGTTTTTCAAATCAATTGTGTTGCACATTTCACATCTGGAATTTAAAACAGGCAAAGTGGCCATAATGCTTTGATTCTGGAGAGTGGGAAGTCTAAATGGATGGCAACACTGATCCACTCTAATCTAATAATTCTCTGACACTATGAGCTATGAATTTAACAATTAAAAAGCATTTTTGCTAAGAAAAATAAACAAACATAAGTAAGGGTAAATAGCTTCATACATATAGAGTTAATATTTTCCTTTCAATATTTGATTTTTATTTTTTGTCTCCATACTTTGAAGTTGGATCCAAAATGGCTTATTTTAAAGTTGCATAGTGCTAACACAAGAGTGAAATGACAGCTGGATCCCAGTATCTCCATCTGGACATATTTGATGATGCCTGGGACCCTGATATCTCATGCACTCAGAAAATCAAACCTAATGTTTTAAAACTACGTTTCTCCCACACAGCTTTACAAATCCCACATTTCACACATCCCACAAAGTGTTATTGCCTTTCTTTCAGCTGCTCCTGAAGACGCTAAGCACAAAAAGCTTGAACAGTGGAAAGAACAGATGCTCAGCAGGGAAGAAAGGTCCCAGCCTTTCCAGTGCCATATCTCTGTTGTAAATCTCATCTCTGCAAGAAACAAGAATTATCTCAGAGTCCCACAAGACCAAGAACAATTTCAAAGTTTTTTGGAGAGTGCCAGGTATGTTTCCAGTCCGCTTTCCCCAAAAGGGATGTTGGGTGATTGAAGCAATAAAAAGCAAGGTGAAGCTCATAAGAAGCATGCCTCTTCTCATGCTGCTCTTTCCCACAGCAAGCAAAGTAAAAAGTAGAACTCACAAGGCAGATATTACAGAACTTAACACATAACTCAAGGGCATTCAGCAAGGATCCTAGAAATTCAGGTAGGATCCTAAAAATTCATGGCTGAAAGGAGCCTGATAGGGCTTGCTCTATCCCCTTTACTGAATGGACAGAATAGTCATAGTTCTTCTCCTATAAGAGGTTTGTCCCATTCATCCTTAAATATTTGCAAGTCCAGAAATTTGCAATCTTTTAATGTCATCCATCCCAGTACTCATCTGTGCTTCCAGGTACAATGTCCAAGGACAAGAAACTAGAACATAGTGTATACCAGAAATAGTTGCAAGTTTTAGTCATGTGATGCTGTACCTCAGCAAATGCAGTTTTCAGGAAGGCTAACTCAATGTAATTAATTACTAGACCAACTCATAAAGCTAAAAAAAAAAATAAAGCAAGCTTTCATGCATAAAAAGCCCCTCACATCCTTTTATGTTGTTATTCTCCATCTGTGCTCAGACCCTCAAAATACCTGTGCAACTCCAGCACCTATACCCAACAGGAGATTGGTGAGACTCACACTCCTGAATCTCCTGGATGATTCTGAAAATGCTCTTTTTTTATTAACAAATTCTTACTTTATGTGAAGTGAAATCACAATTTCCACTTCTCCCATCATCTTCTCATTCCAGGAGCTGTCCTTGCAACAGCACTCAGTAAAAGATACTCCTCCACCAAAATAGTCTCTGTCTTACATATGTCTCTCTCATGCATGGATAAATTAAAAAGCTGCTGCTCATTTTTTCTGAGGGAGTTAAAATTCACAGAGGCCCACTATGCAGAAGTTTTACAGGGTTCCATTGCAGGGAGACATTTAGGCCTCTTCCTTCTTTCTAATCTAAAAATTGTTTGCAATTACAAAACAGGGACTAGACGCCTCATTCACACTATTTCTGGCAACATTTTGATTCATTTTAGCCTATGGCAATGTCTACATATACCTCAAAATGCAGAAAAGCTTTCTGAGAAGAGATTCTTCCAAATCACGTTTGTAAATGGAGTAATCCATGCTTGACCTACATACAAACCATTTTGAGCTTCACCACTGAAATTCAAAGTGGCACCTGTCAGTTAACAACAAAATCTCCTTATTACTTGAGCAGGAGAAAGAAATTGAATTTGATTTGCAAGTTCACTAAGGATACATCTATATTGCAGGGCTGTAGAAGGAGAGGTGAGAGACATTTTCCTGATGTGTGTGAGTGTCCATGTCAACTGGCTGGCGTTTGCAGGCTGAATCCTGGGAAAGGCTGACCCTGAGCTCCAGCAAAGTAAAGCAGCAGTCAAGTAGGGCAGCAAAATGAGGGGCAGAAAAGTCACATTCTGAGGTGTGGAAAAGATGGAACAGACACAATTCTGACCTGTCTCAAAGAGGAGGTTTCTTGTGTGGCACTCTCAACCAGAAGGATCACATGGAGCAGCCTCCCCAGCAGAGCCACAGCCTCAGCACACTCATGCCCTGTGCACAGAGCAACCTTCCAGCTCTTGTGGCTCTTGTCCCCCATGCTGAGAAAAAGGAAATGCCTGGAGCAAGTTCCCGCTGTCACAGCATTACTGGTACTCGAGGGAATTTATTTAAAACCAATAAAGGGGCCTTCTCTTGGCCTGGTCACACTTCCCAACTGGGGTGCTGGCAAGGAAACAGCATTTTGCAGCTCAGACACAGAATGCAAGATTTAGCTAGGCATGTCTTACGGAGTACCCTGGTGGTATAGTGGCTGCACCTACTTCAACAACTAGGAAAACTGACTTTAGACACTAAACTAATTAAAAAGCAAGCTGAGCCTTTCATTGCAAGTTTTCAAGAGCTCTTAGTCTTCCATCATTTGGCATCATGGGAAGTGTAGTTGAACTCGTTTCCTTTAGGAGAAAACAAGGTTTGAACTACAGCTGCCTGGAGGTACCACAGACATATTGCTGACTTATAAAAAAAAAATCAGTCTTCATGTTACTCACATTTTTATCAAAAACTATTTTTCCCCAGCAAACTGTACCTTTATTTTTTAAAAGCTAATTTTTAAGCAGAAAAATTGACTGACTATTTTTCCTAGCGCCTGAGTCTACTCTTGCTTTGGGAGACAGAACTTCAAATTACTGTGTGTTTCACAGTCTGCCAGTGGGAACAAAACCTTGTGCATTCCCTCCTTTACTGTATGGGGAAATGAGTCATTCCCCACTACAATGCTGGTAAACAGCAAAGCAAAAAGCTATCACGAAAACTGAAACACTCTGAGGGCTTAAATCAAAAATATTAGTCAGACCAAGGTTGGGATGATGAGTTAAAATGGAATTCCTTATTATTTCAGCTTTCTTTCTGTAAAATGAAGCAGAAAAAAGGAGAAAGAGATTCCACAATGGAGGAATTTCTTGTCACATTGAGTCTGCAGGACCAAGAAAGTTCAGTGCTCTTCAGCAAATGAGACCAGGAGGCCTGTGCTCATTTTCTTTACAGGGAAATGGCTTACCTTGAGCGCCTCCACAGATAGCTGCCTTCCCTCAAACATACCCACAAAGTCCTCCAAAACAGTGTGGTCTTTAAAACCTGCTGAGTGTCAGGTACCCCCACAGAAAACTGCAGACTAGGCTGAGTCAGCATGGCAGAAATTGGTGTGTATGAACAAGAGCTCACTTATTTACCCTCCAGTTACAACAACAAATCACAACATATTTTCATCAGACTGCTGTCCATGCTTTTGTGAAAATTAAGACCTAACCATCGGCTGCTGCCTTTTAGGGGAAGACATGACTCAGTAGATTTGTTTCACATGTCTCCCTTCATTTCATTCATACACTTAAATTACCCTCCTTCAGTTCTCCCACCTGAGAGACAAGCTGTCAGCCTTCAGAGCTGAGATGGCCAAGGTAAAAGCTACAGTCTTCCTTTCAGTGATTATCCAGGAAACAATACTTGGCTTACACGCTCTTCCAGTCAGTAGGTTGGTACAAAAACAGTCCCACAAACAGAGACTGCAGTGAGATAACAAGAATGAAACACATAACAGTTCTGGTAATGAAAAGCTATGACTGCCTGCACTTGTGATGATTTTCTATCACTGGGAGACCTGGAATCAAGACTGGACAGCTTTTCCAGTCAAGCTGTTGATGAAACAAGAGTCAATACAGTGAAGCAGTTTGTTCTACCAAACACAGTGTCAGAACAGATACTTACAGCAGGGGGTTTTTGACTTTCTGAACTAAGAAACAGTCAGACCAGGAGACTAAAAGACATAAACCAATCTGGAAATCACCCCCTTAGAGCACACATGTTCTGACAACATTAGCTCCAGGTGTTTCCATCTGCTCAGTCTTCCAGGTTGTTACTGCCAGTGTGGACATCATTTCCCTGTGCCCGTGTTAATGGCAAACGTCTCCAAGCTGAATCATCTAGATCCACAAACCATAGGCCAGCCCAGCTGGAGCCAAAGCTTCCACTCCAGCACAGCTGTCTGATGTGATGCTCCCAGCAGAGGCTGATCACATTGCACTGCTGTGTCTACCAGCAAATGCCAAACTGGTTTCTAGTAATTCCTTATGCTCCACGTGTATTTGAAACCCAAATGCTTCCATGTTCCCAGCAGAAAGAGGAAAGTTTGGAGTGAGAGATGAGATTCTGCCTGAGAAGGAAGCATCAGCTCTCTGCAGGGCTTTGTGGCTCTGCTTACCTAAAGGGAGATAATCATTGATCCCAGCTGTCAGTGAGCTTGCTGCCTCATTCATTTTTTTGTAGTTGTTCCAGTGGCTTCCTGTACCAATTTCTCTGGTTCAGTCTAAAGCTGACTTCAGATGAAATCCCAGAAATCCCAGAGACCACCCCCTTTCAAAGAGCCATCCACCAACTGGAGGTATTAATAGACTCATAGAATGGTTTGGGTCAGAAGGGAACTTAAAAATGATCTTGTTCCAAACCCCCTGCCACAGGCAGGATCACTCACCTTCCACCAGAGCAGGAAGCTCAGGCAGCTCACACACACACACATACCCGGTGCCTACCACGATGCTTGCAGTGTGGGGGTTTGCTTGGGCTGGCCAGAAAATTTTTCTCAGTGAGTAGGGGACAAGAATTGTGGCTTATTTACTTGCAGCTTCCATATTTTCCTTGCTGTTTTGGTACAGCAGTTTCATTCATTGCAAGAAGATCCCTGCCCGAGCACTCGAATCACACTGCCTTGGACATACATCCCTCCAACATGAAACCAAGTTGTAATTACCAAGCAGGCAATGCACTTCAGAGAGACAGCAAAGCCCACTCCTGCTGAGCCCAGCTGTGGATATGGTGTTGTTTGGGACTCTTTTCTACATTCATACCTACAATAAACCAGGACATCTTCCTTTCTCACTTTAGAGACGACTCCAGCAAGAATTACTGGGACATTTTTTGGCCTGGCATGAGCCAGGGTATGATCACATTGTGAGCACACCTGCTTACTGGTAACAAACAGCACCACATTGCAGAGCATGAAGCTGCCATAGCTTAGTACTTACACATCCTTTGGCATGATTTTGTTCCATGACGCTCCATCCCAGGGTGACTGTGAATGCAGATCCATTTCATCATTGAAGGAAGTTTCCAATTCCTTTTCTTTATGAAGCTGTTTATTTAGTAGTCTCACACTTAGTTATCACAGGGAATTGTGTTTGCACAGGGAAAAAACAAACAAACAAAATATGAGCCAGTTTCCTTTATTGCTGAAATCAACCTTAGCACTAATGACAGGAAGTTTTCTCTTATTTCCAGACCCAGTACAGCAGAAATAAGATGAACAGCAGCTCCTACAACATCACCCTAGGAAACTACTCAAGGTGGCTATTATTTTTATCTTTTAAAAGCCTAATTACCATAATTATTAATTAGGTAAGTACAGCAATTATCAATTCACAAAAGCACTCAGGTTATCATATCCTATTGGCTCACTGCAACTGTATTTTCAGTGACTTCATTGTAATGTAAATTCATACCAGTATTTTACTTAACCTGGAAAACAAAACAAAGCTGGAAGTCAAAAAAACCCTGCTTTTATGGAGTGTATTAAATGTTTTAAATATCAAAGCATTTTTTCTTTCAACTTATTTAAACCCATTCCAAGGAAAATAAATTGACACATCAATTTTATTGTTATGGAACCTACTTAGCAAAAAATACAGAAGATCACAGAAATGTTGGTGGGATGGGACCTCTGGAGGTCACCTAGTCCTACCTACTGCTGAGCACATAAGCTGTGTCTTTCTTTGGCCCCAGAATGCCTGTTCTGACTCTGGCGCATGCCTACAAAACAGCAAGCCAGGGCAAACTCAGTCTCCATGCTCAGGAGGAGGATCAGTGGGGAGGACAGAGCTGAATTCCAGGCAGCAGGAAGTGCCTGTGACCTGCCCTCAGTGTGTCAAGCTCTTCTGTACCAGACTGGCAAATCTTGCACACTGTCCTGAGATGGTTTGTGAGAACTGATAGGAGCAATCCTTTTCCACATCAACGGAGATTCCACAAAGCCAGGCAATATGCAGTGCATCTTGCCTGCTGCTAATTCCATTTTTTTAGACACCAGGTCCCCAAAAAAATAAAAAAAATGCTTGAGACATTCTTGTTGATTTGATCCATACATGCCAGAGCAGCTGTGTGTGGGCACACCATGCCTCTCAGATCATTGCAAATTAATTAAGGGCTTTCTTCACCAAGTGGATAATTATTATTATTCAAAATGCACTGATTCATTAAAGAATTTGGCTCAGACACAATAACTCACTCCTGGGTAAGGAGGCTGTTGTATAGCTCAGCCTTGGCTTCTGATCCTTTTGCACTAGAGTTTCAGTGTCTGATTATCCTCAGGTTGCATCCTTACAAATTCTTGCTCTTAGACAAAACTGTGCTAGAGAAGATAGACCAAAAGTGGGGTTTCTAGAGAGAACAGCAGCAATTATGTCTAATTTTTCAAAAGCTTTCTACATTCAAGGAAATCAGTTTTGAACTTCCCTGGAAGTCAAGCTTCCAAAAATCAAGGCCCAAGCTAATAAGAGAGATTAATACCATGTGGTACTGAAAAATCCAAGGGAGTGTAATGTCATCTTGTACAACTCCCTGCAAAATGCAAATGAGATAATTCCATCTAGTACTTAGAGTGGCATGAAAGCACACTGCCCAAAAGGCAGCTTGCCCTGATTTGACAACTTCAAAAGAGACCAAATCCATACAAGACTAAAAAATTCCCGTCTGTCATTTCAGGGATTTGGCTAATTTCTTCCAGGAGGAGGAAGTCGAGGTCCGCGGATGATTTATTTGCAAATATCCATAAAATCAACTGCCTCTAAGTAAGGGATGACTTGGGCAACCCTTTGTGTCTATCTCCTTTTGTCCCTGTAAGAGGAGCTAATTTGGCTTCTTTCTCATTTTTACTAACATACAGGCACTAGAAATTAGACTAAAATGAAGAGCTAGACAAGACCTGTATGTTTCTACACCATCACCCACCTCTTGACCACTTGCGTCTTGGACCCATACCAGTCACCTTTACACCTATTTTAACACAGAGGTGCCAGAAGTTTTTCATCCAGACAGCAGCCTCACCTTACAGGTATCTAACTAGGAGTCCCAACCGCTGTCCACATCTTCAGTTCTGAAGAGCAGTCATTTATACCAATGAGCTCAAGAACACAACATTCAGTTCCTTTACATTTTGCACATCCTAGCAAAATGCTTCATTCCTGAAGGCACACATTTTTCCTCAATTAAACATGAAAGCTGTTCAAGCCCAAAGATGACCCTTAATTATGGCTTTGAATGCACTTGTTAGAATTACCTCCTTGCTCATCTTGGGAAAGTATAATAAGAAGTAACATGATAATATGCAGTGCTGTAGTTTTGGAGTAAATTGCCTAGTATGCATGAACTCTGTGAGGCCTTTTCCAATTACATTTGTAGCTTGCTAATGTTTGGGGATTTTCCAGGATAAATTACGTTAATTGTGTTCCTTGGATCTGTTTTCCACAAAAAGCCCAATAAACAGCAAGAAGAGGGAGGGAGAGAATTAAGTGGCAGAGTTAATTAGATTAGGCTTGTGCTGTAGTGTAGCAGGAAGATTCCACTAAATCCTATAATAGGCCCTAATGAGGATTTTATCATGCTTGTTAAACGGGTCATTTAGTTGTGTGACGGGGCCGCTGAGTGCAATGTAAAAACTGGTTAATAAAAAAAAAAAGTCTTTTAATTGCACACACAGGCAAAGCAGTGTCAAAAGAATCCAGCCAAATGGAATAGCCTCCAACCAAACACAGGAAAAGCTTTGCAGTTCCTGAAGTGGTGAACATGTACTGTGATTAGGCCACTTAATTTTCCTTGACTGGCATAAAAATTAATGCTTCATGAATGATTCACACTAGGGAACCTTAAAAATCCAGATTTATCAAATTTTCTTCTTTATTTGGTGTCTTGTTTGTTTTCTGGTTGGTTTTTTTTTACAGAATGTACAAAAATGAATGTAGATCTGAGTGCTGTTGAACCATCTGTACCTGCCCCTCTTGCTAGTGTTTGTAGAAATATCCATGACAGAATCACTGTCTGTTCTGACTAAGCTCTTGCCAGGGATGGGATGAGACAATCTTAGCATTTTGTTTTCAGGCAGCAGACACCACACAGAAAAATGAGAGTCCTGGAAAATGCACTCCGCAGAGCATTCTTCCTTTTCACTTTAATTTTTCATTCAAAGACAAAGGTCCTGGATGTCCTGCTTAGTACTGGACACAAGAAACCATATATGCCCTGAATTTGCCAAGGGGTGTGAACATCCAGTACTCTCTTGGTTTTCTGTTCTCTCATCCCTGAGATCAACTCAAAAAGACTAACCTTAACCATGCAGACACACCTTGAGGCTATATTTAATAAACAAGAAGCAAATCTAGACCAACAGCAAAAAGAATGAAGGATACCATTTGATCCACTTGCTTGTCAAGGCTCACTAATTCAAAATGAGACTCATGATAGGAGCTTAAAGGCCTCCTGTCTCCTGGAAGCCTGTAAATGGTTGCTCACTACAAGCTGCTTTCTTGGGTGATGTATGGCCTGCATGTCTTCAGAGGCAGAGTACATCTCATCCCTAGCTGGTATTTCAGCCCCAAGTTCACATAAACAATAAGGGAAGATGTCTCTTTTGTCTTGCTCTAGCCTTTGATTACTCTTCCAATGCTCCCAGACATGTTCTCATGTGTTCATGACTTCCTTCAGCATTCAGCTCAAGCAGCACAACAACTCCCCAGCTCACTGCCAGCCTGTCAGGGCTGCATCTCTGACACTTCTTTTCTTGTACTTGAAAATATCCATTTGTTTTCCCAAATGCAGGAAGGGTTTGATTTATATCAATCTCCATGGTGTGTGGCAGGGACCAGGTGGCGACTGAGCAGAAGACCATCGTGGCTCCCACCAGTCCAGCAAGTGACAGCCATTACCCCGAGCAGCCCGTGGTGACACAGCAGCTGCTGCGCCTCCAGCACAGCTTGGTGGCAGTGCCAGAGGCACCGAGACAGGACAGCAGGTCATCCATAAACGCCTCCTCCAGCACCCGGTGCTCTGGTGCCTCAACAACCAAACATCTGCTGGGGAAAATGAAAACAAGAAGTTCAACTCTTCCCTGCTTATTCATTCTACACTAGCGATTTTTCAACTTCTTTCGGTTTGCAGGGGTCTAAGCATGTTCTAATGGCAGCATGTGAACCCCCCTGCAGTGATTCAAGCCAACTGCTTTATTTTCTTAGTTCCCATTTCAGGAATGCTCTAGGATGACACAGAACTAGCTACAGGTGGAATATCGTTGTCCTGATCACTTTCTAATAACAAAACAAGTAAAATAAAAGTAAAAATACCTGTCCAATAAGACTTGACAATACCAGCCCACACACACTATTGGCATTGTAACTGTACATGTGTCTGAGCTTGTTTAAAATCTGAGTTTTATCTGTGACAAATATGATCCTCATAGAGCAGCTACTAGAATTTGCTAAATTTATGGCATCTGCTTTATCTTCCTTCCTTGAGTCCTTCTTACAATCCAATGCCACAGAACTTCCCCAAAACTATGTAAACATTAAGTAGTTTTCACTGCTTTGCAAGATTTATATCCTCATTGTATCAAGTTCATATGTATCATTCTATTATCCTTTTTGTATGCTTAGTCTGTAATCGCTGAATTCCCTTCTCTGTGTTTCTCCAGCACTTGACACAGTGGACCCTGATCTGTATCTGGATTTCCTGCACACCAGCAACATGAAAACGTTAAAATTACGTTATCTTTTAGAAGTAGTTGCATTGTGGGTCACTCTGGGGCAACTGAAGCTCTTATAGATAAGATGACTCCTGGATAAATAAACTAGCACTGCAGTTTGACTTCCTTGCTTCTTTGTCTTGAGTTTTCAGAGCTATGTTCAGCCAGATTACTATGGGCCAATTCTCCTGTCCATCAAGATATCTGAACAACCACATCAGCCACTGTGTAAAGTGATCCCTGTTGCTCACAGCCAGGGTCCAATGTGCAACCTATCAATATCAGTGATCCTGCAAAAAAATCCAGCTCCTTCCTGCTCACAGTCTATTTCCTCAAAGTCACATCAGCAAGCACAGGGATGCTGAAGACCTGGGTGAGATAGCAGGTTAAAATCACACTGGTGATCAAAGTCACAGCAATGCCAAGCAGGCAAGTACACCAAAGTGCTCTGAAAAGAGACTTGAGAGACTCTTACATTCACCAGGGCCTGCTGAAATGGTTAAAGCCAAGCACAGGCTCTGCTGCCATATCAATAACCCTGCTACATCTGTCATACTACAAGATACAACTGCTTGTAATGGCTGGATAGCATTTTGCCCTTAATGTTTCATTGCATTTCACATTGCACAACTCAGTCTGCTACTCCCAGCTTGCAGAATTAAGTTCACTTTACTGAATCATTTTGCCAAGGAAAGACTTCTGGTTTTCTTCATCTACTCGTCAAAATTATGTGTCTGTGGGTGCATGCACATATCTATGACAACATCCCTCAGATACACAGCTGTGACTAGCAACAC
Source organism: Motacilla alba alba (assembly GCF_015832195.1). NCBI lineage: Eukaryota > Metazoa > Chordata > Aves > Passeriformes > Motacillidae > Motacilla > Motacilla alba. The sequence continues at coordinate 14,075,735 of NC_052022.1, forward strand.
AGGAAAGACCAGGAAACACAAACTAACAATGTGACCTACAAAGAATATTCAAACAGTGAATGCCAAACTGCTTAGAAGATGGGGAGAAGATTTGGTAGTGGTATTCAAATAAGTGACCCAGGGAGAGAAAGCCTCTTGACGTTAGAACGAGCTCTGCTTTGAAAAGGAGGCTGTTCACCCAACAGCTGCCCAACTCTGTGCTATAACAGCCCATGAACTCATTAGAGCAAAAACAGTGGGTAAACTTCAGCAATGGAGATTTAAATTAGATATCAGGAGAATTAAGAACTAAGAAGTTGAGGCAAGTGTGATGACTTGCAGAAGGGTTTTATGAACCATGTAGAAAAACATCAACCTGGAACAGCCTCTGGGGTGGAGGGATGGGATTAGATGATCTGTTGAGTCTCTGCTATAAATCTGATATTTGTGATTTGACACATTTCCTAACAAAAGCTGGATAAGTAGGATATACATTAAAGGAGTGTATTGCTTCACAGCAGAGCAGACTTCCCTTACAATCAATGAGGCTCCCAGAGTGCAAAGTGCTGGAATAAACTCAAAATATTTTAATTGGCGACTTCCTTTGTTTAAACAATAAAGAAGTCATATGGGTCACTTCTGTTGTGGAGCAGCACAGAGTGTCTGTCAGGCACAGGCAAGACTTGTATAACAATGAGATGGAAAATGCTGGCTTTATGTTCTCTGTTATTATACTTGTGACCTGGACTTCTCCCTTTTCTTCCTTTTTTTTTTTTTTCTCTCTTTCTCTTGGTTTTTTCCTCCTAATGCCAAGCCCTGAAAACATCCCAACTTGCCAAGTTCTCTTCCTACAGACAGCTGAAGCTGCTAATTGCAATCCCATCAGTAAAATGCAGACCTGCCCCCCATCTCTCCTGTACCATTCCTGTCTTTCCCTTGCAGTTAATGAAGTGTCTCACACTGAGGAGGGAGTAGTTTGTAGACCCAGCTTTCACCAAGATACTTACAATGCTATGCTCACAGCAAGGAATTAGAGCCAAAGCTCTCTAAAAATCAAAGGAAGAAAGAACTACCCACTGTTTTATAACCTGGGCAGGCAGTGGGCTGCAAATACAAAGTGTCTGGGGATGGCTCTGTTGCATGGATTGCTCTGGACATTGCTGTCTCCCCTGAGCCTGTTTGTTTGCTTAGTCCCTGAGCAGCACAGCGAGTCCATGCTCCAAGATTCATCTCTTTACTTTTTGTCAAAAGGTCAAGAATACTCTGTGGATACAGCATGGCTTTTTCTTGAGAGGCAGAAGAAATGTGCTTCCTGGGAAGAGCAAAATCCTTTGGCATGGGAGTGCTGTTGTACAGGGAGCTGACCTGCCCTTCAGCTCAGTTGCTGGAGGCTGGGGAAGCTACACTTGTGATACCCAGCAAACTGAGTGAGCTCCCTGGCATGGCACAACAGCCTGAGGACAGTCTTTGTTTCTCCAGACTTCAAGTTCCTGTGGTTTGGGGGTGCAAATGTTATTTTTTCTCCAGGGTGTTGGGTTGGTTTGGAAGTCTATTTTTTCCAATAAGAAGTTGTACTGAATTAAACTTAAAACTGTGACCTGAATTAAACTGACTTGGGGCACTCTCTAAAATTCCCCCCAAAAGTGGGGGGAATGCATCCAACATGTAAGGGGAACAACTGCTCTTAGCCTGTTTTGAAAATCCAGTGATGATGGAGGATGGATGTCTCACAGCAGCATTAGTTTTAGCTACAAGGAACCAGAATTACTTCCAGACTCTTGCCCACTCAGTCTCACACAGGGAGTCACCTAGGAGAGGGAGAGGAGGGATAATTCCCAGGAATGAATACATTTTGGATATGCCATGACAGCTCCCTATTTTTATGCTCAGTACTGGCTCCCAGAATCCTTGTCTGTCTCTGCTGATCCTGACTGCCCCTGCACCTTCTACACAAGTCCAGAGTTTGTACAATATTTGGGCCCAGGGCATTGCATCCCCTCAATCAGAGTATTTATTTAAATACATAACTGATGAAACTAAAATAAACCAAATTCTGAGGCACCAGGTGCTCTGGAGATTAATACATGGCTATATTTATGTTAGCACCTGATTTCTCCAGAGATGGAAAACTGGCTCTCATCCCTATCACAGCTGCCTCTGCTTTCTGTAGGGAGGATTGAAAGGGCCAAACCTCAAATAGGATTTCTAGATTCAGGCTTGCAAACAAAGCAGAATCAACAAACAAATGGGATTTTGAAAAAAAAAAAAATAAAAAAGGTAGAGGTATACTTAATTGCCATTTGCTTCCTATTGTGAAGGGTTCATTTCTAAGTCTTATCTCCAGCTATGAAAGCTGAAAGTTATTGGGAGTCATCCCAAGGTTCACAGTTTAGCTACTTCCTAAGCACCTGTGAAAGGAGACAAAGTAAAAGGTCATGTGTGCTGTACAGTAACCACACATGAGGAATTTCAAGGCACCTCTTCAGTCTCCATGGGAAATGCTTAGTGTTTGGAAGCACTTTTGCTTTCTAAAGCTGTGAGCACCTAATCTATCCTTGTGTTCTTACATCCATCTATGTGCATGTTTCTGGCAAACTCTTCTCAGGTTGAACATTTTAAAATCTAACGGAGTGAATGTAACAGAGCTTTGTGCTGAAAGTGGTCCCAGCCATGGAGAGAAAGAGGCAGAATCCTTAGATGCAACCAGGCTGGTGGGGAAAGGATGAATCTTTGCCTTGTGATCACTAGGTACTAAATGCAGTATAAGAAAAGTGCTCCCAGTCCAAAAAAAAAGCTTCTTTCTGTTGGTGTGAATGAGATGTATGTCTCACCTGCCTGAAGCAGACCCTCAGTGCTAAACATGGGCAGCTATTTCCCCACAAACATTTCTGCCATCATATCTCAGCCAGGGCTCATCTGCTGTCCCAGGCTCAGGGCTGTCCAGGTTGCTCAACTGCATCTGCTACTTCACACAGCTCTATTCTCCAGAGGTGAACCACTGTTAATATATCCCATTGCTGCTAAAAACATTAATAAGAACACACACACACACACACACAGAGAACTCAAGGAATTCATCAAATTAATGGACAGCCCCTGAAGCACTGTAAATTCAAGCATATGAATTTCAACATCTTCAGGGGTTTTAATGGCATTTTTCCCTTCTGGTATCTAAGTGTTATAAAACTCTGGGCAAGTCAGTGAACCAGGGACTGAAACTCATTTGAAATAAAAGCAAAATGACTCAGGGGTTTAATTGTCCAGGCTGGGCAAAGTGAAAAAAAGTAAATAAGCACTTTGTTATACATGATGGAAAACAAATTGGAGCAAGTCCAATGCTGCAAACTTTCTTCAGGCAAAATTTTCATCAGTTTCACTGGCAGGGGCAGGTATGCATTCCCAGAGTGGGACTCAGTGACTGGAAATCATCAAAAGCTTCCAGAGCCACAGGGCATTTCCAAACATCAAATTGGAAACCGCCAGAAGGTGGGTGATTTTCAGAGCATTTCACCTATATAAATTTGGGGTTTTTAGAATATCTCCACCAGGGCAATAAAAAGTCTGATGTTGAAGTTCTGCTCCCTCAAATAACACGTGGAGTGGTGTGTGATGTGAAGAATACTGAATTTAGCAGCCTAGAGTGGGTTGAATTATTTTCATAAAGTACTTCCTTTATGAAAGAAAAGAGTCTGCTTTTTTTCTTTTAATTACAGGTGATATTTTTCACAGGAAAACTTTGTTTCCACTCGATGATCTATTTTTTTTAGTCAAGAAGAGTCAAATAAGAGGATTTTAGCTTTGCGCTGACATTTCAAAAATGCCAAGAACATCAACATTTGTTTAGATCATAGGTGTCACTATTCATCAATCTGATAGTTCAGAACTGGGATTTTCCAGAGCAAAAGCATTCAACAAAAAAATTTGATTTTTATCACAGCCCAACAACACATTTTCAAAAACTTCTCCCAATCTCCAGATGAAATGACTGCATCCACCACTGACTGGCCCTGTGCCTCAGAAGTCCCCAGAGTGCCTGGGAGGGGGGCACACTCCTGCCACAGCCCCCTCCTAGGCACTTGCACCCAATCCACCATGTCTGGGAACAGCACAACACCCTCTCAAGGGCTCACCTCTCATCTGAGCTGAAGACCTCTACATCTGCTGAGATCAAGAGACTCACTTTGAGGATTCAGAGGCAATGTGCAACATCCTCTGCATTTTATTACTGCAGATGGAACAGCCAGCACTGCCCTAGCCATGAGGCTACCCAGCTATCTCCAGCCTTGACTGCCCCCTGATGCCACCACGCTGCCACCTCTGCCTGCTTCTCCATTCAGCTGAGCACTGCTGCCTGCTTCCCATCCACACAAAGGGACAAAGTCAGGAGAAGGGCCCTCCCTGCCTGGCAGTGCTCATCCACCTCTCCAAGGTGTGGGTGTGACAGCAGAGCAGAGACACTACACAACAGTCCATGGCGGTGAAGGAGGCAGTGCCTGGCATTAAGTTCTCCAGAACCATGGGGAAATTGAAGCAAGGGCAAGGAAGCAATCCCCAGTGTTAACTGGAAATTCACCTGGTTTTCCCACCCAACAGTTTCTCTCTGTTTGATGACAATAACTGTCAGTATCATCAATATGAAACCAACAGTTTCTCTCCCTTCTCCAGGTGGTGGCACTAAGGACGAGGTATATGATTTCCCCCAGGCCCCTTCACGTGGCAAGGCTGAAAGCTCCTCTGGAATTGGCAGCACTGCTAAAATCTAATCAGGTGCTTCTGTGCAACAGACCCAGAAGCAATTGCAATCAAGCCAATTGCTGCATCTGATTACACATGAAAACCCTCGTGCCGCTAAGTGTTTTGCAGTGCTTAATAAAATGTGCTGGTCTTGCCTCAAATTGCATCAGGCAGGGCTGGCTTGGGTTTTTTTTTAATATTAAGAATTATGTGAACAGAAAGAAAGAGGAAGAACAGGATGGAATTTTAGAAAGCAACTAGTGTAAGCAAGGTAAAAGAGGCCGAAAATACACACATTCTCTCATATGCCTTCATCATAGTGAAATGAGATCTTCAGGATGAACTTGAGAGAAACCCCAGCAATCCCAGGTGCCCATAGCTCCTTTGCTGGCCTTATGGCAGATAGTCACACCGGTTAATCAAAGGCAGTGGTCTAATTCCCTAAAGAAGAGTTTGGGTTTAACACACTCAAAATCTTGGGTTTGGGGGCACACACACAAACACCCCTGAACAAAGGCACTACACAAGCCAAAACAAAGAAAACTCACAGTATTTGTACCACTTCTGGCTGAGTTTCTGTTTTTCCCAATTTTCTAGCAATCTTCGCAAAGACAGGATGAAAAATCTTAACTCTGAATTTTCCTTGTTAACCCATCACTTAAGAGTCGTGGATTTTGCAATTGGCACATCAGAACAGCCCATCCTGTGTTCCCTGAAGTCTTGATATAAAGTGGGCCAACTGGAGAACAGAAACTGCATGCCTGTGATAACACTGGAGAAGTCTTGCCTGCACTGTGCTTAGTCTAAGCAGAAATTCACCATTTCACAGGCCCTGTGAGTCACACATCTCCTCCAGCCAGTCCCACCATGTCCCCATCTCCCACAGGTGCAGTGTAGCACCACCATCATCCCAGTCAGTATTCTCAGACCTGTTGTGACCATCAAAGTGACATCCCTTGGCTCTCTGGGCACCCACTTCCACATCTGTGCAGCTCAGACTTGCTGCCTGGGCCAAGCACCTCCAGCAGTATATGGTTTCTCCTGAGCTCAAGGGAACGTATCTGCCAGACACACAGAGCTTCAGCCATTTCCAGAAAGTCCCAGAGTGAGGGAAGCCCCAAAGAGCCTGTTTGAATATTCGAGAGAAACTAAGAGTGATGAAGAGGGATTAATGAGCAAAATGACAGCCACGAGCATTTTCTTTTATAACATAAATTGTCCCACTGTCAGTTATGGTCTAGTCATGGCAGAGGAATTTATATTTCTGCAATAATGAGTAAAAGCTTGAAGCTGCTACAAATCCTGGAGCAAGAGGCCACTCATCCCTGCTGCACTAATTTTCAGCTATGAAATCCAAAATTTCATAAAGAAGAGATACTCCCCCATACCACTCTGACAAAGGCAAAAAGGGAGCAAGGAATTGCAGTGGTAAAAGAAAGCACGAGGTCAACAGTGATTCCCACACACACCCAACCTCTGCCAATTGCAGCAGAGACTTGGCTCTACTTCCTGGTGTTCATCAAGGTGACCATTGGAGCTGATGAATTAATAACCTCTGAAAGTCAAACCCATTTCTTGTGATTGCTGGTCAGGGTTTGGCAGAAGTGCTGCAGAAATCTCTGGCTTGAAAGGGAACGGCAGCTGCAAGCTGGGACTTAAGAGACACCAGTGCACATCTTCTTCCCTTGAGGAAGGACTGAGCTCAGCAGCCAAATTCCAGGGCAGAAAGTTGTGTCCTAGCACAACAGAAGAAATTAAAGTCATAAAATGTTTCATGATACAATAAAGAATACTGACAACAGGGAATCATTAAAAATACTATTATTTTAACACGAGGCCAAGATAACCAAGTCAGAATCACTATTTTCCTCTTACAATGACTTGGCCTCCAGGAGTGAGAGGAAATCTGAATGCTCTGCTCTTTCATGCAGTTCCATAGATTCACCGTATCCAACTTGTCCCTTTGGATTCCTTGCAGAGGCTCCTGTGACCTCCTTCAAAGTTCACCAAGATGCTGAAGGGCACTTCAGTGGTTTTGGAGTCACTGTTGCAGTCCATTCAGAACCCCAGAGCAAAGGCACCAGGAGGGTTAATGCATCCTGAGTGCTGGAAAAAGCACTGCTTAAAACATTCAGCAGAAGGATGAGGCTGTGCATGCCTGCTCAGAGACTCACGTCAGGAATTAAGCCTGCAGTGCTCATTAATAATAATGGGAACTAAATGCTGTATTGCATGTGTCGTGATGGGAACAGACTCCTTCTGGTACAGCATGGGGCTGTCCTAAACAGATGATTTAATTAGTGTGTTACAAGTATTGATTTTGGGAATAAATATGAATTCAACAAATATTGCTAATGAGCTTCTCAACCCAGCAGTATGTCCTCCACACAAACCAGAAGCAGTTGCTAATTTAATAAATGCCATATCCCAATACTGACAGGAAATCTTAGAACCACTCTTAATGGCAAGACCAAAATAATCTCTGCTTCCCTCAAATCTCTGTTTCAAGTCAGCATTTACAACTGGCCTTTCCATATTCTCATTTTACTGTGTAGGTTTCTCTTTTAAAAGATGTTACTTTTTTAGCAAGCAGAATGTCCATGTGAGGATTAGGAACGGGCTTTCTGAGAGGGGTCCAGGAGGTAGGTCTCTACTAATCATTGGACTAAAACCAAATATCTACATAATATTCTTTTTGTTTTGGTCTTTTCCTGCATGGAGTTGCTGTGAGCCTACACAGACCCCTCTGCAAGATATGAGGACCAGTTCAGACCCTACATTAAAACAATGTGTTCAGAGAAGTCCTTCTGCAATTCCTCCATTTCCTGCTTGTAATTTCCTTTCTTTCTGTGCCTATTCTCATTCTGCTTCTCATTTAAAATCTTTGGGAGGCTGAACTCTACTGGCTGCTAACTTCTGCTGGTGCAGCACAGAGGGATCAGCAGGATTTTAGCCATCATTCTTCAAAATCTGGCAATGAACCTAAGTGCCCAATAGGACTCCCATTTGGTCCACAGAATACAAGCAGTACCAGGTCCAACTGCAAGTCATCCCTTGCTATCCATCAGCAAGCCAGCCTGTCCCAGATAACCCTACAGCTCTTGATTCAGATTTCTTCCTCCTGATGACTCATTGCACTACTGGATTTTTGCATCCATCATGACTCAGCTGTTTGAGTAGCTCCAAATTGGGAAAAAGGGAAGGATTCCCTCCAATGAGGGAATAGTTATAATAGTTATTTTAATAGTTATTCATAAGTGTATATATATGAACAAAAATTTTCACCTGAATTGTCTGCATTTTCGCAAAAGAGAGATTCCAAATCTTGTATGTATGGTCATTAACTGATGCTTTCCCATCTGCTCTTTGCAGGTAATATGCAGGTTTGTTGATAATATTAGCTGTGGTAGTCAAGGGAAAAATCTCTCACTGTTGTGCATTAGCTTGGCTTTTCTCTGTTCTGGCAAGTTTGACTTATCATTAAACATCACAGAAATGCCAGCTCTAAAAATCATTTCTACTTTGATGTTATTTTCCACCTCTGAGAAATTGCTGTTCTCTTTTGGGGATTTGATTTTTATTAGAAACTTTTTTAAAGGCCAAAAAGCAAGAAATGCATCAACAAAATCAAATGACTCCAACTCAAGAAGAGAGCCAAAATCCTTCCACATTTCGGCCCCTTTTTCGATGCACATTTTCCAATCCATCTCACTCTCTCCCTTCTTAATTACATAAATGTATGAAAAGAAAATAGATTTTTTTTTTCCTGGTCAAAATTATTATCTATTATGTTATATGAGAACTTAAGAACAGTCAGTCTGGGTTTAAAAAAATGTCCAGCCCAGTATGCTTCCACAGCACAGGAGGTCAAGTGAACTTTCCCCCAGGCACTCCTTTCCTCCATGAGTCATTAGCAGTCATTAGCATTTTCTTTGTGTTGATTAACACTTGCATGTAATAACTAATTACATGTAGTTCATGAAGCTCAAATTCAGTGTTACTTTATGATGACTAGTTGGTGCTAATCTATACTGGTGCTGAAAGAGCCAAGTGCCCTCTTCCCTGTTCCCATTTATCGAGATGCCAGTCCACATGTACTTATACAGAGATCCTGAGCAGATAACATTACTCACCATTTCCAGCCTCCCCAGAGAAGTGTTTTCACTGCAAATGCTCCCAGCCTCGTATAACACTGAGTGGTTCTTGTCCAGTCATGTCTCAAGAGTGAGCTGCTCACTATCAGCTGTGTGCATCTGTAGGCCAGAATCACTCTCATGAATAAATAAGAAGGCATGATCAGTTATCAGGAGCATCAACATGCTGGAGAAGAAAGCTCACTAGGGGAGGAAAAAAGCTTTTATTACTTTTAGATGCCCTTTCGGTCTTATTAGAATGGAAACTGTGGGACTAGAATGTGAAGGGAGATAAAAAAGTGCTGGCAATAGTGGATTTGATTGGAAAAAAAATTATATATATACATTGTCAAGTTCCTGTTCCCACCCAGAAATCCTGTATGGCTTTCAAGCCCTGCTCACAGAGTGTGGCAGTACCAGTTCCAGGAGGGGCTGTTAGCACAGGAATGTCCTCCCAGCTTGGTTTGTTGAGGCCTGGAGTCCCACCAAGCCTGGGTTTGGGTCCCAGGACTGCAGCCAGTTTGCCTCCTTTTAGCCAGTCCATTACAGAGTTGCTTCTGTCCCTCCTGCCTGTGCAGTGACCAATTCCACTGCACTCAGCTGGACTCCAGACAGAGAACCTGCTAAATAAGAAGCTGCAAAGGATGTGGAGCCTGGCTTTGCATGTATTTGTTATTCCTACCCATAGGCTGGAACAAGCCTTCAAATTTTCCTGTCAATTCAGATATTCCAATGCAAGGACTTCAGGCTTGATTGTTCTCTGCTAGCCTTTCCTACAGACCTAAATACAGAATTGAACTATACAACAATTAAGGTGTGGAGACTCTGCAGAGACCGATCCTGGATCATTGCTGAGAGTGCTTAATGATCCTTCAATTCATGAGGAAGAGAGAGGACCTTGCTTCTCCCAAGAGCCTATTTTTGCCATTTGGATCAGGTCCAAAGAAAAATATGGCAATTTTCTTTCAGAGAAATTTCTGCAGGTTAGATTCTGCAGAGAAAACACTGAGATAAAAAGTAGTTAAATGAGTTGTTTGGTTGACTTTGTCTTTGGCTGAATTTTCTGATGTCTAAGAGATTATGAGTTCTGAAGCCTTTTCCCAAGTCTGGACAATAATAGCAGTGTAGCCTCATGTGGACTCTACTGTCTAGCAAAAGCTGTGGTCATGCACTAACACAGAAAAATTCTCCTTAACCTCTTTCAGGTCTCTTCTTTTTACAAAATACATAGAAGCTGGCTATATTTGATATCTCTCCCCTCTGCCAAATTTGGGAACAATTCAACCCTCTAAAAAAATTCATGCAGGTAGAAGATGAACACACATGCCTACATAGACACAGGAAGTATGGCCACATAAGTCAAGGACAGCGCAATAGAGGATTGGTTGATCCAAGATTTTCCCTCAACACTGATCAATGTCAGCTATTTGAGGAAACACCTTAGAACATGACAAGAATTCATTCAAAACGCTTCAAATATTTTTTCAGCCTCCAGGAAATCCTGCCAAAGGTTTTCCCAAACTAAAGGGGATACCCATTAAAGGATTTTTTTCTGATAAATTTGCTCACTTATATTTCACGTGCATGGAAACGTCTAGCATTACAGCAACTGCAGCGAGGAACTCCACAGCCTAAGGATACATTTTGTGAAAATGACTTCCTTTTGTTTTCTCTGAGACTGCACCATCAGTTTCATGCCCCCATATTGAAAAAGGCATGGTGTTGTATATCATTAGATTTAGAAAAAAAAAAAATCAAACCAATAACTCCAGTCTGTGCAAGAAAGTACTTGGCCTGCAGGCTACTCCAGAGACCAGCATCAGAATCTCACTAGTCACGTTAGATGTTCAAACACACAGAAATCTGAAGGCTACTAATACTTGGTTTACCCATCCCTCATGTCAAGACTTCTGAGAAAAAACCTGAAACCCAGAAAATAAAAAGTATAGGAATAAAAGTTCTCAGTCCAAAGTCTCTTTCTACAAGCTATCCATCACACTGTAAAACATCAAAGATATTTGATTCTGGCTTTGGAGACTTTTGTAAGCTCTTTTCCTATATAAGTAGCTGGGCCATCTTCTCTATGTACAATATATTAATATCATCCAGTGACTACTGCAATCAATGGAAGTCCTCCAGTTCAGCTCAAAATAGTTAATCAGGCTCCAAAAGCTGATCTTTGTTAATCTGCTTTGAAAACCTAAAAATCAAGGCTTATTTTCTCTTTTGAGGCCTCTCAACATCTTGAAAAACTACTCAATCAGACCCTCAGATTACATTATTTATTAATCCGCTCTGCAAACCTAAAATAGAGAAAAAAAATAAGATTATCAATGTCTCGAAGAATGAATGCAATTTTCACTGATCTTCTATGTAGGAAAACTTAGGGCTGCTAATACTGAATATGGGTCAATAAATCATCCTAGTAAGAGTGACCTAATTAACACTCAAGCAGTGATTTGAATGCATGAAGCTCATTATCTTCACTGAAGGTTCACTCTCATAGAAAAGAAAAAAAAAAAAACTAAAAAACTCATGGAAAACTTTGTGGAAGCAAAGTTTCTGGACAAGATTAAAGGCAAACATTGCTTCTGGTTCCCAGTCTAAGATTCCTCCAGAACAAGAGGAGACAATAGGAAACAATTTCAATGTCTGGTGCGGCACCACCGATGATTACTCTGTTTGTAAAAGCACTCACTGCCTGTTTGAAAGGGCCCCGGAGCTCAAAGGATATAAAAGCACAGTCTGCTGCAGATCCCAAATAGCACCTCTGCAGCGACCTATCCCCATGGAATACACAAGCCCAGGCCTGGCAGGCAGTATTCCAACCCTCAGGGTCTTTGTCTGGAGGAATCAAATCCATTGCTCTGCCTCCCTGACTGAAGGCCAAAGAAATTTGTATGATCGCTTATGTACCTAAACCCCAAAATCCTCCCTTAAATTATTGCAATGGCCCAAGACTAAACCTATATAGTTTCCTTCTACAAGCCCTCTTCCCCAACACCAATCAGCTGGAATAAGAATTTTCTCATTGCTTTTGTACTAAAAGTTGAACAGTGAACAAGGGCAGATGAACATACTATGGCAGATGAACAGAGTAGTATTGCTTCTGAGTATCACATGTCAGTTGAGAAAGATTTGGACTAGGAAGCGACCAAAGCCTGCTCTTTGACAGACAAGGTGGATTCTCAATGTGGTAACAATGCCCACCATTGCATCCCCAACTATGCATCAGACAAAAGTGGCAATAACCCAAGCACAGACACTCAGCTCTTGGAAAGAACTGAGTAATTTGGAATAAACTAAGTGCAAGGTAGTGTAGACACAGTTAATCTGGAAACTAGGAATTACTTCTAGTACATGAAGGAGACAATTTCTAGATAGAGGAACAAGATAAATAGAGGTGACTGGTTTTGAAGCTGAATGTTGACGTATGACAGGGATGATATTGTACAAAATCTTAAGATTCTGCAGTGGACTGCAGAATTCTTCTGTGACCTGTAGTCCTGCCTTCACAATGTACAGTGGTGTATAAACTCATGTACTCTTATTCAGTCTTTGGGAAAGGTGTATGAAATTGGAAAATTGAATCCATTTATCTCATTAACTGAAAAAAAAACCTGAAGTGGAATCCTGTTCCATACAGCTCACTTGACTTAATTAACTAAAGCCTGAATCAGTGCTTGTTTGCAAATACTGTCATTCTAAATCAGGAGCCAGAACCAGCAATTGTTCCTTTTCTATTAGAGCCATTGAGGAGGGTACCATTTGATTAGCCTATGGCTTTATTGATTAATTTATCATTTCTTTGTTTGGTATAGATTTTGATGGATTTTCTGTGCTCTTTGCAAATGAGTAGGTTGTCATGAATACAAAAGCACTACACACACAACCACCACCACAGCTCACCCGTCTGTTGTTCTCCTGATGCTGTAATCACTGAAACTGCCTCTTTTTGCTGTCCACCAGCTCTCACTCACAACTGCTGTCTGAATTAATGACTGCACCTGGGCTACAGCTTCCAAAAAATATAGTGTCCTTACCAGAGACACAACAGGACAGAAGAGCAGGTGGTCACAGTGCCCCTTCAGTATGAAATTAAGGTCCGTTTAGACACAGGTGTCATTGTAGCATGACACCATATTGCTGCAGAACTATGTCATTTTTAGAAATTGCTGCTGATAAGCAATAGTTAATATTTTAGGAATAAATCAGAGATATGATGGCATTATAGGGCAGGACCATACCCATGTGGACACACCAGCATGTCCTGTTTAATTTTGGAATGGTAGAAACTCACACTGGTTCTGCAAAGGGAGCCTTGCCTCCTGAGTGGATTACCTGAGATTGTGTTACAGCCCCTCTGTGGGAAATGGATTTGTCCAGAGTTTTTAGGGTTTGATAGAAGGTTTACACCTTCTTAAGATCAAAAGATGTTATTCCAAAATCATAGCCAGTAGTATGAGATGGACACACAAACAGAAATGAGAGGACCTGTTAAATCTGAATATAGAATACATGAGCTATTGAGAGGAATTTGTTCTTATTGATAAAGGTTCAACAGGTAAGGGTCCTAGGTTTTGTTTGTGACTCTTCCTCCTGTGTCTTTAGGAAGTCACTTGCTTGGGGCATACATTCATCATCAGCAAAAACAGGTATTGCACTCTCACCTCCTGGAAATCGTTGTCTTGAAGACAGGTACCTTCATGCTGTGTTCAGGCCCTGCATGGACCCATTGTCCTGGTACTTTGTGTTTAGTTTTCTGAACCAGCCAGTGTTGTTAAATTACTGTTCTGTCCACAACATTGCAAGAAATCAAATCCCAACTGAGAATAGCTAGTCTTTTGTTATCTCCTGCTGCACTGTTGGAAAAATTAGAGGGGCTGTGCTAAGAAAAAAATGAAACTGAAGGTTGACAAGAAACAAACTGGAACTACTAAGATCAATTAGAAAAAATAATTTTAAAAATTGGGAAGAGAGAGGAAAACTGCAGAAATAACCACTGTGCTTTTAACTGTGTGGCAGAAGCAGTGTTCATTAGAGCAGTACCATTAGGAATTGAAAATGGGAATGCTGATTTTGTATATATGTGCCTATATGTACTTACCTATATGTATTCACATATTTATTCACATTTGTACATTAGTATCTCTTCAACTGACAGTGAGGAGTTCTTTATCTGTCTCTGAAACATAGTTCACTGAAACAGAATGTACTATAATTTCTTACTAGCAATGGTTTGAAAATATAGAACAACAGACAGCTTCAAGTGTACCCAATTCATCTGTGATGAAAAGCAGAACAAAGATAGTATTTCCAGGGTATAGAAAGAGAAAGTATAAATGTGATGCAGATCAAGTGTCTGAACCTTTTTCCATTTACCCCCATAAAAGTTCAGTATTAAATTGAAAGGGTTACACTGAATTTTAACAGCATGGCATAGCCCAGTTCTATTGTTACTTCACTCAAACCTAATAGTAAGCAAACCACAGAGAAACAGAGGCACAACTCAGGGTTTCATCCCTGATTAAAAGACTTTGGAGTGTGATAGAAAGCACAAAAGCTGCTTGGAAGTTGGATATCCAGATACCATCCTTTTGCGTTTGTCGCTTGGTGGGTTTCTGATGTACCCAGGATGATAGTTAGAAGCCAGGTGAGTCACCCTTCTAGCCCTTTTCAAAAAAAGACTACACAGCAATGAATGTAAGGTACTGCAGAAACAGAGAAAGTGGAATACTCCCTTTTTCACCTCATGAAATAAACTATAATGTTAACAATCCTGAAACATCGATCTGTGCTGCCTTGCATTATAGAAACCCCATCAAAAACTAATTAAGAGTCAAATACTATGCTGTCTACTTCAAGATATGTTTCTAAAAGCATTTCATGCTCTTCTTGAGCTAATTCTGTGATCTCATGAAAATAAAACATTCATCATTACTCGCAGGCACACAAAGACAGAGGTAGGACCTAAGCAGCCCTTTTTGCCTGACTACTAAAATAGCACTTTGCTTCCAGGTTTAGAACTGATTCACAACAAAAAAAGTCAGAAGGTCAACAAACACAATTAGATTCAAAGCACAGACAAGCAAATCTTCACTTCAGGCCACATCTCCAAACAGCAGCCAGTTGGCAGAGAGAAGCTCAGCAGGTTAGCCTTGTCCTCTCTGCCCACTTGCCAGAACAAATGGTGCTATTTCAGTCTGCCGTGGCTGCAGGCAAGCGATTAACTCTCAGGCTGATGAATTGAGAGCAGGACTAAATGGAGCAACCCAATTTTTTCGTGGGGTTCTCTAATCACAATTCACCACCTAGTAGGAAGAAGTGTAATCTTAGATTTTTGCAGCCTTTCTGCTGGGTAACATGATTATATTGTAAAGCCATAATACAGTATAATGCTGTATACATTTATAGAGCCTGAGATGGCTGCAGCATTTTAGCAGCATTGTAATACAAAACCACATTACACACAGAATATATTTAGCCCCTCTTACAGAGAAGTTGAGAAGATAAGGCTAAGCTGATCAATTAAGAGCCTACAAAACCTCCCTGCAATGAAGCAATATAGGAAAGATGAACTCAGGATTTGACAGAATCCAAAAGTGCAGGAGAGAAATCCTAAAATTAAAGAGAAATAAGGAGGAGTCATCATCTGTAAGGTGAAGAAAACTATATAGGCAGGCTTAAGGTTGACCGGGACATGGGCAAAGTGAAAAAGGATTTCCAACAGCCTGGACTGAAGCTAGAAAAAAGAAGTTGTGGGGATGAGAAGAGAAGGCAGGTATTCAAAGAAAGGGACAAGTATGGTTGAAGTGTAGAGTCAGTAGAGAAAGCCTGAGAAAGCCAATAGAAGATTAAGAGAAGAAGGATTGAAAAATTTGAAAAGAGACAGGGGAAGTGAATTCCAGTAGAAAGACTGAGAAGAGCTGAAAGAAACAAAGAAATGGGTGCAGAGAAAATAAATTCATTACATCCCAGGAGATGTGATCCTTTGGGAAAGCCAAAGGAGCATGCTGGGGCATCCACACCTTAGTTCCTTTTTGGTTCTGGTTTTCGACAAGAGGTTCTGCCTTTGCTTCATCCATAACCCTAGAGAAAAAAGTAGAAACAGGCATTAAGATGTTAGACATTTCCCCAGTTCATTTTCTCTGGGACAGAACTGGGATTGGAACATTTCTCTGGGACAGGAACACTTCTCCTCCTAGGGAAGAGCATCTGACTGTCCAAGTCCTCTGACTCAGAGATACCTCCTCCTTTCAGGAAGTCCAAACCCCACAGCCCTGGCAGTGCCCTGTGATGGGATGCATAGAGCTGGGTAAACCCACAACTCCTCAGATCTGCCTGGTTTGCCTTCTCTGTGATTTTACCACTTTGCCTGGCTCAGAGCAGCTGGCTTGCTGGATATGGTCACATTGTTCATCTTTCACCTCTCCCCAAACCAAGCTCCTCACACCCATCCATCAACATCCCCCAGCCTGGAGAGAGGGCAGAGATTCTTCTGTCTGGTTGTTAATAGCAAACAGCACTGGATGGGAAGCCTGCAGACTCCCTGGTGTTCAAAGGAAAGAATTCTCTCTGGCCTGTCTGACCACCTTTCTGCAGGTTGGCTTTCAGAGACTTTTTGGCTGCCCTGCTGCACAGTGCTCACAGAATGAATAAGCCTGTTCTTGCACACGGGTCTTTCATCTCTGTCTAGGCAAGCTGGAAATGAAAGACTGGGCCACAGCATTCAACTAAGGTTTCCAAAGCAATTGGCTTCCCATTCCCCATGGATAGACTGAGATTACACCTAGAAATAGTAATTGCCACAAGTTTGCTATGATCAAGCCAAGGGACTACTGGTACATATTCTCCAGCCTCTGCAGTATGTGCATATTGTGTCTGGAGGCAAACTGCTACCAAATTTAAACCAAGGTCCCCAGACCACACAGCTAAAAGCCTTGTGGTTTTATCATTTATATTTCATACAGAAGCTCCTGAGGGAACAGAGCTGGTTTAATCCCTCCCACCAGCAGCACTCCCTAAAGCATGAATGAACCCCTTGGAAGTACCTCTCACTGTCTCACTGCTAAGGGAGGACAAATAGACAGGCTGATGTAGATGTCTGCAGCCTGGGTGGCTAAATGAGCTCCAGTAACTGCAAAATGAACAAAGGAAACAAGCAAACAAAACAAAACACCAGCAACGAAACCAAACAAATACCACAAACAAACAAACAAAAACCCACACAAAACTCTTTGGAATTAACTCTTACGATTATTATAGTGCAGATTCCACTGGTCTTTACTGCAAGATTTTAGCACAAGCCATTTTATAAAGAGGAGGTGGGAGTAAGAGGATTATTTTTGCTTTAATTTCCTTGCCCAAGAAAGGGATCTTTGAGGTGATCTAGAGTAAATATTGAGGGGAGGGAACATGCAGAAGGAATAGAGGGAACACGCAGAAGGGAATCTTCCACGTTGAGAACTAATCAAACCTCTGTAGAAGTCCAGAAACTTTCCAAAAGCCTTTTCCAGTTTTTTTAATCACTCCAGAAATCTTGTTTGCAGAAATACACTGCAAGTCTGATCTTTAAATTGGATTGTTATACAGGTTTTTCACTGCCTCTAAACAAAGAAAGATACAATCCTGTGGCAGTCTGCAGTGTACTCAATGTGAAATATCTGAGCATTAGCAGAACTTGCTCTGCAAAGGCAGATCTTTTGGGAGCTCGTGGGACTACCTGAACTGTCAGTAACCTGGAGCAGCCTGGCAAAACACAGATTCACAATTGCTATGAAGATGGTTTATCACAGTTTTCTATTGAAAGTCTTGTAAGCTCCACGCACCCATTAGTAGGAAAATTGGATTCACTCACATCTGCTCAAAAGCAGGCTGGGGCCAAGTTGAAAAAGCATCCTGTGCTTTACACCTCTGTTTAGAAACCAAGGCTTATTGGTAAAGTTCATTTTGCAATAGGAAAGAAATAAAAAGAGAAAAATTTCCTCCTCAAAGTCCCTACACAGCCTCTGCCAGTTACACACACAGTAACCCCTTCAAAGAACAAAAAAGTTCATACCTTCTCCTAAGCCAATGCTCAAGAAATGTAGGCTTTAGTTCATATTCGCTTTTCTCTGCTGCATCTTTTTTTTTTACATTTAACATATTAAAATCAGAACTGGAAATGTAACAAACATATCTTCTCAAACAGAGCAGAGATTTGAGAATATTGTCAAAGTCAGTTCATAAATTCAAACAAGTCCCTTAAATTTTACTTGGATTATTTGGGTCTTGTGTGTGCATCTATATCATCACACTTGAGACACAGGGCCTCACACTTGATTGTAACACTTGTAATGATTTATCATGGGACCTGGCAGCAAAAAATTCCTTTCCTTTGCTCTTATTCATGTAACAACTTTATTCCTTACATCCTACTAAACAGACAACAGAGCCCAGAGAGGTTATCCTTACACCAGGACACGGGAGTTTCCAATGTCTCTGAAGTGGCCATGGCCGTGGGAAATTGGGAAAGGACTTGAGAGAAAGAGGGCAGAGACTCGTTCTTCTCTTTCCAAAGTGCAGTCTCAAGGCCTGGTACACAGCATGCTCAGGTGCTCTGAGATGGGATGCAGTGCTACCAGGGCTTTAGAGAAAGGGGAGGGCTTTGAAATATCTGGGAAAGAAGCCCCCCTGCATTACCAGCGTCAAGCAGAGCACTGTTCTCAGCAGGCAGGTAATGAGATCACACCACATTGAAAGTCAATGAAGACTTTGAAGTTCTGACTTTACAAAGACAATCTTATTCTTATATTTTTTGCCTTTCCCAAGTAGCAGTTCTGGCAGACACCTGAAAAGAAATGGTAACTAGACGTAAATATAAACAATTACTGTGTTTTACCCCTGTGTTATCCCAGTGGTACTTGGCATTTTAGGAGTTTAAAGTTTAATTACATTTTTGCTTTTGGTACATTGGATAGCCATTCACCTATGAAGAGGAGCATCTGAGAGGGTTTCAAGCTCATTTAAAACACTCAGAAGCGAAAACTGCTGAAGCGTGTGAGGCTGGCTCTGTGTTTTGATGTGCTATAGAATAATGTATGGAATTATTTATACATTCCCTAAGTGGTGCATTTTTCACTGTGCTTTCAGCTAACTTGCAAACTCCACTGGTCCCATCTCAGGAAGGCTCTCTCTCCACACTTGTTAATGCTTCAAGTAATATGCTGAAATTTTCCTTGCCCCATAGCACTATTGTGTGGAAGGAGATATTTGAAAGTCTGCTCAGATTGCAGTGTGACAAGAAAGGGGGAAAGAGATGATTGAGAACATTTCAGTCATCTCATTGCTCACAGAATTTCTTATTTATTCAGATTACCCACTCCCAGCTTCCTCCAATCACCTTGGTTTCTGATGCCTTTCCTGCCATTACCTCACAAGACAGGAGCTGGGGACCCTTCATCTTGAAAATCTTTGAATTGGTCCATCAGCAAGAAACCCCCATTACATAAAGCTCCAAAGGTCATGTCCACTATGTCACAATGTGCCCCCCACAAAAAGCCTGTCAGGGCAGGCTGTTTTGAGGGACAGAAATGGCCATGTAGAAGGCAGCTTTTGATCTTCATCAGGTGGGCAAGGAGCTGGGGGAATCCCCAGAATCACTGCAGAGGTTTCCTACTTGCCTGGTTACATGCTGAGTTCCACCACCCTCATGTGTGTGCCCCCTCCATCTCTCTCCCGCTGTCCTGAGCATCCTCCTGCTGCCAGGGGCATGGAGCCCCTGCTGTGCTCAGCTCCACCAGCCTGCTCTTCAGAGCAGGGGAATTGATTCTGCTAACAACACGTCTGAAAACACAGCTTCTGCTGCTGTGGTAAATCAACACAGCGCCACAGGATCGGAGCAATAAAACACGCAGCAAGCTGGGGGTCTATTTCCTCTGCCTGAAGGGTGCTCCATCATGCCAAGCTATGATTATTACAGCCCCACACCAGCAATCTCCTCCATTTCTCAGGTCCAGTTTCAGTAGTTTGGTATAGGAGTGCATAGCTGTTTGTTTTAATCTAATCACTATTTATTTTCAGTTAGCCAGGAAAATGAGAAAATATTTCACAATACACAAAGCCCTGGGTTTCTTTACCTCTGGCTCTGATGGGCTGCTTGCAGAAGGACAGAACCTGGCCAAGCAGGCTCTGATTTGGGGAAAAGATAGAAAATGTGTTAGTGGGCAACAAAAACATAAAAACAGCATAAAGAAGCACAGATATGTGATCAAAAAGAAATGGCTAAATAGATGGTCTAAAATTTTCTATACACACATGTGTACATATATAACTATATTTATGTAGTCTCTGTGTACTTATGTATAAAAATAAGCATGCATGTATAGAAAATGCCTCCCTCAACACATGTGGACTTCATTAGAAAACCCATTGTTTTCATTCTAATCTGTGAGGGAAGTACATAGCCTGGTGTGATTTCTCAAAGAAAGAAGGGGGAGCGTTTGATGACGCTGACTCCTACACTGCCTCCTGCCTCTTTCAGCGAGGCTTTTCTCCTCACTCAAAGCTGTCCAAGGGATCCACACATGCACACATACACATCTGCTTCTGTCTTTGCTCAGATGCTTGAATGATTGTTCTGGCCAGTAGTTACCCTCTCAGTCACAGGGAAAGCTTGTCTTTTCCCCAGCAAACTTTGTCAGAAGCCTCTGGACTTCCTCGCTGTTGTTTCAGGTTTTGTTACTTTGTTACTTTTACTTATTTAGCTGCAGAAAATTTTTAAAGAGAAAAAGTCCAGCCTCCCACAGTGCCTTTCAAAATCATTTCAAATGTACCTTACTGGGCTGAGACAGCTGTTTATATCTTCTATGGGGGAAAAAAAAAAAAAAAAAAGAGAGAGCGAGAAAAACAGAGAGAGTTCTTTTGCTGCTTTTATTTCCCACTCTACAGACTCTCTTTTAAAAGGCACATGTGTTTCCACTTCTGACCAAGGTTTCACAGCAGGAAGACAGCATCTCTCCTACCAGCAGTAGCCTCCAAGCCTCACTCTGGTGCCTTTCCCTTCCACATGGAAAGGCTGCAGAGCCTAAGGCGTTACCTCTGTTTCCCTCTGCAGTACCCTGGGACAAATCTCAGGGCAGCATCACACCATGTTGCTCCTTGTCACTGAAGAAGAGAGGTTACCAAGACACTTTCATTTCAGGATCACAAAGTCCAGTGCACCATGCACCAGGACCAGTTGTTGTTGACTCTTTGGAAACCTCCCTGGGAAATCATGGTGCCTGTATCCTAATCCATATATCCTACACCACACCACGATTCCACGTGCTCCTTCAGAGCTGCTTCAGAGGAACAGGGTTAGGGGAGCACAGTGACCACTGGCACCCCCAAGCTGGACAGTCCAAGCAGGTCCTGCCTCAGGGACCCACAAGGTATCAACACAAAAGTTTCTCACAGGTTTGCAGAAGGAACCAGGTTACCTGCAAGACGGAGTTGTGTGCAGGCCTGCTGAACAGGGCTGGATTAGACTGTGGCAGTACTCAGGCTGCTGAACCTGAAAACATCTACAGAACCAGGAATCTATCACCTCACACAGGGCTACCAGGTCGATGACCAAGCTATCTCCCTGCTATCCAGCTTTCTTTTCTGAGGATTCACTTATCACTAGCACGGGATGTCCCCAGCTCACACCAGGGAGAAGAAACTCAATAATTATGGTTTACTCAATTAACCTTTTGGACTCCAGCTCTAATGGGGCTGCTGCTGACATCAAGAAAAGGGATAAAGGGTGTTGTGGGATCAAAGCTTGCTAAACCAAGGGCCAGATTAGCAGAATTTTATGGCACTGGAAAATTATATCAAACATTATTTATAATCATAGCTGTTACAGAGCAGATCCAATGAGAAAAAAACCAAGTCCTTTGACAAAAATAAAGGCAGCTACAAAATAACCTTTCTGAGGCACTACCATTCCCATGTAAGAGCCTGAAACCAAATCTATACTGCAATGAAATAGTTTTCTGCAAAACCATGCTGCAGCCCATTGGCTGGGTCATGCTCATGAGCTGAACTGTGACTCTGGGATCTAAAGGCATCAGTCACTTCTGTCAGAGCAGTGTTAGTAGTTGTGAAGCAGGAACCAGAATCTGATCTCTGCAAAGGGACATAGACAAGTTCAGTCAATATATTATTTGCTGTGTCTACACTGACAGCTGGATTGGATCCAAGCCCCCTGGCCACCCTCTGATTTACTGGAGCCTTTTAGTAACTGCATTTCTGCTTTAGCTCAGTGGTGATCCAGAATTAGCAAGTCCTGCTGAGATCCCCAAAGAAAGGTTGTGGTAGGTCAGAGCAGCTGTAGCCATGAGGAGAAAAGGCAGGTTTCTGTCAGTGTCCAGTCAGGGATTGTGGCAGCTCTGTGGGAACATTTTCCTAAGATAAACTAGGTAAACATCTCATTAAGACCCTTTAGTGTTGGCCATCAGTGGATACTCACCTTCTCATCTTCTCAGAGAAACTCCTGTGCTGATTGCCATAGGACCAACATCAAGTTCAGCTACACCATTCCTGCTGAGACCTGTCTTGGTTCATCCTGTCAAAGCCAGCGTGACTCTCCTGCAGGCTCTCACATCCTCCAGTTTGGAAAAAGACATGACAGAGTCAGGGCAGCAAGAAAACAGATATGTCTTAGAAAGTCCTCCCCAAGCTTAAGTAAAATACATCAAGCTGTGAACCCACCCAGGGGACACTCAGACTGAATCACACTCAAAACTCAGGCTCAAAAATCAGGCTGGAGCAGAGCATCATGTTGATGATCAGTACATTATTACACAGCAGCTGGGCTACAATAATTGTACTCCTCCTTAGCCTTGGTAACATCCCAGATAATACAGCATGGCTTATCCCCAGGAAAAAGAAAGGTTACATCAAGCTGCTCCAGTCTCAGATTAAAAGCACGTGAACAGAGGGGCAGTCAGCAGTGCCCAACTGAGCCACTTTAATTTGGAAAATTGTCTAAGCCCCATATTTCATGGGGCTTTCATTATTTTAATATGCTGGAGGGTGTTTGTCATGTTAGGCTGTGTAGCTTAGGGCTGTTTTGTGGTCTGTTACAGAGCACAGTTTGTTAAGGTTCCTGTGCAGGTGCTGGGGAAGATCACAAGCATTACCCATCATGACAGGGACACATGCACCACTCCTCTCAGCCCATCTCACCAGCCTCTGCAATTGTACAGGAGTGATCCCTGTGCTGTTTTATACATTTTGAAATCCATTAAGGCTGACACTTATGCAAATGTAAGTATCTCATCCTTATTAAAGGGGATGTTTAACTTTGAGCTCCTATAAGAATATGTGTGTGCTGTAGCCATCCAGGAGCCTCTCACACCTTCTCCCTACTGAGACAAATGGGGCATTTCAAGCACCCATCTTCTTCCCTGTGAGACCATGAGCTGTTGGCACAACAGGCTGAGGAAAGCCAGAGCCATACTGACACCGATTGACTTGTTCTGTGCCTGCACCAAGGAAGGTTGCACAGACATTTTAATCTTCATCAGCACAAAGCCCTGCATCTGAAAAAAAAAAAAAAAATCAAGCAAAAGGAAAGGGCAGAGAAGCCTGAAAAATTAACACAGGGCCACCTTCCCACCCCTGTCTTTTCATATGAGGAGAGGATGTTCTATCAGGACTGTAAATGGAGCCCCCAGTTGTGAGAAATGCTAAGATGTGCAATTTCCCTTCATGCTCTGCCTCTCACAGATGCCACTAAATGATAGTCATGGAAAGCTAAGCTGTCATCCTTTTCCTGGAGTGATTTCCACTTACTTTGCCTACATGTGGCACTTAGGGACATGGCTGGCAGTGTTAGGATAATGACTGGGCTTCCAACCTAAACTGTTCTATAGCTGTATTTGGTCACATTGCACTGTGATCTCAAAAACCTTTTTGCAAGGTAGCTCCTGGCACTGACATCCTTGCAGAGAGGGCAAACTGAAGTGTATTGTGGTGAGGGACCTTGCCTGCAGTCCCAGGGATTAGGAGTAATTGGAGATGGTGTTGAGGCCTCAGATTAATTCAGGCTGCATAATCCAGGCTGGTACTAGGTAGCTGCTGGCACTGTCAGCTCTTGTTCCTGCAAGGAAATAATTATTTGATCATGAGATTTCTCATACACATATATCTGGCATGTACACATGGAATTAGTTATAACTGCCTCAATTCTAAGCCACATGAACTCATTAAAATTCATTCCAATTAATGCCAATGAGCCGAAAACAAACCCAACACCTGCAAGCCAGAGAGAAATCAGCAGTTACAATACTTTACATATGTCACCCTACCTTGGAAGTTTTGCTGGAGCTTTAATGTGCAGACTGTGAATTGAAAATGAAAATTTCTCTGCTTAGACAGATCTTTACAGCTAAGGAGTTGAGAAGGTTAGGGAAGCCAGTGCACAATTAACCTCATTGTGGCACTCTGCATGCAGCTGATCCAGGACTATCTGCTTGCACAAGTTTGGAAATCTTTCCCTCATCTTACAGCCAAGGAAAGTGAAGTATGGAAGGAAAAGCACAATGGCACTGGAATTGTTCTCCTGTGAGTCCCACCTTGAGGAAAAACATGCACACAGGTATTAACCTGATCAGGGTTGAAGAGGCAGAGTCTGCAGTTCCCCTAGCCCACACTGCTTCATTGGGGAGCTGGGAGACAGGAGTATCCTAGAAAACTGTCTGCCAAAAGCAGGAATGTGCTGGTGGTGAGAACAGCCTGACAAGCTGCTGAGGTCCAGCTGCAGCTGCCAGCCTCTGCCCGAGACCTCCATCAATCAATTACAGCCCTCGGGGTAGAGAAGAGAGCTTGAAAGCACAAGAGCACACAGGTTATTCTCAACAGCCCAAAACATCACAACCTCTCCCAGCTCTGCCTCTGTGCTAGAGGAGATAGGGCTGAGTGCCCTCCACAAAACCATTTCCCTTCCGAGGGTGCTCCACAGCTCTAGAAAGGTTTAGTCGTGGGGACCTCACTTTAGCCTCATGCACAGGAACATGCAAATTGCAATGACAGCACCGTTTCTTTGTGTCACACAAAATCTGGGCTGATGGAGCTGGCAGGAGGACAGAAAACAAAAATAAAAGATAGAAACTTCTGAAATTCATGTGAACTATTTCCCATGTTTCTGTAATGCAGCAGCACTTCAGAGACTGAGCATGCCTCGTGTTTGTTCCCTCTCCTATCTGCAGTGTTGATATTTGCTTTAATGATTTCTTTTTCATTTCTTCTCTAGGTGTTCACTGGGAATTGTCAGCATCTCTTTTTCCCTACCAAGAGTGAATGAACCCCAAGTGCATTTTGTATTCAACTTAACAGACTGATTGACTTTAGACTAAGTTTCACTATTTCCCACCTGACTTTCATTACCTAGAATAAGATGGTAAGTCAACCTGAACTGAAAGTAATTAAGGGAGTTTTGGAAGGGGAGGGTAAAAAAAAATAAAACAAGAAAAAAAATCATTCTCTCTTCAAACACAAAATTGTACAAAAATAACAGGAAATGCAAATGACTTATAGATGTGCCAGCCTGGCTCATTTGTTGTCACTTTGAAGATAGTAACTACAAAGGGCTAATATTTGTAATCTACTGACACAGTAGTACTGCTAAAGTGTGCTATTTAGCATCTTCCAAAAACACCTCCTGGGTTGGTCTAAAAGTATCTGAAGGAAGCTTCTCATTCAGACATTCACCAAAATATCAAATCAGGCAGGATATGGGATAGACTCATATGAGTTAACATTCCAGCTCTTGGAATTCACACAAAGTCAAGTACAGCCCCTTTGCCAGCACGACTGGCTGCAAGCTCAAGGGTATATGGTTTTAAGAGCTCCGTTCAAGGCCAAAATATTCAAATGTACCTTGTCCAAACTTGGATCTGCACATGAAAGGCAGGATTTCTTGTGTAGCCATTACCAGTATTAGGAGCTTTCAGTATTGGAAGATAAAAAAAGGTAAAAGGTAAAATCCCAGAGAGCTGTAAGGGACATTACAGAATCATGTTGGAAATTATCTAAATGTATTCCAGTCTGCTTTGGAAAAAAAACCAAACAGACTCATAGGGGCAACCTGAGTGTTGAGAATGAAACTTTGTAGCTCTAACCACTTCATCCAATAAAATTTCTCTTTTCAACAAGTGCCATTAAAACTCTTGTATTTGATGGCAAACCAGGAATTATTTTGGATCAGGGAGAGGGCAGACATCAGGGCATGGTACACTTTGCCTCTAACACAATATAAATTACACTCATTCAAAAAATCACTTACTGGTGATTTCAGCCTAGATCTTATGCTGCTTCAACCACAGGAAGAGATAACAGGCTCCATCTATGGCCCATCAGTCCCATTAACAGTGAGAGGAAGCAGCAAAAACAGGTGGTAATGACAGCAAATCCCCAGGAATGAGGCAAGGACCAGCAGTGCAGGAGGAGGGATACATGGCACCAGCTTGTTCAAGTCCTTACCCCTAACAGCTGATAAATGCCTGCCATTTTATCACCTTTTGGTCACTCAATAATGCTTCCTACAGAGCACAAGACTTTGGTGAAACAAGAACTAATTTCTGATATGAAAGACTTTCTTCATCTCAGCAGCACAACAAATGAATTAAAGATAAAAATTGGGCCAGGGCTTTACTTTGGGGCAGGTCAAAAGCACAAAGCACAGAGGTTTTCCTTTCCCCAAAACTTATAGGGTGAACAACAGCTGTGGCTGCTGTGAGAAGTCCATGAAAGCAACAGATTTCTGGCCACTGTGTTTTACTCATGGTGCATGGACTGGAACCACATTGGTGTGTCCATACCCTTTGGGGACTTTTGGATGAATGACTATGAAAAAATATTTTCTCTCATTTCCAGATAACTGTGCACTGCAGGGATTTATCCTCTAAACAAGATATTTATCCTCTCAATAAGCTTCTCTGTCACATTAAAAACAGTGAAACCTCTTAAAACAAAAAAGAATTCAGCTTTGAGTAGTGTGTTTAAGCATCATGAAACGTCATGAAAGGGGATAATTTATGCATCAAATAAGGAGCTGTCACTTTTTCTGAGATGGTGAACAGTGTGAAATTCATCACTGATGCTGCCTCCCAGCAGAAACTGTAGGGAACATGGATGTGAGCAGAGTGTCCTGGGTTGCTGGAGTCTGCAACTAGCATCCTCTTCCAGTTTTCTGTCAGGCCATGAGACTCCAGCATGTCCCTTGGAAGTTTACAAGCAAGAATTTCCACAGATGAGAACCAGACAGGGGATGCAGGTGTAGAGCTGTCTGCTCACCTGGCTCGTTCATAGGATCTGAGTCTGTGTTTGCTGCTGCTACCCACATGCCTTCCTGCCAGGTGAGAAACAGTCTGAACCCCTCCCATGCTGGATCTTTCATCCGTGCCTAAGAAGGAAACACATCCAATGTCTTGCTTCATCAGGAATGTGTTCTCTTCTGAGTTGCAGCAGAAGAGCAAGATCTGGTTTATCAAAGCTGCTGCAGTATGGTAAGAGCCCTTTATCCTCATAGTACATCTGGCCTCCAGTGATATCAAAACCATTTATTAAAATTGAGTCTCTCAAAATTAAATGGGGGGGGGGGTATTATTAAACTCTGAGAAAGCAAATAGTAACAGTCTATCCTAAACATAGAGCCGTACATACCAAATGTATCTATTTCTCTACCATCCATCATTAAAAGTCCTCCAATCCTCAGGCTCTTTCTAGGGCACAGCTTAAATTCCAGCTCACGTGACAAACAGCCTTTGGACAGCATGCCACAGCACTGTGTGTCCTCTGTGCATTGACAGTGGTCAGACAACCCTTTCCCACTACCTGCTAATTTCTAGCGATGCCAGGTCCAGCTGAGCCAAACAGACATCAGCTGTTCATAGCAGTAGTTGTGGAACAGTGGGGGTTGAAATTTTTAGCAAAGACTGTCTTTTCCTTCTACCTCTACAGCTGTCCTGTGACCTAAAGGGAAAAAAAAAAAAAAAAGCTTAATTATTTTTTCATTAATTGTTTTTTAATTCACTCGGTTCTCTGATCCTGTTCCAGGGCCTTTGCACAGACAGTGCTGTCTGTGCAGCAAAGGTCAGGAACAGCAAGAGGAAGGAAAGGTTTGAATGCCTCACTCAGTATCATCATGAATGCTTGACTTGGGAAATCAAACCTGAATGTTCCCACCTGTTTCTGAGATTTTAGCAACCCTTTTTGCTCTAATTGTTTCACTGATTACTGTAATTAAATCAAAGTATGATTGTCCCCAACATTTTTTTACTTAGAAGCTGGCTGCTTGTGCTTTAGGCCCAAAGAAAGGATGTTGTGCCCACCAGTTCCTTCACTATTTATTTTTTTTCTAGATATGGCTCTTGATCTAATAAGAAAATATATTATCCCTGTCTGCCGATTTTATCTCAAATATTTATGGTGATTATGTTACTAAGGGCTGTAGAGTTACTTATCTGCCAATATATGCTCACTAATTTATACATTCATAATTTTTTTTAATTTACCTGCAAGGCTGATTTTTCCTTTTTATTTTAAGATCTATTTAGCAATAGATCTTCTTTTATGACAATGTTTCCAAGCACCAGAAACAAGAAAGAAGGCTCACACCATAAAAGCCTTGGTTTTTGGCTTGCCTTCATGATGTAAGGCCACAAGATGGGGGAGATGTTTCTTTTGCTTTTTCTGGTACAGCAGCTTTTGTGGGTCTGTGCCCCACTTTCCCTTTCATCCCTGCGGTGTTCACTGACTGCTGCAACCACCCACATCTCTCCTATGGAGAAATGTGATATCCTCAGGATTTCAACTTACAACACTTACCAGAGGCTGGGTTAAACTTAACTAAATCTAGAGAAGCCAGGTTTGGTGCAGAAGCAGAGATTCCTCCTCCTCACGTTCCCTCTAAATTGTGTAAGTGCAAACACAGAACAGCTGCAGAACTACATTTATACAGCTGGTCCCACACACCACTCGGTGGCTCCTACCTTCAGAGAGCTGACCTGGAGTCCAGCAGTGGGGAGAACCCCACCCCAGATCAGATCCTGCACTTCTGAGCAGGACAGACACAGCTAGCAGCCACAGTGGTCTCCTCACAGAGAGTTATCTTCATAAAAGACAACTTCAGAGTTAAATTCCAGGCTAAATAATTTTAAAAGAAAAAAAAAATCAAGCTGAAAGCATAGCTAGGGTTCAAGGCAAAGGCAAGATAAGAATTCTATGAGAATCTGGTAGGGACAAACACAAAGCCCTCAGGATAATAATGGAGGATCTCCTATCAGATCTACCAGGAATCACCTATTTGACATTATGCAAATCTTATAGAGTAAAATCCTGAAATATTAGGTTTATAAAGGTGTTGTCAAAAGGCCTTTTTTTTTTTTTTTTTTTTTTTTTCCTATTAGTGCTGTCTCTGTCACACAAGAAACTCATGAGATCATGGGCCCTGTACAGGCTTGAGCAGAACCTCTAGCTGGAGTTTTACAGATTACAAAATGTGTAAGGAAGGGGGATGACACCCTTTAAGGTTGCCTGAATTGGGCTCATGCAGGGAAACAGCTCTTGGCTGCTGGGAGCTTTACCTTCCATTCAGCTCCTTCATGCTCCTGGAGAGCTGATCACCCTTTTCCCACTTGTCCTATCTCGCAGTCTGATGGCCAGTTTGGTCTTTTGGGGAATGTTTCGGCATCCTTTCAGGTTCTTCCAGCTGAGATAAAGGGAAAGTGACTTTTAGGATAAAAAACACCTCAACAAAAACACTGTCCTCTTTATTTTTGTAAACACAAAAGCTCCCCAAACCTCTGATTTGGATTTGCTTTTAGAGGATGCTTGCATGTCTGCAAGGCACTGCTGGAACGCCAGAGCTGAGCAGAATGGACCCACATGCTGGGCAATTACCCGACTGCTAATTCCCACAGACAGAGCAGCCTCTGATCTGGAATGTGCTGGAAGGACAGGAGCTGCCAACCACTTTGGGCACATGTGGGAGCTTTGTTCCGGTAACTTCAGAGGAGCCATTTCATCTGGGCACCCCAGCAGCCAGCGAGTGGGGCAGCCCTGTCAAATGCAAACTAGAAATGAGCAATGCCTATGAAAGAGAGATATCATGAGAACCTGCCTCTTGGGAATAATGAAAGGCTCGGGCAGGTTGCTCTGATTGTGCAACCTACCCGGGGCCTGTCAGCTCTGATAACAATGGCAGCCATCAGTTCCTGCAGAAATGGCAACAGCGTGAATTGGAAATTGTGAAGAACCATTTAGGGTCGAAATGAGATTTTCTTCAGAATGCATTTGTCGGGCGTGTTCCCATTCACTTGAAAAGCTCTGGACAGATCAGAAGGAACGAGAAGTAGCCAGGGTTGGGAGGGTTTTTTTGTTATTATTCCTCCTCCTCCTTACAAAGCAGTTTTAAATGCCACGAGCTTTCACAAAACAACACTGGTTTCAAAGCTGCCAAAGGGCAATTTGAAAGTGAAAGGTATTCTCTTCAAATTACCTTGGAAAATGATACATCTTATGAAAGGGGTTTACTTTTTGGAGTGTTAAAGAGATACCAAAAATCCAATTTTATTGTCAGATTATGGAGGCAGGCAGTAGGGGACTGTGTAAAATTGCCAGATCTCCTCTTTAGATTCCACAGATGTCTATTTGCCTTTCACTGACACCCACAATGAGATATCAGACAGGACTGAAAGGGACAAAAGAGTTGTGGTTGTTTGGAAAATCTGTTTTGTTAGAATATTAACAAAAAGAGTTAGAGCTTACACAATTGTTACCTATTAATAGTGAGGAAAGACCTGCTTGAGACAATGCTGGTCAAACTCCCTAGAGAGACAGGAGCTACAAGAAATTTTTGTATTGGTTAAAGGAAGGTTGAGCCTGAAGAGGAAAACAAGTCTGTGACCCTCTTTATGAGCTTTAGATAACAGTATTTAGAATGCAGGTTTTTTAATAGGGTTTTCTCCCCACATGCTTTGGTGCATGGAAAGAGGATTTTTGCCTTTTCCTTTTTCTGAACAGCATGACATCTATTATTCCCCAAGGGAAAGAGCAAATCAAGTCAGCCTCCAAAATGTATGTTTTCTAACTTGTAGAATGGATGGATGGAAAATAACAGCACAGGCCTTTGAAAAAGGAAAATTGAGTCTGAAATCTGAATAGGATGAACATAATCGCTGCGTTCAGTGCAGAGGAGAAGGCAAACCTCAGGATTGAATTTTGCCCCAAGATGAGCAGGGAAATGTAAACCTGAGGATGGGTTCAGTCCTGCTACACAATAGACTCCTTTTGCTTATAAGTCCCAGTTCTATTTTCCCTCTTTCTTGTTCTTGAATTGGTTTTTATCCTTTAGAGAAAGATGTATCAATAAAAAAGCTACTTTTTGTAGAGTCTAGCACACTTAGTTCCCAGATAGTAGAAATTCCTTTCTCTGAAATCACAGAAGACTTCTTTTCTCTTCTGGTCCAGGCTGACCAGTGACAGCTTTGTCCCTGTGGGCAGAGATGATGCTCATCGATCCAAACCCAAACATGACAGTAATAGATGATGCCCTCTGACAGTTTCTAGGAGACAAATTCTAACTCAACTAAGTCAGAACAGTCAAATCCAGCTCTCACTGGAGTCAGGTGGTCCACACTGTGGTTTAAGTCCCTCAACAAGCACCTAGCAGTCAGGTGAAGAAGTAAGACTGGTGAGAGATGGGAAGCTTTTGCTGTCTCTGTGTTTCTTGAAAGCAGGAAGTTTTTCCTCTTCCTAGAGAGTACCTTTTCGGGTGGAACAAAATCTGGTGGACCCTTCCCAGAGGACTGTTCCCCTGGTTCCCCCACTTGTGACCTTTTGAGTGTGCTGTCACAAGCCTCACTGGGAGCTTTTTAAAGCTGGCATCTGTGACCACACAGAATTTAAGATGCACTAATATTTGCTTTGCATAACAGGCAAGGAGCCGCAGCCTGAGTTAGTGCTCGCTCTGAGCCCAGTGGGCTGAAGGCATACTTCCCTCTAACTTTCCCTCATCTGTGGTCGTTAAAGGAGCATCTGCATTACAGGAGCAGAGCTGGATTTGTGATTTCTTTGAGCTCCAAGACTTGCCTTTGAGGGAGAAGGATTGCAGCATGAGCTGCAACAGTGAAACACACTGTGTTCATACAATCCAGGGTATTGCAAAGAACCATCAGGAAGAGAAACAAGCTTCCAACAGCATCTCATTGCATTACTTCTAACTTGTCCTTTCCTTGCCTACTAATCTTCTGCAAATTCAAGAGCGTTCATGGAAGAATTTCTTTATGAATCAGAAAGTCAAAAAGAGAAAAAAGGGGGAAAATTGTTTCACATTTCCCATTGTTGCTTGCTTTGCTATTGAGGCTTCAAAGCAAGCTTCCAAGCAGGTGGCAGATCTGTGTTTTCTGAGGCTGAAATGTACATGGGTGCACACACACTCTCACAAAATATCAGTCTCTATCTGTCAGCTCCAATGAGCTCTTTCTGCCTGCGTTTTTCAGAGAAGGCTGAACACCATGTCCCTCAGCCCATGCTGCAGTGAACTGTTATGCAGCTGAGATAACAGAGTCAGATTAAGGTGGATTGAAAGCTTCTGGGGGGAATTTGCTACCTTAGAAAGATTTGTGAAGTTTACAAAGCCAAACACACCAAAATCAGGACCTAAGTCCTTTTGGAGAACAAGCCCTAATTTGTTTGTAAATAACATCTGTGCATGTATGCACGCACATGGACATCCTCCCACCACCAGAAATTCTGATTGTACCTGCTCTTTGAAAGCCAAAGTTTGTTGCTTCATAACTGCCTAATGAAGTTTCTTAGGAGAAACACAGCTTGCTTTGGGAATGTGGCATTCATGATTCACATTAGTGGCCAAATTATTGCAGCTTTAGGGGCTGGGGGCATAGAGGGGCCATTTCCTTGGGTGGAATATTGAAAACAAGGCAGTTGACCATTTGCATGGTTTACCAGGGACCTTACCCAGAGAGGGTAAGGTGTTCCTCTGCGGAGGCTGTTCCTCTGGCTGGTTCTCAGCCTCCCTGACTACAAGCTGCTCCACTCTGGCTGCTGCAACTGGAGCAATTTTTTCCCTTCCTATTTTATCCTCAGACTCTGGTTTTTCAGTCGTACCACGTGTAGGCAACTGATGCTTTGCTTTACAGTGAATAACATGTTTTGCAGGTAGAGAAGACAGCCTGGGGGAAAGAGCAGCTGCTTTTCCGACCAGAGTCTTTGGGGAGCATTTGTTTGGAGCTGGTTAAAGCCTTGGGAATCCCCATCACAGAAAAACCCAAAGACACCCAAACTGAAGAGCTGGATCTTGGTGACACCCACAAGTGAGTAACACTGGGCTGCCAGTGCAGCACTCGTGGCAGGAGCCAGGGTCCCCTGCTCGTGCCTCTCTGGTGGTACTTGCACACAGCAAGTACCTTCCAAGGCCTTCCAAGACAAGCCTGGCTGTCCTGTGCCATGCTTTGGTTGTCCCCTTCAGATCATGGAGTGATGCAAATTCTGCTTCCTTCCTCTTCCAGGGGATTTCTATTCATTTTCATCAATATAATAAACCATCTTTTGGTGATTCATTCCTGCTGGAACCAAAAGGTTTAACCCTTCCTCCTGCCCTTGCTTCCCCATCTGTCACCTGTGGTGGCACAGTGATAAAGAATGCATTAGAGCCTGGGAGATGCTCACAAGCTAGCAGGATGCAGGAGAAGGCTGGCACGTCTGATTTTGGCCATCTGGGAAAGGAAAGCCTTAAAAACAGCTCGGGGCTTAACATGTGCTTCCAGAACAGCAAGAGCATGTGCTACACTATTCACCCATCTTTGAAATTCCACTTCTATCATCATCACAAAGAAGTAATCGATTAAAAATTAATATCCCTGCTCTGAGATAGCAGTATTATTTCCTAATAAGTGCCTTGCCAGCCGCTGCAAGGCAGTAAATCTGACGTGGCATGGTCATAAGAGGAAACATATAATCCTTCACCCTCTTTTTAAATATCTACTCAAAATTCATCCCCATGCCTGTAGAAGTTTCCAGGTATAGGGAACCTTGTCCTTCCTTCTTAAGCAATGTAAGGAGCAGTAATTAACAACAGTTAATTGTAATATTTGTCTTGATGAAAGCTTTTGCAGTATTTGGCAATATCATCATCATTAGAGACCTCTCTTCTCCCTGGGGTGTTTAAGCATCACCATATACTCACTGCCCAGCAATTATTTTTGTGTCAACTCCTGGCAGTCTTAGAAGGTTAAAGAGTGAGAAAGATCTCATACCTTGAGTTACTACTACTAGGACCTCCATTCAACAACTTTTCTTTAAAATTTCTTGTCCAGAATATTCATAACCCATAACACAGAATTTTATCCCATTATTTATCCTCGCTAAGGTCTTACTCTTCCCACAACAAAAAGATGCTGGGAGCTGTTACGTTCCTGCCCCAAATCCTCATGCTAAGAGCTAGAGCAGGGATATTATCTCTTTCTTATTAACCCAATACCTCCCCAAATCTAGCTTCTGCAGTGCTCAGACTGAGTCATGTGCCCCACAGACTCAATGCTCAGCATTCTCAGGCCATTTGCTAAGTACAAGCAGACTTTGTTCAAAGCAGGGTATTTCTAGGCAGAGAGAAGATTTAACAATCAAAGGAGGAAACAGCAGCAGTCAAAAGAAAAAATATTGACTTGACCATTGTGAGCTGAAAAGTCTAATAATAACCAATAAAGTTCCTCTTCTTTCCTCTACTCCCCAGCCTAAAATACATCTGCTTTTCAGATTAACTCATTGCTACTCAGGCTCCCTGCCTTCATTCCTTTAATGTTTAACACAATATATTAAAGCAGAAAACAATGCCCTCAGCTCCATTTCAGGAAGTACTATGAAGTAAAGTATATCATAATCTGCTTCTTTATCTTTTCTCCAAGGGAATCTTTGCTCTCCTTTCCTCATAAACCTTCCTAGTAAACTGGTACTGCTGATCATCTCCTGCTCTCTGTTGGACTGGCTCTGCCATTTGTTTCCATTTAATGTGGGGTTTTTTTTTGCTTTGATCTTTTTGCTCTGAGGTTCAGCCCCTAAAGTCCCAACAGCCAATAAAAAAACACCAGAGCACTTGGGGTTTGGACTGGGCACACTGTGTGAAGTCTCTAAAGACAAGTGCTGGAGACCTTCACTCACTTCCAGCTTCTGGACAGAGAATGAGATGAGGAACCACACATGGGGCAGACCTGTCCCTTGCACAGTGTGTGCATGCATCTGGTGAAATCCTTCATCCAGCAGCTCAGGTTCCCCCAGGTGTTCCTGGCAGCCAGTGGTGTCTGACAGCCCCATGAGAAACTGGATTCCATTTTACACTGGAAAGTGGCAAAGCTGAAAGCAAAGATGACCAAGGGCAGAATGAGGATCCGGCCTCCCAAGTGGCAGCCAGGCTGCAGCAGAGCAGCACACAGAGCCCAGACCCCCTGTCTCTG
The DNA here is from genome assembly GCF_015832195.1 of Motacilla alba alba. NCBI lineage: Eukaryota > Metazoa > Chordata > Aves > Passeriformes > Motacillidae > Motacilla > Motacilla alba. Next base: position 14,111,061 of record NC_052022.1, read on the forward strand.
AGCCCTCTGCCTAAACCACAGGGCTATTAAGCTAATAGGCATTAGTGTATGATTTTTCCCACAGGAGCATTTATTTCCTTGTGTGGTTAACTGCTTTGTCTTGTATTTCTCACTGTCATTGCTGTGTTGGCATTCTGCAAACCTCCTTATTTGCTGTTCTTTGCCCTTCTCTCGTGGGTTTCTGTCTGCACTGGGATCGAGGCAGACTGAGGCGTCTTTCATCTCACCTGCTAAAGTAATGATGTTTGCCACGAGAGAGAGAGTTTGATCAGTGAGAAGGAGGGGGAGGATTTAGAAGGAGAAAAACAGTGAAAAGAACATGAAGGAAAAGTAACTCAGGCTGAGAGGAGAGATTGAAAATGTTGGTTGATTTGACATCTGATGCTTTGGAGAAATTCTTGGCCGTATCTACTAAGCAGGAGCCTTTGTGCTCCCTTTCTGGCAGCAGCAGGAGAGACACAGCAGCAGAGACCTGTGCTGCAGACAGGCAACAGAATATCTCATCCTCCAAAAAAGCAATGGCTGTCCTTGTTCTTAGAGATAAAATGCCCTGTTTGGATTTTGTGGGATTTGCAAATCCTGGAAAACTGTATTTGGCTCCATTTCACATATTGCTACTTCTCTTTATTTTTTGTGCTTTGCCTTTTTCTAGTTCCAAAGTCTCTATAGCCTCAGTAAAACCCCCCTGCTGTTTATGCTTAGGGGAAGTGAACACAGGAACAGAAAGCAAGTCCTCTTTCTGATGGAGCTGTTTCCCCTTAGGCAACTCAGGATTTGATTCCACAAAGCCATAGAGATACAGAAACCAGGTCTGGGGACAAGTGGAGATGTGTCCACCCCTCTGACCTGCTCTGCCCAAGCACGGCTGACACTGCTGCATCAGCACAACCAGCTCAGTATGGCTCGGAGTTACTTCTCTGTACAAGGAGCAGATCCGAAGCACAGCACAGGGAAAGGCGCTGGTGAGGGAAGCCTTCAGCTGGATGAGGAGAAGAAATAATGATTCAAAATCTAGCTAGCTGCCCTGGGCAGTACTAAAGCTCAGGGGAAGCCCTGATGCTGTCTAGAACAAGTGGAGATGCTTTGCTTCCCAAATCACCAAATCTTCAAGGATATTTCAGGCCTTAAACCTGCCACTTCACCAGGATGGAATGTTCCCTCTGAGGCTGGGAGGTATTCATCACCCTGAGTGATGAACAGAGAAGAAGCATGGAAATACACAGATTTACTCACCTGTATGCTGTGCCACCCAGCAGGATGCCTGTGACAGGACACCTCCCTGCCAGGGCTCCTGAAATTCTCCCCTGCAAAGCTGACAGAAAGACACTGTGAATAGCAGTAGGTGGATTTATGATTCATATATAGACATGTAAATGTATTTCTGAATCTCTTTATTCATCATGAGGGCTGCCTTGTTTCTGTCTGGGAGCCCCTGGACACATACGCATCCTCTTAAGCACATGGGCCACAGGTTTCACATGAAAAGCACAGAGCATCCACACAGCAGATATGTTGTCAGGGAAAAGGTAACAGTACAGCTTAGGTACCTTATGTCAGACTACACTGAAAATCCAGGAAAAACAGGGAAAATTCTTAACATCAAACTGAACAATAAAATGCCTAGGAGAAAATGTAATGTCCCATTGCCTTTATATTTATTTATACAGCTGTGTCTAATTAGGTAGGTGCGTAGGTTATATGGGATAAATAGATTTCACAGATAACAAATTGCACGGGAAAAAAAATGAAACCTATTGAGTAGGCAGATTTTACATCATAGATCAGCTGCTTGAAGCTCCTCAAACCCATGAAATTGTGTCAATCATCCCCAGGAGACAGGTCAGTGCTGAGAGCACAAATGAAACAGCAACCAGCACACCACCAGGCTGTGCCTGTTCCAGACTCGTGTGCCACTGCTCCCTCTCAGCCAGATGATGTCGGGATGAAGAGCTGTCACTCAAAGGTGACAATTTCCTTTGGGACTAGACAGTACTAACAATCAATGGGGTGGCATTTTTTAGTGCTCCCTTCCAGTACTTCCTACAGAGGTTACATGCTTTTCATTTCTACCATGTGCAGCAGAAATGTGTTTCTGGCATATGTGGCCACTTGAAATGCAAAAAATAGAGAAAATAGAAATAACCTTCTCTTTCTACATGGCAGTGATTTAATATTGCCAGATGTGAGCCCAAACTCAGGCTTGCCATAAAGCCACTTGAATTCACACAGTGTGACTGGAGAAAGAGAGATGTTACCAAACAGGGACTTTTCCAGAGTGCCCTTAATTAAACCCAGCATGGCAGGACACAGACTTCTGCAGTTTGCATCTGTGGACTATTTTGTATGAAACCCCCAATGCTCCTTCTGGGGATACAACTCCCCGTGTGTCAGCAAGAAAATGGAATAAGTGCAGGGAACAGTGCAAATCACAGGGCAACACTGCCATCCTGAGCTGCTCCTACGGAGCTGCACAGCTGCAAGGCAGCAAGAAGTTCAGATGCCGAAGGCAGCAGCATCTTTGTGCAGCCTGGTTTAGGCAGGAGCTCCCACAGCCACGAAAAAAGCTCTCAGACTGCTTTTGGCTTCAGCCAGACAAGTTACCAAAGTGGAATAGATGTTATCTCATTCCTAAAGCCCAAGTAATACGTCAGGCATGGCACCCATGGCTGTGCTGTCCTGATAAAAGCCTGTCAAGTGTCAGCTGTGACATTGATCCGTCAATCCAGATTCCCTGTGACAGAGCCATTGCTGAGCCTTCCAGCCTTTCTCACTGGGAGAAATGCTGCAGTTCAAAAAAAAAAAAAAAAACACAACATGGAGTGTTTGAAGAACAGAGACTTTGCTTGGCATCATGACATGAAGTCCCACACCTGGACATTTATCTGCAAACTGTGTTTGCAGTGTTTCAACCCTGACTGTAGGATCTCCTGTCTCTCCCCACAGTCTCTCCTCTTCTTCCAGGGCCACCCTTCAAGCATCCTGCCTTGCTCACAACCTGCCTCCTGCAACTTTCCAATGGCTGAGGAGTTGTGCTGCTCCCAGGGGACCTGGCCATCTCGCAGGGACTCTGTTACTTTCTCACAGGAGCTGAAGGAAGAAATGTGCCCTTTGCACAAGCATGTCAGTAACACACAGCCATCCCCTGAAGTGTTGGTGGAGATACCCTGTCTGCAACACTCAGCATGCTGACTCCTTAACATTAGGCTGAATGTAGGAGAAAAAGGTATGCTGTTCTTTATAATGCACAGGTCACTGCTATAAATCTGGCTTTTATAAGTGCCTGGTGTGATCAGTGCTTTCATAACCTTTCAGTGTGGCTATAACCAGTCCTGTGGCTTTCACTCACCACAGGGTGTTGCAAATGAAGTACTTTGGTCCAGCAGCCCAGGCACTTTTACATCATGAAAATTTGCTTTGTCACAGAGTCCATTAAGGGGAAATGGTGCTGTGCTGCAAAGCAAGTCTTCTGTACCCCTGTAAAATCATATCAATCTACCAGTCTCACTGCTGGGAGTGACTGCAAACAGGCTGAGGGAGTTCTGCAGAGAGCCAGGGCTATTATGTGCTATTGACTTGACTTAAAAAAAAACACAGGGAGTTGCTGGTTCTTTTAAAGTCCCTGTTAATAACTATAACACACACACCCCAGCTCCTCTTCAGAGAAGTTGGCCTTGTCTTCTATTTGCTGCTGAAAGATCTGCCCAGCTGCCATTATGCTCTGCCCTTCTCCATCTGATGGCTGGACCACAGTCTTGGGTGTGATCCATCCTCAGACAACAGAACTTTTACCTCTGAAGGGTGGGTGATACAACTTGCTCCTGATAGTAAGAAAGCAGAAAAGAAATAACAACCCTGGCAGCTGCAGGGCTTTATCCTAATTACAAAACTCTTTTCCCCAGCTGAGATAGGGCCTGTTATCTTTCTTCCATCCCATCCCATGGACCAGTGACACCTGCAAGACAATTTCCAGCCACAGCAGGAGACAGGATGCAAGAAGCATGCTTCTTGCTGGGGCTCCACAGCCTCCACCTCACTCCAATTTTTTTCCCCCTAAACTCAGAGCCAGGCTGCAACACTGCAGGGCTGAGGTCTTTGGGAGCTATTTCTGCTGAAACAGCAATGCTTTTCCTCAGCAGAAACAGCTGCGTGGTGGCAGGATCATAGCAAAAGCCCCAAATGCCACAGCAGCAAGTCCTACAAGAGCTGTAAAGAAATAGTTTGCAAGCAAGGACTCACCTCTGTTAAAACCATCTCTTGAGCCAGCCAGGACCTTGACTGTAGTGGGAAAGCAAGAATGTCATAAGGAAGAATTGAGTCTGGAAGAAGCCATAGGAGGGCATTACTTGTTCTCATACCAAACAGCTGGAAGCCTGTTGCCATGTAGTCTTGAATTTGAACAAGCAAAGTCATACAGTGCTGTCCCTAGTAACACTGAAAGACACTTTGTCCCTTCTGCAATGGCTGTTCTAAGAGAGACATGTTCCTTCCAGGCTGTCCCAAAAGGAAAATCAACACCTAGGAGACATATCAAGCCAGCCTCCCATGATACTGGGCTCTTGTGACAGGTTTTCTGCTGAGAAAACATGAATAATATTACTTCTGGAGATGAGGAGTCCATCTCATTCTGTAGGAAGCCAAATATGTTAGTGATTTCTGACAGAAACTGGACACAGTGGCCATCAAAACATGTTCAGAGACTAAACAGGACATGAGGTGAGAGACCTATAAACCAGCCTCAGCTGCTGTGCTCTTAAGAGCCTGGAACTCCATGACCTCCTGTGGCTATGCAGCAAGTCTGGGGCAGGGCAAGGACCAAATCCAGCCCTCGTGAAGCCCATTGCAGCTGAGCTTCCTTTCCTGACCCACCTACCCTTATTTAGGGATGATCTTCAGTGTTCCAGAGGCAATCCTTTATCAATGGCAAGGACACCAAATTGGACATTTATCTTGTTTACTCTACCTTGGCATTGGGTATTTCTGTAGCTGCCAGCTCTCTGTGACACATGACCTACATTCTTGAAACTGAGATTTCTCAGAAGTGTCTTGGCACCTCTGAAAGCAAAACACCCATGATTTCAGTAGGATGTAGGCATGGAGACTTCTCAGTCAGTCCCCACAAGTATTTATCTGAATCCTTCAGCACCTAAACACCATAGAAAATCCAGCCCAAACATCACACTGTAGCCTCCCACTAGGATGTCTGAATAGTTGCATAATTGACATGAAAACCCAGCAGCCTCCGTGCAATTTCCCAGCTGACAGCTGCTTCCACTACAGCAGTGCCTACGTTTGTGTGAGTATCAAAGGGGGACATCATCACATTTGGCCAGAAGATAACTAAGCAGCTATCAAAGCTGAGACACAAAACAACACAGATAAGAGAAGATGGTTTCAAAGTACAACACAAATCACCCTTTTCCTCCGCATTTTCTTTGCTTATTCTTCCTGTTCTGTTTTGGTTTTTTTTTCCACTCAAGCGACTGCCTAGTGGCTACCTCACACCTGAAGATAGGTGAAGCAGAGGTGCTTTAGGAGTGCTGCTGCTGTGAGACATTCTATGTGTCACAAAGGCTTGGCCTGGCTCCCTGTCCTGCAGAGAAGGGCCACTGAAGCATTGCTCTCTTTGCTGCTGTTCTGCCAATGTGTCCCTTCACCTTTAGCCATGGAAAGCCCAATTTTGTTTTCTGCAGCTCAAGATCTTTCTGCTCAGCAAGTGTGATGGTTGGCTCCATCCTTTAGCACAAAACCAACCCCTCAGTTTTAAAACCAAGCTGGGTCTGGTCCTTTCTGGAACGCTGCCATGGTTTGTTGAAGCATCCATGTCCCTAAGATATGACAACTGCTTGGATGAACATTACTATGCACAGGGAGGGGAGATGCAGGAATGGCTTCAGTGCTCTGCACACATAGTCTGTTACACCAGACACAGAGGCTGCAGCTCAGTTGCTACAGATTCCCCAAAGAATGGTGCAGCCACAACAGCAAGCACCTTAGGAGGTTAGATCTTCTTCAAGCTACATTGAATTCCTTCACTTATAAACCTACACATTGATAAAAAGGGGGTATTGGAAGAACCATTCATCTCCCAGTGCAAGTGTTTCAAGAGAACATAAATGAGGCCTTGCAGGAGTTAAAGAGCACCAGAACAGCAGAAAGTTCAAGTGGAAATGAAAAAAAGTCATTACAGATTAAACCGGCTGTGTAAAACCCCCAAAGCTTAGAATTAAAAGCTTTTAAAAAGCTTTGCATGGACTCACTGACTCATCAAAATTTAAAGGCAGAATTATTCCGAAGGAGATGCTAACAGACTTTTAACTCAATGATGGAGAAAGAAGTGGAGCAGGAAAGGATTTTTAAAAATAAAGAAAAAAATTCCTTTCAAGCCCGGATAGACTTGAGCTGGTCAAGCTACTGATAGCAGCACTGCTGAGTGGCTGCAAATCCCATCTTCGTTGTGGAGCATGAGGCAAATGCACAGCAGGGACCTGCACGGGAAGTTGCTGCAAAAGGCTTGAGCACACTGCCTGACACTGCCTTCTTCCAAGCAGCTCCCCTCTCCAGGGCTCACAGCCACAGTGCCTGAGGCAGAGGTCCCAGAAGGTCCTTAATCCAAAGGTGTTCATGCTGTATCCTGTGCCGCGTCCACAGCTGCATCCAGCAGTCACAGCACCAGGACTGCTGCTGGTTGTGACTCTGAACATTGGCTCTCATCAACTTCCCCTGTCCTCTCATGTTCTTTAGCCTAATAACTGTAAGGAGTGTTGGATTTCAGGCCTGGATACATATTGCTTGAGATTCAGAAACAGAGCTCAGAGAGAAACAGAGGTACAGACAACCCAACTTTAACACCCGAGAAATCTCCATAGGAAATTTTCTTTTGGGCATCTCAATTCCTGTTGAAGAGCTTGGGATTTAGTTCATTCTTTTTTTGGATATGTTAAGATTACAGCAGTTTCACTTTCTTTCCCCTTGAGTTTCTCAACACACACTAAAACCTACAGGATTCCCTCCTGCTGCTGGAGATAAAAATGGTGCAAGCCCAGGGCTCTGCTTGGGAGTGATCCATATCTAAACTAAGCAAAGCTGGTCGACAGCTGCAACACCTTACATCAAAAAAATAAAAAGCTTAATTAAAATAATTGTAAAATTTGTAGAATGTTTGTAGTAGGAATATTATGTTCTAATGTTTTGATTTTCTACTTTTCACTTTCACAATGGCACTGTGTAATTAAAATCAGGAAATTGATGTTTATAATAAAAATTGAAAAGTTGGAACAAGAAAATACATAAAACAGGAGTTCTGTTTTTGGCAGACTGCTATTATGCATCAGCTCACTGAAACTGAGTTTTAATTTTTAATCTCAATTTGCTTTTAAGGCAAATTTGAAAGGCTCAGGCTAGCCCAGAAATAGAAAATCAAACTTTTGCTTTAATTCCAATCCACATTCACTCCTACATCACCTTCATCACCCAGAACTTATTGTATCAGAACAATAATGGCAGAAGAAGACCCCATTCCTGGCTTTTGCCCAAATTTCCAGCATTAACAGGCAGCTCTTGAGAAAGCTGCAATTTCTACAAAGGGACTTGGAAAATACACACAGAGCTCTCTGAGTCTACTGCTACGGCACCTTCGTGTAGCCCAAGTCCTTTGAATTGTACCTAACCCTGCTGCAGATCCCACAAGAAGCCCACGTACTGCTTATAAAGAAAGAGCTTGAGTATCAAAATTAATCACAATCAAGCAACAGGCCACAAGAATGACACCTGGAAGGAAGAAGTCAAAAACATAGTCTAATTTCAGGCAGAGAAGACTTTCCTGGCTGTCTAACACACTCATCAGGAAGCCATTTGTTTATTCATTATTATTATTATTTATGATAAATGAAGTGTGCTGTAAACCCAAGGCCGGAAGAAGCTGTGCAGCTGGAATAAGATGCTCCTCAGATGGCTGCTCTGGGGAGACTGAAATGTTTTTGCAGAGCTAATTGCCTCATAAATTGGTTTTATTCTCCTGGCTGAGGCTAATGTCTTCTTTTAAAGTTAATAAAAAGAACTCAATTTGCTGATTGTTCTGGACTGGTACTAGCAAAAAGAGCTGCTCAGGGACTCTGGAAGGGCCCAGACAATTCCTCAAAGCCATTGCAGCTTGGATGCTAAGTGGTGACAAGCAAGGTGTTCCCTGTCTGCTATTTAATCTGCTTTCCAGTGATGCTGTCACAGTGTGTGCCTTGGGTATCCCCAAAATCGTTTGAGGGGGAGAGATTAGAACTGACAGCCTCCTGGAGCAGACTCCAGGGCTTGGGGATTGAGAGAGCAGAGCAGGTGTTTATGCCAAAGAGTGTGTTACCAGCAGGCATGATGTGAGCTCAGGTCCCAGCAGTGCTCCAACAGCCAGCAGCCCCCTCACACCACACATTCCATGGGTCAGGGCCATCAGCCCACGAACTCACCGCTTCCAAGTGCACTCCTGCAGATCAAAGTCCGAGCAGCTCTGCAGAGGTTTGTCAAAGGGGGCCTGTGGAGTCACACCTACAGCTGGCACACACTGACAAGCCCCATGGCAGGCAGGTGCTGTGTCCTGCCCCACCACCCCCAGAGCCCGGTGCATGAACAGCACCAGCAGGAACATTTTTGCCCTGGTCAGGTAAGAAACAAGCCATTGCCAGCTGCTGATCCTTACCTACCCTGACACCAAGAGCAAAGTTTGAGCCCCTCACAACACAGACTCCCTGCCTTTCCAGTCAGGAAGTAAAGGAAATGCCAATCCATGACCGTGCCACGCGCAGTGCCGGGATGCTGCATGCAATCATTGCAGACACACCAGCTGCAGCCACCACACCTACGGGACCTCTTTGATAACCTGAGATAAATGAGAAGGTCACAAACCGACAGCTTCTTACACCAACACAAATTTCTCAGCAGTTAAGCAGGGACTGACTCTGGAAAACTTCAGCTGAGATCCAAGGAGGCTGCTTAAAACTTGGTGCCTCTTGGCCTCTCATGCATTGAAAGGATCAAATCCTCTGCTAGTGCTGAGCACAGGGAATTCAGCTCTGATGCTGAGCTTAATTAAATAGAAATATGAAGTAAGAAAGAAGGGCTAATTAGATAGAAATGCAGAGTTAGAGGATGTGAATGCTGATTAACCTAATAATAGACAATAATGCTGTTAAAGGGAGTTAAATGGATTGCTTAATGGATGGAATGATCTATAGTATATATTACATAAAGTACTTAACAGTAAACATTTAATTACCTCTTCAGTTGCATTTTTCTTTACTGTGTGGAGAAAAAGTGCTTCATAAAAGAGTTATTGGATAGGAGTAATTTACAGTCCTGCAAAAACATCTGTATCGTATGGGAAAGAGCAACAATTTGTCAGAACCACAGCAGAAAGCCTGAGACACAGTGATCAATGCTGGAGCTGCCACATAGAACAGAGCAAGGCAAATGAAATACCTGTCCTCCTGGTGTGGTACATCACTGCCTGTGTGGGGCAAGAGGCACAGCCTTCCCTGATGTGCCTCCCACAGGAGGGAGGGCTTAGGAAGCAGAAGATGGACGTGACACTTCACGAAATGGCTCCAGGTGAAACTCGCTGAGGATTTAGGAGGGTGACCACTTGTCACAGAGGAGCAAAGCCAGCTCTGCTGCGCCTTATGTGGAAAGTTCTTAGGGGGCTGGAGAATCTCTGGTTAATGCGACGATCGAGTGCAACGCCATGGCCCAGCCACTAAAACACTGTGACTTCTCCCAGCACAGATGCTCTCAGTTTGAGCTTTTCTCAGATTTCCCCAGGGGAGCCAGCCAGAAGTCTGGCACACAAAAGGTGTTTTCCAGACCTTCGGGATGTTTCATTCTGAGACAGGGAATTCATGGATGTCATGAGTGCCTCCGTGTGGCCAGCTCCCTCCTAAAGCAACATTGTCCTCAGCAGCAAATAAGCACTTCCAGCAAAATCAATAGTCTGGTTTCTCCTGGAGGCCTCTAATAGAGATGTACAGAGGCAATCCTGGACATTAGAGAGGGGAAGTCACTCCAGGAGGCTCTCACAGGTCTCTGAATTGGAGAAAGGAGAAATTACAGTCTGTGGCACAGGGGTTTCCGTACATGCTTCACTTGTGCTGTAATAGGCGTCATTGTGACCATTACAGAACATGCCCTAAAGGGGCACATGATCATGTCCCTTTGGGACACAGGACAAGGCTTGCACTCCTTACTGGAGCACAGCAGCAGTCTCAGTCCCATCACATTCATTTCACACCCTGGGCTGTATCATATTGCTCAAATGATGAAAATGTGTGCAATTTAATTTCTATACCTTGCACTCCTGTACAGCTTTTCTTTCTCCTGTCTTATTGCTAAGCAGCTGGTACAGAGGCAATCATTTGCACTTGGTGGAGCTCAGCCCTCTCCCTGTCAGGGTCACTACTGGAGTGCATTGCTTCCTCTTCACTTGGATTTCAAAAAGCAGCCTTGCTTTCATGTCCTCGTTCCAGCACAGCTCTGTCATCTCCAGTGCCTGATGCAGCATAGGTGGCACCTGAATTTCTAAATATTAATTCATGAGGAAGTGCTGAGACAAGCAGAGTGTGTTTTAAGAAGTCAGCCTCAGTGAGGGGGAGCACAAGGAGGACGTGAGGTAACACCAGTGCTAGGAAAAGGAAAGCTGATATTAGGTTGGGGCTGTGCCAGAGTTGCCTGCCTGACTTTGATAACTAACAAATTCCCTTACAGATCTATTCCCCCAGAATCTGAAAAAACAATCTCACCCAAAACCTCTCAGCAGCACATCAGAACAGCTCACAGAGTCTGCCCATTGCCCCTGGCAGGGGGCTTTGCCTCGTCCAGAGGGAAGCAATGCCTGTTCCATTACCTGCACCACAGGACCAGGGAGAGCAGCCTGACCATTAACTGCCTGTGATGAGCTAATTAATCATGGGCACTTGCTGAATTCCTGTTCCCACACCATTATTAATCGCTCTGTGGATTGGACTGCACAGCAGAGACTCCTCCACATGCTGAAGCAGCAATTCTGCTCTGCAAAGGGCACCAGCTTCACCCAGGCAGCAAACAGGAGAAATTGCTGAGTGCTGCCCCAAACTCCCATCTTTTTCTCCTCACCATTGTGGACTAACTCCTAGCTGCCCACTGGGGCTCAAGCTTCCTGTCATGGGGTCTTCCCAGGTGGCATGGGCTCCTACTGAAGGACAGCCCTGGTACCAACTTGTGCCTTCATGTGGGCATGTCATGAGGTGACTGACACCAGTCACTGCCAGCCCACTGCAGCACAGAATGCCCTGGCTTCCACCTTGCCCACTCCCAGACACTCCAGCCTCACCTGGTGCCACATGTGTCTCCTCCATCTTAGAGGCTTCCTTCTCCAGCTGTGTTGCCAGAGGGAAGCCCAGTCTTCCCTCGGTGTGATGAGGTCCACTGAGGTTGGACCAGGGCCCCTTGAGCCTGATCCTGCTCCAGATGTTCTGCCAGGGCTTATGTGGCCACAGCCTGCACATGGCCAATGACACCAACTGCTGCTTGCTTGGAGCAACAAAACATCACTGGGAATGAATTATGCAGCTGAGCAGAGACTCTGACAATGAATTCTTCACTGCTGCCACTCGTCCATCTTCTCCCCTCCCATTTCCTTTGCATTTCTAGGTGATGGGAATGAAACTGTGTGAGGCAGGACAAGCAGAAGGCATGAACAGAGCATCTGGGTCTTGCTCCTGCCCTGTGAGCTTCCATCTGCAGCAGAGCTGGCCCAGCTCAGCCTCACAGGAGCTACCACACCAAGGCAGAGCCTGAGTCACCAACTGCAGTGATGGTTCCAGGAGCACAGACTGCCTCTGGCTCTCCCTCCGCCACAAGATGTGACTCAGGTCCATCCCAATGCCATAGAGGTGAGAAGGCTAAAAGGCACTAAACCCTCCATGCTGTCTGGAAGCAAAGGAATGGTGCAAGCACAGTCTAGACAGCCCCCCGAGCTGATTTTGGGGCTTGTGGAACTTGTGCAGCCTAAAGCAGTGAACTCTGGCAGTCCATCCATCAAAGTGCTAACTGGCACCAATTTACAGCTGTGCCCATGTCTGGAATCAGGCATCTGAGGGAGTGGCCCCAAAACCAGTCAGCTATGAAATATGAATCCCTCTAATCTCGTCCCTCAATCCCTGTGGCTGATGGGCACAAACACCTTCTTTCTACATGGAAATGTCCAATTGAAAGAGCAGAACCCAAAGCCAGCCTGGGAAGTGAGCTCACACAGGTGTGGCAGCAGGCCAGAGGGAGCTGAGAAAAGTTTGGCCAGGTGGCACTGAGTTTCCTTGTGGTGTCATAGTCCCACCAACAGACCTGCCTTAGACGATGAAGGTCACATCACTTTGGGGTCAGTAGCTAATAAAAAGGAAAAGATCTCAAATTTTTCCTTACACTACTTTCATTTGGCGTCACGATCAACTGGAACAGAGATGGCTGCTACAAGAGCTTACCCTGCTGTTTTACGGACCAGCATCACCCTCTCCATCACATGTGATTGTAAGAACTCCCACTATTAAAGGTGCCTGGACACCAAACATCTATGAAGCTAATGACCTCTGCGGGAAGAAAAATGTCCTGAATTGTTTCAGCTTCTTAATATAAAGGTAGGGGGAAAAATAGAGAGAGAAACTGACGCAGGATTTAGGATGACACAAATTATATTTCTGAACATCACCAAGAAACAAGATGGGACAAATTCATCGAGTACTTGTGGAACTGGGTATCACAGCTCTAAATACAATGGGAATTGTTCAGCTTTGATTAAACAAAACAAAAATTAATTAAAAAAACCACTCAACCCCCAAACATGTTTCAGGTCATTGTGATTAAACTCAGAGACTGAATTAACAGAAGAAAAGAGATTGCTAATACACTGCCAAAGTCATTCCCACTTAATTCAGCTAAAGAGAAGCAATAAGCCCAGGACTGCGTCTGGCAAGTTTCAAGTAGGGACCCTCTACGTGAAATGCAGACTAGGGTCACAGTAGCAGAATAAGCTGCAAAAGGAGGTGAAGGAATTATAGCCATGGACACATCAAAGTACAAGCTTATACAGACCAGTCTTCACAGCTGTAGTTTCTCCATTTAGTTTCATAAGCAAAATTTCCAAAAGAGCCTTTTATTCTTAGCCCCATGTGTCAAGTAGACCAGATGGTTTGTGAGGGTGACACAATCCCACTCTGGGCACCACCCAGGACACCTTTCCATCAGGAATCATGCAAAAAGGTGTGAACCAGAGCATGCAAGCAGAGAGGTGTCTGCACCAGTACCAGGTGAGACAGTACCCGTGTGGCAAGGAGTAGCTTCCCTTTGGTGGCCCAGAGAAGAAAAGCTGTTGCTTGTTCTCCTGATATCAGCACTATCAAACTGCATTGTGTAGGATTTGTTGATGGACATGTTTGTGCATCTTCTGGCTTTGCACTTTTTGGCTGGTGGGACGTGCCTGATGCTGCCATCATCCTTAAAAAGGATGGGAGAGGCTGGGAGGTGAGAGGAGCTGGAGAATGGGGCCAGTGCTGAAATCAGAGGCGACTCTGTTAGATGCACACAATCCTGCCTTGTCTGTGGGAGATCCATAGGTCTTCCTAGAAAGGGCTGAGAGACACCTCTGCCCCCTTCAGAAAAAGACATTCACTGTTTTGGGGCACTGACTGCACAGCACCCAAAATACCTGTGGCAGAGCATTGCATCTGTCTGGCACAGAGCAGGAAACAGGGAGCTCTGAACTCAGTGCCACTGGCAGGCAAGAAGCACCTGTTATCAGAGTGAACATACACACCTTGGCCACTCATTTTTTGTTCTCAGCCCTACAGAGTTTCCCCCTGGAATTAAGAGGTGAGGGAGTCATCAACCCAAAATGAAAAAGATAATGAGTCATCCCTCCATCCTCCTCCACCTCCTTAGCCTTGGGACTTTTCCCTCCAAGAGGCTACTGCAAAACCTAACTGAACTGACATGCTAGTTCCAGGTAGAATTTGGAGCCCTCACTCCTGCTCCAAGTCCCCTTTGACCGGGGGCTGTCTGCCATGGCCACGGTCTTAGGATAGTGACACAGGAAAGGGTTCTGCAAGTGAACAAAGCTTCAGGGATTGTGGCACAATTCACACAAAGCACTACCAGCTTTGAGCAGTTCAAATGAACCTGCACAACCCCATTTACTGCCTCACCTCAACAGCCAAGCAAAACAAAGGTGATAAAAGCAGACAGCTGAGGAATTTCCATGGAAAATAGCACAGAGTATGTGGGAGTCTCACCTGGAACGCCATACTCTTCTTCACCCTGGGACTTTTCCTTAATTCTATCAAATAGATACATTACTGACACTGCTAAGATAGAAAAAGGGGTAAGAAACAATGCCTTATTTCTCATCAGTTGGGTAAATATTAATTCCCACTTCATATTAGGATTAGACTCAAACTGGAGTATCATAAATCTGTAAACAAACTGAAGCCAACAAAGCAAGAATGTCTTTTAAAGTCCAGCTACAAAACCAGTCAACGGCATGGGATGAGATGCTTTTATTTTTCACCCAGTAGAACAATCAAGTGGAAGATTACTTAATGGGGAAAACAGCAGCTTTGATGGGCCAGATACCAAGTAATCCCTGAAATGTGTCCAGTGTATCTGTCAGTGGAGCAGAACTGGGCTTCTTTGGGTTCTCTTCAGTGGATATTTGCAAAAAAATACAGTTTAGAGTTAACTGAAACCAGTTATCAGATTAAGAAAAAAGGCAAAGGCAAAAAGACTATTAAAACATTTTCTTTCAGCATTTTCTAAACAGAAGGTTTCACATTTTTGCTTCAAAGCAACTTGTTACAGCCCAAGACATAATGTTTGTTAAAATGCAAGCCTAGAAATTAATTTTTTATTTTGGTATGAAAGGATTTGTTTGTTTCAATTTTTCCCTTTTTCATTCCACTGAGAAAATGGAAAAAAAAAGTCTCAGGTCACCCTTACATTTTTTCTCAGATTTTTCAGTTCAGCCTGCAAACTGAAAAACCAGGAGGGCACAGCCTACTTGGGAGTTTACTGCCCCTCTTTCTATTTGAATCAGATCTAAACCAAAGAAAAGAGGAAGTTCATTTCACCAGGTAATACCAACCAGAATCAAGGTATTTAGGAGATGTAAAAACACTGAAAATGGGAGGAGCCATGGCTGTTTACAAGGGGCTGAACAACCCAGGAGACAGCTCTCCTGGCTCTAAAGAACACTGCCATCTACAAGTTTCCTGCTCTGCCATCCTACTTTCACATAAGGCAATTTATAAACTGTGGGTCTGATCCCGCATTTTCAGAACCTGACTGAGATATGCTGACACCACTTATCTGTGAGCAATGCAAGATCCAGGTAACCCACCCTAACCTGCTCTAAGCCAGGGGGCTTGGGGGTTCTGGGGCTGGGGGAAGCAAATGGAGAGAGACACAACACTCTCCCCACCAGCAACACTGGAGCATCACTCACGTGACCTGAAAACAACATCCCTTTTGTGCAAAGTGCTACCACTTCTGCAGGGACAATACAGTACTGGATAGTTGCTCTGCAAGCTCAATAAAATGAAAAGGCCTTACAAGGATCTTTGTTGGGACAGTCGTCTGGTTCAAGCACAGCAGAGGACAACAACAGCAAAAAAACCCCACAATAAATTAGGTATCAGTACAGCTTTCTAAATGGTCTAGAACAGTTACTACAAGACAAAAATCACAGCTCTGGTAACTTAGAATCTTGTCCTTTTTTTAAAAAAAAAAACAAAGCTATTATCCACAGGTTTTGCATAAAAATAAACATTTTAAGCTGACAGCATTATGTTAATTGGATCAACCCGCTTTTTTATATATATATATTTCTATGTATATTTAAATGTATATTTTTATATGAATAATCTTTAAAGGAGTAATGGGAGTCACAAATGCATAAAAATAGATATTTTGAAAAAAAAAAAGAGTAATAATAAAGACAACCCTGATGAAAAAGGAAAAAAAAAAGTCAAACAGGGCAGTATTCTAAAGCAACAGCTCACCATACCATAATTTGTGGAGTCCAGTCCTTCTGTATTGTGAGCAGTTACTCCTAAATACTATTGGGGTTTCTAACAGTGATGCAAAATAAATTCCTGCACATTTTTTTCTTTTAAAAAGGAGAAGATATTTGGGTATATAGGACAGATTTAATGCCTGTAAATAACTAGCATGGATCATCTCCCAAGCTGAAAGCAGGAGGAACTCCAACAATGCTCGCATCTATAAGAATATATTTTCTAATCAAAATCAGATCTGTTCCTCCAAACTAAGTTGTTTTGTTGTTTTTTTTTTAAACACAATTTTTGCCCTACAATGTTTTTCTGCTGTTTTACAAATAATCCAAACAGACTGGAGAAGGTGAGATTTTCAGTACTCTGTCAGCATTTGGTACAGTTTTGACAAAAGCCAACTCCTACCACTTTGGAAGATTATTTCAGAGTGATCCTGACCATGGCGTAACCTCACTGTTAAAAATCCCTTCAGGGCAAAACAATCACGGGGGGGAGGAGGAGAAGCTGTAAAAAATTAAAATAGCCTGACTTGCTTGCCAGCTGCATCAGTATTCAAGTAAAGTTTATAAAGTACCTTTGTGGGACTTTAGAGTCTTGGAGAGCCAGACTGGCTTATATTAACAAGTGTAATATGCACTTAGAATATGCCTTGTCATCTGCTTGTCTAAACTAAAAAAAAAAAAACAAAAAACAAAATTCAAAAACAAACAGAAGCAAAGGAAAGGTAAAAGAAAGGACTCAGCATCAGTATTAGACTGCAGAGTGTCTTCTTGACACTGACACTTTGATATTCTTGCCTTCCTTTCTAATGCATTACAATAGCATGAAGTCACACAGCCATTTTAAACGAGCATTTCAAGAGTCCAGTTTTCATAGAGGTTAACGTGATCATCAGCACAGCACTGGAGAAAGCTGATCTAACGATATTTCACTTACAGAACTCTTCAAAGGAAAATAAGAAATACAATTCCACAAAAAAACAACGCCAATGAAAAGCACAGAAAGTAATTTGTTTTTTATCAGTGTTTTCTCTTTGATATTCTTACAGAAAAAAAAAATCTTCACTTATCTCTGTCTTTAAAAGCAAATTTTCTAACCAGTAGATTTTAGAGCTATTTTCCATCTACATGAATCTAAGCTTTTCTGAAACCACCAAAAGGTTTGGGGTTTTTTGGGGGGGTAGGGGATGGGGATGTGTGTACTAGAGGATTCCCTCTCCTAAATTTCAGGCATCCAAATGGCATCTGTTTGTTTTGTCTTGTTTCTCCTCTTGAATTTGTCCATTCCCCTTTGAAAAACCTAAGGTCAACACTACTGTGAGAATTTAGGTGTCCGCATTTGAAAGAACTTTGGACTGAGCACAGCTTCACACATTTCACCTTCTTCATGCCCTTTCCAAGTAGTTTCTTCTATCTTTACATGTATAAAATCACAGTTTATGTAACATTGTTTTAAAGGAAGAAAATAAAACACACACACGCACACACATACATTGTAGTGGTGAACACTATACACTAATTTTTTTTTCAACAGCATAACAGAAAGTTTGGCCTACTGTAGGTTGAAGATGTAGGGAAGGCTGAATTTTTATGGTTGCCATGCAAGCCACCTTCAAGACAAAACAGATTAAACCACCCAAGAGCAAATGCAGCTTCTACTTTCAAGCCATTTGACAAATACTGCCTTTCCAGGAATCAGACTGACATCTGACAATTCAGTCAATGCAGTACTTGGAGAACCTCACTGAGTTGCTTCTGCATCAGTCCTTTGAATCCAAATGCTGTTTAAACCAAAGGGGAAGAGGGTATCTGAATTGCCATATTATTATTAATATGTATATATTTCAATAACACTTTGAATTTCAATTAACTTCTGAAACCTTGCCCTTTGAGAAGAACACACCCTTTAAGTTGACTTTTTTTTCAGGCTTCTATTCCTTCATAATTCTCTCTTCATTTCCATTCGTTGTTCTTTTTCAGTTATCTACCAGAAAACTTGCTTTCTTCCAGCAGAAATGCAGCTGGTGGGCTTGGACTTCACTGCACCCGTTCTGTGAAATTCTCAGGGAAAACCCCTCGGCATTGGTCAAGTTCCTTATGCTGGATCCAGTCAGACTCCTTCACACCCATCAGCCACCCTTCGTCCTGGAGGAGAAGACAGAGATCAGATGCTAAGGGACAGATGTGAGCAGGGATTTTTCTTACACAGTGCAGGCCAAGGAGGTGTCAAGACATTACCAAAGCCATGCTCCTATTTGGCTTGGAGAAAATCCAGGAGCACTATGGGGGAGAAGGAAAAAATGCTTTTGTTTCCTTTTAAACGGATTCAAGACTACATCCCACCAGAGTTCATACCAAAGCTCCCACCTGACCCAGATTGTGCAGACACAGTAAAAAATAAGCAAGTGTACCAGAAACATGTCATAATTTACACCCACTGAAACAGGAGGAATTCTGCCAAAAGAGACTCCAGAT
Organism: Motacilla alba alba; assembly: GCF_015832195.1. Taxonomy (NCBI): domain Eukaryota; kingdom Metazoa; phylum Chordata; class Aves; order Passeriformes; family Motacillidae; genus Motacilla; species Motacilla alba. Next base: position 14,129,605 of record NC_052022.1, read on the forward strand.
CTACAGGGTGGGAATCACCTATCTCACCCTTCACAATGCAAACATGAGGGGTCTAGAATTCTCCATAGCCATAAAAGAGACAGGCACCTCCAGCGTGTGTCCCATTCATCTCAGGGACAAGTCTTTGGAAAGGATGAAACAGCCCCAGGAGGTGCTCATCCCTGCTCCAGTCAGAGCACCCAAATGATTGGCATTTTAGAGGTGGTACAGGCAAAATAGGTCTTATATGCTATGCTGAAATCCTTATCTATGGTCATTGGGAGCTGAGGAACCCAACCCATCTTCCCAAAACTCAACAGTCTGTTTGGTTTGATGCAAGGCGAGGTAAGCAAAACTACCAAATTTTGGCTACACGTGATTTAGGTCTCTCAGTAAAGGTCTTCCCTAGCCTCCAACATCTATAAACACAGATGAATTTTCACTCAGGCAAAAGGAACCCTGCTTGGTAGAACCTGCTCATGAGCAAAACCAGACTTCCCACCCTCTGCCTGCAGGCTGCCGGGCAGCCTTTGAGCCATTGAGATTTCTGCTTCATCCTAGGCACGTGAGGGAGATATTCAAGGTGGGAGGGCTGCACTGGGCTTTCAGCTCAGGTGTACAACCACTCTATTCTCTGCTTGCCTTGGAGCTGCCACAGTGGAAGCTCCCCTTCCATGCACATCTACCACTCATTTGCAGTGGGGCAGCCTATGGGTTTAGAGTGCAGCAGGAGACACGAGAGCTGCACAGCTCCCAGAGCCTGCAGGCTCACTTAGCCCTGACTGCTGCCTTAGATTGGAACATTCAGGAAATGTCTCAGGAATTACATGAGATGGGAACCCATCTGCAGCAGCCAGCTGCAGGGGCTGTGGAAGGACTGACATGCCATAAATCAGGAAGACAAACAATGAGGCAGAAGACACTGGGCCCAAGTGTCTAGAAGGCAGCTCCCAGCTCACAGCACGTCAGGCACAAAAGCTCATCCATTTGCACACAGTGCTGTGCCATAGAGCATGCATGCATCACTCCCACCACATCCTGCTATGAAGGGTCTCCTCAGCTATAGGGATTAGACACCAGGATCCAGATGGGGCCTTAACAATTCTAAACCACATCACTTGAAGTACCAGCTTAGAAGAGTTGCTGCCCTTAACCCTTTCTTCTATCAAGAGAGATGAATCCAGGCCTGGGCATACCCACAAACTGAGACGTAAGCTGCAAGGTAGGGATGGGAATCAGTCTCTAGAATCCTAAGCTCCTTCCACTCACGTGTACAGTTCATGCACATGTTAACAGCCAGCAATTCCTGGCTGGGTATGGCTGAGGTTAGGGAAATGAGTTGTAGCACAGGATACACTGTAGAAGGGTTAGAGGGCTTCAGTGCAGCTACAGAGTCATGTTAGCAACACTCAGAGCTCACCCTCTGCAGCTTGGAGAGTCTCGAGTTCATGGCTGTTGCACCCACATCCAGCTAAAGTGCAAACACAGAGCGTTGAAAAACTCTGATCCAAAAATGCCATCTGCTCCACAAACGCCATCTCCTACCACAGAAACTGGGGGAGCTGACACTCATTTCCCATCCAGAAAGCTTTCTGAGAAAGAAATGTTCACAAATACTTGTGCAGGGCAGTCCCACCCAGTGGGGAGTCTCATCTCCAGAAGGAATCAGTGCCTGCTCCCCAAAAACCTCTCCTCCTCTAGCTGTGTGGGAACTGTTGGCATTTTATAGCTCCATTTCACAAACATCAGCATAATCTGCCTCCATAATTCACAAAGCCCACAGCTGGGCCACAAAGAGGATCCACATATTTCTGAGTTTCACCTTCCCTTTACCCTTTGCAGAATCCAGATGTTATCGGAACTTGGCCAAACCCAGAGCTGATGACTGCTCAATCGATTTGGAGAATTCTCTTTCTTTTCCAAATAGAAACCTAGAGATGTGAGCATTTATTTTATAAACTCACCACCTCTCTCAGTCAAAGTAGTAAAACTGCTGCAGATTTTCAGCTAAGTGCCCTCAAACACAGAAAGTAAGGAGGACTTACTCAAGGCTTCTAGCTCAAATTAAAGAAAAACATGACCAAGTAAATTCAGGTAGAAGATGGGCAGCAAGACTTGTTCTCTGGAGCTGAGACCTGCTCTAGCCTTTGATTCTGCTGCCATCTCCTGACCAAACACAGTCATTTGGAAACAGCCACTGCTGTGCTGAAGTGCAAGACATCATCCATCACCAGCTGCTTTCTCAGAGCTCCAACATTTCTTAAAAAAGAAAACATCATAAGGTATGAGTCACTTCTTTCAATGCCACAGTCTGTGCTGTAGTGGTCATAGGGAATGTGCATCATGTTTAGGGGCAGTGAGGAGGCAAACTATGGGCTCTGCTGGGCTCCCTAATCAAGAGAGCCACTGTATTGCCTCAAATGTTTTGACAGTGACAAGAACCCATGGCTACTCCACATGCTTTATGCAGGATAATGTCTCCACTTTCCAGTAACAAGCAGAGTCCTCCCCGCTGTTGCAAGAAGCCAATCTCAAGCTCAAGGACAACCAGCTCTCTTGCCAGCTCCCAGCCACAAACTAACGGCTCAGGATTCAGCCAGCCAACTGTTAGTGAAGAAAGAAGCAGCTCAGGAAAGCCCCTTGGCTCCACCTGGCCCATGCTCACACCCTGCCTCCCCCACTCACCTGCTCCTCAGGGTTCTCAAATGGAATCACAAGCACCACGTCCCCAGCCTTCAGCTGCAGCTCGTCAGTGTCGGTGGCCGTGTAGTCGTGCATGGCCTGGACCTGCAGGGACAGGAGAGCAGCACTTTGAGCAGCACAGCCTAAAATGCCACCTGAAACCACACTAAACGTTATGAGCCTCCTGGCATTCTTCAGGGTTTTGCCATTCTTCCGCTTTCAGCAGAACTCACAGAAAAAAAATGGGAATTACTAAAGGAGGGAAGTGTTCCTATAGTAAGATGCTGTAAATTCTCATTTTCAGGGCACGGTACATCTGTGCTTTCTGGTTACCACGATCCCCTATGGACATTAAATTTGTGGCTTATCTTCACCCAAAATCACTCCTTTGCTGCAAGTGATCTTTGGCATATTCAGAATACCCACCCAACTTCCCTGTCTAATCCTATACTTTTCTCTGTTAATTCTGACTTTCTAACTTCCCTGAACACAGAGTCCTCTGCTCCTGCTGGTGTTCTCAACTCTTCTCAATTTGTCAATTTTGCACCAAAGCTTAACTTTTCCTGTCAGGAGCACATTTTATCCACTATTCAGAGTCTGTGACCAACACAACCACACCACCAAGACAGAAACCACTCCAGCAGAGAGAACGGATTTTGCTGCACAGTAGAGCAAGACCTTTAGATGCTGATGCTCTTACATAATCCTTTGAAACATTTGGAATTGCATGAAGCTGTGCTGCTGGAGAAGAAGGTTTATCTCTCCTTCAACTTCTGTTCTGCCTTTCAATGTGGCCTAGCCCATGGCCATGCTGAGTGAAAGCACTACAGGGGAGAAAAAAACCTTCACTAGGAACTCAATGCTGCACAGCCACACACTCACCTTGAACAGAAATCCTGGGGGCATGTCAGCTCTCTCAGATGAAGCACCTCCTTCCACAGTGCCATTGACAGTTGCAGGGAAAGTTTCCACAACAACAGCAGGCAAAGAGCTCTGATAGGCAGTGGCAGCCAAGGAAGGGAAAAAAAGACATTGAGAAAAGAGAATCCAAAACTGAAGCTCCAAGTCCACCCTGAAGGATCCAGACCCCAACCATCCCATGGCTTCAGTGGGTTTTCCAAGCACACCAGTCAGCAGCAAGAACGCCCCAAGGGACAGCAGAGGCAGCAGCGAGAAGGCAGGAATGGTGACTGCTGTCTTTTTCTGCCTAAGGCTGCAGAAAGGCAGGGATGAGTTGTAGGTTTCCTGAGACCATAATGGCCAGCATTTCCCAGTTGCTGTGATCAGAATGCAATCTCATAGAGCCCTCCTGGAACAGACAACTCAAATGTGACAGCCTATAGGAACAAAGCTGCCATGAGTGGGACCTACCCCTGTCCCCTAAAAGGGCAGTAGTGTCACCAAAAAGGGAGGAAGCCTGGACATTCAGGAGACACAGCCAGAGCCCAGAGGACAGGGTAGGTAAAGTAAATGGCAAGCAAGAGGGAATCCAGCTGACAACACAGCTTAGGACAGCACAGGCTGCAGGCTGACTTCATAACATGGGTGAAGGGATATTTCTTTTACTGACTTTTCCAGCAGAACTTCTCCCTAAGCACTACAAAGACAAAATGCAACAACTAAGTCTGGTCCCTGAATAAGAGCATCGTAACTCCTCTGGTGGCAGAGATGTGTTTTTCCAAGCAGCTACACAGCTCTTCCCAGTCCAGCCTCCCACGTGTGCTGCGTGACAAAGGGATGGAGGAAAGGGATTGCTGTCCCTTGAGGTGTTTACCGATCCTGAGTCAGCTTCAGTTTTAGATGCTTCAGCTCCAGCTGCTGCTTCTGATCCAGCTGCTTCAGCTCCTGCACGGGCTGCTTCTGCAGGCTGCAATACAAAAGTCATCCCAATGGGAAGTTACTCTCATTCCAGCTACATGAGTGTGCAGCAAAGTGCAGCCCAGCCTGCCCAAGTGCTCTGTGCCACTGTCTGAGCCATCTGCTGACTAACAGGTGAGACACTGCAGGGTCTGGCTGCATATCTGTCTTCCCCTTTCTCTGGAAATCACAATGAAGTCAGAAACCCTCAACTCCAGCCATGCAGAAGGCAATACTTCAGAAGAAATCAATGAAACTCCAAAAATTCTGTGTGCCTCTTTCTCTTCATGATCTAAACTGTAGACCTACTATACACACAACAGTATCTATTATTAGATCTAGACTGCCTGCTTGTAAGAGAAAACAAGTTCTCTTGCATGCCAAAGAACAAGGATCTCTCCATAGTCTACTTCCAAGGATCAGCAACCACAGAATATTTAAGCACTCACCTACTCCCAGAAACAAGAGAGCATGGTAATGATATGAAATTTAGATATGAAATTTAGTCCAGACCCAGCATCAACATGACATTAGGACTGAATCAAACAGGACACTGAGCTAACTTTCACTCCCTTAAATTTCTGACAGGCCCAAGGAGTTGTGAATTTGGATTCTTTCGTGAATATTCTATTACTAAGAATTTTCTATGAATATTCCAGATGGGGTGTGCCACACATTTGTGTCAATGGAAAGTTTCTACTGCACAAAAGCTGCCACAACCAAAGATATCCACTATCACCCACAAATCACTGCTTGACAAAGACTGTTCTATAATGCCTGGGGACAGGGGTCTCTGTGCACAACAAAAGACCAACCAAACACCTATGACAGGCTTCCGGCAGTTCAAGTTTTTATTCTCCTTTATCTGGAGATTAACTCTTGTTGATCTCAGATTAACTCTTTTTTAACAGAAAATTAAAGATATTCATTTGCCCCTCCCAGAAATTGCAACAATGCAGGAAGTAGATTGGATCTGGCAGCACCAAGGCGGCAAATCAGCTCCTTGGGAGACTGGCCAGGCAGCATCAGGGAAGACTCCCAAGATTTCCCATTTTTAATACATGGGAATACCCAGCTTTAGCATGCCTACATGCCTCATACATTTAATAAACACATGTTGTCCCCCTTTAGCTGGGATAGTTGATTTTCTTCCTAATAGCTGGTATAGCGCTGTGTTTTGGATTTAGGATGAGAATAATGTTGCTAACACTGATGATGTAGTTGTTGCTGAGCAGCGCTTACACCAAGTCAAGGACTTTTCAGGTTCTCATGCTGCCCTGCCAGCAAGGAGGCTGGAGGGCACAAGGACAGGAAGGGACACAGCCAGGACAGCTGACCCCAACTGACAACAGGGAAATCCCAAATGCCATCATGCTCAGTGTATAAATGATGGGAAAAGCTGATCAGGCACCACTGCTCAGGAATGAGCTGGGCATCAGTCAGCTGGTGCTGAGCAACTGTTTTTCATTTGCCTCACTTGGGGATTTTTTGTTTCATTTATCTCTGTTATTTTTCTTTTCATTACAATTATTATTATTTTGTTTGAATTAAGAGGGTCTCATCTCAATCCATAAGCTTTATTATTTTTTATCCTTCCCACTTTCTCCTCCATCCCACCAATGGAAGGGAAATGAGTGAGTGATTGTGTAGTGTTTTGCTGCCAGTTGCAGTTAAATCAAGACACATGCACCCCTGCATACAATCATATTCAAAACAAGGCATTGTCCAGATTCCTTAATTTTGCAGTTCTTATAGTCCCAACCTTACAAAACCTCAGAATAAAGCAATCACCATGGTAAATCTCAAATGTACACCCATCTGGCTACTAGCCACACACTAGCACAGTGCTCCAAGCAGCATTCTAATAACAACAGCAATAATAAAGAAATAAACCCTTGATTTAATAAAAATCCATTACTTTACCTTCAGCTGCTCCAGTGGTGTCATCTAACATGCTTTCCTTCCCTATCACATCCTTCCTCATGTCTCCCAATCACCATGTCCACAGGCCTATACTGCCAGAAGACATTACAGAGAGCAGAGCTGTTCCCGTCCTACAGAGGATCTCCTCAGCAGCTTTGGTAGAGCAAAGGTAAATATATGCATATGAAATGCTACAAAGGATTCTCCTGTTTAATTGGATTCACTCCCAGGTTTTCATTTGGGTTCAGTGAAACTGGAACTGAGACAAATGCCAGGCCAGCTCTATCTGACCAAGCATGAGTTTTATATGGACAAGCGAAAAGGAGCTCAATGTGAGGGTGAGGGTTTGTTTTGTTTTTTAAAGCAGCTAATTTGCAAAAATAGTACGGAATAATCAGAGAAACTGGATCTAAATTAATCCCCTGAATTTCAACAAAGGGCATTTTCATGTCAACTATTAATTTTTCTATTTTATATACCTGTGGGGCATCCTGAGGCCTATAAAAGCATTTACAGTCATGGAAAGATAGTACAGGGAGAGGAAGAATTGCTCACTGCTGTTACGAGGTTTAAAAGCTCTGCTTATTCCAACAGCAGCATCATGCACACCAAATGCACATTTCCCAGTCTGCAGAACTCAACTTCCAACTCAACTCAAGCCAGCTCTGCTGCACTCAAGTTTCTATGCAGTTGTCAACTTCATGGCCTATGGGACTAAGGAACCCCAAAAAAACTCTCCTCTCATCAACAGCTAAGAACATTTTAACAAGAACACTTCAGAAGACTTGAAGAGGAAGGTTCCCCAGCTTTAGGAAGCTCTGCTCTCTGTGTATGGTACGCCAAGGTGAGAACTGGTACAGTGAGAACACCTTGACTAGTAGCATTTCCTGGTTGAGCAGATTCTCTTCTGGGTAAAATCAGTTTGCAGGAAGAGAGAAGTTGTCCAAAACACTTTTTACAGCCAACACTGTAAGCACAGCTCAATCAGATACAGTCGTACCTTACCCCTGCCCATTCACCTGAAAGGAATGAGATTTTTCCTAGCTAAACCAGTCTCTTCTTCCCTACAATGACAGATTGACAATGCACATACAGGGGAATGACAGATGTTAAACACTGATGGCTGATACAAGACACAGAGGAAACCTTCTTCCTTGACATCACCCAAGCTCATGTGAAGGACAGGAGTGGCCACAGTGAGTCCTTAGGCCAGCCTAAGTCATGTCCTTCTAAGTACACTCATTCTAGGGGGTGATCTGGCCCTTGGGAACAGGAAGGTTGGCAGGACTCAATTCCTCTGCATGAGCCAAGGCCACGAGCTTACTCAGTGAATACAGCCAGTTCCATCAGCAGGCCTGAGAACCCAGATCAAGCATTTTCTGTCCACACTGCTGGCTGCCAGTCCAGGGGGACTCAAAAGTAGCTGTGCTTGAAATACCTCTCAAGGGCTAATCTGCAGCAACCTGAGACCTGCCCAGGCCAGGCATGTAGACAGGGCATAAACGAGGGTCTGGTTTTTGTTCAGATGCAGGGCATGTGCAGGGTCTCCCTGTCAGCAAGCTCCAAAGCTGAGGTTGAGGCAGATGTCAGGCAAGTCTCGGGCCTGCAGTTAACTTCCAGTGGAGACACAGGAAGAGCAAATTCACATCAGCCTTTCTGACAACGATGGTTGATGAACAGCAAACATCACAGACAAATCCAGATGTGTACATATCTAATGGTACAGGCAGTAATGATGATAACATTTATGACAGCTGAGATATTTATGCATTGCACACAAGACCAACAGGACATAGGGAGTTTAGGAAATGCTGTGCTGCAGAGAGTGAGAATGATGCCACAGGTATTAAGTATGAGGTGAAGGTCACAGCATTATGCCAAGGGAAGGATGAGTGGGTTAGCAGGGAAAGGCAATGGCCATGTGCACTGGTAGAATGGTAAGTCTTAGAATGCCAGACTGACTTGCAAACACATGATTGGCCCTGGGGCTTCATACAAGGTGCATAAGTGGGTCCAGCAGCAGCACACAGAGCATCTTTGGTCTGGGGTGTGCAGCAAGGAGAAGCAGTGAAGGACAGGAGACAGGCATGTGAACAGAGCTGGCACTGGCATGTGAACAGTACATGATGAGAGACAAAAGCCATATGAATTTCTTACCTCCCATAAATCCCAAGGTAAAGACTAAGCATGTCAAAGAGCAACAAAAATAAAACATGTTTATACATGATTACTTCAGCGAGTACAAACATTACAGACACTGATCAGACTGAAGCAGACATACACATTCAACAGAACTTATCTCTGCATGTTTTGAAAATATCTGTTAGTACATTAATTTACACATCCCTGGGAATAGAAGATCTTTAAGGTCCCTTCCAACCCCTTAATGTTCTATGATTCTGTGGTGTCTTTGGATCAGTAGCAAAATACCTTAACCATTCTGCCATACTGCCCATCCTGCCATACTGCCCATCCTATAGGAAATAAATCTGTTTTGATAACTAGGTGGTTTTCACTATTTTTTGTGCTTTGGTTACCAGCAGAAATTCTTGATTTTTGACTCTCTTTTAATGACTTCTGAAGCTAACAATAATTAGGTTAGAACACTAAATATGCCATTGCTGAGCACTTTTGAAGAACCCGCTTAGTGTAATATTTGTTGCTTGCTGGAAGGATAACAATTCCATTTTAAGTCAAATTTATACTTGCATCCTATGTCAGTAAAACCAATTATCTGAGTTCTAACTGGTGATTTGGGAAAAAATAGTAATTAAAAAAATTTTTCCTGATATGTGGCTTGTCCTGAAGGTAAGCAGACACAAAATACCCATGGACCCACATAAAGTTCCAAAAAATGATAGCTTTGCCATATTGGTGTGTATCCAATTATGATAATAACTAGTATCTTGCAGATACAGTATTTTTATTTAGGGGTATCAAATACCTAATGTTTGATTGCTCTGACAAAAGAAGTCTTATTCCTACAAAAATCTGTGCCATACAGACCCACTTAACATGGTGATACTGGAGATGTACTATAAACAACCCAATTACGTTAATTACAAATAATTACAGATTTTAGTGGCATCCACAGGCAAAAAATAACCACTTTACACATATAAAATGGAAAACCTCAGTGAGGACAACAACCATATTCAGGATGCACTGCAAAGCCTCCAGTCATGTAGACATAACAAGAGGCACAGTTCCCTCTGCCTCTGACAGAGGACAGGACTAGGTACAGACCAGAACAGAATTAGGCATCTTCCCTTTTGATACCACACTGTGACAGGCAGGAAGCTGCTTCTCAACTATGAATGCAGGCTGTGTCATACACAGAAAAAAAAGGGCTTCACATCACTTGAATATCCATTTACAGCCTTATTCACCTTAAGTAACTGCATATTATCAACGTGTCTGTTAATTAAAAATCCATTTGAGAGCCATTTATAGCAGGAGCACAGAGCTCAGGCTGAATTCCCATCCACAGAGTAACAACTTTAATACATACAGCATACAGAGGATGCTGCTCTAGGGAGGGACATACATTAAATGGATCATCAGAGCAAAGCCCAAGCACCCCACAAACACCTAGTGCCTGACTGTGGCCAGGCCAGCAGCCACCTGATTATTCCTGAACTTGCACATCCAGCAGAGAAGACCAAGGTCCCCATGCTGGGCACCCACACCCAAGCCCAGCCACCCACAGCTCAGGTCCATGTTATTGTTCAGGTGGGCTCAAGTCAGTTATGAAGGGAGAAGGAATGGCGATATGAACCAACCTGGGAGGCGGGTGTGGGGGTCTTCCCCACAGTGGCATCTGGTTTAATGGGATCAAAATCCAGATCCAACAGGCTGGCTCCCTCCTGGAAGGGCCCAGGGGCATCAAACTTGGCAGCAGTGAGGGAGAAAAGTAGTATGAGCATTAGACACGCGCGTGTGCACGGTGGAGGGAGGGCATGTGATATCCCGGAGCTGAGGCTGCAAGCGCAGAAGAAATGGTGGCAGCGCAAACACTGGATGTGACTCCTGACTGCCTGGAGCCCACAATCCCAGGCAGCTCACATGGGGGCCCTGCAAACCAAATCTGAGCCTTTTCCACAGCACTCATTTATCTTCCCATCTGGCCGAATGAGCTGACATGGTGTGAGCACCTGATCTGCTGTGGTCAAAGGGATCACGGTCACTGACGAGTGAGAAGGGCTGCTCCTCTATGTGTATCTACTCCCCATAGCTCATCCAGCTGCCTTTACACTGACAGACCAACTTCCTGACCTACACATAAAAGAGCTCCCATCCATACAACCCATCTCAGGAAAAAAAATCCAGGCAGAATACCACTCAAACTGCTGGAAGGGAAGTCTGAGAGACCTCAGAGCTAACTCCCAAAGCTGCTAATTTCCTCCTACCCTCTGAGTCAGAAACACAAAATATGGCAGCTGACCCTAGCTAAGATATTTGAATTCCCCCCCCCCCCCCAACAAGGCAAAAATGTCATTTTCAATAGTTTTCATTTCTAGGCATCCCATAAACTTACACACGTAAGCCTTCTAAAAAGCATACAATTGAGAAACTTTGCTACTTTATTCACAGTCATCAGAATGACTCCCTTTGAGTGAATAATGCTCTGCCTAGAGACAGTGATCCCACGTTTGCTGATTATCATTAGTAAGAAGTCACTAAAAAGGACACAAATTATTAGCATTTAAGACTGGACTATCACTTTGGTGGTTTAGATTTGATCTAATCTCAAGATACTGCTTTCTACTCAGCTTCAGAGGAAGCTGCTGCCTCTGGGAAGTCAGGAAGATTTGCCCCTGTTTTCTATGACATCCCAGCTCACTGGCCCAACTGCTTCAGCTACCTTTTCAATAACACAAAATTTGGCAGGTTGGTCTCCACAGTTATATGAAAATCCCACAATGGAAAAGCTTCTGGAAAGTAGCAAGTGACACCATTTAAGCTAAGTCCTCTGAATACCACCGACATCACCATCATTTTCACCTCTTCTAATTTTCTCTTACCCAATTTTCTTACACATTTTTCTCTGCCTTATGAACATGTCTTTTTGATATCCAAAGGATGAGGACAAGGAACCAAGTTCTCTCATCTCACAATAATGAGCCCTGACCAGCATGCAAAAACCAACTAGCATTCTAGTAATTTGAGTATGTTCTTCCAGCACATCCAAGCCACCCATCAGAGAGGTTACAACCCCAATCTTTAGCTTTGTTTAGTAGTGAAACCTCAAAGGCTGCAGCCATGGAATAGTCTTACCTGTCATTCAAGACTTGAATGCAAGGGCTAACACTCCTTGCCTTTACCCAAATCTCCCACAAGACAGCTCACTGGAACTAAGACATCTGACAGGAACAGCCCTGGGCAACACACTGAGTGCCAAGGGCTGCTGAGCCCTCGAAGTGAAGATTGTTCTGGATACCAGAGTCCTCCCTCAGAATTACCATCTGGTCAAAAATCACAGCAGATCCCATCCTGGCTCAGAGCACTGATCAGGTACAGAAGAATATATCTAAGGGCTGGCATTCACATGGGAATACATGATAGAGACCATGGGGCAGACAGAGCTGTCCATTACAATACAGGAGAAGGAAGCACAGATGATGATAAAGAGTTGCTCAGCTGCCTGCAGTCCCCACCTTCCAACACTGATGCCAAATCATCTCTCCACTCCGCAAGTTTTATCTATTGCAATGCCAAATCTAACATGGACTTCCTTCCCCCCCCACTTCATCTCTGCCCCTCAGCAGCTGGGTGGAAGGTGGCAAACCAGAGGCAATGGAGCAGCGTGACGCAAGGAGAAATGAGGGAATGAGTCACAGATGAGCACTGATAGAGATATGATTTGTGCTTGAACAAGCATTTAGGGAATATATATATAATACACATGTGTGTGTATATATATATGTGTATATATATATATTTAAATAAAGTAGATGCAGGTATCTCATGATACAGCCAGAAATCTGGTCAGGCTCCTATATACATAAGGACTGTCATTCTCCTAGATCCAACAGAGAACTTCCCACCTGGACAGCCTCTCTGGTAGTGACATAAATCAAAGAGAAAGTGAAGAGGAAAATCCACAATTTGAAAACTTTTTTTCCTTTTTCAGAGCTTCAGAAGGTGCCACTTGACAATACTGACAGACTGCGGCAGCAGACTTAACTACAGGCACAGTCCTGCCCATCTAACTGCATCAGCTACTCTTTGCAAAGAGAACTTTGGCAAATCCTTTTGGCTTTTCCTGTGCAGACCTGGGCTTTAAACCACAAAGCACATGGGTGAAGGCACAGAGGGCACAAAACTGTATTCTCCAAGAACTGGCAGAGATGCCAAGGGTTAGGGATGTACATGAGCAGAAAAAAAACATGTTTCATCCACACTCAGGATCAGTGGCTTTGGAGAAAGCATAGCACACCACAGGATATGAAGAGAGTCATAATCCATGTGCACTGCTGCTGAACAAATGCAGCCATTACTTTCTGGTATCTTGACCAGGTGCATTTCTCCTGTTTCTTCTATGAATGAAAGCCCTCAAAGGGCAACCTGTTACTGTCTTTCAGGTACTCTCCCCTTTAAGTCAGCTCTTAAGTAATCCTTTGCCTTCTGAGGTCCAATGCTGAGCTTGTTTTCCTCCTTCACCTGACCAGGTTTCATGGCTTGACAACTCCAAAGAGAAGAATGGTCTGAAGGAAGAGTTCAGAGGCAGAGAAGAATTAGGCAGGGCACAGCAGCTAACCTGCGAAGGGGTTGTCACACTTATCTCGGGGACAAAATTGTCATCAAACAGACTGATGATGTTCTCCTGCTTGATCTCCTTGGAGGGGGTGACTTTTGGAGGCGGAGGCACCGGAGGCCCTTTCCTCAACTGCATGCAAGTGAGCACATGGCCACAGCATAGACGGCGACACCCAAAAAAACCAAAGACAGGAGCCAGGTTAGTCACAACAACTGAAGGTGAGGGAAATCACAACCACTGGCACAGAGCAGGGTCCAATCAACTCCATCTGAAGAAAGAGGGGAAGGGGTGAAGGGCTGAACTGAAACAAAACAAAAATCAATAACCACACGCCTCCAGAGAAGGTTTGGCATCATTAGTTACACTTCAGCCATGGGCAAGTTTCCCTGTGCAGAGGAGAAGTGTAACACAATTAATATGCATTGACAGGACATGCATACATAATTAAAGCATGTGCAACCTTCAAAAGAACCACTGGGAAGGGAGCAGATCAATTACTGAGAACATGATCCAACAGAACAGGCCAGCACTGCCTCCCTTTGCCATACTTACCGTACCTAAGGGAATGAGAGAAACGACTCCGATTGTCCTACAATGGGCAGGTGGCCATGAGGACAGACTGATCTGCCCCGCACTGGCTCCCTGGTGCACTGGTTTTCAGTGTGCTGTAAGAAAGGTCTGCAGGAGCTCTTGATGGCATCACAGCTTTAGGTAAGAACAACTCAAACTCCTGAGCAGCCGAACTCTGCTCTCAGTTTCACCAGTGAGCACTGACAGTAATGAAGTCATGTCTCCCAAATGGAGATCCCATTGAATACATAAAACCACCTCACTCTGTAACTCTAACCCCTTCTTTTACCCCTCATCCTGCTAAAGATTCAGCCTGACACTGCATCCACACCCCATGGAAGTTCTGGTAGGCCCTGCCTAGATCAACTCAACCATGAATTTTCATATTTTGCTGTGCACAAGGCTTCATGATCATTTCTAGATCAAATCAAACTTTGAGGAGGGCTGTAATAAATCAGCCATACAAGTTCCCAGCACCACAGCAATGCTCAGCAATGACAATGCCTTCCATTTACAATGAAGTTTTCCAGCTACTTGATCTTCTTACTGCATCCAAGGCAGCAAGACCCAGAGACCTGACAATGTGCACCAAGTGTATCAGCAGTGTCAAGCCCAGATCTAAAACACAGAAATCCATTACTCCTAGGCCTGTGTTCACACTCCTCCAGCACATAACTGAGTTCTACATAGCCTTTATTCAGATTTCTAAGGACATGCCCAGTTTTCTACTGGATTAACCTACTTGAGAGAGAGTGATTGTGTATGAAAACACACTTTTTTTTTTTTTTTTTTTTTTTTTTTTTTCCCCTGAATAGCTAGCTAGGGGAAATAATGGAAGCAAGTGTGTTCACTTCCAACTTTTTGTTTGCAGAAGGTGGTGTGTTCATATTCCCTAAGAACAATTCCTTCCTGAAAACCCCCTGCCTTCCAGTTGCAAGATGAGACCAGAAGTTTCAGGGAAATGCTGTTCTCAGAACAGATCCACCCTCTGCAGAAATGGAAGGCTCCAATTACTAATTCTCAAGTCAAAAATATCACAACTCTTCTACTATTTATTCCTCTAATATGGATACTCAGTCTCCTTCATTCCAATGCAATAGTGTTTTGGAAATCACCACTTCCACACTATCCAGCGTTACTTCCAACAGCAGTCTAAAACCACGTTTCAAAGACAAGATGATTGCATATTGATGTTGGGTTATACCCATAAATTCATCATGCACTAACAACTTTGTTGCCTAGAATAGAACAAATCCTCTAAAATCCTTCTGCTGACTTGGATCTCACAGAGCTTTATCTGCCCAAATTCTGCACAGTTGCCCTGATTTCAAAAGTCTCATTACAGAGTTTCAGTGGTGTAACTGAGAGCAGAAGTCTGACCTTTTAAGTTTCACAGATCTCCTGAAGTCTTGTGTCATCATCAAATTATCCTGCAGAGAGCTGAAAGCATTCACTTCTTCCAAAAGACAGAAATAAACTGGTTTTAAAAATTAAATGACAGTAAAAGAATTTGAGGCTGTTTTGGATTGTACAGGCAACAGTTCAAAATTTATTTGATCACTCCTGGTCTTGTCTTTCTCTCCACAGCCTTTGCTCACATTCTGCATTGGTATTTCAGACACAAAGAGGCCAGGGAATTGTTCTTGCTTGTTGCTTTGTGCTCCATCCTCCCAAAGAGGGTGAGGCCCTTCAGCCTCCCTTGAAGCACCACTGCACAAATCACTTACCCATAGGTCAAAAGCAATGACACCTGTGAAGATTTCAGTGTTAAAGTCGGGCACTGTTGAGAGAGCAGACACTTGTGTTCCCAGCTGCCTGGCAAGCTGACACACACTTGGTTTCTAGATTTTATCCATACAGACACCAGGCTCGGCTCTGAGGGTGAAACTCCTGCCTTTGTCTTCCCTGCCTCTGCAGCCAGCTCCATCTCTTAGCAGCTCTGTGAATACAGAGGGGAGCGCTTCTCTTCACGATGCCTGGGGGGATGAATTAAACACAGGCTGGGAAAGAGCTGCCGGGCGGTGGCAGCATTCGCTGCAAATGTCATTTTAGTCTTGCCTGTGGCCCATCCAAGCCAGGGCTGTGCTGGAATATCCTGCTTGCTCCTCAAGGGTGCCTCCAGCCCCATTCCTGCGGGCAGGAAGGCAGCAAGTGGAGGAGAAAGCACTTACAGGCTGGCAAAAACAAGGGTTATGTGTGCTATTTAAAGGAAAGGGAAGAAACCAAACTCAGCAAGATGAGTCCACAGACAGGGTGAAGACTGTTGTGAATAGCTTAATAAATCTCTATACGATTTCTTGTTCCAAATTTTAGTCAAGTTCTGGGGGAAAAGAGAAAAAAAAAAAAAAAAGAAACCTGCAACAGAAGGGCAGTTTTGGATATCCTATCTTCTCTCCCCCATACACACAGCCTACTCCAAAGGTCCTAACCAGGTTGGTGGTGAAGCCACAGGTAGGCTCTGCACTGACGAGCTGTTCTGAGACCCTGGAGAAATCCTGAAAAGACACTGCAAAGCATCCACACATCTTACAGGGCTGGAAAATAAATTTTGCCACACATCCCCTTCCTCTCCCTCAATAATCCTAAAAATCAAATATGCAGTGGAGAGAACAATATAGTGAGAGGCTATCTAGAAACAGGAGAAAAACCACCCCACAGGCCTGGATTTGGAATCACACTGCTATGCATGGGAACAGCAAGGAAGTTCTGGGTTGCACCCAACTCTTTTCAGAGGCAGTGGGTTTTCTTACCAGTTTGGCCAGAACCCCTCTTAGCTTTAATTCTTCCTGGAAGACTTCTCCTAGTGTCCCATTTAGAAGGACTGGAATTTAACATAAATTTGGCCTAGTTACTACTTTTCCCTACTAAGCTTTTCCCCCACTCAGTAACAGAGGGACAAGAAGATGAAGCAAATGTTTTATCTTCCCAAATTAAAACACATAGATGATATGCTGAGTAACTCTGTCTAGTGTTTGGAACATGCTGCTGGA
Organism: Motacilla alba alba; assembly: GCF_015832195.1. Lineage (NCBI taxonomy): Eukaryota > Metazoa > Chordata > Aves > Passeriformes > Motacillidae > Motacilla > Motacilla alba. The sequence continues at coordinate 14,146,366 of NC_052022.1, forward strand.
TATTTCCTACGTAAGGAAAGGCCTAATGAAGGCTTTGATATGGAAGATATCAGGCTATCTTCTTCCTGGAACCCACCTAATTTCTTCCTAGCATAAAAATATAATCCCTTTTTTTAGCATAATATTGTATCTTGATAGTAAAGTGAAACATCATCCAATGTACAGATGTTCTTCTTATAATATTAAGCTTTTTTATTTTAACCTTTCTCAACTACAGATGTTCTTGAGAAGAAACTGGACCACTGAACTCCACAGGTTAATTCAAATGTAAAGGACAAACCTCCTCGCCTAGCTACAAGTCCATCCTCCCTAGATCTTCTTGGCCATCCTATCAGACAGCAAAAAGTATTACTGGCCTTCCCCCTGTGAAACCATTCAAAGACACTCAGTTCTTAAAATAGAAAGATGGCAAATAAGCAACTTGCATTCTTAGGAACTTTCTCAGGAACCAGTGGAAGAGAACAACCATCATGTGATACTCTGTGTGCTCAGTAGCAGGATGAGGTCTAAAAAAACAACTGATGGATGTCTTTGACTCACAGAGCTTGTGCCATCAGCAGAGACATGGTCAATGTCATGGGGACACTACCTGAGACGGTGACTTTGGGATGCTTGCCCCAGGTGCTTCCAAAGTGGACGGTTCCAGCTCATGGTTGACAGTCTTGGTCTCAGGGCTGGTGATGGGAGATCCATCTGGTGGAGGCGAGGGGCTTTTATTTGCTTTCGCTGGGGTGCTGTCACTGAAGGAAGTGGAGAGAGAAAGGGGGAGACAGGGGGAGAGAGAGGGGAAGAAAAAGAGAGAGAAGTCTGAGCCAGGCCTAGGAGGAGCTGTGCTAACCAGCACAGATCAGTGGCCTTCATTATCTCTTTGCTTCACTGCCCAGATACGCAATGAAGACATTTGGAGCTCCTGAGAAGCATCTTTGCTGAGTCACTCGCAGTCCAACACACTGCAGCAGGCTACTTTGCAGCAGGCTACTCACTAAATGCCTACAGAACTTATATACTTGCCTCAAACACAGAAAAACAAAAAGAAAACAATCAGGCATCCTTAATTTTGCTAGATTTTCACGTTAAGTGCCTGACGTTAAATCACAGTCTTTAATATTGGGGAAGCAGATGGGGAAAGGAGTTCAGTGCTGCTCATTTAGTTTTAAATTCCATAGACTGGAATTTTTCTGTGTGGTAGTCTATGGACCTCTGCATGGGTTATGACTAATAGATTCACAACACCTGAACTAAGGCTGTAATCACACAATATCTTATTCCTTGATGTGGTATGAACTGACTAAGCTAGTAGAGAGGCAAAGTAGCCAGAGGTTTCACAGATCATTCCAGACAGCAAAGGAACAGTGAGGTTCTGGCTACTAAGAGAGATTTCTGTGTTATGAAAGGTCTCCCTGGCTGGTCTCTATTCCAAGACTGTTTCTGACACACAGTCAAGTGGGATTCTTCAGGAAATTAAGATGCAAGAAGCATATGCCAATGGCATTTGTTGGTTCACAGTTTGGACAGATTTGGGCAGATTTTTCAAAGGCATGGCAAGAGGCACATGCCTTTCCCTACAGGCATGCCCTGGCTGGGTGTCAAGTCTCTGCTTCAAAATACAGAATCACAAGATATTTAGTAAAAGGTTGGTTACCAGAGAATTTAAACACAGAAAATTCAGGGAAAATTCACTGCTGGGGGATGTTTTAGCAGAAGTGATTACAGTCTGGCAAAACCATACACATATGAAAATATAATTTCACGGCATATTGCAAAAGGGCTGCGCAACCTCATCTACAGGGAGTGATATTTGACTCCACTAAAAGTCACAGTTCCTGTGAAATTCAAGGCCTTGAGAGAAGCTGAAAGAAACAGACCCTTTCCTACAACTTGAGACACTAAATCCTGGCACAGAGCCAGTACTAAAGCAAGGCAGATCCGATTCTGCAAGGAGATCAAGTAATTTATTACTTTGCTCTGTCCCAAGAGAGCCTAGAGCCTCAGACATGTACATCCACTCACACTTGGATGCCTGAGTTGTGGTGGTCACAGGCCAACATGCATGATGGCCTCATTCCTAAACATTTGTTTGCAAGTGGGGGATAGCAAGAGGAAGAAGGGATAGCAAGGCATTTCAACAAACCTTCTCTTACAAGCAAGCATCTCACCCTGCACAGCATTCCAGCTTTCAAGCTCCCCACCCCATTCCCTCTTCATTCACTATGACCTCACCCATTCCCCCAGCTTTCTCCCCCATATCCCCACCCCACACACACATTTCCCCACAAAGCACTTTTTCTCAGGTCCACATGCAGGTTGGACACTTCTGATGACACTGATGCCAAGAGCACACCAACATGATGCAACAAACCCAATGACATTCTCTGCCAGCAGCTCTCAACCAGGGGCACACACACCAAGGGAGAAAGAGGGACATGAAGAAGGAAAAGGGAGGAGGAGAGACTACAGAACATGTATGCCAACCCCTGCAGCTCTTAAGTCTGCCTGAACAGTGCCCTTCCTCAGAAGTTCCCAGGAATCACTTCAATACCTGGGGCCTGTAAAGAACTCCAAAAAAATTTACACAGTTGTGCTACAGATTAAAAGTAGTAACAGTTGGAGGGTGAAGGTAAAGTCCTGATCTAAACAGAAGTCACCAGGAAACATCAAAGAACGTCCTCTAATGCCAGAGTTGGGGGAAAAACTAGTACATGTTACCTCCCTTGGAGTTGAAAGCACTTTGGAGAAAATGGGGGACACAGTGATCTACATCTAGAGTGCCAGGACTTCCCAAATGCCCTGACTGCACTGGGAATACTGGGACTACTGGCTAGCAGATGGCCTACCAAGACAAGGGTAGACTTCTTCGAGGGACTTGAAAAGGCCAGTTCTCTCAGTGACAAAGGAGTTCAGGCTTATTTTCTAAAGGCCATGGAACAGTTTTGTAGAGACTTATTTCCAGTGCCTGGCAGTGATTTAATTTGGAGATATATTGGTAAAAGGCTCCCATGTGAGTCAGCCCCTGTAGGATGAGCGGAAGAACTGGGCTGTGAGGGCCCAACACTAAAGCCTTCATTAAGTCACTGCTATTTACAGCTTGTTTGATGTGTTGGCCAGTCTCCCTAGGAAAATGCCAGTGCTAATTTTGGCTGAGCCTTTTTCAACCCCCTGAGCGGCACCTTCATTCCTGTACTTGTTGCTTTGTAACTTTGCTGAATTTAGCCAGTGCAACCAGCATCAAGTGAGATGGTCACCAGGATCCTCTGTCCTTCATATGTCCCCAGGGAGCACACACTGCCCACACAGAGCAAAGTCTGGTCTCCAGCTGTTTACTCCAGAAAACACAGGAAAAAGCAAGAGTGCAGGGACTCTACCTACTGACCAAACAGGAGCACCACAGTAAAGGCAAGCCAAAACCACAAGGTCACTGCTCTTTTTCCTTCCCATGAGCAAATGGGAAGTGATGCCAATTCCAGGAATATCAGGCAACGAAAGGAAAGGGGTGTCAACTTTCTTCTGCAAACAGAGAGCTGGAAAGAGAGCTGGGTCTAATACAGCTGAAGGGAAAGTCAAAATCCCCCAGCCTCTTTTTAGTTCTGCTGAGCTCCCAGACACTCCAAGGTGCTGCCTCATCTGTTCAGGAAGGGCAGATCTGCAGACGAGTTTCCCTTGCACTTGTAACAATCCTACATCAGAGGATAAAACCTACTTTCCAATATGGTAAAAACAGAGCAGTCATGTCCTGCCAAGTTCTCAAGTTAAAAAAGAAGGTTGGCATCTCAGTTAAGGCTCACACTGGGCCTTTTAGCCAAAGGTAATTAAATGTTTACCTCTAGAGCATACTGGAGAATTAATTGGAAAAAAAAAAAAAAAAAAAAACAAACTAAAAAAAATACAAAAAAAAAAAAAAAAAAAAAAAAAACAACAAAAAAAAAATAAAGGAGTGGGTGGGAGAAAGAAGGAAAAAAGAACCTACATACCCAAACATATGGTGGCACAAATGAACATTCTTGCTGCAGACCAAAGACCAACTGAGTTCCAGATCCTCCTTCTCTGCACTAGGGATTGCACATTTCTCTGTGACCCCAGCAGCGGCTCTGACAGCACAAACCCCCAGGAGAGCCCAGGTCAGGCACCTTTATGGCTAGGTCAGCTGGACTTCACCAAGGCAGAGCAGGAGCCCATGGTGAGTCAGGGGGAGGTTTACTAGCTCTCCTTCTCTTGTATAATCCAGCCACTCTCTGGAAATATTAGACTGGAAATATTAGACCTCCTGCCTGGTACAGATACAACACCAGTCCACCCAAGACCAGAGACAGACATCCAGAGAAGTACTCCAGTGAATCCTCCTTTTCCTACAGTAGAAAACCTCAGAATAGTAACAACACAATATATTGCTTTACTACTTGCATTTGAAGATATAAATATCTAAGTTTGCCCATCAGCTTCCTTGTGAAATTACCACTCTTCACTCTTCAACTTCCCACTTTACAAAGTGTGCGCAGCAGACACAAAGAGAAGGGCTGCATGTGCATGACTTGCCCTAGTCAGTGGGAAACTACATCAGGAAAAACAAGGATCCCAATCCACCAGCACTTTCTTTTATTGCTGGCAGGACACCATCTTGATGATTGTAATTTTTTTTTCTCTCCCTGTAAGGATCCCATGGAGGAAGTACCAACACAACAAGTAAGAAAAAGAAAAATCTGAGGAATTTTCCATGCCATTGTGCAGCAGTTCCCACTTTGCTCCACAGCATGTTCTTGTCAGGGTCCTTGACCTATGGTAATGCCAGGCATTGTAGCAATCCAGATCATCAATGCTATCAGTGTTTTAAAGGCAAGATGCAGACATTAGTCTTTATACAAGACAAGAGGCCAGTCCTGCAGTCTCCACTTCCTCCTGTTCTCCAGCCTTGCACAAAATTTTAAGCAGATGGAGCAAGATAGAGAGGATCCTCAAGAACAGAGCAAGTAAGGAGCAAAGCTGGAAGTGTCCTTCTCCCACCTCATCATTCTCTCAATTGCAACAGGTAGACAGGATAGGACTTCTGAGTGTGAAAGACCTGCCTACTGGTCCTCCCTGCCTCGGCAGGGGATGAGAATGCAGCATTTCAGACCTGTTCAAAAGGACAAGCCCACTAGGTAAAACTAGAAGCTGTTAAACATCAAAATTGATTATATTTCCCATGGAAAACCCAGCACTGCATTTTCCATCACACAAAAACAACTGGACAGACAATACCTGAGTTTTCACACTGCCTTCTTAGATAGGAAAAGAAGCAAGGATTCAAACCAGGCACACAAGCAGTTAATGGGATTATCCAGACACAGAGAGATCTCAGCAGGACCCAGCAGGCCACAAACACATCTTATCATGCAAAGGACCCCTTTCCCACCACAGGGTTAACACGTGCCAGGCTGTTAGAGTCCAGCAACAGCCTCTCCAGTTTTAGGAACTAAATGAAACACGTATCGAAATGCTGCTCTCCATACCGGTACCTGCTCATCTTTTTCCTCAGCCTGGCGAACAGTTTAGTTTTCTTTCTGTTGAGGATGGCACGCAAATCATTTCAGTTACAGGATGGCACAGTCAAACCAGGGAGGTAAAGTTAAGCTTCCAAGTACCCATTTAGTTGGTGCCACAAAACTCGCTGTAATTAAGATGACAGGATCTCCTCTCTCTCACACACACACGAGTACACACATGCACACTACCCTTCATTACCAGAAACCTATGGCCTGGTTTGGAGAAAGCAGAAGAAGGTTCTTTATGCCTGTCAAAGATATGCATATATATCTATATATATAAGCAAACTAGAACTTTCCCTGCACTTTGGAACATAGGGCCAGGGTGCAAATGGAGAAGAAAAAGGAAACTCTATACACCACCAGAGTACTGTAAATGTCCTTTCACAGCTTCTCACTCTCCCCTGTGAATATTGCTGCAAAACAAATAAGCTCCCCCATTCTTCTTTTCTTATGTAGTCTGTGCAGTCGTATACATGGAGCCTACTCAGCAGCTTTCCTACCATGTCCTTTTCCAGTTTGCCCAATCATACCAGGATAATCCCACAGAACTCCTCAGTCTTCTAGGCATCTGAGCCCTGAACGTTCCTAACTCTTTCAGAAGCAAATCCCAAACATAGGTCTGAGGTTTCCAGAAATACACCAGCTGTTCTGTGCTACTGTGCTACACTGCCAGCTCCAGATACATCAGCCATAGCAGTATTTCTGGAGGGCCCCACATGAATGCCATAATGGTGTGCACAGATAACTGCCTCTCTTCTCACACCTCCTCATTCATTTCCTGCCATTGTATCAATCTCCAGTCCCCTTCCCAGTAGAAAAGGGTTAGGGAAGCATCTGCTCCTACTGCAGACCACAATAAGCTATTGGATGAGTGAGGGCTATTTCCTCCTGCACACTCTCACCCCAGCCCTGCACCACAATGAGAGGCCAGATGTGCAGCAGACCCAGAAGTGCCTCACAGCATTTCCTGGTCACTGCAGAGCTATCCCCTATATCCTCCTACAACACCCTGCTCCACTGAGCTCAGGAGGAAGAGATTCACTCTGGGGCACGTCTGGCACCTCAGCTGAGAGTAGGTGATGAAGCAGCAGCACTCAGACTGCTGCCTACACGGGGACCTCTGTGCATGCACTCAGGTTTGGGTTTTAGGGCCATGTGGTCTCCCAGCCAGCCAAAGGGCACAGAACTGCAGTTGGCACACCTGTTTCAGCCCCAGAGCAAGCTAGCAGGTTGGGAGGAGAGGGGGCAGAAATTGTACAGAGATAGGGCAGGAATTGTAAAAACAGGTAATTTGCTCATTAAAAGCTCTTTAAGGCCAGAAACTTTCTGCCACAACAGCAATGGATATCTCTGAGCCAAGCTGCCACTACTGCCTACAGTCAGTTCCTCGAGGAATAGAGAAAGGTGGAAAAAGAAGCTGGGCAAAGCAATAGCTACAGCCTTCATCTGTCCTGCTACCTCATCCTCCTCCAGGGATCCTGGAGGATGCTGCTAACAGAGACAATACAGCCCACGGCAGCAAGAAGATGGGCACCACAACCTCCTCACAAGGTTTCAGTCTGGTTGAGTTGTGATGATCAACAGACACCACATGGTAACTTGGGAAGAAGACATTATTTTCACATTCCAACTAGCATCACTGAAATCTGCTGTCAGCAATCCAGAATTCAGGGGCCAAATTCAACTCAAACCTCCTCTTTCTTTAGAGTTGACAACCACCACACTGGAAGAATTGCTGGGAGAAGACATGCAAATCATCTATGCATGACTCCAACAGGTTAAACTGGGAGGAGACACAAGGGAGCACAGAGGTCTCAGCAGCTGATCTACCCCTTTAAACCAATGCACTCAGACCACAGCTTGCCCTTACTTCATGCTGACTTCACCACCTCCCTCCATCAAGACACCAGTTGAGGACCTGGGCTGTGCTCCTGCTCACCCAGCATGTGGGATTAGCAGCAGCTGGAAGCCAGAGCCCAACACTGTTTCATCACTCGTGCACTTGGATGGGAGCCAGTCAGCCTAATCCAGAGCCCAACCCCTCCCTCCCTCCCTTCTCAGTGCTGGGGAATGTGCAGACTTGCACTTAAACATACAGGACAGGACCCAGCTGAGGAAAGAAAACTGAAGGCCCAGAGGACACTCACTCCTTGCACACACACGGATTGGAAGAGCTCTGAGTTCAGGAGGCCTTGTATTAGTGATGCTGCAACTACTTCCACAACACACAGGAAGGAGAAACACCTGCAGCTGGGTACACAGGATGGGCATAAGGCTTTGGGAAAATGGTGATTCCAAGTTTGGAGGGCCAAATAAGGGGCTGGGGAAATGGGCTCTTGGTGCTGAAGCTGACAAGTTGCAGGTACGTGGTGGGAGCTTTTGAGGGAAAGAACAGGACATGTGCTGGGCAACTGGACCCAGAAGGAAGAGCAGCTCAGTAGATGGAATTAGACTTTAAAAGCAGAGCTGGGAGTCAGTTGCCTAAATATCAGGACCTAGTGAACATTCAGGCCTCCAGATGCCATCCTAGAAAGGTAAGAGGTATTGGATTGCATCATGCAGTGCCAAGTGCAATCTTGGGCATGGCTCTAGGAAGTCTCAGGAGGGCACTGGCAGGTGGGCAAATCACTTTCAACTGACAGCTTGAGGATTCAATACCCCTGGGTAGGTAGAGATATCCCTGTCTCTCCCAAATGTCTCTCCCCTCTCTCCCCTGCTGAGGGAAAGACACTCCCCACAGTTACTGACCTGGGCTGTGCTTTAACAGGGAAGGCATTGCCTGAGTACTGCTTGTCTAGACCCAGCAGGACATCGTGAAGATTTTGGTTCAACTGCAAAATACAAAAACAAAAGACAGAAAAAGAATGAGAAAGTAGCTCAGATGCCAGAAGAGAGCCTGGGCTGGCCTGCACAGACAGACCAAACACAAGCTTGTGGCAGGACATGCAGAGTTCCTCAGCTATCCCAAGAGAGGACAACCCTAAATCTATTTCTACTTCTCTGTGGGCTATGCATTGCTACCGCACTTGAGCTGTCGAAGAGCTACTGGCCTTTCTGGGAATGCTCTGTCTTCCTTACAGATCATCCTCTTTGCTTCTCTATCACCTGGGCCCACCAGTGTGCTGCCAGGTACCACTGCAGAAGCAGGCTGATTGTTTACCTGAGATCTGTGTGCTACAGCTGGAGCTTCACTCAGGATTTGTAGCCAAAAACTGTTTCTCAGGCCTGCTCACCAAAGCTTGGGACATGGCCATTTCCACTGTGGAGCCAAAGGCAGCTGGCCTTCAGGTGAACAGCCCTTAACTTCACCAGCTGCCTGGCCCATCTACACTTGGGCAGAACCTAGATGTCTTTGCAGAAATGCAGTATTAGGGGTTAAACTCTCCCTTGCACTGAAGGCTGCAACAGCCACTCCAGACACTCCTACTCTGAAACAGCCAATCCATGAACGAGACAAGATGCTGGATTTATCACTGGCAGGAGAAGGGATCCCATGAAATCAAGGTTGGAAGCATTCTGCAGGCAACACCAGCAATTAATTGGATGCTGTAGCAGTAATAAGAAACAGATGGTTCTTATGGAACAAAGCAAAAGCCCCGCTCTCATACAAAATTCCTCAAGAAAGAAAAAATCCTGACAAGAAAAATCATCCAAGAAGAGAATTCCTGTCTAACAAGCATCTTTCCCATGTTTTGTTGAATATAAGTTATCAGCAACAAACTAGTAATTCTAACAATCCTCCCTATTCTTAACACTTAGTTCATCCCTCAGTGGAGAAGAGCAGGCTATTAACTGGAAAAGACCCCATAAAATGTCAGCAGGGCTCAAAACTGATGTGTTACACCAAGGCAGAGGGCCCCTGACTGCTGGGAATTGAAGGACTATAATGTTTCCTGTTGCTTAGTGGCTGTATTGTTGTCAGGATGACATTAGGGAGCAAAGGGAATATAAGGGTTTTCCAGCTGGGCTCTCAGTCCTGCCTCAAGATTAGTGCAACATTTACATCTTCAAGCAGCATACAGACCTAAGGAATTCATGATTTCTCTAGCTCTTAACTGAAAGAACAAGAACATATCTGTAAATGACAGTGGCAATGGGGGACTATCCTACAGACTGGTCCTGAGGTCTCCTGTGGGTGCTGCCACACAGCACCAGGATCTGGCTTGCCAACACTGCTTTCTGTTGTGATTCCCAGCTCAAGGCACACTGGGAGCCCATACAAGACCCCCACTAAGTATTTAAATGCCTTCTTTTGGGTCACAGGGCAGGAAAAAAGCCAAAGCAGAGAGGTACTGTGGGGGAGAGCCTTTTTGAGGGACTGGAGTGAGGCATGTCTCAGTCTTCAGTCGACTTGCAGACTCCCTGCTGGTTTTAACCCCACACCTGGGTACAGTGAGGGTACACAGCAACTGGCTGTCAGGCAGCAGAGGAGGAGGAAAACATACCATGGCCAGGTCATAGGTTACAGACCCACATTGCAGATGAACCAAAAATGGCAGCAAGAGATAAGGTCTAAGAGCAGCTTCCCTTTCCTCCGTGGATCTGGAAATGAGTGCTGTCAAGTGACATGAACTCCCCACTGCTGCCCATAGCCCTGTAGTCTCTTCCCTGTGCTCCCTCCCTTTACATTACTGTGTCAGACTGCCTTTGTCCCAAGTGGCTCAGAAAAATACTCAGAGTTTGTACTATGCTCCAACATAGGGCCATTTTCTCCAGCTGTTTTTTAGCTCGGGATTTTGAGGGGGTTTTGTTTGTTTTGTTCATTTGTTTTTTCTTTGTTTTTGTTTGTTTGGGTTTTGTTTGCTTGCTGGATCTTGGGTTTTGTTTTGCTTTGATTAACAGTGAAGGGACAGTCAGTATGATAAGCTGTTGGTTGCCTTACCTTGCTCATTTCTTTATGGAAGTTCTCTTCTAGGCCAGCTATACTCTGGAATGTGTTGACATAGAAACCAACACGACTGCCAAATGAAAAACAAGACAGGAGAACTTAATGGACACAATGCTCTCTCAAAATCTTTCAATCCACCCACCATTCCCATGCAAACCCAACTCTGTCAGATATGGTACATGTGAGAAGAGAGGGTGGCAAGGAAATGGAACAATGAGCAAAGGCCAGACATGTCCAGGGGAAAGAAGAGACTGAGCAGAACAGGATCTGAATTTATGCTGGCTAAAGGGCGAGGGAGGTATAGGGTGGGGAGGAAAAAAAGAAATAAAAAATACAAAAGAAGGTTAAAAAAAAAAAGCACCAGCAGTAGGAAGATGGGAAGAAAAAAGGATAAAGGCTGCGATGCAAACAGTGCTGGGAGAGCTGGGGGAATTAGCAGAGGGACAGATATTAATTCATCCAGAAGTCCCTTAGCACCAGGGAATCAAAAAAAGCATGAACTGTTTGCTTCAGGGGCAGAAAGAGTAAGAAAGGAAAGGATAGCACAGAGAGCAACAGGGAAGCAGAAGGATCAGCTGGAAAGCAGGAGCCTGTGAAAAACCTGTGGCACTTTGAAATGCCAGCAGCTGCCTGTCACCAGCCTGCCAGCTGCCAACAGAGAGTGCTCTACCAGCACCCAGCCGAAGGAGCAACAGCAGGAGGGAGAGGAGAGGCTGTCCAAGGCCAGCAGCATCAGGGCTCTGCACAGGGAACCACCCAGATGGCTCTGTCCCTCCCAGCTCCTTCCCCAGCCACACCTGCAGGCTGCTGTGAGCAAGGAGTCCTGACTCAGGCTGGTGGAAGGGGAGTGAAGGCAGACATCAGCACTTTGCTTTCCCACCCTGCTGCTGCCCACTTTCTCAATCCTCACAAAGCAGCCCAGTCAACCTGGACACAACCACTGCATTTAAAAATAAGAAACTGGGACACTGCTAGGAAGTGTTTACCAGTTTTCCACAGTGTCGTCCCCATAAATCAGCTTCTGCTGCCCTACAAGTTAAATGCTGGTCTTTGTTTCACCTCCCTTTTCATCACCACAACCACTGGTATGGCAAACCCATGGTCTCTCAAGTCTTTCAAGAAAGTTGAGCAGAGCTGGTAGGGCAAAGAGATTAAGCAGACAAAGCAGAGAAATAGTTTCTCTTTGTGGTAACATCGTGTTTTTCAGGAAAATCATGAAGTAAAGCACAAGAGTGAACCTGTGGCTGGGGGGAATCCTAGGACAGACAGAGATGATCCAGAAAAAAAAAAAAAAAAGAGCAGACACCCAGTCTAGGCAAAGAAGAACTGTGATCCAAGAGCTGGCTATTCATTTCCTTCCAACCAGCCCTTGGGAAAATTTCCAGCACTCACCTATTCCATAGTGAAGGCAGTTCCTCCTGCAGATCAACATTCATCTCTTCAAACACCTTCTGAGCCTTTACCAACTCTTCTTCAGCCTTAGCAACAGAGAAGGGAGATTGTCAGCTCCAGCACAGACAAGTACCCTGCAGGGCTGGAACACCTGAGACTCTTCTGACTTCTTTGAGAGACCAGGCAAAATTCTGCCATGAGGTAACCAGCATCCCAAATGAGTCTCCCAGGAACCAGGGTTGCACCATAGGTGACCCTTTAGGTTGAATGTGTTCCCCTCAGTTTTTCTCAGTGGATTTATACACTCAGCAAGAATTCAAACAACCACTAATGTGTTTTAAGTTCTTTAAATTTCCCTGACTTCAAAAACTGAGAGAAGTTGGTCAGGCAGTTCAGCCCCCAGCTTGGATACACATGAAGGTAATAGGAACCTCTGTCCCTTGCCAGATCTCAGAAAGAGCTGAAATCCATCCTAAATGGCATTAGAGAAGAATCCTCCCTCATGGGGACTCTCTGCTGAGATAAGGTCATGCCAAAGCCCCATCTCCTATGAGGAAGAGAGGAGATCTGCATCCTTGGCTGATCCAGCTCTCCCACAAAGCTGCCTGGACAAGCAAGGAAGGGTATGCAAAGCATGAGTTGTGCCAGAGGGAGGCCAGGCTGCAGGGCTTCAGCAGCACATCTTGGTCTCAGTGGTCTCACACAAGCGCAATCCCTGGCTGGCTGTCAGCCCCAACTCCAGAAGGGATCTCCATCTCTTTAAATGAGAGTTCAAATTTGATTGGGTCATTGGACCTAGACGCTCAGAAATCCCAACACTGATGGAGAATTCTGTCAGGTTTCACCAACAAAAAGGATGCTCCTGGTTTCTGTTGCTGACAGCAGATACCAGCAACAAGCACATGCCCTTTCCTTCATCTGTCCTAGGTCACCACTTTCTCTTTTCAGTGCCCTGACTTAAAGTTCTCTAATTAACATGTTTCTATCCTGTAATCTACAGCAGCACAGCATTCTGCTGTGCAGTGGGATGTAGAATGGAAAAAAACCCTGCATGAGCAATTTGGAAGGTCAGCACATGTGCCTATACATGTGAAAACAGCAGGAATTTCACAACACCACAGGCCTCTACAAAGAGCTCAAAAGCTACAGAAGCTAGATCTCCCTACCAGCCTGCAGTCATATTCCTACACCTTCTCTGAAATCAAATTTTATCTTCTTTGTGTCAGCTTAATTAAAGAAATCCAGCTTACTGCTCCTTAGCGACCCTTATATACAGCAACAGGAATGATGTGAGAAAGGGCTTAAAAATATTTGGCAGTTCTGAATCTTGTTCCTCACAGGAATCACTCTCCATTATATAGGGGAGGATCCCTTCACTCTCCATTTCTCTCCCGACTCAAGAGCAAACCACGGAGCTCCCACTTTCCAGCTAGCTTCACCTGTCAATGGGTTGCTCATTGCTGCCAGAGGCAAGGCTAAGGCTCTGTACTCAAGACCAGGGGAAATGATTCCCCCATAAAAAGACACATCTGGGAGGTTTTCAGAAATTAAGACCTGGTGAGGAACAGGCAAGGGGAGAAGGGGTCATGATGCTTCCACCCAGAAACCCCTGTTTCGCTGCTACACTCACTGAAAAACTCAACATTTCAAGAGGGTTTGCACACAACAAACAAAAAGTCTAAACAGAGACACAGTTTATGCTGAATGAGAGACAATGATCACAAATACTCATTCTACCTTAAAACACCTTTATGAATGAATTTTTCTAATGCAACCATTTTAAAGGGAGTAAAAAATAATAAAAAAAACCAACAAGTCCACCCTCTGGCTTTATCTTATTCCAACTTCCAAACTATACAGGAACCAGAATCAACCCAGGAAATGTGAAAGCTAGGAGATGAAGCATCATTGAATGATGTTAGTTTTTCAGATGTGGTGAATATCATTAACATTCTTTCCCTCTCTCATTTACTTGTTTATAAGGTCAAAGAACCTAGAAAGCAATGTGTGAATATTGTGACATCCCGAAGCAAAGGCAAAGCCAATAACAGGCAACGTTCACTCTAAAGCAGTTGTAGGAATCAGGGATCCATCCAGCAGGGCCTGTGGCTCAGCTAGTGCTCTCATCCCCAGGTAGAGCATTGAAATAATTCTTCAGTCCTTAGTCTGCCCAGGGATCTTCTCACCAGTGGGATTTATTTTGTTTGGAAGCCGGAATGCTGGCACTTGATAGCCCTGACTGCTTCCAGCTGGAGCCAAAGCCAGATGTCAGCCTGGTCACAAGCCCTCCTAGAGAAAAAGCCAGCCCAGGGAGTGAGGTGGGGACAGGCAGAGACAGGTTCCAGGACAGGGCCCACTGCCACATCTGTGCACTTTCTGTTTCAGCTGCCATCCTTGCCATCCTGAAGGGAAACCGAGGCAGAAGGACTTGATGCTCACACCCTTGAAATAGCATCTCAGAAAAATCTTTCTTTCCTCTCCCTGCTTGAAAGGGGGAAAGGTTTGAGCAGGAGATGGACAACAAATACCTTCCTGACCTTCCACCTAGCCAAAGCTCGGAGTGCCAAGCACAACCAGTTCAGTTGTGGCAGGGAACAATTTTTCCACCATTTCTGCTACTACCACTCATCCCAGCCCTCCTGAGTGTTTGGTTATGTCCAGTCTGGTGCTTTCAGGCAGTCTGGTAGCATTTCACTTCAAAGACTATACTATGAACGGTGGTAATTAGGCACTGCTCAGTAAATAGTTCAGATATCCAAGAGGCAGGGATAAGGAAAAGAGCAGGAAGACTCCCTCCAGGCCCAAGCCCCATCAGCCCCAACCAGACCTGCCTCTCAGGACTCAACTTGCTCACCTTTCCCTACAGACAGAGTTCTCTTATCACTGCAGCACCAAGGATGTTGCTTTTTAGTCTGCATTAAGCATGTCAGCAGAGCTTAGTCAAAAGGCAAGAATGTGCTGTTCTAAGCCATTTTCCTCTTTGTTTCAAAAAGCACAGTCACTGACATTTTTAACTGGGAGTGTGCAACAGCAACTCCCACAGCAGACTTCGCAAAAAATCCCCACTGTGTTGTTTTTGTTTTTATCTGCTAAAGGCCTAAAGAGCCAGAAGTTTGCACACTGGAGGGAAGGACTTCGCTTTACAGTAGAAATCAGATCTCACTGACCCCATTTTTGCATGGAGGCTGTAAAAGTACCAGGCAAGAAGAGACAGCAACACAGCTGCTGGTAAAAGGACACTTTTTCTAGGCTTAACATTCTGAAGCTTCTCAATAAACCCAGCGTCATCAGCCCTCCTGGTTTTATCAAGAGGTTAATGAGATTTAGGGCTGTCATTAACACCTTCAGTCTTGAAATCACACAAATGCAGAAACTGAAGCCTTTTTTTACCTACCTACTAATGTTTGTGAAGGCAAATTGGAAAACCTAAAGGTTCAGAATACAACTAATGTTCTTTGTTAAGAGGTTTTTCTTGGTTAGTATCCAACCAAAAGTAAAATTCAAATAAAGAAAAAAGCAAAGAAAAAAAATCCAAATACTTACACAAATAGAAACAAAAAATTAGGACCAGCAATAGCATTACTTAGCAGAGGAATAAAAGGGAGTGTTTTGAAAATATCTGTGGTCACTGAGTATATTAATGCCATGTACTGGGAGATTAACACCCCCGCACCGCAGTGGGTGGAAAGATTACACAGTCCCTTGCACATGCTGTCGGGCAAAGTGACCCAGTACAGTGACTCTTGGTAGCCTAAGATCCACTGGCAATGGATGAGGGGCACTTGTAGGTACTGCCTCTCTGGGCAGTCTGTGTGTGCTGCTATTATAGCAGTCACCACAGCCAAGCCTGAGAAGAGGAAAAGTGCCCAAGAGCTGATAGATTTATATATTTATTTGTGACTTGAGGAACTTCCTATACCTGTTTTCTGGTCCTCCAGAAAAACCACCAGTCAAACAGACCAGTCAAGAACCACAACTGTGCAGGGAGCTCCCAGCTGGGCCAGCAGAGGCACAGGAAAAGCCCCCAGGAGGCTGCCATGTGTCCTTCTCCTTTTAATCAAGAATGAATACATATTTCCTCCCTTTGCTCTGCATCTTAAGCAGGGCTGCTAACAGCTGTTCTTTCCTCAGGCTTTACTGATGTGGTAATGGAGTCTTTTCCCTGATCCAAAGTCATAAAGTGACTGTGAAAAACCCAGGGGCTTCATAAGGTGAGAGGCATTCTCTAAACTGCAATTTATTCCCTGGAAAGGAACGTGAAAACACAGGAGCATTTGAATGAGAACAGATGAGCTCACCAGGAACTTGTGACCAGGTAACTGGTGCTCTCCCAGTCTGGGTAAGGATTTATTATGCCTTGCTCATTGAAAGCATTTTCTTCTCACTGACTGCCTTCTGACAATTCCCTCTTATCCCTTAAGGTGTTCCAACTGAAACACTGATCGAGATTTCATCAGAAAGTCACACTTCTATCCAAGTGGGATGGAAATTTTTATTCCCTGCAGTTCCTCTGAGGAACGCTCATGTCTCTCAAGATGCTACAACCTAAGTTCTGCCAGATGACACCACCTTGATCTCAGCCTGTTCAAATATGTCACACAGGGTACAAATTGCCTGATCTGGACCCATCTCCTCTCCTGTGCAGATCGAAATTGTATCTAAAAATGGCGCTTTTAAACCACAACAGCCAGGACAGTGCTCATTTGGGAATATCACAGGAGAATGTTGCAAGCTAACTCAGCAGCCCACAGAAATCACAATGTTATTTTTTTGTGGCTTTACTCAATGACATGAATCCATAGGCCAATTTTTCAGCGTTTCCTTTTTTTTCTTTTTTGAAACAGCAACAATAAAAACTGACTGCTTCTCTTAGAGCAAAATGGAAACAGTAATTGGAGGAACTGTGCACTACATCACCCTCTGCCTCAGAGTTATTCCACAGCCTTTCTTCATCCACATTTCATCTCCAGGGGAGAAAAAACCCGTCCAGTATTAACACACCTGTGATTAGAAATCAGTCAGGCAGGCACAGATTCATTCACTGGTCAGCAACTTCCACGTGCCCACTGTGGCTAAGAAGCATCAAGGACACACTTATCAGAGAGGACTAGAGTGAACGTTGCCTGGAGATTATTTGCAGGGTACAATCTAGAGCCCAAAATAGCACATGCAGGGTTAGAGCCAGGTAGATCAGCAGTCACCTGATTTCGGAGCAGATTAGTTTGTGCAACGAGGTGAGCTTGTAGCTTCCCTTGACACCACTGAGGCGCAGCTTTCTCAAGCAGCGAAACAGGCTGGGGGAGGGAGCATGTTTGAGTGGGAAAAAAAAGAAAAACAAATAAACAGAGAACAAGAGAGACACAAACATACATCTTTTAGGATAAAAAAATTAAAATCACAACAGAGAGTGTATTTAGAGGCTGGGCCAAACCAGTATCACCAAGGCGAGAGAAAAAAAAACAAACATCCCAGGACTGATCAGTTATGAATCCTTTGAAGCATGCCAAGTTTAGCAGTAATTAATGTTCCCATGTGGGCTGGATACTGCAGACCAGCCAGGCAGCTGTAAGAGCAACAGATACAGTCGTTAGTGACCTAGCACACAGACAACCCTACTCCAAGGCATGGCTGTGAAGTTGGAGCTCCTTAAAGAGAGGTCAGGATTAATTAACCATCATAATTATTTGCATGCAACAGCTGAAAGTCCACAGTGATTTATTTTAATAGCAGGATGTAAGTTTAGCAATAAGTGGCAGGGGTCCTGGGTGGGAAAAGAACATCCATATATTAGGGAAGAATAAAAGAGACCATGTAGTGCCAAAAAGTTTTGGCACTGCTGTTTCTGTTAGTATACCATGAAACGTTAATCAAGTCAGTTCCCACTTGTATCCTGTGTCAGAAACATGATTTCTCTCTCCTAGGGGTCTGCCATCACATTCCACAGTAATTTACACTGGGAACAACCCTACATCAAAGGTCACAGGAGTGAATCTCCAAGCACAAAAACAGAAAGGTGAACTACCTCCAGCAGCTGAGTGCACACTGAGCCCTGGCTACTGCCCACAGCCCTGCAGAGCTGCGTGAGTGCAAATGCCAGATCCCAGGCTGGGCAGTGAGAACTGCCCCCTTGGGAAGGCCATACATACATAACTCCCTGGGACTTGCTGCTCCCATCTTTGCAGGATCAGGACAGTGCAATGTGTCACCTATTATCCTGCGCATGAGCTTATGGCCTAAATTCCAGAGTGTGGAAAGATCCCCTCCAGTGCACAAGGAGAGTTTGATCAGGTACTGAGAGACTCTTTCACAGGCTAAATCAGGAATAGAGCACCAACTCCTAACTCTCAATATTTCACTCTTAAAACTTTTTCCATACCTGTTGTATCATCTTAACTGAAGATTTGGGGCAACAGTGAGTGCAGCAGTGATAAAGGCAGCCAACCTCTGCTACAGAGCACCAGGTACCAACCTGACTAGATAAATTCCTACAAAACCATTTGGCTTTATCTTATACTGCAGCAAAGATCCCACTGGCACACACCAATAAAATAACATGCCCCAGGGAAATTCTGCTCCTACCCCAAACACAATGAATTACTGCTTTGAACTGAAGGCACAACCAGCTGGGCCTCATGCCTTGCATACAGAATCAAGACTTGCTTTGCTGCACAAGTGATGCAATGACATTTGGGCCATCAATCTCTTTCCCCTTTTGTCTGTCAAAGTTAATCACAGTGCATGCAGTGCACTGTACATGACTGATAACTTGCAGCTTAACAATAAAAGTACTGTGGCCACTAAATGCATATCTTTTGCTCAGGATAGGGACATATCTTAATTTCTTCTAGGCAGGAAAAACACCAGCATCTTTTACATAGCTCATATTCCCCCCTACCAGAAATAACCCTAAGCAAAAGATGAAACTCTTGTCAGGCTGGTTAAAACATACAGATCCAGGGTCTTTCTTTCCTGTACTGCCTCTACCCTGAACAGTCACAATTTACCACGGCCCACACTGAAGAGAGTAAAAGATGTCTCCCCAGCCCTGGACTATTCTGTTGTTTCAAGAAGTGCCCTGTGAAGGGAAGCACAAGGGTTCAAATACACTTAGGGTACAAGAGGAATCCATAGCTCTTTTTAGGGACAGTATTCAATCCATGCACCTACTCTAAAACAAAATCAGCACTACTACGTTTCTTCTGCTACATTAAAAATGTAAACTTTATTTTTAATTAAAATAAATCTCATTAAAAATAAAATCATTCACTTGACTATTGGGCAAGCCCTGGATCAAGCTATTCAGAGGCAGGAAAGAAACTTGACAAGAAAAAGCTCTTATTTTTCTGCTTTCAGCCATATTTATTATCCAGTAATTGTGACCAACAGACAATAGAATACATTTATCAAGTATGCATAGAGTGCATTTCTGTCAATGTACTTATAATTCACACTCCTAAGGGTGTCTCCCCTAGGATACCAGAGGGCTTCACAAACACAACCAACTTCAATTAACACTGAAACATTCTTACCACTGCTCTAGAATGGGGAGAAAGTCCCAAGAAGCAGACAAAGTAACATTTTTCTGGAGCACTGCAATATTTTGCTTCCCTGAGGGGCACACAGGCTTTTCTGCCAGAGGTTACTGGTCCTGTGCATATTATGAAACCATGCCCAAGCATTTGGCCACCAAGACATGCAGACTGATGATGGTGGGTCTGAGCCAACCCAACAGAGGCCATCCTGCCTTCCAGGAAAACTAAACAAATGAGAAGGAAATCCCTAGCAAGACCTCACCAGTTTACAATACCTCAATGATCTTAAAGGTCCTTTCCAAAATGAATGAATTCTATGAAAACACAATGAAGAGGTACAGGTGAACTTAAAAGCAGCTCAGTCGGCAAATGCAGACCTCCCAAAAAGAAAGGAAGGCTGCATATCCTCCTGATTCCTTTACCTTTGCAATTTTGGTTTCATCCTTCTTCTTTGCAGTTTGCAGGGCTTCAAAGTGGTGCCTGGCGCTGTCGTAATCCACAAGCTTCCTTCCCCGCTTTGCGATACGAGACTAGAAAGATGGAGAAAAGAGTCACACCAATCTTCCCCAGCAGCCAAAACTGCAAAGCCTCCCAGGAAAAAAATCCTTCCAACTTCCAGAACATCCCACACTCTGCCCACACAAGGACTCTCCCTGAATCCTCCACACAGGAGGAGGCCCTGGAGCCACCTGTGGCAAGCACCGTTTCAGAGGGAGCACCTCAGGAGGAGAGGAGAGAGGAGCCATCAAGGGAAGGGGAAGGAATCCAGCCAACAGGTCCCATCTCTGGGTGACATGTGTGTTTTCAGAACTTTAGCTCCACTGCTTCCTAAGCCCCACAATGTGCCTGCATCCTACATCGTTCATTATTTTCAGGGCTTCCTGAGGGCTGCTTCCAGTCTCTAAACAGCTCACTAGTTTGTGTGGAAGCCTGAGAGATTAAGCTCATCAAAAGAAGGCATTTCTGCTGCCAACACAGCAAAAGCACACATCCACGTGCTCAGGATATGCCATGGACAGCCTTTTGGAGCCTGTGACAGAAGCTGCAGACAGTAGTGACTGCCAAAAGCAGAGGTCTGCTGTCACCAGCATTTAGGCAAGGGAAGTGCAAGGGAAAACCTGTAGCACTGGGTCACCAACACACAACACTGAAGCCAAAACAAACGCAACGAGGGAGCTGGCTGTGTACCAGACTTAGATTCAGGAATGGAGTCCTGACAAATCCATGGCTGAGAATCCAGGACAGACAGTCAAGGCCTGTGGCCTGATCCTGTGCTACCCATCCCGAACTGAGGACCCTAAGGCTCTCTCTCTCAGCAGAGTTGCACTTTATTGAGGCTCTGGCCCACTGGGTTTCCCTGTTTTAGGAACTATCCATCCCCTCAGCCTCCTGCCTCCCACACTGTCTGCAAACACCCCAGACTATCTGGGTTGGAGCACACACCTTCCCAGCCTTATCATAACACTTCCCCCTAGATCAGAGAGCCTGGACCAGCGTCAGTAATCAGCAGCCCAGAGACAGGCTGGATAACAGAGTGAAAAGGCATGGCAAAGAGCCAGGAGGATTTCTAATTAACCACAAAACCCAGGGACATAGTGCAGAACAAGGAATCTGCACTGGGATTTACTTGCAAAAGCAGAATCCCCTTCTCTCCTGCCTTGGCAAGGAGCTGTGGTTTTCTCTCCCCAGGCTCCTGCAGAACTGCACTCAGGGCAGATCTCTGCCAGAGCAGCTGGAGCAGCTCACACATCTCCCACACAGGCTCCCCTGCTCCTCCAGCAAACTCTGCTGCAGCTCCTGGTGAGTCACAGCAGATCTGCAGGATCTCAGCCACATGCACACCCAAACTCTCCCCTAAATGCTCAGCTCACTCCAAGAGAAGAGTCACAAAGAAGCAGAGCCACCCCACAGCCGAGGTCACTAGAAGACACCTCCCAAACACCACACTGCCAGCCTGGAGACAAGGTACTGGAGGGGGCTTCCAGCTGCACAGCAACCTGAGATACAAGTTAATGCATCTTACAAACACAGCCCCATCTGGAATTTAAGAGATACCACGTTGCCCCCAGGTCGGCCTGGTAGAGACAGCTGGAGTTTTCCCCACCTCTGACATGGCCACACAGCCACTTCAGGTTTTCGGGCTACCCCACCAGGAAGTTTGATTCAATGTCACCCATCTTCCAAACAAAGTCACTCCTCCATGTTTATGCAGCTCCCAAAATCCTAACACCCACCTCCCATGTTTCTGCTGGAGTACAGGGAAGTGCTGCAAGGTACAGATACACAGGGTGTGAGCCCTCCTGGAGTAACCACTGAGCACACCACTGCTGCTGACGGCACTAACAGGACTTTCAGGAAGGCTCAGGGCTCCCTTGTATGACTCCAGGACAGCTGCAGGGACCCACCATCACCCAAATGTAAGAGCTGAACTCCAACAGACTTCACTACTTTGCAACAAATCCATCTTAATTTGAGACTCCTTAAAAAAAAAATCCAAAAAAAACCAACCAAACAAACTCAAGCTATCACAAAAAAACTTCTGCCCTCCACACTCTTTTTACTGATTATTGGTTTTACAGCTAGTAGAGCACCAGTTTTAGTGCTAGTCAGAAAATCCCCAATTCCACAGCTATTCAGAACTTGGGCTGTAGTTTATCTTCTCTGGCCTCACTGCAGAGATCTGTACTCCTATTCCATATTGTGCAAAACCAACAAAAAACTCACTCAGAAATATTAAAGATTATGCAAGAAGAGTCCTACTCCAAGAAGGACAGACAATGACATGCAAAGAAAACTTAAAGTACTTTTTTAAGTTAAAGAAGATGGAGAGGCCTTGTTCAGGGGTGAACATCCAACATTGGATAAGTTATTTTCTTTAACACACAAAAATTCCTTACTAAAGGCATGCTCCGTTTTCACATTCCTGCTGTGGATCCCTTTTCAAGTCCAAAAAATCCAAGGGAATTTTTACAGCCCCTCAAGTAAAGATGGATTGAGATCATGTTAGAATGTAACAAAAAAATAACACATCCATGATCTAACTCATCACACATTTCAATTACAAGGCTATTAACAAAAACAGGCCTTTTCACAAGGAAATGAAAATCCTCTTCTCTCCATAAATCAACTGATATTACCAGAGTAATGCCAGAATTCCAGGAAAAGCAGAAAATTTCATTTTGTGGAAAACAAAAACCAGAAAACTAATATCACAACAACAAAAACCAACTCAAGTATTCTGTAAATTACATAAGACTGGAGCTTTTTTTTTTTTTGCCTGCAAATCTCAAGAACTCTAACTCCTTATGTGAGGCCTAGCTATACTTCTGTACAGGCATAGCAATGTTCAACAACTGGTAAAATGTGATTTGGACCAAAGCAGTGCCAAAGTCTGAGTCTACAGCAAGCCCAAAGTAAGGAAGGCATCCTGCTGAGTAGGCAGCACAGGTTGCACTTCTGACTGAGGCCCATGGCATCACACCCCAGAGAGATCAGCCCTGCAGCCTGCAGTGGGTGGAAAGCCACAGCCCTTCCCCACTCCACACTTCCAGGGGCAGAAGAGGATGGAAAAATGAAGCAAAACCAGTGAGTCCCGGGAGACAAGGACACTGCTGTTCAGGGCTCATTTGACAGGCCTGTGACCTGCCCCCATCTGATTCAGCACGATCCTGCTGAAGCAATAAATATTGACAAAGGTTTTAAGAGACATGTGCTGGGGAAAGGACTGCTTTCACTGGAAAGTAGCCAAGCTGATACTTCCCATATGGTGATATCATTACTAGTGCTTCCATATGGTGAAGACATTTCCTGCGTAACCTCAAAATGAATAGAGAGGAGATAACTGTGGGGGAAGGGAAGGTCACAGGCCAGCATTCAAACCCCGGTCCCTGGATACAATCTCTCCCAAAAAAAGACACCCATTCAGCATTATCCCTTCCATGAAAAAAGCTGGGTACAACACAGCAGGACTTCAAGGACTCACAGAAATCTGCCTTCCACACCAGCCTCTACTCATAAAGTACATTTGCCACTAACTGCTTCCTCAGTGTTTCCTACTTACAAGGAAGTTATAAGACAAAAGGACCAAAAAGAGATTGAGACCTTCTGAGCTATTGCTGACATTGCCCCCCTGCACTCTAATGCAATAGGGAATTTCATGCATCCTCCTGTTTCATACTTATATTTTCTCTTCAGCATCTTTCCCCCGGATTATTCACTCTTGTTTTAAGCCCAAAATTAGAACAAGACATTTTCAATTAACCCAGAGCTGCAGAGATCTTGGCTGCTTTCAAAGAAGACCTTGGAGAAGCACAGCACACATTCTCCTGAAGCAGATGGGGATCTAAGAAATCGATCTTCAGAGCTTTTATCTGCTGTGACTCTCTAGATCAAATAGTTCAAAGAGAATCTTACTTTAATATCTGGAAATTGGCCAAGGTATGTATCCATGGTGAGAAGTGCTTGATCCACCAGCTTCTGATGGAAATCCGTCCATAGGAGATCATTATTCTGAAAAACAAAAGTCATGAGTTAACTATTAAGAACACAGGGCTCCACGTTTCTGTTTTTCTATGCGAGTGCTACAGCCAACAATCTTGGGCATTCAGAGGTCTCAAGAAACGGTAAATTCTTTGCAAAACTAATGATAACAGATCTTGGCAGAAATGAGAAAGCCTGATGCTGCTAATTCTGGTGACTTCTCCAAGGACAAAATGCCTTTGAAGCCTTATCTCTCCCCTGCAATGTTAAACTCAAGTCTCTACAATGGAAGGTGATTGTCAGGCTAGTTTTGCCTCCTTCTCCCAGCAGCTACAAAAAAGGGACACCTGATACCACAAGGCACTATTTTCCGGTTTTCATTACAATACAGCTTCCCAAAGAATTATGAACAACAGAAAGCTACACTAGCAGTCATCAGCCCTCACACCACCTGCCTCCACAGCCCAATGGAAGACAAAGCATGTACCATGAGCTGTGCCCACTTTATCCTTGACCTTAGCTCAGGCACAGTAATTTCCTATTAACACCTTGGATTAGGTGAAAATTACCCTTCTCTCCTGTTTTTCCGATGGAACAAAGGGTTTTGGCTAAAACGTTCAGGAAAAATTCCCACTTAATGCTTTTTATTTGGCAGGAATAACTCTTCTCTTTCACCTGTCTTTTCACGGGCAAAATATAAGGAATTAAAGGGGAAGGTGGAAAGCTGGAAATATTCTTGCAGACCAAAGGGTAGCTACACAGTTAGTTCTCAGGATTCATGCCCCCTTTGATCTCTCTGGCTCAAATTTTCTGAAGGGTCAATCTCTCAGGAGGCACCACAGTGGCTCAGGAAAAAAACAAGGCCAACAGAGACTGTGAAGTCAAACCAGCTGAAATACAACTCCAGTATTTACTGCAACAGCACTTCCTAATGCAAAGTTTCCATGTTAATGAAAAAATTGACTTGGAAATGTTCAGATTTTGTTTGAATTATCTGCTTTGAAGTTATTATTTCTTGGGCAAGATACAGATGTTATTTCAGGTGAGATTTTCTGAAGGGGAAAGAAGGAGAAGGAAAGAATCATCCTCCTGCTCTCCTGTCTATTCCTTCACCACTTCTCCAATGGCACAGACAGCTGCAGATAAGCCCAGTCCTGCAGCCTCATGGCAAATGAATCCAGAGAGCTGAACTGCCACAGCTGCTGCTCAGCAGAACAGCTGAGCAAGAGAGCAGAGGGTGCTGCCTCCAGCTGGACCCACCCCAGGCACAGGCCAAGGGGATCCACACTGCCAAATGACAGGCTGTGCCCTGAGCTCCACAGAAAATACCTGGGCAAGCTGCACAGGCATCACATCGCCAAGGGATGACAACACCAGCAGAGTGGGGTGGGTGACACATGGCTCAGCCAAACAAGGGAGCAACTGGAACAAGGCAGCTGCTGGTACTGCCATGAGGGGTTGTGGCAGCTACACAACTGGCTGCTCTGACTGCTTTAGCCATAGTTTTATCTGCCCCTTTCTCTTATACAGAACATAAGCAGTACACCTAGCTGGCCCTACTGAGTTTCTGTTGGAATCCTCTGTCCCCATTTAGCCACTCTGAGGGGAACAAACAGCCTCTGGGCACAAGAGTACAGTTCCATGTAATGCACAAGCATCTGGCATCAATCTCCTACAAAAATACAGGCCACATCCTTCCAGCCTTCCTTTCTTCACAGTGCTGAGTTTGTCTCCAATTCTTCTGCAAAGTCATATGCCTGAAGAAATGTGCACAGACACAGCTTCCAAAGCTCATCTCTGCTGACAGAGCAAGTCTGGACATCCCCACATCCTGGACAAAGTCTTACCTCTGCTATTTTATTTGTGTCATCTCTCCCAGGCCAATCTGGCTCATAAACTTCTTGCAAACACTCTGTCAGCTTCTTGGAGGCCTCGTGCATAGCTAGGAAAGAAGAGGGAACTATTCAGACAAAGAAGAAAAGGTATTCTCACAGTTTAACCCTTACCCTGAGGAACAGGGGCACAGGAGCATTACAACAGAAGCTGAGCTCTTCCTTACTAAATGTCTGACCCTTGACGACAGAGATGGAAGATAACCAGAGGGAGAAAGGAACCAAGAGTGCAGCTGCATCAAGCCCTTTGCGTTCATCCTCCCCTAGAAGAACATGTGAAGGTCCATCTGCTAAGACACCACCACATGTTTGGCATCAAAGCACAACCCCATCCCCAGCTGGTCCCAAAGGATTCTGAAAGATTCCCCCGCTGACAAAGCTGCAACTCATGCCTGGGGAAACACCAGGGAGGGGAAGGCTGCAGAAACCTCACTGGGAGGTAAGCACTAGAGGGGAACCAACTTCTGCTCGTGCAGACCTTACCTTTGACAGAAGCCAAGTAAGTTCGGAGGTCCTTCTGCAGCCTCGTGCCTTCAGACTGCGAACGTAAGGAGATCATCAGTTATTCTCTCAGCTAAGGAGAGTAAGAAGCACTCAAGCATTTCTAATTAAACTAGTCTTGCAGACAGGCAAGACACCAGTCCTATGACCACATGAAACTTCAAGCTATCACATTTTTTGTATTTTTTTGCTCTGTGTTCTAGGAACTTCTAGGACTTTTGCAGCAAATGTAATCTTAACTCCTCTCCTCTCCTCTTGTACTCTCTTTGGGTCAGTTCCCAATGCTTCCCCAGACCAGGAGACTTTGTTTGTAAAACTGGCCAGCTCTTTCTGATCCCTCATTTCCTTTACTGATGGCAGAAGGAAAAGAACAATTGTGAACTCATCCAGAACTTTCGAGGCATGGAAAACAATTTGGGCCATGCTGCTGGAAGCAGATGGATTTCTCACAAAGCTATGCTATCACTGCCACTTCAACAGCTGGGCAGATTTAGCCTCTGCTTAGAGAGCACAGCTGCACTGGGAGCACAAAGGATCTCAGCATGAGCTCAGTTGAGACAAGAGGTGCCTGAGTGGTGGGGACAGCTGATGGGAAACATCTGCTTTTGAAGTCGGTAGCTCTGAGGCAGCTGTTGAAGATGTCCTGTGAGCTCCCTGTCTCTGGAGTTGGCTTCAGCTGTCAAAATTCATTATGCTGGGGTGCCCCCTCAATGGGGCACAAACTGGGAAGGAGGAAGAATGACAGCAGGCTGTGAGGTGCAGCGGTCTCTTTTCTGCATTCTTGTTTTGCAAAAGATATGCAAAATCCTGTCAATGGATACATTATCATCCTGCAGCTGTACCATTTTTAAGAATAACTAAATTATAACTAAATTTCAACTCACAATTTGGAGGTTATCAAAAACTGTCAGCAGGGAAGGTCCTCTGTAGAACTTGCCCACTACACACTTGGGCACTGCAATGTCTGGAGCAGTTATATTCAAAACTATAGCATCTAAAATCAGAAGCCACTTCTACATTTGTGTCAAAAGAGTCAAAATGGAATCAGAAAAAAAAATCCAATGCCCAGTTATCAGAGTTGAAGGGTGTGCAGAGGGAAGCTACACAGGTATGGCTCAATATGAAGATGTTCAAACACACAAGTGCCATCTCATTTGAGCAGATATTGTCATACTTGCAATCACAGTGCAATTCAAGCCCATCGGCCTACAGCACAACAAGGTATAACATGAAGGACAGATGGATATTTAAAAATAAAAGTTCTATGCTTGGAAGGCTGGAAGACCTCTTTCTCCTCCCAAAGACCTAATGAACCACCTATTACTTACAGCTCTGTGAAACAAAACCACAAAAAAGTGGTTTTATATCTTTCTGTGCTTTCTTATCTTGAAACCAAGCCCTAGCTAAGTATGTGATTTTCTGTAGAGCTGCTTCTTGGTAGTAGACAGGTTTCCTAAAACCGTTTTAGCCCGTTCCTAAAAAGGAATTATTCCATCCTAATATTAGACTGTAACCCCTTTACATAACCTCTCTGGTTTTGCAGTTCTAGTGAGAAGGATTTTATTACCAGTAGGGATGTTTGACATCTGAGGGGGCAGGAGGTAATGTCCTGTCCCAGATTAGATTAATGCAGGGCTGGAAGAGCAGACTGTAATTACAGGGAGGGGAAGCACTGAAACAACAGCTCCAGGTAAGCCCCCACTCAGTAAAACTTTAGAACTGCCAAGACAGAGCATGAACTACTGGTGGGAAGCTCCAGCCTGGGGTACCACAGGGAGGCTGTTAAGCTTGTTTTGCCACATAGGGCTGAAATGGAAACTGCTGGGTGTGAAAGGTTCTTGTCAGGGAGGAAACCCTCTCTCTGAGCTACTGACAGTAATGGGAACCTACTCTGTGACAGCAAAGGTGCAGTCCCCACTGCCTGCCCTGCAGCAGGGGCTGTGCCCAACACAGTGTGGTGCAGGCAGAGGTAGGTGCAGCCTGTGCCAGCAGCAGCTTTCCTCTTGTGCTCAGTGTGAAAGGCTGTGAACCAGCCCAGAACTTCCACACAAGTGGCAGCTCACGAAGGGTATCAAAACCCAGAGGCTCTGCCAGGCAGAAACACACACAGTGCCAGGTGTAAGAGCTGCCACCAGCATCACACTGTCCCTCCAGTGAGTACTGCAGCACAGGGCAAGAGAAGCCAAAGCCTGGCACACTTCAGGCAGGGGCTGAGCTGCATCTTTACAGAGGACTCTTGCTCCCAGGTCAGCAAGGACAGCATCTAGGACAGATCCTTGTGCCAGCGACTGAACACAAGTGACACTGGGAAAGGGAAAGAGGAGGGAACCTTCAAATGGCCATTTGGGAAGGTTAATAGCCAAAGAATCTCCATGAGGGAGTAATGAGGGGCAGTTCTGCTGCTGGTCAAGCCTTCGGGAGACACAGGCAAGGCCTGCACCTGCATGGCTGTGTCCAGCTCTTTTGCCACAAAGCAAACCCATCTAAGCTAAAAAGTTCATACCATTCAGGGACCTCAGAGTGGTGCTCTTATATAAATAAACCTGATGGGCAGAGAGTTAGGAAGTGCAATGCCTTCCCTTATGTATGCTCAACCAGTATTTGAGAGAACCATAATTACCTTGATTGAAAAGTATTCATTTTTAGACCTGCACTCCATTCCTCAACAGACCACACACACAGAAACATGTATCAAAGTGGTCCAACACAGTCATTAAGAGTCAGCAGAGCCTCTAATCAGCCACTGAACAAGGTCACTGCCTGCTCACACCCTAGCCAGTTCCACAAGAGAGCAGCGCTGTTCTGTCGCCAGCCTGCAGCAAAAGGTCAGCTTTCCTCCAGACTTCCATTCCCCACTGGAACAGACTTAATGAAAGGTCATAGAAATCTCAAAGATAACTGTATTATACACACCTTATACATATAAAAATATAAAGAAGTGTATAAAGTGTATATATGTATATAAAGCAAATTTTTTATTCCCCTAGCCCTCAGCTCTGGATATCCTAAGAATCCAGCTAACTCACCCTCATGGTTTGCCCTGTAAAATAGGCATTGCCTACATCATTTAGTAATAGGGAAACTGAAGGCCTAAGGAAAACCAGCAGATCCCAAGCAGCAAATGCAGAGCAGCCTCTAGCTTCTTTGAATAATTATTTGGGGAATTTAGTTCATGGTCTGCTCCACAAAACGGGAAAAAATTCAGATGTAAGAGATACAAGGTACAGTGCTTCTTTAACAGGCTCCTCACTGCACCACTGGAACTCATGGCTTTGGAAATTGAAAAAGTCATCCTAGAGAGTCACATCTAGAAATCTGTATTTGAGTTTTTTTGTATTTCTCATTTATAAAGGTTATCTCTTAATTGCTTAAAAATTATACCAAAAAAGTCACATCTGGTAATGTCCTGTTGTCAGAAAGCAGTTAAAAAGTATTCTGCTGTGTACAAGAGAGTATCATTGCTGGACATGCTACAGACATGCTGCATGAACTTCTGGAGCAATAGCTACTATTGCTGCCAAGAGAACAAGCATTAGTGTCCAGGAATCTGCAATCAGCTCTGGTTACACGTAAGTCAAAGCCAGACTGAAGGATTTTCATTACATTCAGCTGTGGCAAATCCCTGCTCAGCTGGTTTTGCGACACAACCACATCTGCCGAGTCTCAACAGACATGATGCAGCTGCCACTAACAGCTCTAGAAAAAGGTCCTAAATGTGTCAAGCCACAAAAGAGTAACATTTCTTCCAGTACCACCTGAGCTATGCTGTGGCACACATTTCCTGCCACAAAACAGAAGCAATGCTTCCCCTAACAACAAGAGCCAGCAAAATCCACAAGGTAACTGGTGTTTTCTCTTCTGGGAGGCTGAAGGCTCTAGATAAAAAATAAAACAAAACACACCCAGTTGAAGATTGAAACCCACTGCTGTGGAAGTAGGAGGGTGGGGAAAAATTGCTACACTGTTAAAATATTTCTGTGCCCTAAAATATTGGGGATGAGGCAGACACACAGAAGAATAATGACTCAGGCCTGACAGAGTGATTGTGCAAGTATGGGAGGGAAGTCAGATTTAGGTCTTAGCCATGGAAGGATGTTCCCTTTTCACCATTTGCTTTCTTCGTCTCTTCTGCCCGACACTGTGCTTAGGAAACTGAAACTGCCTTGTTCCATTTTATTTTTTATTTCTAATCTGTTTCCCAACCTATTCCTCATTCAGGGACACAATGTTGCTCTTACATCTCCATTTCCAGCAGAGCAGCAAAAATTACATTACAAAACAGCTGCTAACTGAAGAAAGTTAGACTGAAGAAAGGGTTCTGCTTGAGCTATTTCTTTTTCTGAAACTGGGTGTAGAATAAGTATTATTTTTTCCGATCCCTTCACTCTCGTGACCAGTGACAGGACTGAGGAAACAGGATGAAGCTGAGGAAGGGGAGATTTAGGTTGGGTACCTCACCCTGAGAGAGGGTGGGCACTGGGACAGGCTCCTCAGGGAAATGTTCACAGCCCCGGCCTGACAGAGTTCAGGAAGCATTTGGACAATGCTCTCAGGCCCATGGTGTGACTCTTGGAGTGTCCTGCACAGGACGAGGAGTTGGACTTTTGATCCTGATGGATCCACCTCAGCATGCTCTATGATTCTCTCATTGATTCCATGAAAGGGATCCTGGAAGTCACAATGTCATTTCTTGTAAGTGAGAGGTTATGAGTTATGGGTCACTTCAATAGGCCTATGTCACTGTTTAATTTAATGGCCTTTAATCACATTGCAGCAGATGACTGGAGGCTGATACTGAAACCCAGGGTGCAATTACACATTGACAATTATCTTACCAGCTGTTTGTTGAAGTTTTGCACACACTGTTCAAACTGCTCATCTTTTGTTTCATCTGCTTTACCAAGCTTCTGAAGGACCTGCAGAGAGAGAGGAGAAAGGAGACTTCAAACACAGATACAGCAAAGCAGAGAAACAAACAGTTGCACTTTTTTGGTCCTGAGGGCAAAGTGAAAAAGTCACCTTTATTCTTGTACTCAAGATTTTCAGAATATTTTTCCACACAGTCGTAGTTTGAAAACAGATTTACAGATGAGTAAGGAAGAACTCAGACCCCTTACATTCTGCTGTACTGAAGAGCATGACTGAGGCTTCTCTTTCACTGATCTAATGTTTTTTGCAGACAAGGCAACAGCAATCCAGTTATCTCCTGAACCAGCAAGACACAAACCACATCCCTAATATGCCTTGTGTTGTGCAGTTACACTTTTCCTGATTTAGCACTAGTGCCTAGTCCAGACAGGGTGGGGTTCTGCTCCCAGAACTGCTGGATGATCCTCAAACACAGAGAGCTGTGCAGAGAAATCAGGGAGGGAGGGTGGCTGGAGCAGTGAAAGTCCCACCTTCTTTCCACCTTTTCTCACTATGCACATGCTTGGCAAGAGCTGGCTGCTGAGAGCCACTGGGCACCTTACACCATTAATCTGTGTGACACTCAGTCCAAGTGTCACGTCTGAGAATGTCAGCAGCCACCTCTCCCTGCACAGCACAGCTCCCCACAGCCTGTAAAAAAATCCTTATCAGACTACTTCTCTTATCACCCTTCTCTCTTAGTTCCCTTTCCATGCAGCTAAGTGGATTGCTCCCAGGCTTAGAACGAAACAGCATTTCATGTTCTGGGCTGGCAGGTACATTCATCACAAGAAGTCTGGGCAAACCTGTGGAGAAGGGCAGCAGCCATTTGCCATGCCCCAAGCAACTCCAACTCCAGCTGCAGGGAGAATGGAATATACCCTGTAATTGGTTAAGGTCGAATATATCATCTCTCTGAATCAAAACTAAAACCTAATGTGCCAAAAAAAAAAAAAAAAAAAAAAAAAAAAAAAAAAAAAAAAAAAAAAAAAAAAAAAAAGAAGAAAGGAAAAGCCTTGTCTCACAGGGACAGTGAAACCCGAGAAAAGCCCAGCCAGGCCTCAGCCACAGGAGGTTTTGGTGAGCTAGAAAGGGAACTGAGGGAGCACCTCAACAAGCGAGGCAGACCTGTCTGGAAAGGGCACGAGTGCCCAAGAGGCAGAAAGCACTGGAAAGCTGGAGTCCCCCTGGCTCCGCTGAGCACAGCAGAACAGCCCTTTACCCTCAGACCCCAGCTATCACATTCAGCCCCTTTTGGGGAAAAGGGGATTAAGGCAAAAAAAGTAGGTCCCTGTTACTGACACCAGGTCTTCAGGCAGACCATTAGTTACTGTTCCCAGACTCCAAGGGACTGCCAGAGAGCCATGACAGTCACCCAAACCAGTTTCCTCCAGCTGCCTTTGCTACACATGGATCTTCTCAAAGAAGATAAAGAGAATTTTTCCCCTGCAAAGCAGGGATCAGTCTTTCATGATTAGTCTCCAAAATGGAATTGAAAAGGATCATGCAACAGGACGTAAAATAGAATATTATCTATTTGAAGTGACCTACAACAATAATTTAGTCCAACTGGCCATGCACCTACTGGCCCACTCTCATGGCTTTTTATACTGTTGAGGTGGAGAACACCTGTTATGCCTATTTGGCTAATCTCAGTTTCTCTCTCCCCCATACATGAATGCATATTCCCATCTCACCTCAACCACAGTAACTGACTGTAGAGGAAGATGTGATAAATCAGTGCAGTCATTCAGCATTTAGCTCCTAAATCCCCTCATTTCAGCTGAGATTAAATGTCTAGGAGGGAATAGCTTTTTTTCATTCTCCCCCAGTTCAACAGCTTCTCTTCACCTCCAGAAATTGCTGAGGTATTCCAGTGTCAGCAAAAGGAGGGAAAAGGACACACAGACAAAGAGTGCCCTCTTTATCATCAAGAGCTGAATCAAAACCACCAGAATTTTGAGGACAACTTTCTACAGCTCAAATGCCAGCAACAAACACTGCAGCCACAAATGCCTAATGTGCTTGGTAAATCTGTCTACACAGCAGGACATAGACAGCATGACTATTCCCTTCTTCCTCACAAACCCTTGGCACATAAGAGCTTGTTGGAGAGAGAAGCAATGTTGTTTGTACTGGCAGAGTCCTGTACACCAGACCCTGCTGTCTCCTGTGCCCATCCACTCTAGCAAAGGGGAGCACATCCCTTAGCAGCACTGCTGCTGAGGTTACACTTTCCTCTGCCATGCCAGCAGGAGACAAGGATTCAGTATGGCCTCATCTTTCTCATCAAGTGGTATCTCCTCCAGATATTGTTCAGCTGCACTCCCCTAGGCTGTCAGATCTATGGAGCAGGGGTTTCCCACTTGCTGGGTGACTTTCTAGGTATCCCAAGAGAAGGCACAACAACAGCACCCATCACTGATAACAATAAAATACGCAAGCTGTAAATTCCAAAGCAGAATTTCGTTCTCTCTCAATGTGCAGATCGATAGAATTACTGGAGATACAAAGGAGATTTTTACAGGGCAATGCATCTGTCTGGCTATTCAAAAGATGTGATGCTTTCAGGCCTGGAGGGGAGGGAAGGAGAGCATTTAACTAGGAGGAATCTGGAGTATGTCACCAGGGTCAAAGACTTAGAACAGCCTCAGTGCTTCCTGCTGTAAAACACTGAGTAGCACTCACAGACTATTCATTATGGAGCCACATGCCTGCTTCCATCATATCCAAGGAGTTAATTTCCAGTTCTACAGCCCCTTGGGGAACATGCACACTTAGTCTGGGATCATCTGACCAGCTGGGAAAATCTTGTTCCACTGTGCTGAGGTGCTCGGCACAATTCCTGTAAAACACGGGGCACTGCAAAGGGCTCTAACTCCCAGCCTATCTCTAAGGAAAAAGCTCCTGCTGTAACAGGAAAGCTCAGGTGAGGAGCAGCTTTGAATGAGGAGAGATGAAGTAAGAAGAAACCCTGCGTGATTCCACAGTGGTGACAAGGGGTGGGTGAAATAGATGACTTGGGGATGCCTGAAGAGAAATAAAGCAAGGAAAACAAAACCAGGTACAAGAGAAAGCCTGAGAGAAGTGAATCCTTGACTACACAAAAAAAAAACCCTGTTCTTGCTTCCTACACTACTTTCCATGTGGTAGATGGAGGCTTCTGCCCCATGGGCAAGCCCCAGCCATACAATGATCTCTTTTTTACCTGCTGTGATGCAGCACAGAGACAACAGCCCTGGGCTGCAGCAGGACAGTGGTTATCTCCTCATAATGCTCTCCCTCATAACCAGATCTGCCCCACAGGAACAGCCCAGAGGTCAAACCCCAAGTCATCTGAGCAGCACCGAGGACGGCGGCTCAACGCTGGCCCTCAAGCCTACTCCCAGCTCCCCCATCAAAGAGCTGTGCTGGCAAGTTGTACTAAAAAATCCCTCTGGACTCCCTGAACCAGGCAGGGATGGAGCAGCTGGCCCTGGGCGTGCTGCTGGCTGCAGACATGTCTGTGCTCACTGCTAATAACCCGTGAGCTCACAGGACAACTCCCCTCCCCAGGCTGGTAGGTGCCGTCATAGGTCAGGCTATTCCGGGTGAGCCACGGCTGCTCCCTCCCTTCCCCTGCGACAGGTTTTAATCCCCCAGCTCACTGCAAAGCCAGATAAAGTTCAGATGGAAACTTCAGGCTCTTTGATAGCTATTAATGGAGCAGATTTACCAGGGCAGGAGACAGGAGTCCACCACAGCTCCCAAATCTCGGGGCGGATCAGAGATGGTGTGATGTGTCAGCTGCTGTCTGGCGGCAAACCACACCAGAAGTGGGCATGGAGCTGGCATTTAAAAGATTAAGCAGCAACCATGGCTCCTTGGTCTGCCCTTGACCTCAGGAGTCCTGGCCCTGCATAAGAATAGGGACCATTTCAACAAGGGTGAAGGAGGGAATACTTTGTCTGAATCCCACAAAACACCTTGTGAAATGGATTTCAGAGGAGGCTCTAGTGTTGCTGTGGGTTTCAGTCTTGATTTACTATAGCAGTAGTAAAATGGTTTACTATGATTTATTGATTCACAGTCTTGATTTACTGTGACAGGATGGGGCTGTCATCCCAGCCAGTGTTTTTGGCCTCAGGCACCAGGTATCTTTTCCAGTGTTTCACAGAAACCAGGTCTCTTCTAATAATTATAGCTAGACCTGCAAACGCTCCGCATATGCTAAGATGAACAGGAACCGACCAGCTACCATAGAATCTCCAAAGAGAGCCAAATTCCATCCATGGAGCCTCAGTTTTTCCTGCATTTGAATAAAAGCAACAAACAAAACAAGGAAACTCAAGAATTCAACTGAAGTTTTTAAAGCAGTTTAAGAACCTAGAAGGCAAGATGCTATTAACAAATCAGTAAATAATCACATTCCTCTCATATCACACGTGTTTGCAATCTGCTGTTGTGGACAGAACCATCTGCAGTAAATTCAGAATTGCTACACTTTGAGAAGTAACACAGAAGAAGTGAAAGGGAAATATGAAAACCCTCATACCAGAGATGTGGCATTTGCTAGCAATGGTCAGAGAAGTCAAGGCATGAAATAGCCTTTGAAAACAGCAGCTGTTCCTAGCAAATTTGAAAATTTGCTTTGGGCTGTCCAAGTTGCAGATTCTCCCCAAAGACCATTAGATTCACACAGTGACTGATGATGACCTAAATACCACAACTTTGTACAACTCAAAAGAAAGCATCTTATCTGGCCGCAGTTTACCCTTTTTTCCCCAGGTTTGTACAGGCGGAAACATTCCTGAAGGGCAAGCTCCACACTGATTAGCACAGTCTCCAGGGCTCTGCTTCAAGCACTGGGCAGGAAGGGAATGGAGATCTGGACATCAGCCCTGTGACCACCAAATTCTGATCTAGAGCAGCAATCCCCAGTAAGGATAAACACTTGCTGGCAGTGCAGCAGCTGTCAGCATCAAGCAGCAGTATCAGACCAACTAAAATGCAATTCTGCTTTGCTCAAAAAAGCAACTGCAACCACATTTATGCTTTCTAATAAATAAATATATGCCAGCTGCTTAATGCAGCCACAGTCCTCAGTCAGCACTTTTCCTCACTCCCTTTCGAAATATTAATGCCACAACACAACAAATGCCCTGAAACCCCAAATATTCTCAACAAACCCCAAGTAGACTCATTACACGAACCAATAACCTAGTAAAAGTCTACTTTCCAAGGCATATGGGTCACTCAGACCAAATACCAGTTTAAGGAATGCAAGTGATGAACACAAAGGCAATAAAATAAATGCATTTATTTTGTGGATATCAAACAAAGCTAAATCTGGCTCTGAAACATGTGAATTTAGAGTGGTCCAGCCCTGATGAAGGGGAAGTCATTATCCCACAGTCAGGAAACTTCAGCCCTACAAGTCCACATCTTACTCCCCACACAGTATCAGAGAGGGGCTGCATCTTACTGACAAGGGCCCGCTGCCCCTAAATCACCCATCTCCTGACCTCTCCACCCCTTATCAACAACACCTCCGACTTGCTGTGTGTGCCAACTCCAGTGCATAATCTCCAAGTACCAAATGGGCACTGAGCCAGTAACTACTGTGACTAATTTCGAATTGCAATAAATTGGCATGTGTCAATGGGTCAACCAGCAATAGAACAAACAGACCTTTGATCTCAGGCTGTTGCTTGTTATCCCATGGAAGACATTCTGCTCAGAACAGGAGGAGAAGAAAATAGTGTCCAAGTCAGATGGAAAGCACAAAGTAACTTAATAAGGTACAAACAAAGGAAGTTTCATAAGCTTTTTAAAGCCTCGTTTCTTCTGGGCCCAGATGCAATGTGACTCGTTCACTGAAATAGATTTGTGCCCATGGAATACTTTGGTTACAGCATTCAGATTTGGGGAGAAAAGCATGAGCAGCAGTGGGAATCTGCTCCCCCTCCAGCCCTCCCCAGGAGAAGGGCATGTCCTCCTGCCCTCCATGCCTGACTCCAGGCTGGTTTTGGGGACAGCCTGGCTTTCCTCATGCAAGCCTGACACAATTAAGTCTTTCTTTCAAACAACTGGACAAAAGAAGATGGGGTGGAGAGGAAGAAACTCCAAACATATTAATGCTTAATTTTAAATTGAGGAAATTATTCCCATAGCTGAGCAATCACCAAGGCCCTTGGATCACCGGAAGATGGGAAAGGGCAATGTCAAACTTGGCACAGACAGAGCAGTTCTTGTTTGCCTCTTACTTGCTAATAAGGTTCAATAGATCCCACAAAGACAGGACAGTGCCTCTGCTACAGAGCTAAGTGTTGGGAAGTGAGGGTCCAACACTGCATTTTGTTAGCAACTTTCTGAATGATCTGGAAAAGCCATGTCTAATGTCACACCCATACAGCTGTAAGGAGGAGTATTTGGTCAGCATGTCAGAGTCACCAAATTTATCTCTGGCATATCCAGCTGGCAAATAGGAAAGAGGAACAGAGAGATGAGATGACCAGTTTTCAGTGCTCAGCTCAAGGCATGCTGAGTTTGATTTTCACAGGTGTCCCTATAGTTAAACTATGCAAGAATTTGCATGCTTAGAGCCATAGTGTAAAACACAAATGACTAAAAAGATAATTTTCTGTACACATTCCCCAAAAATATGTTACCAGTGAGGAATTTAAATCATTAGGATAGATTGCATGAAAGTCCTTTGCTAATGAAAGGCTTTAAGACAAGCATCAATCTTAAGCCAGATTGATGCCACTCTACAAAGGGGTCAGACCTTGTAAGGCCCTTTCAAAGCTATTCTTTTCCAAATCCAGAAGATGACAGCTTCAATGAAGGTCAATCACAAATATCCTAGTCAAAAAGATCTCACTCCTTCCTCCATACAACATGAAGTGTAACATAAAGCCAAGTGTGACTAGATAGTAACAACGCGCACAGCTAAAGAAACAGCATGCATGTGTCAAAGAACCATCATCTTCCCTAAATAGTACTATATTAAAAATTTCTGTAGGAGCCAGTCATGCTGCATTGCCTTGAAGGCTCATCTCAAGAATTCACCTCTGACAGCTGTTAAACAGCAGCCTCACCATGACCTGCACCTTCAGGACACACCTCTCAAGTTTTCATGACTCAGTGTGGTCATATTGCGATGCCTTTCATGCTTCAATCCTTCTCTCTCACTCTGTAGTCATTATAGAAAAAAAAAAAATCAAGTTCCAGTTTTCTCACTCAGAATTATTTCCTGGAAAACCGCTTCCCCATAACAGGTTCAAGAGAAAGTTCATGGCAACAAGTTTCACCAGGCTGAAGTCAGCATCTTAAAATACACAGGACACTGAGTGTCCTAAGACCATAGGTGACCAAAATGAGAAGAATCAGGTCTAACCCCAGTTTTTTGACATTCCTCCCACAACTACCTCCATGGGTTTAGTGGATCTCAGGCTGTTCCTACACCTGGAGCTCAAGACACTGTCCTCCATGCTATTGTTGGAGAACTCCTGACCTGCCTGTTTCTGTGCCCAAGATAAGAAGCCCTCTTGGACATGGGGCCAGAGTCCCAGTTAATCTTTTGTCCTAGGAAAAATGCCAGGATAATTTTCATTTCCCTGGTTACCTCCTTTCTTTCTACTGCTCTCAGAACCTGCAGGTGCCATTCTCTGTCTCAGCAAGACCAACATCCCTGAGGATCCACATTAAAAGCATCTTTGTTTTTGGAGTAGAACCTATAACAGTTTCTCCCCAGGCCATTCCCACCCTACTGACAATACTCAGTTTTTCCCAAAGCAGGTACCAAACACTGCCTTCAACCTCTATGTTGTGATCAAATCACTTATCTAAAATGGGCTTTGACATTTCCCTGCCTTAATGCCACTCTCACTCTGGGAAGCCTTTGCTGTCTGCTAACACTGCCTCTAACTGTGCAATGCTTTAAAAAAAATGTTCACAGTCCTTTACATTACTACAAGGCCCACTGTTACTTTCCACAGAACTGGGCTACAGTGTCTAAGTGGGATGGGGAGAGCCTTGACTTCCCAGAACACAGCAGTGGGACTTGTGCAGGTCAGAACTCTAAACCAAAAGGCACAGCAAGTTCTGCACAGCTAATCTGTGCTGATTCTAGTCTCATACAGACTCATTAAGGAAAAAGATAAAGATGACATTCAAGTGTACACAAAGCCCAGGGGCTCAGACAATTTTTTGCAGCATCAGCTTTGGCAAAAAGCCTATAAATAACCAGCTCTTTGAAGAAAATGGCATGCTGTATATGCACTCCCTTGCTTTTACTTCAGATAAGCAATTTCCCTGGGGAAAAAAGACTGCTTATATTTCTCTTGAACAGCTCCAATTGAGTCTCAAAGAAAAAAACAACAACAAAACAAACAAAAAAGTACAAACTGAACCACAAACTCAAGAGCTCCCCAAAAATCACTGAGATATATTTAAAAGCTCCACCCCAAGCTCATTATTCTATCTAAAGTGTTAATTGAAGTAAGTAAAAAAAAAATAAAAAAGCCACAAATGGAATTCCTCCCTTAACAGTAGTATGTCCTGCATTTTTATTAGCTGTCCTAGGAAAAGTTTAAAATTTGCAAGGATTTTTAAAACTGACAGTGTATGAGCCTTCTTTTATTCAAGAGCCTAAAGTAACACCATCTCAGTGGTCAATTGTGAAAAGACATTTCTGAACAAATTAGCAGGTTTTTTAAGTCATGTGACCAGACCCCAGATGTTCTTCCATCTAAGAACAGGTTGCCAAGCACAAGCTCTCTCCTTCCAGCAACAACTCCTGTGAACCCATCTGCATCAAGTAGATTTGCTCTGTTAGATGGACCCTGAACTTGGAGATCTTTAGAAGGAAGATACCATGAAGAGATTAAGTCAAGACCACCTGGTTGGCCTGGCAGCAAATACTTTCATCTCTGCAAAGGGCAGATCCAGAATGCTTCACTGTTTTCTCCCAGACACACAAATCAACGTGTAGGACATTTACCACACCTGTATCAGGTACAATACAAATGACATTTCTTGACTGCACCATCTGGGGAGAAGAGGGCCCTTCCACATTTCACTGCCTACATCAGGCATGGATTTCCCAGCAGTGTGAAAGGAGATGCTGTCCCCATGCTACCAGTCACGTATGTTCCCACAGCAGGCAATGACATGAGGAGTTCAGCTGCCCCCTCTTCCCAAAGGATCACAACTATGTCCTCAACACAGAGCTGTGCAGACTTCTCAAGTGTCTTTTTCTTTCATGGAAGATGCCAAGAGCTGCTGAGAGAGCCCAGCTCAGCTGACATTAGCATAGGGCAGCAAGGGTGCTGTGCTGAGGTTCTGTCACACCAGCACCAGACAGCAGGGACTGCTGAGTGTCTGCAGCTTGTGAGTTTGGCAAACAAAGCCAGAGTGGGAGAGGCACCTCAGGGTACTTTTGTCTTTTTTGTTTTGCTGATTTTTAAAGAGGGAGGGCTCCTTCATATGCTAAAGCAGCAGCAATTGTTTGCCAAATCCTTAAACATGGTACATGGGAAAGCATGCTGTGCTCTGTGTTATCAACTCAGTCACTTCTGTCCTTCACATTTTGCAGTTCTCAGATATCCAGATCTGGTTCAAGCTCAGCAGCTTTTATTTTTGACGGCAGTCTCAGAGCTCAGTTACCAGCCTTGGACAAGATGGCTCTGCTCAGCTTCATGCTGGAAGGGTGTCGACAGATGCTGAATATATTATGAACAAGTGGACATGAGCTATCACTCCCTAAGAAGAAAATGGCACACTGAGGAAATTTGGTCACTATAAATCAATTGGAGGGGGGTCTGTTTAAAGATCCTCAGATTGTTTTTATTCCTGATGTGCACCATACATTCATCAACATTAAAACAGGTCCATGAAACAATATAGGAAACACAACTTAAAGCTGCAGCAAAGTACTTCAAGGAGAGCATTATGCAGCTAGAAATGGCTGCAAATCTCTTTATTTGATGGAGTGTGTGGAAAGAAAAAATATTTCCTCTTCTTTTTTTTTGTCCAGGAAAGGCAGTACCAATCATACATATCCTGATAGATAGGCATTGTAGAGCTATCTGTATCTATAGATGTAGATATCTTTTCACTCATATCTTTAGAGAGGTCACATGAAATATCTAGGGATTTTGGTACTATCCCATACATAGGTACTGAAATAGCAGGATTCATCAATTAGCAGAACTCAGTACCTCTCATTCACACGAATGTTGATGGACCAACTCTTCTCTCTTACGCTGGTACTCCATGCCCCAGAAAATCCCAAATCCAGGCAACCAGGACTGCCGATTACAGAATCAGCACAGCTGCAAAAGCTTGGTCTGCTTAGTATCATCATTTATCATACACAACCTCAAGGCAGAAGGCCTTTCTTGTTCCAGATTTGTTTACAGTGGGATCCCAACCCTGGAGCTTTACTCTTCAGAAGCGCGGCAGTACTAATGCACAATCACACTAACAAGGATGAAACTGGACCGTGTGTCCAGCTTAGCAAAGGGCACAAGGGTTGCAAAGCACACGTAACTGAAAATCCTCAAGTCTCCTACAGACAAAAGATGCAGCTCACTCCACAAATACCAGGTGACAATGGATAACACTGCTAGCACTGCTTACATAGGTGTAGTTTTGCAATCTGGAAGAGACAAGGACTAAAAGAAGTGGAAACAGAGGGTCAAGTTATGCATTAGCTCAGGACATTTTTGGCTCAGCACCACTGAACAAGGATCTGCTCCTCTCTCCCAATGTTATCAGTTGCTTGAAGATTCAAATACAACAGGCTTTCCCTCATAGTCCTCATCCTTCAAGGCCACCTCTGTTCTTTTGGTCTAGCCTGCTGTGCGAAGCAGGAGAATTTTTGTCTTGCAACAAGGTTCATTAACAGGAAATTCTGCTGAAGGAGTAACAGAGATGCAAGGCAAGAAATGAAATCTCAGCAGTCAGCTAAGACCACATGCTATTTCCAGATGGCTTATGGACATACACCCACAAAACATGTCATTAGCTGTGCACAGGTGGGGCTAAGGCTACCAGCACACTCCAAATTCAGCTTGCCCAGAAAACCCAAAACCACACAGTA
Organism: Motacilla alba alba; assembly: GCF_015832195.1. Taxonomy (NCBI): domain Eukaryota; kingdom Metazoa; phylum Chordata; class Aves; order Passeriformes; family Motacillidae; genus Motacilla; species Motacilla alba. The sequence goes on from NC_052022.1 coordinate 14,188,563, forward strand.
ATACCGAAAGCCCCAGAGTTATGAATATTTACCACACACTTCAGGAGAGCAAACCCAAAGTGCCAAAATAGGTAATAACACGCTGGTATCTCAAATGAGAATCTACAGCAACATCTAGTCCATGAAAATCCATGAAGGTTTAACACCTCCCTCTTTCACAGGCAGCCATAGTTTGGAATTCCTGTTACATTTTCATTAGCAGAAGGCCTCCCCTGTTTTTGTATCTTATTAAGCACACACATGCAGACAAATACAAAATCACCTCCTAAACTTAGAGCAGAGAAGTTAACTCTGCTGTAAATGTCACCAGGTTTAAGCCTTGGCTGGGAGGAGAACAACTTTGTGTTACTGTCAATCAAAATCCAGGCAGGGATACATTGCTGTACCAAACACCATTGTCAGCTGTCTCCCCCAAAGCAAACACAGGGTCTATTCTCAGAATCTGAGAGCCCTTGCTGTGGCCATTAATAACCAAGGAACTGTCAACAACATGCAGCTCTCCCAAAGCCCAGCTCCACATGCCACCACTTGATGTTACAGCCTCACTTGGAAAGGCCTGAAATTTGACGTGGATTCAAAGAAAACAGCAATGTTTTATATATGAATCAATGCAGCTGCCCCTGGTTTGCAGAGCAGCACATGTGAGTGGACTGAGCCAAGCACAGGCTCAATTCACCTGCATCATCACTCAGGGGGTCATCACAAAGAACCAGCATTTGCTCTGCACCATCCCAGTCACATCCTATTGCAGAGTGACACAGAGGCAGCCTGGCACTCACAATCTCTCCAAAAGGGCTCACTGAGAATCTAAGATCCTCTAGGAAATTGGTGGATACCCAGTAGCTAGAGAGCAAACCCCCTTGCTTTTATTCGATTCCAGCTTTGTGGCAAGTGCTTGTGGACAAAACTGGGCCCACTCATTTTGTTTTGCATCTAGGATATGAAAAAGTATAAAGGGGATGTCTTGTTATACACTACAGACTTTAAATTTCCAATACAGACCTTTTAAAGCAGAACAGAGACAGTACCTATAAAAAAAGTAGAGTAAGCAGAAGGAAGATATGATTTCTACATGGAGCAAAGCCAGGCAATACCTAAGGGAGGGGAGTTACATCCCTCACCTTGGGCCCTAGGCACATATATCTCTGGAACTACAGCCAGCAGTGCCTGAGCATTCCCTGCCCACCATATTACTTATATTTCTCTTTATCCATTAAAAAGCACCTGTAGATCCACAAACATCATCACCATTCTTTCAATCCTCAGTCAAAATTACACAAATGTCAGTCAGAATCATAATGGTTGCTAAGACACCCACATGTCCAGGATACCCACCTGCTTACTCTGTCCTGGCCTCCCTCTTGTTTGTGTTCTTCTGTTCACCATCTTCACATGCTTTTTGTATACATCTGAGGCCACAGCTCTAAATGGCACCAACTCCTGCAAGAGGAGTCAAGCACACAGTTCTCACCCTTCCTGAGTAGCTGACTTCACCCTTAGCACACTTTCAAAAGGTTTTCAAGGGGCCTCTTGGAAATTCAGGGGTCAGTCTGGAGTTCTCTGTTCACTCCCACAAAAAAAGTGCAAATCAAAGTCCTTTGCAAACCTCTTGAGTCACTACAATGAAGATCCATAAATTTACTGTGCCCAGATAATAAGCAAAAGAGGAAAGACGTAAAGTTACAAGGAGGACAAGTTACCTTGCCACAAATTATTAACTCCAATTGCATTTTCATTATCAACCCAGGATCTCAGCTTTTAAAGTACAACTCCCATCACAGTATCTGATAAGCAAAAGACATGCAGTATTTACATGGGTGTTTCTCATTTTAAAAAGATGGGATTTGCTTCATTTCAACATAAGGTAAATTCCAGAACTGTTTCAAAGAAAAACAATCAAACAGAAAAAAAAAAAAAAAAAAAAAAAAAAAAAAAAAAAAAAAAAAAAAACCAAAAAATAAATCCACTACTCTTTTAATTTTTGTGTCTAATAAAGTTGAGAGTTCCCACAGAAAACACTTGTCACTGAAGACCTGATTTTGTCAAAGTTTTCAGCCACAACATTTGTCATGGTAATGAAAATGTCTTCATACCAACCCAGATAGAGAAGATTAAAGACCACCTGGCTTGTTCTGTGAGTCATTTGGTGCTAATCTTGTTATACAGGCTAACAATAAAATCATAATGTATGTCTGGAGCCCGAAGGCCTCGCTGACCTTCTGTGGTTAAAGCACACTTATTCCATCGCTAGCAGCACTCACAAAAGAAAGACTGGAAATGCATCTAGCTGCTTTCATCTCTCCTTGCCCAAGAGTTTATTTGTGAAGGGTTACCAGGAGCCAGCAAGCCCAGATACAACTCAAGTTGTCTCTGTATCACAGCAAGCCTATTTAACCACATCACTCCTGTTCAGATCCCATGTACATTCACTCCTGCCCACCTTTGGTTATGCCATCACCAACTGCACAGCTTTGTAAAGTCCCCTCTAACATTCAACATGCCCTGCAAGAACACCATTAGGACACCTTTATTTCTAAAGTTACTTTATGTCATCTTTCAGCCATCTTTATGTCTAAATCTGCTATGCTAAGATTTCTGTATTTCACTATTTCACAAACTTATTCTGGATTCCCTTTGAAGTACCAAGAGCCAGTCCCTTGAAACCCCACCTCACACACTTTAAGTCACACACAGAGAAAAGAGAATCCCCTGCCAGTATCTAAGAGAATTCACATCCTCTTACATTACGTTTCATATTCAACTTGTTGAATTGACATGCAATAGACACCCTTTCACTACCCTGGATGACCAGGAAGGATTCAAGTGCACAATCTACTTAAGAAGTTGGACCAAAGAACCTAATAACACATCTCTAGTCCTGGACTCTGCAGCAGTACAGACATGTACATCCCAGCCTTGCAGCAACTCTGCCCTCAGAGCAAAGCGGCCAGGCTGCTTTTCTGTTCAGTGCTGGCTGTGCAATGCTGCTGCAAGACTCAATGGCACTGTAGAAAAGACAAAGAGCTGCCTGCACACTCTGGAACAAGAGCAAACTCAGTACAGTCTACTTTCTAACTCACATTTTGATGCATTACAACTCTGTCCAGTAACCACCAGGCTGTGTTCTGAGTTACTGTCACTACAGGTCACCACCACAGTGACAAAAGCACCAAGCTGTGACCTTCAGGTGGATTCATCACTGTAGGAGCACTTACATGCCAGCATTCCATTCAACTCATTCTGCTGCACAAAATTTACCAAGAAAGCCAAATTAAAAAAAAAGGGACCAAACAAGCTTTTGTGTTTCTGTCCCACAGGATACATTTAAATGCTTTGTTACAACAAGCAGGACAAGTTATCTGTTCTAAAACCTGCCTCATTTAAACATTAACTGTCTCCAGACAGTCATGTACATTTTTGTGTAATGATCAGTCTCTTAAACAGCTTTTTGAAAAGCTTGTCTCTGGAACAGAGTCATGTTTGAATCTTTACTATAAAGTCAACATCTAAAGCATTTTTATTCCAGATAATTACATGCAAGCAATTTTGCCCTTCTTAATCCCACACACAAAATACAACAGAGGCCTTTTCCATTTGCCCAGTTCCTTGAAGTAGATTTTTTCCATAGGTAATGTAAGATTAACTTTTGATTTGGCTGAGACCCCCTTTATCCAGGTGGTTCCTAATCCTGCTTCTGTTCTTGCTGCTGCTGAAGTCAGGGAAGAGCAAGAACCAGCAAAAGAAGGGAACTAAGATTTCAGTGACTAGAGTGATTGAAGGTTTTGATCACCTACCCAGAAAATGAAATTCCCAGAGAACGAACCCTGCAGAGGAGAGTCAAAACCTATGCTCAAGGGGAACAGGAAGGGTTCAGTACAAGAAATAAGGCAGAAACCACATCAGATGATCTGGCACTGTAGGAAGCATCAGAAAACAGCCACATGGGAGTTGCTGTAGGAGTTACTACTTCTCTGATTATCCATGAAAGCAATTGTCAGCCAGGAGATGAGAGGAACAGCCAGGCAAACACAGGCATCAGCCAAACAACCTCCACCATATATTACCAAAAATCATCCTTCTCAGAAGAGACAAGGGGACCAATGAGGGAGGCACTCAGTGCAAAGCCATCTCACCACTCTGGGAGCCAGATCTGAGCAGGCAATTTGGCTTTGCTCATATTTGGATGGGAGTGTCCAGCTCTCACCAACACACCTGTGCACCAACATAGTGGTTCAACACAGCATGGATAGAGGTTGCCAGGTTCACTTAAAAAGTACCCCAAGAATACAAAGGACACATGAAAGGTACACTGTCATTCATCCAGCTTCTTCAGAATGGGGAGAAAACCCCACTGAGTTTTCAGACCACTGCCACACACAAATCTGTTACATCATCCTAGGATTCCAGATACAGGAGACCATGTTAGGGGAAGAAAATGAAATGTCTGAGCTCACTCTGCAACAGTCATGCTAGACTGTGGGATGGTGGTTCAATTTTTTTTTTCCCCAACTGTAAACAGCACAGGGAGTTCCACAGACAGCAAGGCCAGAAGATACTGGGCTGAAATTACAGATCTGGCAATAAACACAAAAGAATGTCGCGTGATTTTCAGCATGTGGTCTGCAGACTTCAAGGCCAATGAAGAACAGCTACAGAAAGCAGGCTGTATATCTGGCATTTACAGAGAAGGCCAAATCCCTGGAAAAGAAAATTAAGGCCCCATGACCCAAGAAAAGGTTTGAAGCCCTGCTCTAGTTCATCTAGAATATGCATGAGACTTTTTTCATGACGTACATTCCTCTCCACGGTTTAAAGGGAACCTCCTTCAATACCACAGACACATTCACATACAACTCAGCTATGGGGAGCCAGTACCTGGTGTGTCTGAAAAAAGAGCAAGCACCTCATTAAGACTAACACAACACAACTTACTCCCATTATGAATAAAGACTTAAACCTTAAATGAGTGGGGTATAAAACAAAATAATCATAGTGATAAGATTTCTTACTAAAAACCTTATAAAGGCTTCTCTGTTTTCTGTTATTCCCAAGCAGAGAAGGAACTAAGTAATAACTCTTTTTTGATCTTTAAACACAGAGCCATGCCAGGCCTGCCAGTACAGCTGTCCAAGTCCAGCAAGGCTCCTGCCTCAGCCACATCCAGCCCCACCAGCGTCGTGGCTGTGGTCACTGCCCCTCAGCCCTGGGTGCTGCAGGCACCAGCGCGAGCTGCGTGCTGGCTCACACGGCTGTCCTTCCAGCACAGTCACACCAGCCTCCCGGGCAGCTCCTGCACACTAATTTTGGCTCAGCACGGTTTTAATAAAAATGAGTCATGACAGCAAGCAGCAAGCGTTCCATGGCTGCGGCTACCCACACTGGTAGCTCAGGAAAACAAAAACGGCCTGTGCACACATCTCTGTGCCTTCCTTGCCACCAGGCAAGTGCCATCACCTAAATACTTCTGCTGTCACCTGCAAGAACGAGGGCAGGCATTGAGGCTGCTGTCAGCAGCTGCTCCATCCATTCCCCACCACACTGGGTAATGCTGCAGATACCTGATGGGCACAGGACACTGTTACAAAACCTCCCTGCTGGATCCTATCCTGCCACAGGTTTCACTTCCCGCCCCCAAAACAGCTCTGCGTGACAACAGCCAAGCAAGCACAGGAACTGGAGTGCTCCCAGGGAGGGGAACAGAAACCTGAGAAGAGAGGAAAACTTCTCTTAGCAGGTGGGTGTTCCCCAGCTCATTCTACAAGTCCCAACCTGCTCCTCCAACACCTTTCCCCATCAACCACCACACTTTGGTTTCAATGATGTGCAGCCTGCAGAGTTTCAATGGTGTTAAATGCTACTACTGAATAAAAACAGGGTTTAGGAAAAACAAAACAAAACCCCAAAACAAACACACAACTGAGATGAGCTGCATGAAGTATCTAAGAGCAAAGGTAGAAGGGAACAGGGAACAACATCTGCTTGTCACTGTGCATTCACTGTTTGTTACCTGCACCTGGCCACAAAGGGTCACATCCACCCAATATTTAACTTCCTCCTGTGCAAACCTCGACCTCACCCATGCCTTTTCTCCTCTCGAAGAATGACAATAGGAAGCACTCTCTGGTCAGTGTGGTGACTCCAAGCGAGACACACACACACACATCCCAGGAGGCTCTGAGATCCCACTGGAATTGCTGCATGATGCCCCAGCAAGAGACAAGTGCTGGGAAGCACGTCCATGCCCGGGCAGCAGCTCCCAACAAAAGGAGCCTTTGTCCCCTGGTGGCTTTTGCAGGACTGTGCCAGAATCAACAGGGATCGATTCCAGCAGTGCTAGGAAACAGGATGGGGCAGGAAAAAATAGGCTGGGCTGTTCCTTCTGCTCACCTCTGACTTGCACTGGGGGGCTGCATATCAAAGGAGCCTAGCTTTTAAGAAGAGTACCATCCTAAAAAGCTTCAGGCACTTGATATGAGACATAGGATCCATCTTCTGTAGACAGCCTAAATATACAAATCATTCCAAAGTACTTCCCCCTAATCACTTCCAGGCAAGAGGCCTGATGGGAGCAGTTTCCAGAGTCAAAGTTCTGCTTTAATTCACCTCCTGCAAGAAACAATAGGACCTTCCTTTGAAGTACATTTTCCAGCACAGAAGGATACAGCATCCCCTCCACCCTCATTTCCAGAATGGAACTATCCTGCTCAGGGGATAGAGAGAAAATCTGCTTTGGACTGGAGAAATTCCCAAAGCACAGAGGAGTCTTCGCAGAGGCCATAGTTTCACGAATACTTAAAAGCTTTCCCAGGAAGGCCACTGAAAAAGCCTCATTTCCCACTCTCTCTCCTGCCTCTGTACCACTGACCCTCCTTGTGTTTCCTCAAGAATGTGAGGGCTAAATGCTGAAACAGGATTGACAAGCAAACCTCAACTCAAAATAGCGATACAGGTTGGGTCGAAAGTAACCAAAGGTTTCTGATGTCCCAGTCTGACTCACAAGGGGTGGAATTGAATTTCCAAGCAGCACTGCTGCACTTATGCCCTCTTGTAAATTGTGGGGCCATTGTTCTCGCTATGTCACACCAGTGAGAGGGGATTTTGGGCTAAAGGACTAAAAAGGCTGGGCTGTTTCAGTAGAATGTCCCCTGTTTCTATCACTCTGGAAAACACCAAGCTTTAGACTTGCTAAACTTGTATTTCAACAGTAAAAAATTCCCACCCATTCCTAAAGAGGGAGAATCACTGCCAAGCCTTTTTCTTTTTCAAGATAAGATGTTGAATTCCAGTCTCAGCATTTCAATTTTTTTAAACTCTTAATTACACAAGGGAAATGCAGGTTAGTCAGACACAATTTGAGACAAACCCATTCAAATTCAGTGGTTTAGGAACCAGTTTTTTGACTGAAAACTTAGGCTTTGCTCACCAAGAGTAATTTCCAAACCTCGATATTTACATACTTTCTATAACACTTGAAGTTCTCACTGAGATTCAAGAGTTTAAAAAAAAAGTGCAAATCTACTGTTCTAAGCAACACAGAGTATAACCCAATATTATGGAGATAAAACTGTAATGGCAAAGCTCCAAACCAACTTTACCACATATCTTCACAGTTCATGTAACTTCTGGGGTAGGTTTTGCTGTGCACTCAGGACAAACCTGCCATGAAACTGAGCACTGGGTTTCTGAGACTTCATTACTATCAGATTTTTAAAGAGATACCATCTAAACTATTACAAAATTATTTTATATCAAAACTGTTTTTAAAATTAGGTAGCTTTTTGAGACAGTTTCTCAGCCGATGAGGCCACTCCGCAATTGTGGCTACTCTCAGGATGAACTTTGGAAAGCAGTTAAAAGGTTAAAATGACTGCATATTGCCCATATCACTAATTAAAATTTTGAATGAAAGAAGAGCTAATGCATTACTTGTAATGTTATTTCCAAAGTAAGAACCAGAGCCCTATTATTAAATGCAGGCTAGGATCAAAGAGGCAGCCCCATCTGGATTCTGGCCTGATTGCACAGCTGCCACAGGCAAAGGTTAAAGATGATGGGAAGAGAAATTAAAAAATAGTACAATGAGGATCTAGATCAACAACTAAATAGGTGTTACTGTGGAGCACCACAGATCCTGAGACAGAAGCCTTGACTTGGAAGAGGAAGGGTCACCTGTGTTTTGGCTGGTCTATGATTAGAGGACAGAAAGCTCTGAGGAGTTGTTTGATGTGACAGCTTCAGGTTTTCCAAGACCAGGAAAACACAGTCAAAGCAGGGGCACTCTTGCTGACACCAACAAGGAGCTGGGAGCACACACAGGCTCCCAGGGCTTCCCTTGGAGCTCTCTGGGGAAAGCCCTTCTCGGTAGCTGAGGAGGGTATCCCCTCCTTAAGCACTTGGCTGTCTGCCACCGGTGGAGATGGCTGGGGATTACCATGGGGGATTGGAAGGAAGGTGGGATTGGAAGCAGGAACTTGAACGATGCACAGCTGATGCTATCTAGGCCTTAGGTGCTTTGCTAAGCAGATGAAAGGAAGAAATAAATGCAGAATCAGAGCTGATCACCAGTTTCTTGTGAAGGGGAGTATCCAGCTGCAGCTATTTTTTCCACATGCACCTGCAGGCAAGTGTAAAATGCTTGGACATCTTCCTCTGAAACAAACACAGAACCTTCTTCTCTATCCAAAGAAACAAGCACGTCACACAACAGCACTGGTTCTGCCCCAGTGCAAGCACAAAATACTTTCTTTCTCATCTCTGACTTCAGAGCAGGGACACAAATAAACCAAAGATGCTCGCTGAAAGCAGGCAGTCTGTCTCTGCCAATCTTAACCAGCACAGACAACACAAACCCAGAACACTTCTGCTGCAGGGAGCAGGGCAGTCTCCCCCACACCACAGCAGCACTGCCAGGAGGAGAGCAGGCTACGTGCGAAGGCTTGGCACACGCACGTGCTCAAAGACTTTTTCACCCCAACACAGAACCACTTCCTCTTCATTATTTGAAGATGTCAGAATGAGACCTCTAGAGAACAAGTAACTTGGCCATAGCTGTACAAGGAGTACACAACAGTGCTACAGCATAACCCTAAATTACATGTAGGTCAATAATAAACAGTAATGTTTATTACAGAAGGAATGGAGAAACTGTCACAGCTCCCTTCAAGCCCAGGAAAACCCGCACTGAAAAACTGCCTCTGTCAGAGATTTGTACAAACCATGATGCCCTTCTGCATCATTACCTTTCCTTTCTGTCACAGTGGGGCCAGTACTCTCACACAGCCTCAGAGAAAGCACGATATAAAAAAATCAGGTGCTTAATTTAAGAATTCCGAACATTTTCCCTTACCAGTGCTGGGGCCATTGTGTATGGTAGCACTATGCTCTTGCAAGATAAGATTTCTGTCAGGTAGACCAGTCCAGCTGGCTTCTTCAGCTACTGCTGAAGGAGATAAAGATGTTGATTATGTTCCTGGCTCTCTTTCAGCCTTCTGGGTTTTAAACACTGGATAATGGTGAGGGCGGAACAAAAAACTGTTTACACTTCTGCAGTCTTGAGTCAGCTCTGCATAGGCTGTATCTCAGCCACACAGGGGCTTTTCCTTCTAAAAAGCAAGGACATCAAGTAAAAAAAAAGTGAAAACCAGTCTAAAGGGTTCAAAAGAACCTTCTCAAAGTGAGATTTCCTGCTTAGGCAAGACAGGATTGAAGCATTCAGGATGCACAGATGTCCCGAGATATACTAACAGGTAAATAAACACAGCTACTCCAACCCTTCTCTTTTTTTCCAGCACCCACTTGTTACTAGCAAGAATTAGTTCTGAAGCCCAAAGAAATGAGTTGCACTGGTGCAACATGCCCCAAGGACAAAGCACAAGGACAGGGGAACTGACTGACCTCACATCATCTCCTCCTCCTCTTCTCCCCTGCAAGAGCCTCCCAGAGAAGTCACAGTTAAATCGAACAAAGGATATCCTGACTTGTATCTTTCTTTTCTTTACAAAAATGGCAAAATCAATCCAAGCATGACTGATGACTAGAAGGAACACTAGAGAGGAATGACAGCAACAAACAGAAAGCAGATCAATGGGTTTTAGTAAGGAAGCTGTAGAGCCAGACAGCAAAGGCAGCAGAAAGCACTATATATGAATTTTCATCTCTCAGCCTGTCACCACTAAAACAGATTCTGTTTTCATACATTTTCATCGTGTTTCCAACCACTTGTTAACATCTCTGCTTATCCTGGCCAGAGTTTCAGGATAACCTACTAAAAATCTGTCAGGGTTGATACAGGCATGCTGTATCTAACATGGGGTTAGAGCAGCAGAGCTACCATCACTACTGGAGACAATATCCTGTGAATAAAAACATCACCAGAAGGTTACTATAGTCAGAAAACTAAGGGAGGCAGCAGCAGGAGGAAGAAATAAAAGAAGAGTTTGCTGTCTCAACACACAGCCTCTTTTCCACACTTTATTCTCTCATCATCCAGAGACTCCTTACAGGTGAGTGCTTTAAGCATGGCACAGGAGTCTGCACATCTTTCAGACCCCAGTTTCCCCTTTTTGCATCTTCTCCAATAGCTTCACCACAGAAAAAACTTTAGGGATGGGAGGAAGGAACAGAAGGAAGAGGTCAGAAAAGGAACAGGAAGGACTCATGAGCAGCCCAGCACTGATAACCAACCCGAGACAGACCAGAGCAAATGAACAATGCTCTCTGCTTGGACAGCCTTCCCTCCAACTCCAACCCTACTATTTTTTAAAAAAAAGGAAAGGGACATTATTGACAACACAGGGCAAAGCCACTCTCTGTCTGCAGGTTGTGTTGGAGGGCATGGTGACCCTGCAGGTAACATGATTGGGAATATTATGCTCCAAAGCCTCCAAATAATCCATTTATGGAAAGGAGTCCCCAGAACAGGACATGAGTACTGCAGAAAAGGCACTTTTGCTGAGTCTCCTGGCATACTCAAATACACCTGGCTAAACAGCAACTTACTGCAGTCCTAAAACAAAGTGTTCCCTCCCCTCCTCCAACCACCCTGGACAACATCTCACCTAATTTAAGAGCGACTTTGGATGATTCACTTCTGTCTGTGTGAAAGAAAATCATCTTGAGAAGATCTGGCAGCACAATTTTCCCCTCCTTCCCTGGTACATTGTCCAGGCCATTAGCATCCACACCATACAGAATTGTCAAAAAGTCAGTGCATGGGAACACCAAAGGAGAAGACACTGGGACTCTTCACCATCACAGCAATCTGCTTTTCTGACTTCCCGACCTTGGAGCAGGAACTGAAAAAGGCTTTGGCACCCACTGCATGAGAAACCAAACTGGTGCACCATGAACCAGCAGAAATGGAAACCTGCTGTTAGCTCCTATCAAATACCTTGGAATGAAGGTGGCAAGGAACTGTAACATCATTTACTTCTCTCTTTTGTCCCAAGAAAAAAGAGAGTTAGATTTCATTAGTGGGTGAGCTGTATCCTCATCCCTCATTCCCCTTCTGTGCAGTCACAGTCAGCTCACCACGTGCATGAAGAGGCTGGAAGGAGGGCAGGTTTCTCACCCATTCCTGCCAGCTGAGCAGCTCAGACTCGGTGAATTCAACAAACAAAAATAAAGACAAAGTTTTTCATCCAACAGTAAAAACTGATATTTTGCTGCCACTTAATATTACAAACAAACCAAATTAGGTCATGACATTAACATTAAGGATGTGGCTTCTTACACAAAAAGCCCTCAAGTGACTTTCAGAAGCAACTGAGACATAGCACTAACCTCTGAAACTGCTCCAACAACAACAAAAAGGCCAGTAGAAGTGGGAGACCGGCCCAACAGCACTGCAACAAAAAGCCAGCCTTGGAAACAGGTGAACAGTAGTTGTGTGACCTAAACTGAAATCTGAGTAGAAGCAAAGATCTATCTTAAAAGTCTGTAGTTGCTGTTGAAAGAGAAAATTACTGCACCTTCTGTATGTCCAATAACAGCCTTTATAAGGATCACTTTTCTTTAGAAAACAGCCATATTGACAGTCTAGGAAAACACAAGAACAGATCTCCAGGATGCAAGAATTATTTTCCTCAAAGCAATCTACAGCATGTTTACAGAAAGATACAAATAAACCCCCGGTTCTCCGGATGTTTTGCAAGCACTCTTTGCACATGGCCAATCAGTTAAGAGGAAAGGTTCTTTTACCTACATAACCACAGGCTCAAACCAAGCATCTCCTCTCCCACAGAGGGCACTTAGAAACAAGACAAGCCTCGAGATGGTGAACCGGCTGGGGCCCCTGGTGTGCATCTAGTACTGAAACAAATCCTGACATTCCAGATTTTTTTTATATGAAGATTTTAGTCCCTTCACTATGTTGAACATTTTAGGTTGTTTCTCCCTCCCTCTTCACTCACGGTTTTTGGAGTTTAGCTCCATTTGTCAGTCAAGTCTAAATTAAGTGATGCTACAGCAGGAGTGGGGCTGTGACAGACAGCATGGAAAAGCAATCCCAATTCCCTGTCTCCCCGGCAGGATGCTTGGTCTCTGCAGTCACACTCTGCTACACTCACACATTGCAATGCAGTTCGGTGTCTGCTAGCCCGAGGCCACCCAAGCACCCTCAAAAGCAGGTTCCTTTTAAAGGCTCCTGCTACATTAGTTGATTTATCTTGTTACTCCTCTCTCATTTCTTTAGGTCATTTTGCATTATGCCTGCCCTGCAGGTACAGCCCAAGCACTGTGTTTGTACTCTAGCATGAATTCAATGGTTGGTTCTCAGTTATAACCAACATTATATAACAAACTGAAACAAGAATTATTTCCTCCTTTTTTTCTTTCTTAAATATATCTATGTTCCCACTCCCCCATCCATCTCCAAACATTCAACTGATATGCCATGTTCCCTGCAGGTCTAACTCACTGTCTTACTTAGTGGACTTTTTTCTCCCTTCTATAAATGCACAAGCTTGCCTTGCTAAATAAAAGCTTATTAAGGGAAAAAAAAGTATTGGGTTTTATTTATCTTTTCCTGTTCTTTACAGATTTTAACAGTTAAAAATAAAACATAGACATTTCCCTCTCCTATCCTTTACTCTTCCCACTCTTCCCCCCATTTATCTTAAAGACATGAAAAATCCTGTCAAATGTGATTTAAACTTCCCTTCCAATTTTTTCCTCGTCAATTTTATAAGCCTTCAGTCAGGGGTTTACGAGAGTCAAAACATAAGCTAAAGAGAACATACAAATAAGAAGTTGTGTGCTAGCTACAGGTCTAGTTGAGCTGAGCTGGGACAGAGGCAAAGCTCAGGCACCATCCCACTGTCCTGTGGATTGCTTGTCTTTTCCCTGTTCCCACACTTTTTGCTGTCCTCTAGTCCCCCATCCACAACTTACCATCAAATCTACCTATGAGAGGAGAGATGTGAAAGAAAACCAGGAAAAGCAGCACAACCAGAGGGTTGATAATGGAGCAGCAGAATGCAGAACAGAGAAGGAAAAGGGGCAGCTAGAGATGACACGTGTCAGTGGCACAGGTGGTTTAACAGTGATGTGAAAGAGCTGCCCTGGCAGGAGTAGCTACGTCCGTCTAAACTTCAGTCTGTAAAGGCAAGACTTTATTTAAGGCAGGCAGATGGAAACACAAAGAAAGTGCTCCAGCAGCAGAAGACAGGGCAGCAAGAGAACTATTCAGAAGTGGTCACTTCTCCTACCAGAACAAACCCAATGCCAGAAGCAGACACCTGTCTCAAGAGGTGTGGGAGATTAAAAATATTAAGAGCTTAAGCCAGAGTTTTCAGACTTTGAATGCTTTAATCTTGACACCTTAAGCAGATGGCCCAATTCCTGAGGTGCTGAAAACACAGCTCCACCAGGAGACACAGCTCTGTCAGGGTCAGCCTCAGTCTGTCAAGTCTGGGGTGCACAAACTGCACACAGGTACCAACTCTACCATCACTCTGCCACATCACTGCCCCACTGACAGACCACTGACCCCTCAGCTCCTGGGTGTGCTGGTGGCACCTGGTCACCTTCACCACATGCCTAATTCATAACTTTGGGGGCAATTTTTTCCACTTGGTTTGCTCTTATTCAAAGCAGGCAGCTAAAAACACTGCGCTCCTGAGTTCATGCTATTCAACAAAGCAGAAACCAGAGAGAATATGTATTTATCAATACCCTGAAAATAAAGCAGGAGGAAATTTCAGTCTTAAGAAACCAGGTAAATTGCCCCCTCCCTTCTGTCTGCTTCAGCCTTAAGCAGACACCAAACAGAGGCCAAAAAGCGGCACAACTGTGGAGCTAGAGAGTCACTACAGCATAGCTCTGTAGTTAATAAAGCCAAATGGCATCATTTAATTCAGTTGGCATCAATGTGACATTCCAGGCAACAGGACTTCAACAACATCAATGTCTATTACTTGGGTAGGCATTTAACATAGCTTAATTAAACTCTATCTATAGCCAACAGTAACACTAGCAAGAGGAATAGATAGTATAAATAGTGCTGTTTGCACAAATTCCCCTTCTCAATTCCTCTGCCTCCTCCTCTGCAACACTCATTTTAAATGCTGATACTTTTGCAAGAAGTATTTTTATTTTTACACAGGCCCTGACGCAGAATGAAGCGACCAAATCAGGAAAAAACATAAAAGGCATTTGAGGCCATGACTGAGCTGGAGAAAGAGATAGAGGAGCAGGTGCACGCTAGGAGGGAGGGGGCTAAAGAGCTCTTACAAGGCAAAACAATGCTAGAGGGGAACTCCAGAAGGGGACGGGGTGGATGCAGAGCCCTCAAGAGGCCAGTAAAGCTCCTCCACAGGTTCACAACCACCTTGCTGAAAAATGATGAGTTTCTCAAGTCCAGGACAGATTTGGAACATATGGCACACACAGTGGGGCACAGGAAAGACACGGGCATCTGGATCAGCTATTGCAATTCCCTGAGCTGGAAGGTGATAGCTGCAAGGGATCAGCCATGGGGGATTTAGGAACAGTGCCCTCCAGGGCCAGGCTGAGTTACAGAATGCAGTTTGTCCCATCAAAGTGTGACCATATGGATCAACAGATGATCAGCTCTTGGTTCTTCCTTAGCAGCTTTTGGACAGCTCTTCTCCTTTCCACCCAAGAGGATTGCTTTTCCTTCAGCAGAGCTGAAGGGCAAGGAACAGTAAATTAGAGAACCAGGCTTGATAGGGCAAGTCCTCTGGCTGTGAATGAGTGTTAAGTCCATCAGCTTCTTTGCCAGAGCACTTGTTAAGAGTCTGCACCACACTGGCTTTGGAGTGGAGAATCACCATAAAGTGCTCCCCAAAAAGCCTCCTCAAAAATGAAGGCCTCAGCTGGAGTCTCAGGATTGTCAGCTCAGGAGACACTCCAGCTAAAACACCCCAGCTCCAAGTCACCTTCATCCAGCATGACAAAGCAGCTCTTTTCACCTACTACATCCACAGCCTCATGGTAAGGGCATCCAGCCCGATAACGCACACTTCCTCCCTGAATTATTTATGACCACCAAGGGTCATGGAATAAGGAGAGCAAAAGCCTCCAGCTTGGCAAAAAGTTCTAGTCTGGCAACTGACTCTGATATCCATTCACAGAGAAGTCCCAGACCATGAGCAATTGGGTGCAGCACACCATTCCAGAGCTCTGTGATGGATGGATCACATCACCCCTCTGACCTTCTGACTCCCTCCACAGCCAGGTGTCCAAACCCTACTGTCCCAGTCCTGCACATAAACTGTTCTTCCTCTCCAAAGAAAGACAGACAATCTCTTTTTCCACTTTCTTCAGCTATTTTCACAAAAATTTTACTGCTCAAAAACAGTTCTGAACCTTTGCCTACAAAACAATTCATATCAAACTTCTGCAAAAATGCCTGAAAACCCTTTTATGTCTTTTGGAATACACTTTTACTGAAACAAACCAGAATCCTTTTTATTAACTGAAACTGTCCAATATTTACATTGGAATTGTTTCAGAACAGGGAATGGCCTTTTTTGGCAATCCATAATGCAATCACACTGCAGACACTAACAAATAATCATACTGACTGCTTGCATGATGTAGGAAACATTATCAGAGCGAGTACATCCTTTTAATAGCTCAAGTTTATTAACACACAATTAAGCTTGGCCTTTCACAATGGCTGTCCAGGCTAAACAGACAAAAAAAAAAGAAAAATCCCTGCTATTCTTCTACTTCAGAGGTCAGTTCAATACACTGAAGAATGGCCATTTCACTCCTCTGCTGAGGAAACTGTACCTAAGGAGCGTTTTGGTCAGACCCAGAGTGTATTTCTCTGTCTGAATGATTTTACACTCTCCTTGAGCACTGTTCCTCTTATGGAAGCTGCCATCTCTCTCAACAGATTTTTTTCCAAAAATACATTTCAAACATTTTTTCAAAAATACATTTTCGCTGTCCCTCAGTACAATAACTCAAACCCCTTTTGTGCCCTATGTGTCAGGCTCAACACCTGGACCAAGGGGTCATGCTGCACCCACAGTGGGGAAAGACAGTAACTCTCCAAGACAACACTTTACTGCCTGGAAATTCAAAATTAATGAGCTGGACATTCAAATTCCAGGAAAGGAATTTCCTGCATTTTTTAAAGCATACTCTTTTTTTCCCATCAAGGTTTTGCCCATTTTTTCCCCCACAATAACTGTAGAAGCAGGAATAAGGAAATAAGGTTGGTCCTTCCACACTCAAGACTCACAGAGCTGGCAGGATCAAGACTTAAGTAGTTTTTTTACAATTTACAGGAATAGTTAACTTCACCTACAAGGGTACTGGAGAGCTACAAGACCAGCATATCTGTTAAATAAAAAGATGCAGAGATCTACATTTTCTTCAAATGTCAGTCTTTATAACTCCTTGGTATAAGTTTGCATCTGTTGCTGGCACCATTCCAAGTAAATCCAACGGGAAGAATTGCTGTTTCACTCTGCAAATACCATCCAACTCAGTTCTGAGCCAGTTAAGTCACACATTATTGTTCCTGGCCTGATAAAATGTGCAATCAAGCCAAGTAGTACAAAGGAAAAAAAAAAAAAAAACAAAACCAAAAGGGTAAACACTTTTAGCTGTGTTTTCAAATACTGTAGTTTCTGTACCATTGAAGTTCCCTTTCCATCCCTGCTGGCAAACAAGCATTCAGCTCTGCCTAAGACAGTTCCAAAGCAGAGTATTAGCAATTGCCCAGTGAAAAATGTTTGCACTTCAGCTGTATCAACTTCTAATCTCCCTCCTGAGGAGCTAACTTTGAAAACAACTGAGAAACTAATGTGGCTCTTGAACCAAGTTTAACAAAAAGTTCTAAGCCTATTTAAAATAAACAAACCAAATACAATTAATGCAGAATTACCAAAAAGATATAATTTCAGAACAGGTTACCAGCTTTCTGAAACTGCCTGTCAAATCCTTGCAGAGAGGGCAGCACTTCTGTATATCAAGAGATTAAATACAGCCAATGGTTTTCACAGAGGGATTAGCTGCTGTTAAGCACTGCTTTCTCCTTACTGGTGAAGTTTGCACTCTCCATCCTGTTTGGCAGCCTATATTAAGAACACACTGCCACCCAGACTTCTCCTTTCTTGTAAAGAATGGGACAGAAAGAAAGGCAACACTGTCTGGCTTTCAGGACTCCCCCAACAGCACTTCTGTGGAAATGCTGACTTTCAGAAACTTCAACCTCCCAGCCACAGGTCTGAGTGAAGCTCACTCCAACCCAGCCTAAACAGCAGAAAATTCAGTGTTGCACATGTGTACTAGCAGAGATCTGAGCAAACACAGTACCTATTTCTCATTTCATAAAGCTGCTTCATAGTGATTCTGTGAGACCTCTGTCTGTGTCTGTGACTGCCCCAAACTCATCACAAAATGCAACTCCCTGCTCTGGCAAACCCCTCCTGAATGCAAGCTCCCAACATAAGAAAGGAGAAACCCAGATTAAAAAAAGAAAAAAAAAAAGGAGATAAAAAGGGAGAAAAAATAAATTAAACAACTGGTACAACTTCAGCAGGTTGAAGAATTCCTATTCCCTTCCATTCCTTCAGATCACAAATCTACAAATCTAAAGAGAACTACAAATCTACAGAGAGGTACTTTCTGAGTAGCAGCTAAGAAACAAAAAAATGCAAGCAACTTTATACAAGCAAATACAAGCAAAAATACAAGTTGGCATGATGAAAATATAACCCAAAACTCATCAATCCTATTTTCTGCTAATAAATACACTCTAAGTTTTTCTCCAGGAATGTGGCACAGGACCTACCCTGCAGTACTTGCCAGCTGTATGAAGATCAAATGGCTTCAGAGGCTAGGAAAGTGCCCAGGGAAACCTGAACAGTCTGAGCTCCACCAGCCACTTGGATGCACCTGCTGAGAAGACACCTGACAATATTTATTCATCCCCTGCGCCATTACCAATAGCTCAGGCAAATTTGCAGGGGTTCCCCTCTTCTGTTCTGACAGTATTAAGTACTCAACTAATACCATATTTAAAATTGATTTTGACTAGCAAGAAAATGGAAATTACTTTCTTCTCTCTCCCAGCCTCTTCCTGTGAGATATGTCCCCTTTTAGCTCAGCAGAAAGGATGCCACAACGGTATAGGTCTGGTGGCACTCATGCATTCAATATTGTAGTTGCTGGAGAAACCCAAATAAACAGTCCTTCAAGAGAAGGCTAAAACAGCCTGAAGTCAGAATGGACCTTTTTGCATTATTCTACCTGCCAGCAGTGCTCCAAGGAGGCTTTGCTCTTATTTTATTGTTTGTTCCCATCTCATTGCTCTGGGGTAGGGAATGCACAATCTCCTGGTCATTAATAGTCTTACCCCCATTAGAAGCTGCTGGTCTGCACACCCTGAATGGGCCAGCCCACGTAGGGGGCTGAGCTGTGGCCAGCTCAAGGAGACGGACCTGCCTGTTCTGCTTGGCAAATGGAGTCTGGCTTTGTGATAAGTCAGGTTGCCAGCACAGAACTTCTGGGAAGACAGGCTGATCCCTCTGTGTACAGGTAGGCAGCCAGGACTGTAAGATGATCCTTGCAAAGTTGCAGAACTTGCACCACGGGCAGCTCAGGTGTCTGGTCACCATCGCAACAGCAGAAAAAAGCAGCCACTCTAATACCTGCTAACCTAAGGGACCCTCTTGTCATTCCAAATGTTTCTAGGACCAGAGCTTTGTTATATATTTGATCCCAAGCAATAGGGTCTTGTGTCTCTGTCTAAAGAGTCATGAACAAAGGAAAACTTGTGTTATTCCCAAAGGCCCTAGTCCAGTTAGATGCTGAACACCTCAGGCTGCATCCAGCTTTCCCAATGGCTTGGCTACAGCCACTAATCACGTGTGAAGAGCAGTCATGAGGTTGGAAAGAAAACAAATACCTTGCCTGGAAATACAAACCTCACCTAACAGCATGCAGGATGGAGGGAGAGGCCAGACGAGATTTGACATCACACCCTGAGAGATGAGGTCTGTAACACTCTGTATGGCCTAGAGCCTCTTTAAAAGTCCACATCTGGAAGAGACATCTTCCAGATCCTGCTTCATAAACCTGATCTCACAAGAACTGCACTGAAGAGGACTGTTTGCAAGATTAGAACTTGCAGGGAAGATAAAATGATAAGGAATAGGGTTGGGCCTTTTCCAATCAGAAAATTCATCCATCCATGAGATTCTGCTTCACATAAGAAATCTGTCACCAATAGCCAGACAGAAGGGCACCTTCAGCGCGGCACTGTAAGTGCCCTGCCAATCAAACCATTCCATGGGCAAGGAGACATGTGGAGCCTGGGTTCCTATTTCACCTCCTCCCTGTACCATGCAGATTATCTGATACCAGTAATACAGTCTGAGCTCATACTGGAATCATCTGAACGTTAGGGGCATTAATTCAGATCTTCCTGCTGTATCCAGTGCCTGTTTTCCAGCAACCTTTAGGCATGAAGTACCTTTGAGATCTACCCTAAGCCCTGCATTCTTAAGAATGCAAGCTAACAGACAAAGTAAAAAGCCCAATCTTTGTCATCAGGAGAGTCCCCCAGAAAAAACAAAAACAAAACAAAACCAAAAAAACACCAAAAAAAAAATCTTTCCTGCCAGATCAGCAGGCAAACAATACTTGTAGTTTTTCAGGCTATTTGTTCTTCACTGGCACAACAAGGCAGACTGCCACCAAACCATCCCACCCTATGCAAAAGCAAGAAAAAAAAACATAGAAGCTTTGCAGAGACAGAAGGATTCCAAAGGAAAACCAATAAGGAACTTCTCTCAAGTAGGTAGATGTACTACTTCCCAATAAGAGAGCTTACTGCATCTACCATTTTTATAGAAAGACTCCCTCCCCACCTGCAGAGTTTCTACAGAGCAGAGAGCCTCTGCCAGGTGAATCCTGATAACAGCTGTATTTAAGTTTGCTTTAAGGTTCTTGGGTACTGCTCATCAGTATGGATTCTCATCTGCTTCAACAGGGCTGAAATTTTATTCCAGGTGTTTCTTCCTGTGATGCTCCATCTATTGGAGCTTGACTTAGAAGGAGGAAAAATGTCTTATCAGGGCAAACTCAAAATGCAAACCATGGCTCCAGCAAACCCAGTTCCACCCAAACCACAATCTGTGAGACCAAGACTACAGCCCAGCCTCCTTGGACTGTGCGGCCAGAGGAGAGCAGAACTTTGCTCTAACAGATGGTTTAACCAGGAAAACTTCAAACACATGTGGGTAAACATCAGTGGAATTAACAAAGCCAAGAACGGGGAAAAAGAAGTGACATTTCATGGCAACACGGCAAGCCAGTCTGTGACTATAAATGGCAGTCAATGACCTAAATGTGAACCCCTAACACATGGGAGTTTGGATTTCCAAACTAAACCCTGTCAGGTCCCACGTGGAAAACAAAGCCTTCCCCTTTGGTTAGGGATGGAGAGGGAGAAAAGGGGATGCCTTGGTTTGTTGGTACATCCGAGGAAAGACATGACAAAACACAGCAGTCAGTTCATGTCACAGAACACAGACTCCTCATTTTGCCCAGCTTTGTAACAAAAAGAGACTGAGAGACCACCACTACTACAGGATAAGAACTTCCCACACTCAGTCTAAGTAAAAACAATTCCTTTCTACTCCTCTCCACACAAAAAAAACTCCCAAGGGGAATTTTTTTTTTTCTTTCTGATGTCGACTTTACAGTTCATCTCCTCAGACAAAGCTATTAATCTGTATGCAACTTAAATCAACAGTTGGTGCTGGCACAGCCAATACCACCTTTCCACACTGATCCTCCACCTAGCACACAGAAGGAAAGCAAAGAGCCTGATCCTGTAACAGAGTACACTGCCAGCCAAGCTACTAACCCCCAACTCATTTGCTCCCCAAGCTCAGCTCCCTGCTGGAACCCCACAGAGGAGTTACCCTCATCCCAGGATTGCATCAAGTCACCAAGATGCTGTTTGAATTTGTTCAAAGCAGAAACCTGCACGTGCAGGTAGACACATCCAGAAACAGGACATTATTAGAGGAAAATGGGAATTGTGGAAACTGAGGAGATTTTTAAAATTTTAAGAAGTGTTAAGATAAAACACAAACCTTAACCAATATAATGGATTACAGATATAAAGAAAAAAAAAACCTTCATAGCCTCACTGGAAGAGTTTGAAAGAGCTGCAAACACTAGGCTCCCTCTAAGACACCATGACATTGGGAGCATTACATTTTTACACATATTTAAGAAGTTTAGAATTATGAGAAGTCCAGAGCTTAACATCTCAGTCTGAAAATCCTTCAGCTAAATTGAGGATGAATTGATCACGATTTCTAGCCTAAATATCCCAATTAGTTGAAAAAGGTGATATGAGTTAGAAACAGTTGCATGAGTTCCTTCTGCAAGGTGCGTTCCTCTGGAGAGCAGCATCAACTTATTTGGTACATTTCACTGGACAATTGGTAAATTATTGCCCAGTATTGTATTTGAGGCTACCTCTGAGTAGAGATGGAGGTTAAATGGGTGTCCATTCCATTTGTAAAAAGCACAGTCGACCATTCCATCGTATATTTCCTGTGGGATTGCTCAAGTGTCTTCCAAAAATAGCCAACAGTTTTGCTGAAAGGCTCAAAACAAACAGCACTTCTGAAGGAATATCTTACATAGTTTACATAATAGGCATCTCAGAAGGGGAAAAAGGATGTGTACAGTGTTTCAGTGTGAATTCTACACTGAACAAAAAGACATCATTCTTTGCTTAGCACAAGGCTGAAATTCACCAGGAAAAAAAAACTGCTGAGGTCAAAGCCTCAGGGCTCAAGTTGAGAGGGAGATATTCTCAAGGGAAGAACTTTTTTATCCTCGATTCAAATCAAAATACAATATGGAAAAGGAACAGTCAGCTTGTTTAAGCCTCAAAAAGGAAAAATTCAACCCTAGCCAAAATATATTCACAAAAAATCGAACACATTTTTAAGTTGTTACCAGATCCACCTCTGCACACTTCTGCTCACTGTGGGTTTTTTTTTAATTATTTAACACCTGGTCCTTATCTCCTGACCCTCAATTCACCCTTCCTGCCAAACAAACAGTTTCTCAGTTTATAACTAAATACCACAAGTGTAGAGTGTCATAACCACTGATGCTTCCACATCACTTCATATTCAGCTGCATCTCTCCTCACAACCTGAAAGTTAACAATGTCATATATTCCTCAGTGAAAGCCTGTCCTTTATGGGTAAAATACTGAATGCTTCACAAAAGAATTGCTACAGAGAAACCTGCAGCAGTATGAAGAGGCAAGTCAGATGATGAAGCAAGCAATGCCATTTTTTCCTTTTTATGGGAGTCCAGAGATTAAAGTTGTACTGTTTACATCAGGATAACAACAGCTGAAGGGTCTAAAATTTGTGTTAGCAAGTGCTTTGGGGTTGTTTTCCTTTTCTCATCAGAGGAAAACAAGCTGTGCTTTTCTCTTTCCAAAGAGACAGACAACTGTTTTCAGAGCGTGCAAATTATTATTGTCATTCCCACTCCCCAAACACCACCAGGGAGTGAGCAAGGAAGTGAGCTCAATCTTGACAGAAATTTGTGGAAAATCCACCCTAGGAAAAGAACTTGTGTATATTTGATAAGAGAGAGGGCAGGGCCTGGCAGGACACACTTGGTTCCAAGCTGCACCACTGAATATAATAACTCCATCAGCAGGCCCAGGAGCTCTACCACCTACCCTAATGTTAACTACAAATATGGTTGCCATCTGGTGGCTAACACAGAATGAAGTTCAGCATCTGTGACGAGTTCAAGGTGGACCAGATTCCCTGTCCTGTCCCCTCTGGAACAACAGTAGGATAAAGAAAATCACAGATGTGGCCATGTTCACTCTTGTGTACAGCGTAAAGGCAGGACCTAACTGCTGAGTTCCATACTGGATCTGGTAGTCATCGGGGATTTTTACAAGCAGTCAGACAAGTTCGAGGGATGCTTCTAGTCTCAGCAAGTGAGCTAAAAGTAGAGAATGCAGCATGGGCAACATTAAATAAAAGTGGTTTGGGCTGCCATTCTGACCCAGCAGCGTTTCTGAGCAGGGTCAGAGATTGGTACAAGGCTCAGGCCAGCACTGCATTTAATCCCAACTCCTAGATTAAATCTAGCTGCTAAAGATAACTCCCAGGGAACACGAGCAGCAGTGGGCAGATCTGCTCGCCCGCCCTCCCTCGAAGATGCACCAGTCCTTATTCAGTCAATGTCATCTCTCGGCAAACCACTGAAAACCAAGACGAGCGTGCCCGCAATAAAAGCAGCTGATCAATGTCCCTGCGTAAAACGCCCGATAATCCCCACACAGAGCAGGCAGCTGGCATCGCATGCAGCATGCCAGAGAGATGAACAGGAAAAGTATCCATTGCATATTCCTGGCACCTTCTGCTGGCACAGGGTGGGCGGAGAGCAGCGAAAGGGCTCCCGGGATTCGAAAATCCCCCCCTCTCTCAGCAGATCGGCTCAATCTTTAAAGGCCGTACGGCCGAACCACCATTCCAAAATGAGGAGCTCAAGGTCAGCACAGCGAGCAGCGACCATCGCGCGATGCGGGGACAGATAAGGGCCAAGTGTCCGTCTCCCCTCCCTCACCATCTTTGAGGTTACGGATTTAGCGCTATGGCAAAACACAGAACCGCTCACGAGAACGCTGCGTAAAGCACAGCCTAAATGCCACAACGAAAGGTCTCCTCCTGTTGAAACAATAACATCTGCGGCTCCAACACAAGCGGGCGGCGCTCCGTCCCCCCCGCGCTGCCGGCCGGAGCCGATGCCATGTTTCCGCAGGCGAGCCCGCACCGCTCCAGCGGGGATACCCGGCATTCTCAGGATGCGAAGGGGCCCCAGTCCCGCAGGCAGGGCAGGCAGCTGCTCCCCCCCCGCAAGCAGCCACTGCGAGACGCATCCCTGCTCCGGGCAGGGCTGTCATCCCCGGTACCCGCGTCCCCGGACCCGGCCCCGCATCCCGGGGATGCCTCCCTTCCCCCCTACCTTCTCCTGCGCCCGGGTCAGCTTCTTCTGGACGTTGCTGGCGATTTTCCCGGCCGTGACCCCCTTGCTGCCCAGCTCGGCCATCTTGCCTCCTCTTTTTAACGGGCTGCGAGCGACGGACCGGCAGGAAGGGGGGGAAAACCCGGCGGGCAGGCGATGGCCCCGGCCGTCACCGCCGCCTCCCGCCCGCCGGCCGCCTTTTAAAGGGATAGTGCTGCCTTACAGGGACAGGGATGGATGGGGGCCGGTTTGGGACGGATTTCCCCCACCCTGCCTCCTCCAGGTCCCCGCCGCTGCCTGTCCCAGAGGAAGCCAACAGGGAGGAAAAGTCTGGGAAGCATCGCAAGGCATTAATCTTAGGTGGTGGAACGAGTTTGCTGCCGTCTTTCATCCCGCAGCAAAACGCCGCTCTTGTTTTAAGAGATCTGTGCCGTTAATTGTGATCTCTGATTGCCCACATTCATAGGGCAAAGGTGCTTCCCAAATTACTACTGGAGCTTCACACGCACAAAGGGGAAATTTAATTCCTTAAGGAAGGGCACCTGGAAATTAATCAACCCCCTGATTTTAAAAGTTGACATGAAATTTCAGAAGACTCCATCCTTTAATCATTGAATATTAAGGTTGGAAAAGACCTCTCATATAATTGAGTCCAATCATCACCCCAGCATCATTGTGTTCACCACTAAACCATACCCCCAAGTGCCACATTACCCCATTCTTGGAACACTTCCAGGGATGGTGATTTCACCAGGTCCCTGGGCAGCATATTTCAATGCCTGACCACCCTTTCAGTGAAGAAATTTTTTCCAATATCCAATCTAAACCTCCAACAGCACATCCTGAAGCCATTTCTGCTAGTTCTGTCACTCATTACCTGGGAAAACAGAACAACCTCCACCTTGCTACAATCCCTTTTCAGGTGAGTTCAGAAAGCGATGATGCCGCAGTTAAGACAGCCACAATACACGGAGTATCATCATACAATTTCAGAAAGCTTCAACCCACACACAGCAACACCATACCTCATCAGAAGGCTTAGGCATCTGCCCTTCTTGTTCTTTAACCCAACCTTTTAAATTCTCCATCTTACATGCTTTACAGCTGTGTGCCCTCTGTTCCCTTTGGTGGTTGCTCAGTGCCCCTGGGCACTCCATGGCTCATTGCTGTCACTGCTGCTCACCTGCTTCTCACAGCTGTGCCCATTGGGGATGAGGCTCGGCCTCAGCCCCACTCCAAACACCACAAACTCTGTACCTACATGATGAGGTCTCCCCTAAGACTCCTTTCCTTCAGGCTGAATCCACCCATCTCCCTCAGCTGTTCCTCATGGGACTTGTGCTCCAGACTTTTCACCTGCCTTGTTACCCTTCTGTGGACACACTCCAGCACCTCAATGTCTTTCCTGAGTTGCGCAGCCAGGAAACTGAGCACAGGATTTGGGGTGTGGCCTCACCAGGGCCAGGTACAGGGAGATGATGACTGCCCTGGCCCTGGTGGCCGCACTGATTCCATTTCTGATGCCATTAGCCACAATGCCATTGGCCTTCCTGGCCACCTGGCTTTGGTTTTGCCTTGCTAGATCTACTGGGCAAATACCTTTTGTAAACTTTATTCCTTTACATGTCAGGACAGAGTTCTGCTTCCTGGAACACAGGAAGCCACCTCAGTGCTGTTATTCACATCCTAATCCTCAGCCCCCAAGCTTCCCTCAGTACCACACGCCAGAGCTTGGGCGAGTGGTGGGGAATCTTCCTTCCTTCCTATCCTGCTTCTGCACACTCCTCCCAGTTCTTTGTGGGAGCTTGGGACTATGTGCACTCAGTGCCCACTACAGTACCAACCAATCCAGTGCTCTGCAGAAAATTAAGATACATAACAAACTTGCATTTGCCTTTAAGATGGGAACACTTATTTTAATTCAATGATGATACCAAAACCTCCGTGTGTCCCCGCAGCATTTCACACGGCCATTATTTTTCCACATGAAGACTGTCATCTCCAGTTTCACACGCACAGGGAATAGTGTGGCACTCACTACTGCAATGTAAAGCAACAGATAAATGTTGAAGGTGATAACTTAAGAGAGCTAAGCCAGCTCTTCCAACATATATGTCATTTATTGTTTCCCATTTCTGCTTCAGTACGATTTCTGTTCATTCAGAACAGAAAATAAAAATAAAAACAATTAAAATAAAAACAATTGTCTTGCCAGAGACCTTAGAAACTGTGAGCAGAGAAGCTGTCAACACCTTTGTAGGGCTTCATGAGACAGTGCCTCTGCATTTCTTTCCTGTTTTGACAATGGCTTTTTTAATGGCAAAACCTTCATTCAGAATCTAGTTTAAATCCAATAGTAGACATACTATTCCCATTTAATAAAATACTAGGGCATGTGTTCCAGTTGTGTATAAGAAAAGTGCAGTGATACTGGACGTATTCAGTGTGTGACTACCCATGATGCCAATCTGTATTGCAAACTGCAAATTTATTCAATTTCTTCCTGGTTTTACATCTAGTATTCATCTATCTGTATGATTAGAATTTAGTAGTAATTTAGTATTTGTTTTCTGTAGTATTTGTCCTAAATGCATCTGATTTTTTCCATAATTTCAGCCTTACTACTTATTTTTATATTACCTTTCTTCTTGGGTATCACCTATCATTTTTCTCTCACCCCCACCTCCCCCATCTTGGCTGAGTTTTTAAGGTTGAAAGATGCACATGTGGTTAAACATTTGTAACATCACATTTAAAAGAGCAGATGTTTCAGGGTCAGAACACATTCCTCTCTGCCCTACCTCATATATTTGCTTCTCCTGCTTAGGTCTTTTCTTCAGTGGAACTGGTTTTGAGGGGATTTTTGTCTGATTACATCCTTTCAAGTGAAAAGCAAATTAGCTGAGAAGAGAGTGCCCAGCAAACATCAGACAATTGTGAAACAGAAGCAGCCAGACACACATGTTCACCACAATGAAAAATGATGACAAACTGTGTACACTTTAAAAGCTGGGATTAACAGCAAGTATCCACCTCTCAGCATGAGTCATTTCCCAGTTATTTCTGTACTTGATTGGATCAGCACCAAAGCTGCAAAGCATTTGCTGGGCTCCAGGTGTGTTGCAAAATGTACTCCCCCTGGCATGACCCACATGTTATGAGTGGCCATGCCCCTGAATGACCATGTAAGCCATTTCAGCCAGGTCATATATGCAGGAGGTTGATGCTTTGTGAACAAAAAAAGGCTTCAGTCTCATATCTATCCACCATTGCTCTGATCTCAAGCTTACCGTGTTTTACAAGGTTATAAATGTAAATAATTTCAATTGGACTGCAGTGCAATTATGTAGTTAAAAACATACAGGCTGGTTACTTAATGCTTTAATATTTGTTGATGCTTTGTGTCATCATATGACAGAGATGTCAAGCCTTTTGGAAGCCATTAGTGACAGATTCTGCACAATTGGAGTAAATATAAATCAAACTTAATGCTTATGAATATTACCTGGAATGAGATTAGGTTCAATATGTACATAGTCATCTAATATATTCTAACACTGGACCCTAGAACACTTTATTTCACCCAACTATAACCAGCTAAACATATTTAATTTCAGCTGAGTCACCTTGGCTCCTTTTATAGTCAAAAGAGAGAAATCTGTATCTCCAAAGCTAAGGGAATGTAAACCAGATAGGTCTCCCTTCCCCCTGGGCTCCAGAGGGAGATTAGCTGGATAGCTTAAATAGCTGAAGTTAAGAAAGCCAGATGGGTTATGAAACCCACCTGTAGTCCATCTCCCTGGTGACAGCATGACTCATTGCCACAGTTCAGAGGGAAGAAGCAAATCTGTCAAACACTCCAGCACAAACAGGCATATTTAACATGTACATAGCCACCACTGCTTTTTTATGGCTCTCTTAATTGATTAATGCTCTAGTCAATAATAACTGTGTCAGGCCTCAGCCCCATAAGTGCATTTCACTTCTCAGTTTTTCATTAAAGGGAGATGAACTGTTCACCTGTTTACAATTAAACATATGCTTAAATGCTCATTGGCTTGGAGTCTATTATTTTGTAGCTTAGGTACAATTTATTCCCTTCATTGCACAGATTGTTGTTCCAGCTATTTTTTCATTATTATCAGTATTCCTGTTTTGCCAGTTTTGTCCATCTGGGAGCAGGATGTTTTCTTCATGATTAGAAGAGTGATTGCAAAGAGTGATTTCAGCAATGCATCCATGAACTTATTTTTTATTTTTTCTGACTTGAACCTTTTAATCGCAGTTTGTGTGTTTAAAAGTGCAAGCTGTGATAATCAAAATCTTCCCTGCTACTGACGGCAAAATCTTTCATAATACAATTCATTGAAATAGAATAATTCTAAAATAACAGTAGAAGTGGTTTCTACTATTCATGGAACTAGAAGTATATATTATATGTTCCACTTACACAGAAGATTAAAAGCCAGTTAAATTGATTTTTGTTTCTTTTCAGCAAGGAGTTCTGATTTTAAGTGTATAATTACAGTTTTTAGAAAATATTTAGTAGAGTTCAGTTAATTAAATGTTTATGAAAAATGTGAATATATCATTATTGGATTATTTAAATTCTTATATTTATACTAAATAATATTTGCAGTAAACTATTTGAAGAACTATAAAGCCCTTTACCCCTCATATGATAAGTAGTACTCATATGATGCAAAAAGGGGCTATTTTAGTCACAATTTCTTGTAGCATTCAAAGCTGAAGTTCAGGTATTAAACAACCTGTTTGTTTGCATCTGTAGTTCTGTGTTAACTCTGGCTGTACCACTACCAGTTGGCCTCACTCCCTGCCAAAACCACTCTCTTGCTTCAGTGATGTCAGTTGAAGGACTAATTTAAAACAATAAATTCAACAGCTTGAAAACAACAAATCACACTAAATATATGATGTAGCAAAATCTAATCAAGTTCTAACTTCAACCTTGCCCACCTTTTTCTTTCCATTGCAGATCATGCATTCTTCTGGGACAGCATTCCAGAAGAGTTTGCAAAGGTGACTTCTGTCTTTTCTTTTAACCTGATAACATTGTCAGGGATAATTTGGTTATCAATTTCACCATTATCTAGTTTGCCCTAGAATTCCTTCCTGACTGACTATAATCTCTTGCAAACTCTCCCTTTGTTCTCCCACAGAAAGGTGCAGGGAAGAATCAGGAAGTTTCTACCATAAAAATAATAGATAAGAACTTGCTGATTATACATTCTGTCCTTTAAAATAAGAGCAACATGAAAGAGCTTTGGTTTAAAAATAGTGTCTGAAGGTGTTCTCTCCCACACCTCTCAGACACTCAATTCCTCTTGAATCTCTCTATTATGTTTTATGAGAAACAGAAGATGATACCCAGGTTATTCTTCTCATGCTCTAAACACACAAAATAAACCAACAAAATACCTAATACTATAGCACTGGGAAGGCTCCAAAGCTGAAAGCTTTGCCTGTCTGGTCCAGGCTCACCTGATCAGAAACAGAGAGAGGCAGGAAATAAAATGGCATTAAAACTTTGTCTAATGTCCGCTGAAGACTGTCCTGTAATTGCAAGCTTGCTTGATTTCTAGGGAATTATTGGATGTTCGTGATGTGCCTTACTGGGACCTCCAAATTTTGGCAAATTATTCAAAATTTCAAAATTCAGAGTGTATTTCTTTTCCATCCACCTACCTTCTGGGGTGCTTGATACACATGCATCTAACTTTTTTTTCTCAGCTTGAGTGGATTTAGCCATTACAAAGTGATCTTTGGCCCTGAATTTGTGACAGATTAGCTACCCTTCACTATTGAATGAAGTGAGTAAAGAATGGCAATGGTCTGTAAGCTTTGCACAAATATATTTCCAAGAAGCTTATTAAAATTTCTGTGTAGCCTATTGTGCAGGAAAAGAAGGGATTTAGCAAATATGAAATGATTTTGTTTTTCATTCTCATCAGTCAGCAAGGAACAGACAAGTGAATCATGTGCTTCCTTTGGAAAATATTCTGAAAATTCTGGAAGCCTTCAACTATTCATTAAATATCTAAAAAATCAGAAATAATTATATACTCAAAAGGACATGCCAGTTTATCCCCATCTATGGCTACAGTAGAACAATGGGCCAACTGGTGGAATCACACAAAGGATATCATATCACCAGGATACCATATCAACAGCACAAACTGTCCTTGAAATGCAGGAGCTATTTGGTATTTTCTATCAAACACACATCCACAAGGTTCCACACTTGTGATAACCATGCCAGGTGGATTATGTAATGGTAACAGTTGTCCCAGTTGCAGTGTCTTCCTCCTTGCTTCCCTTTACCAAGAGCCTCATTTTATTTCCTTGGCAACGAAATAGAATGACTTGTTCACTGCACATTGCTTACAAGAGCCATCTTTCCTTCAATTACTGTGAGCTTGCTATCAATTCAAATCTTGGCAGTTTTCAAAATTATCCAACTCTTTGCTTTTGAGGTTTGGGATTTGATTTTTCAGAAAATAAGGACGGTAACTTTCCAGTCTGGGCAAATCGTGTTTTCTGCACATATTGAATACAACAGGGGATACAATTTATTCATACAATCTAACCTGCTTAATAATTACTGACATTTATAATAATGCTTTCCTAGACTTGGATCACAAGAAAATACAACACAAAAAATGTGAAAAAATATTCTTACCTGTAACAACTCAGCCATTTTCAGAGCTCTATCAACTCTGTAAAAAGGCTTTCATAAAGATTCAGCAAAAAACATTGAAGGCCTCAAATAGTTAGAATTAGTTATAGTTGATATATTTCTCTTCCTGAATTATGTGACATTTTTAGGTATCATTCAACGCTGTGACATCTTCAAGTTTCCCTGCCAAGTTTAGCAGAGAACATTCACAGTCCTAAAGCAAGCATCCTCTACAGTTTAATGAGTCAAAACCATGTGTATACAGATATCAGGGTCATCAGCGTGGTAGGAGAATAAACTTAAATTTCAAGCTAAATTTCTGCTTTGTTTCCAAACTATAATTTGAAACAAGGCAACATTATCAGATAAATGAACCAAATTGTGAAAAATATTCACATGTCACTCACTGCAAAAGTGATGTAAATACATGTTGTTTCTGCTACTGTACTCTGAAAGCCAAAGCACAAGTCTGGAAATGTTGCAGCATCTGAGCATCTTTACTAGGAATTTTTCAATACAAGATGTTACCTCAAAACCCCACCTTTTGGAATCACATGAATAGGTAAAGGTAAATTTATTATATAAATTGCTGAAATATGCTGCTTGTAAAACAAGCTTCTAGAAACTGGTATCAAACAGAAACCCAAAAGGCAACTAATAACAGAGAGCAATATTTTTGGTCTACATAACAGCAGTGAGCTACATCACAACAAAGCAAAGCAAACTGCCTGGATAGGAATAATCTTGCACAGCATTATCCCCTGGCTGTATGTGTGCTGTCAGATCTTCTGAGATCCTAGATTTAAAACAACCAAACAAACAAACAAAAATATCCCCTCCTAGCATGCCAACACGATCCAGATTTACCAAGTCTTACACAGTAAACATTTAGAAAGGCAAGCAACCCTACAATCCCTGGACAGAGCAACAAATAGATACAATCCACTTGCAGATCCTACCAACACTGCACCAACTCAGTTCTTTCCTGCTGAAATTACACATTTCCATTCTATTTAGAAAGCTTTTTTTTAATGGGGGAGAACAAGAAGGTTTACCTTCTTGCTATTAATTAAATGTATCCTGGAGATATTTAATTAATTATCCTATCCTATCCTTTATCACAGCAAACATGTCTTCATCTTCTTATATAAATATCAGAATATATAAATGAAAATACACACGATTTGTACTGTATAGGATGGAACAGTGCCCCAGACAGGTTTTGATAAAGCTAATCAGATCAGTTATGATCTTTTTATAAAAAAAAATATTTTACAGATTCCTGTTTACTTATATGTAATATTAGAGACAGGTCTTTAGGTACTAGTCCCACATTATCTTGCAATTAGAGGTTGCTGTTCCTCCCACAGGAATGTCCAGCTGATCACAACCACTTTATTGACTCACTGCTGTCTCTGATGTTATTCTTTTGACCTCTTGGTTACAATCAGTAGTCACTAAAACCACCAATCACACTCAGAAAAACCAGCCAAAGAAAGTATCTTCTAGCTAGCAGTTTTTACCCTTTTATGAGTTGCCATCCCCTTAAAAAATACTTCAAAAAACATTAAAGCATGACAAGCCTTGTTTTAGTCCTTCTTTACATATCTTGGAGAAATTAATGGATTCTTATTGCTCCCTGGTGCTGACACTAAACATCCCTCTTTTCAGTCAAATTGTTCAACAATAAACTTCCAAACTTTAGATGTCAAATACATGATGATAACCAATAAAGAGAATACTTCATTTGTTGCCTAAAGACATCTAAAAATAATAAGCTCTTTTCTCCTCTCTATTTTCTTATCACTGTGCAGTTACATAATAGTCATGGAAGTAAAGCAAAGGCCTGGGAAGATTTTCTCCTCTGACAAGTAGCCAATTCAGTGGAAAAGCCTGAGGACCCTGACCTAACCCAGCATCTGGGAGTGGTAAGGTTATTCCTCATCCACTATATGTTTTTCTGTAATTTAATTCATTTTAATTTTACAAGAATTGCACGATTGATATTTCATCACTTCTCATGGCAGAAGATCATTAGTAGCCAACTATTTTCTGTTCCAGTAGAAAAAGGACAATGTGCTAATTGTAATTATTTTCTAGCCAAACAATAGCATAAATTTCATTTGATCTTGCCTATAGTATCACGTGGAGGAATGCCAACATCAAAAATAATAATGAAAGTACTTAACACCAAATTATACATCAACACAAATGCAGTAATTACAAGCAGTACTCTTGCATTCCAATGTGACCCGGAATCGTGACAGACTAAAACATTAATCTCTACCTATGCATTTGCCAATGAAGCTTTGTCAGTCAAGATGACCCAGTCCCAGAAGATGCAGAAAGAGGAATTCAACACAATGAAATTGTTCAGTGTGGGCCTAAAATTTACAGCCTTGAAAACATACAAACATTGTAGACACATTGTAGACATCTGCTCTGATGGAGCAGCATGGCTGTATTAGATCTTTTCTGCCTCAATTTAATCGGACATAACCAGTGGATGGATAAGTGTAGCCATTCCCTGCAGAGGTGATGATTGATCTCTGCATCACAGGATGAGTTAGAAAGCTTTGCCAGCTGAGATTTATGTCTCAGAAATCTGCAAAGTTGCGATGTTTTGCAACCATTTTAAAAATACAACGTGGAAGAGAGGTGAGACAAATGGCTGCCCACACTTTCTGGAGCTGATATCTATTTATATAGCAAAACTAGCTGACTAGTAACCAGTGAATGATTACTTCTTGGATGAATTTGGTGCCTTCATTCTTTGTGGAAAGAAATGCATGTTATTTCCTACAACTTCAACTGCAAATAACAGATGTTTAATAGAGTTATCATAATTTCTATGCATTTATTATTTATTAATTTGTGACGTTAAGAGAAGCATCTATAAATGTGATAGTGAAATACTGATTGCCTTTTCAGTGGTATCTTCTCAGATGAAGATGTTTTAGCCAAGTCCCTCCAGATATGTGTAACTGATTCCCTGCATACCTTTCTGATTCTCTAATCCACTAGACTTAATGCTTCTTTTTTGCATCTGGGATGAGACTGTCTCTGCATTTTTTGGGATTCTTCAAGCAAATCCAAGTGTTCACCCCTGTCTGCATAAAGGAGACAAAGAGCTTCTTCACGAGTTGAGCTGCTGAAAGTGAGAAAGGCTTGCCCAAATGTTTCTTATCCCATGCTTAACCGTGGTGGCAAACATTCTCTTGCGGGTCGTTTATCCCTTAGACACTTCTTTCCAAAATCCCTGACTCCAGCCTTCCTTTTGTCCGAGTAAGGTGGGCTGCTTCAGTGAGTTTACACTTCACTGTAATTGTCTCCCAACTAGATAAACATTTGACAGCAAACAGTGTGTTTAAAACATTGCCAAGATTGCTACAACACCCTCTAAATGGTGTCAGATGATCTCCTGTTTACTGCAATGTTTACTGCAGTAGTGTCTGAAACACACAAATACCCCCCTCGATTACTTCCTGTCTCCTTTACTCTTATCTCACCGAGACTGTGATCTCTTCAGAGTAAGAACTGGCTTTATTTTGAATTTTGCATAATAACAGGTAGAGTGTCAAAGCTCAATGATTAACAAACTGTTAAAGACAAATCTCAGCAGGAGCCATACAGGACTACAAAGGCTGGATTTTCTCCAACAAAACTTGTCCCATATGAAACTTTGGACATGCTCTACTTTTTCCCACATGCAAATTCCCATTTTGACGAAGGATATGCAAAAGATGAACAGAAATTAAGAATGTTTACATGTACAGGGGCATAGAGGCTTTGTCAAACAAGTGTAACCAAACTCCTCTATCTTTGAGAAGCCATACTAAGTACATTGCTCTTAGCTACATATATATATATTTTTTTTTTCCCCATAGATACATAATCCCTGACTTTCACTAAGGAATACTATAAAGGCAGCACCACCTAGTGGTACCAAAACCACAATGTAGTATTGTCAGTGGTTTCCTGAAAATCCTTTTGGAAATACAGGGGAAACTCAGCTAGAATTATTTTTTAAATATCCACATGACATTTATATGTTTAGTCTTTTTTTCTTTTTCTCAGCAAGAACATGAATAAATATTTGCAACCTCTTAGCAAGCATATATATTATATATATATATATATATATATATATATATATATATATATATATATATATATATACTTGTTTCTGTTTTAAGTACCCTTTGAAAAAGCACAGTGGGTACACACCCCCACATATATATATATATATATATATATATGTATATATATAATATATTTTTAAAAGATCAGGTACCAAAATAATTACTCCTCACACCTTTCCATCCAACTTTATTGTTTACTACTGCATGTGTAAGGTTTAGATGAAAACCTGCACAGGAATGAGAAATACCTGGCAGCTTTGGACCACTTCCCAAATATTTTCCAGCACACATTCCAGGGAACTAATTTATCTTGCTTCAGTAAATATAGTGATGACAGAGGTGCTCACCTTACAAAAATCAGAAGGGTCCAATGTGTCAGACCAATTTTCCCCCGAGATGGTACTGGCACATGTATTTACATCTGTGCTCAGTGGCTGCACAGTGCTGGGAGTATCACTTGGTAGCACTTTAGATCATCCTACCATCTGCTTTTCACTTGCCCCTGTAAATCCTCTACTGACACTTTTGTGACACTTCTGTGACACTTCAGGAGGTGAAAAACCCTCGGATCCATCTGCATTGGTGGGAGCCTGCCAGCATAAACTACCATTGTTCTGAAGAGTGAGAATCAGTGGTTTGTTACAGTCTTCCTTCTGAGTCTTCCTCTGGGCATGCGCTGGTGAAGTTTGGCACTACCAAACATATAAATCTATAGCAGTTCTATAAATCTATAGCAATGCTATGAAATTATATGAGAGCATGTTTTAAAGTTATAAACATTATGTGACAACATAGCATAGGAAGGAAAAACCTCAGTGATCAAAACCAGTAGTAGCCTTGCTTTTTAATGCAGTGCAAATAGTACACAACAGACACTCCAAACTATTCCTGCCTCATCCCTTTTCTCTCAGCCTGCCCCATCCTCCCTGCAGTCCACAGCTCTGCATTTCCTGAACTGGCACCCGTGTGGTATTTGGTGTAGCCACAAAGCCTCCACTAGCGTGGCTTTCCACTCCTCCCTTCCCATTCCCGAGTACCAGCACAGCTCTTCTGTTCCTAGTTCCAAACACCCCCAGTGCCTACTCCTCTCCTGTCACAGCTGCATCCTACTCTTCATCTTCACAGCCGTGTCACAGCTGGGGTATTTCAGAAGCTCCTAAGTTTCATTCACCACGGGCATACAGTGTTGCTGGTGCTGTGACTATTTCACCACTGACCTCACAGATTCCTTCCTTGCCTACAAGAGAGTATGGAAAAACAGAGAACAAACTGACTGAATAGAGTCATTCTAGTTAAACCCACTTTATGGAATTTTTTCTACCATGGTTTATCATTTCATGGTTGGGTTTTTTTTTTTTTCAGTCTTGCCCATGTCTCACAATGACTTCATTCTAAACTCTAATTCTCCTGATTGTTTAAAACTTTCCACGCCAGTTTATTTATTTGTTGTTACTGGTGATACTTGTTTTGAACAGGCATTGTCCTTTACCTTAAGGAGTAAAGAGCTTAACCTGAAAGTATTTGAAGAAAAGATTTATGTCCTCTTACAATATTCACTTTTCTAGACTAATTACATGAACTTTTTGAGGATAAATTTAGTCTCTTGCAGACATCCATGTTTTCACTACCTGTTATCTAATCCAACTGGAAAGAGCAAAATCAACTCAGCAGTTTTGTGTCCAACAAAACAAGTTCTCCTAAGCCCATGCTTACATAGCTTCCAGATGTGCCAGGGTTTGATCTGCCAGCAAACCACAGGGAGGCAGAGCAAAAACCATTGCAGTATAACCCTTTCTCCACTCACAGAAACTATTAACCTGATAATCTTAGTGTATCCTCATCTGTCCAAATCAAACTCCACCTTCCTTGAACAGTTAAGCACACTGTATTATAGCACGTAAGAAGTATGTCTGATAGAAGCTGGGGAGGAATAGGTCACATTGCATCTCATACATTGTAGGCTATATTTCTCATTATTCTCACATACTTACACTTTCTAGTCACCTGTGATTATCTAGGCTTTCCTCCATATATGACATTTTCAATTGGCGAGCTCCTCCAATAAATTATTTTTATTTCCTATGTACATATATTTTGCTATTAAATTAGAGCCCATTTCCATTACGTTCTGGGTTGGTTTTGTCATTGTTTTGGTTTGATTTTCACACTTTATGCCTTTTTTCATTATATCTTTAATACTCTTCTGTGTATTAGGCAGTTAATTAAAACATTAACATTAGAGTCAATTCTCGGGTATTTCTTGCATAACTTTGCCAATACCTTTGCTCTACAATGACAGTACTCTTAAGGTAATGTTATCTCCCCTCTTGCCAACTCGTTACACACCTTAAATTCTTGTAAGAATCCCCCCCTTCTTTCTAGCTGAACTATTATTTTTCCATGGAGTAGTGACTCTTTCAGTTCAATGCAACAAGTTCAAGACTTTAAGCTGCTAAAGAAAAATGCAAATATAAATAGTAATTAAAATAAGAACAAAAACTTGTAAATTCTGTATAAATATTTTATTGTGTATAAAAGACAACTTACATGGATAGGTGCTCTATTAGAACAAATACTGTCTGTTTTCATTAAAAGATTCAAATGCTGTGAAAAGCATTTTAGAATGTCTCTTCCATCTCCTGCACTGATATTTTACTTAGGGACTCATACCAAGCAGCAAATGTACTGCAACATAGCAGTGGCTGGTGTTTCTAATGATGCTGTGACAAAGCAAAAGGAAGGCACCATATGGCATCCAAATTTGGATTCAAGGCAGGAGTTCCTTGTCTCCAAGTCAAAAAAACCAGGCAGAATTATGGAGTCAAATACTCAGTCCAAAGACTTTTAAACAGATTTTGCAAAACATCTCTTTTGGGATGTAAGCTGGCTCTGGCAAATACAAATTTCTTAATTTGATTTAGGATGGAGACAATTGAAAATAACAATGGGAAAGAAAAAAAAACCAACCAAAACAAGAAAGATGGAATAATTAGAAGCCCTGGAAAAATCAGAAGGCAGGCTTGTTCAAGGAAAATACTCCCAACAGAATACCTGGTTTTCTTACAGTACACACATATGCTCAACACAAGAAAAACATTTTAAAGTCCTTATGTAAGCATTTAATCCTCTCGTAGATCAGATCAATTTTGTTTAGTGTTATTATTTTGTATAGCAGATCCATAAAAAGGAGATTTTGTTTTTCTTTTGTCTAAACCTTGAAAAGGCACCACAAAAAGGAATCGAAATACTTTAATAGTGCGACTGTAGTAGCTAGTTGGCAATGTGAAGTTTCATTTACACCATTAAAACTACAGATTTTTTAAATTTCTAACCTATCTTTGACTTCCAAAGGCTAGACAATCAAAGAAAAATTTTGTCATTTTAAAAAGCAAGTTACAAAACTATTGCTAAATTTATTTAGCTGAAATATTTATGATTGTCGGTATGTAAACTACCTCCCAAAAAACAGTCAGAGCCTGACATGTAAACAGTTAACCATATATAATTACATATGTATCATATTAGGATATGCAGGATTGAGCATTGTTCAGGGCATAATGAGGACACAGGGTACAGGGTTTCTCTCAAAAATGGGAATGTAAGGTTAGTGCAGTGATACTAAAGTTATCCAAAGTATCGTGCAAGGGAGAGTTTTCTGTTGGCTGTCATAGGAAAAGTAATAATAATTAAAAAAACCAACCAAACAAAACAACCCCAAAAGACCAAACCCAAACTTCCAAGTGTCCACTCTTTCTGTTAGGCACCAGATAGTAAACAAACTTATTGGAATACTTCAGTAGTCACATTTTCATCCAACAGAACTCTGTATTTGCCTATACGTTCAGCAAGTTAAAATGGGAAGATTCCAGTTCTTACTGTAGAAGAACAGTAAACCTTACTGTTTCCAGTTCTTACTGTTGAAGAACAGAATAAAGTCAAAAGTAGTATTTTAATTAAATGATAAAAATGTAACAACTACTTTCTTTTAATATTTACATTTGGGTTTGGCATATTAGCTAGAACAATGAAAGTGGCTTGTGCTTTGGTGATGAGAACAATGCCCAGCTTCAAACTCTCCAATGTGACATTTAAACTTTCATTTTTAAGACTTTTATTTTTTCAAAACTATATAAAAACATTTTATGGGGATTATGTTTAGATAAATTTGTATATGTTCTGTATTTCAAGTCTAAACAATTTGACATAAGTTGTATTTTTTCTATCCTTACTTTTCATATTACTGGAATTTTTTTTTAATACATGCAGAGTAAATGTTTTTACATATTAAAAAAATTATGTCATAATTTCATTGTAACGTGGAAACTTTTAAAAAACACTGGAGGACAAGAAACAGGAAAATATAAACTTATACATGCAGCTAATTTCCACATATTACATAATAATCCCCTTGCTCTCAGATGCACTCACCGAGTAGCAGCGTACAAAACCACTGAATGATTCTGACATGTCTGAATTTACTTCTGGTTGGCTTTTTTCAATGCATGTGCTGTTATTACAAGGAATTCTCTCAGATAAAAGGAGATTCCCAGTGCAAGAAGGAATCTTTTTGGTATTTATTTTCATATGTGTAATTAACTGTTACAGGAGAGGCAATTGCTCTTATGTACTGCTAGAACTAAGGCAGAACATAATACTTCATGATACTGTCAAATACCTACAAACCAGAGAACAGGCATATTTTAAATTTCCACAAAATGCAAACCTGTTTCCATGAAAATTGTATCAGTATTTCCAAAATGTCTGAGTTTCATTTCCTGTCAGAAAATCTGACATTGATGGAGTTGCCAGGAGTCAAAAGTCCATGAGTTTTGGCATGAACTGGTTCAGTTTTGGGAGAAATTTTGATTTCAAAATTCTGAAGTAGCTGTGAACATAAACAGGACAAGTATTAGAAAAACTGCAAAATTACCAATGAAGAGAAGCCTTTAAACAAGAGAACATAACAGACTGTCACAAGCAAAATTTGTGTTGCCAGTTTGGCAGAGTTTAAGTGCTGTGATTCCCATCCAGGAAAAAAGAAGAAGGTGTTACAAGGTGAAGATTATAATTCAAAATCTTCCTCCTCTGATGGAGGGAGGCCTAAGGAAGACCTTTCTGAAGAAATCCCACAGAACCAAATTAAACAGTCTGAACTATCAAAGAAACTAAGGTCTCTTCCAAACTTTGTGACGTTCCGCTCTATGTGTTTTTGATTTCACTTCCTTTAATATCAATCAATATATGAAATTATTAAGAAAGCTGTAGGAATCCCAATCCCATCAGACTCATTTTTCTGAATGAAGAATACTTCAGCTGTCTACTTTTACACTTTCAAGAGGGAAATACTGCAACATCCTCAACTTTTCCTCATAATAAATCTAAAACACTTTTTTCTATAAATTATTTTCTCTTATTCTTTCTCTAGTATGACTTATAACCAATGCATTATATTCCTATATATAGCTACGTTTCTTAGTGTCAGATGTTTGACAAAGCTTTTATTTAATTTTTCTCTTTTTAAAATTCCTCTTATTATTATCTTTGTCTTCCAAATTTCCTTGAATTTACCTATATTATCCTTAAAGTGCAGTGCATGGGGTTGGCTGTTTATTGTTGCTAAGTGAGGACTCATCAGTGTTTGGCAAGACTGAGTAATTTAGCTCCTGTTTCTGACATACAAAATGCTTGCTAATGCTGCTAATATTATCTAGAATCTGATTGCCTTGTCAGAATTGAATGATTTTTTACTATATCACTCCAATCTGTTTCCATGGTACTAATATTACTCAGACAGTTGTTCATAAATTTGTATATATGCATTTATTTCAAATAAAGGGCATTAAGTTGCAACTGTCACTAATGAATAACTTTGTGTTGCTTCTAAAACATTTCTCCTTTTTCTTCAAAATTCTATATTCACATCCCCTGGTTTTAAATTAATTCGCATCAGCTTGGTATCCCATGCAAACTGTAAAAGTATTCTCTAATCCATCACTTACACTGTTAATGAAAATAACAGCCTAAATCAAATGCAGGACAGACTTTTACAAAATTTTAATTAAATGCTTTCTCAGTTCAACAGCAATTATTCTATAGCTACTGCCTCCAGCTATTTCCTTTTTCCAACCAGCTGTGCATGCATTTTATGGGCACTTCCATCTGGAACAAATTTTATTAATTTAATTGAGAGCAAAAACATAGAGGACATGTGAAAATACTTCCTGAAGTCAGAGTACATGACTTACTTTATACCGCCACATGAGGTAAGTGATCAAGCCAAAGAAAGAAATCAGATTGGTCTGAAACAATTTCTCTTTGATCAGCTCCATGTGTTTCTAATTTTAACTCACTTAACTATCATCTCAGTGTTTGTAAATAGGTTATGTGCTGTTTTGTTCTAGTTTCTTTCCAGAAAACAAAGCAGGTTCTCCATTGCTTCCTTGAGCCACCTTTTAAAAAAGATAGAAGTGTGTTTGTTTTACCAAGCCCCCTGGGAGCTCTCACACCCTCAGCTCCAAAAGACAGGCACTAATTGTTCAGAGATTGCTCTCGAAGTTTACTGAAGGAAATTCAAAGGCAAATTCAATCAAGTTTTCCTTTGAATACATAAAATGGATCTAAATATTTTTATAGTTAAGTAACTATAAATAGTTGTCAAATCTTCACTATTTGACTGCACAATCTGTACTCATTATTTGAGCTATAGGCTGTCTTGTCAATGACAAAAAATGTAGCAGCTTTTGGGAACGTTGTCTTTATGATATGAACCAATCAAAAACAATATATCTCAATATGTACTATTTATATAACTATAAATTATGTATATATAAAATGATAATGAGTTAGAAGAACAAGAAGAGACAGAATAAGCCCAGAACACAGAAAAACGCTACTGTTTGTCATCACACTGTGATCAGTACAAGGATATAAAATCTATTTTACATCTTGGTAAGTTCTGAATTCCTCTAAATAAAACACAGAAACCGAGCAGGTAATCATTCTAATACACATTAAGAAAGATTTCTGATTTGCTTACAAAAGCCTTCTGTACCAAATCTATATATTTCCTTAACAAACTTACCTTTAGTTTTACATCACGTGTACCATACCATCTGCAATGTAGTTTAGGTACTATGCTACATTTCAAGCATGATTATTTTCAATTTTTAAGTCTTTGCAGCTTAAGTACACTAGACAACACTCCAAAACAAAGGTTTTGAGCACTGTAGGATACCCAGAAATGGCATACATAAAAAAATAATACCAATTCACTTTTTTCTTGTAATGCTGTCACATAGCTCTAACCTGAATCAGTGCAAGATGGATTTCCAGCTCTGCAATTCTTTTTCCTATACAACTTCTAATGCCATAACCAAAGGGGATGGAGCCAAAGTTGTCTACTCTGTCCAAATTATCTTTCCTCAGCCAGCGCTCAGGTCGGAACTCATTTGCCACTGAGAAATTTTCTTCACTGTATGAAGTAGCATAATGACAAAGTGCCAGCTGGGTCTGAGGAAATAAATGATATTTATATTTAGTTATCTCCAACGCACATAACAAAATTTAAAAGCATTTGCAATTATTGTAATTTCTGCAATAATAGGTGATAAAAATTAAGCAACTCTGAGTAATTCTGAAGACAAAAGAAAAAAAAAATCAAATCCCTTTCTCAATTGGTCAAAGGAAACAATCTTCTAATTGTTTTCAATGTTGCTGCATATATTAGAGAAGATGCAGTGGGGAAGGAGATGGGAGCAAGTCACAAGTATTGGGAATTGTTTCATGAAGTTGCTATGAGAAAAAGTGAGAAACTTTCCACAAAGGGAATTAACAGACAAAGAATTGGAAAACTGCAAGAATAATGAAATCCATGCTTTTTAAATTGAATTCTACCATACACTGATATGTTATTAATAGACTCCACCATCAAGAATA
The DNA here is from genome assembly GCF_015832195.1 of Motacilla alba alba. Classification (NCBI taxonomy): domain Eukaryota; kingdom Metazoa; phylum Chordata; class Aves; order Passeriformes; family Motacillidae; genus Motacilla; species Motacilla alba. The sequence continues at coordinate 14,231,847 of NC_052022.1, forward strand.
TTAAGACGAAGTCATGATGATAAATTTCATTTTCAGATGAGGACCCAAATAAAAAAAATACCAAAACAACAGCAACAAGTCAATCATAAAATCTATTTGTGCCATATAAATGGGTATTACTGAAATACTTTCTTCTTAATAGTCTAGCGTGGTGAAATCTTTTAAAATCAATGAAGTGTATATATGCTGTAGCAGATCGTATTTCATTTGCAAAAATTAAACTGTTCTCTGCAGAGCACTTCAAAGAACCTACCCCTTTAGGTATCAAGTATCCTCCAATGATCAGGTCTTTTTGGGTCACTCTTCCATTTCCTGGCAATACTGGATATAACCTAGTGAGAAATATTTATCTGAAGTTCAACAGTAATAACTAACACATTTTTGAAAATGTTTAGATTCCAATTTGCATTCACAAATATGCAGGATGAATGCCATATTCATTCACACCAAAAATGTTTTTTCAGGAGTACAGAAGGACTTGGAGCTTCAAAGACCTTGAATCATCAGTAGCAATATAACCATCATCTGAGAAAAGTTATTTATTAGTAACTGAAGGTTGAGCTATTTGGTCTATGCATTTATTCAATTTACACATGTACAAGCATGAAGGCAGGTGGTCAAGCTGGAGACATTTTAGCACTACTGCTAAAGCTGAAAAAGCCTTACTGATGCCTTCTCTAAAACCCTCTTACTCCCCTCACCTCATGATGAACATTTAGTATAAACATATAAAAAAAAAGTATGTCACATGCCTTTAATTTAAATCAAAAAGCTTAAAATTATTGAAGTGGGACTGCAGAGCGCCAGTGTGAGGAGGAGGTTGTTACATTTTATCATACAGACTAAAGGGAAAAATCAAGCTTTCTATTCCCTACCTTAAGAGACATGGCCTACATCTGTGATACCACTTCTACCATACTGAGAAACATTAAACATTATATAATCTATCTTATTCATTGCTTGAGTATCCTTGGACACAATACTGCTGAAATAAATAAAAGTAGAAGCAGCAAATTGCAGTAGCAACAATAAACTACAAATGCTAAAATGGACTCAAAATTCATTAGAATAACATGGAATTAAATCTTTAGTTGTCTGCTACTTACCTCAAGGTTTCTTTAAGGACAGCTCTAATCAAAGGCAATTTTGGGACATCATGAGCCACTGGAACTTGATCTTTTCTCAGTTTATTGACTATTTCCTCATAAACACGTTGCTGCACCTCTGGGTGCTTTGCCAACAAGTATATGGCCCAGGACAAAGTGAAAGAGGTCTGAGGAAGAAACCACAATCATCAAGCCCAACAAGGTCACATTAATAATAATTTCAAGCCAAGAAAAACAATCAGCTTTCAACTATGTGTTTTATATGTTTAAAGTTATGAAACAGGCTGGCAATGATTCCCATCTGGATTCCTCCAATGGGAGCTTGCCAGACGTTGCCATCCCCTCCTTCATCCCTTTTCCATCTAAAAGTCCACCACATAGCAAAACAATCCCTGCTGATATTTTCCCAGTGAAATATAAAAAGCAACAGACAAACCAAATGCAAACCCAACTATGTGAGCAATATTGAAACATAAACACTCCAAAGAGCAATGGATTAAATTAGCTCTTAGTTTTTCAATATGCATTTCACCTTTTCTTCCAACAAAAACACTTCACAGGAAACATAAGATAAGAAAAATCTTCTCAGAACATTTCCAACCCCTTTAAAGCATATGGTGGTCCCCCATAGCATCCACACGACAGAATTGATATCATCACTGCTAAGATTATACTTTATCCCTTTGGTAAGCAATGCTCCACCACTATCATTTAAAAATATTTTGTGTGAAGAAGAAACAGAACACGAGGCTGGAAACGGTTCAACTTTGAGCACAAGAGGATTCGAAGAAACTCATCATCTAATCTTTTTTTCACCACAGCTGGGAAAAAATCAGCTTGTGGAAATGTCTTATTTTGGTCTTAAACTTAAGATCAATTCAGAATGCAAATTCATCATGATGGTGACCTTTTATGTCTTGTCTTCTTTACTTGATTTTCTTGCAGTATGGAATGGCTGTGCCTTCTACAATGCAACCCAGTTCTAGTCCACTCAGAGGAGCTGGCAATTGTGCAGAACTTCTCTGATTAGACAGTGTTCCTTCCCAGGTTCCCAGTTCCTTCATAACTTCTTAAAAATTAGGACTGTTCCAGGAACAGACAAAATGCTTTGTAGCCAACAACTGCCTCACAATTCTGTTGAAAGCTTGTATAATCCTCAAAAATCTCTTTCAGTTTCTATGATTAAATGAAATCTGAATTAACAGCAATAGGAAAAAAAATTCCTTCCATTTTTGTTTTGTACTTGAAAATGAGGAAGTCAGAAGTATAGTTCTCTCAGAAAAAGACTGTTGCCTGCTGAGAAAGTTGAGTCAAATGGAAAGGGAAATTCCTGTTGGCATGAACATTGTCCTTTTATTTTAATGAAAAATGTCACACACTAAAAATGGAAAATTAATGGTCTGAAAGATTAGAAAATGAATGGGATTAATAGCTGTGTTTTACTTAAGAACCAACATCAAAAAGCTCTGCAAATTCATAAGCCCTTGGGACATTTAACCAATGGAGAATTATTCAGCACGTAAAGAAGTTTTACATATGCTCCTTATTTTGGAATTCAAAAGCAATTGCTGCTGGTTTTTTTGTTTGCTTGTTTTCTTTAGAAACCTTGCAAACTTTCTTAAGCCAAAAAAAAATCTGAATTCAATTATCCAGAGAGTTTTTCTTTTCTTTAAGGCCATTTTACTTTTTTACTTATTTTAAATCTTTTTACTATAAGACTGTTTAAGTCCTACATGGCAATTCTTTATCAAATTAATATAATTTCTTTAAAAAATTTGTTCAGTAACAAAAAAGTGTTCACTGATATTCTAAGTAACTCTGTATACATTTTACATAAAATAACTCAGCTTTCTTTTTCCTTATTCTTCCAATGGTCATGCTGCAGTCGGTACTGAGCTACACTGATTTCATATGCTAGGAATGAGAGGGGAAGATACACACACAACATTAATGTTTCTTCAAATGTATGGCAAATCAGAAGAATAAAGAAAAAGAGACACTTGAAACACGTTCCTAGGTGTTAACATATTGGATACACCAGCCCCATTAATCCTGAGCCTTTACCACAGCTCTCTGCCTCAGCCTGACTCTGTTGCCAGCACAAGCAGGGGTAGAGTGAATTTATGCCTTATCCACATAATTGCTGGCCTAACATCCCCCCACTAATGGATTCCAGCAGAAAGCAGGTATCTGATCCATAATGTGTGTCCCAGTTGATTTAATTAGCCATACATGAAAATGCTTTACCAAACTCTACACATGAGTGTATTGATCAATTTTTTTCACCCTAACTTTCAGCTAACCTTTCTATTGAGCTCTACCTAGCAGAAACACCAACCTGATAAGCAAACTAGTAAAAGCAAATGTATGAAATGCAAGCTGAATGTAAAGACAATTGTTATTTTATCTGTTTAATAAGCTGTGGAACAGACTCCCAAGTGATGGGTTCCTGTAAACCACAGCTAGATCAGAACACTGATTTCATTGCAGTGGAGAGATTACACAGGACAGGAAGTATTTTGTATCACTTTAAAGGAATCATGGCTTAAATGTGTTACAATTACATCCTTATGAGCAATGTAACCCCCCTGAAGAGAGCAGCCAGTGATCCTGGTGTACAAAAACAACTATGCACAAGAAAAATGGTAACAAGCTTACTGTGTCCACTCCTGCCAGAAGCATTTCAGTCATGTTGGCATAGATCTCTTCCAAAGTAAGTTCCTTACTCACTAGGAGGTGTGTAAGTAGCCCACCATTCACTACTTCTCCCTGGTCCAGCTGAGACTGAATAGCCTTCAATTTGTTGTCAACATGGATTTGACCTTTGGGATTCAAAAACATTGTTAAGCCTCCATTTTTATTTTTCTGCTGCTTCCATTCAGTAATCGCATTTCTCACGCTACACTGCACATCCAGGATGTGGGAAAAAAAATTCTTTTTTCTTAAGGAAAAATCCTAGAGTGGTGGTGGAGGTCCTTGGGTACTCATGGCAAGGAAAGACTGAGCTGACAGGAACCTTGGTGGCTCACAGCATGAGAATGCTGAGCACAAAGGACACAAGAGACTTCAGTGCCCTTCCTTGAGGGAAGCTCAAGGCCAGGTTTTTACACCCACCTGGCTTGTCTCCTGGGGACTCTGCAAGAAGTGTGAACTCTGCAGAGCATGCTGCAGCTCAGCACACAGAGGCTGCTGCAAGATGCTAGCAGCAACCAGAAGGTCAAAGCCACAGAACTTAATTACTTTGAAGACAAGGATGAGGACCATCATGTGATAACAAAAATACAAAAACTTCAATGAATGACACGCTGAGCAATTTCACCCACAGCTCCATGTACACTCCAGTAACTGAAAACAGCATCTTTGGTCAAGCAAGGGATTTAAAAAGAGAAAATCTCCTCCAAAAGTTAATGGCTCACATAATGAGCTTACAAAAAATGAAAATGCTTGCAGCTTTTTAATATTTGAGAGAGAAAAACGGTTCAAGTTTTTTTTAACACTCAAGAACATTAAAAAAAATAAAATTTCAAAGACAACTCCTTCTTCCTACTTACATGAAAATTGATTCATAAAGTAGCCTGGAATGTTTTATTTACCAAAAAAATCCATATTGTAGTACATCAGGGTACTTTGCTGTCAACTTATACACTTGTATATATATAAATAAACTTTACAAAGTGTTTAATTAATTACCAGAGTCTAGTTTATTAACCTTCTAGTCAGTTTTAGTGGTGATTATGTCAGGGTGCTTAATTAAAATTTTGCTGAATTCAACAAAATTGCCCTCATTAAAATTGAAGTGGCTTAAGATAAAATCTTGGCGAAGGATTTGGACCTGGAATGACAAGTGGGTGCTGAAACAGATGAAGATAAATAAAGAGCAGTATAAAATAGGGGAGTTTTGAAATGTACTGGTAAAGTTTGTTTTCAGTAGAATATTTTTTAAAACAGTTCCCCTGGCCAGTCTGCATTTAATATGAAACTTACTTCTGCCACAATGTCTTCTTATAATTTTAGAAGAGAAATGCAGCTTGTCCCGTTCAAACACACACAGAAACTGCAGAAATACAGCTGAACTTTTCTACTACTAAATCTTACTAAATTTGAAGAGTCCATCCCAGGATCTGCAGAACTCTCTCCAGGGTTTTGGAATAAGTGGACGAAGCCATTTGGGAATAGCACCTGCATACATAGTGGTCTTAAACATGCTAAACATCAATTCCAGAGCCTCAATATATTCAACAGTCTGCTGTGGGATGTTGTTTTCCAGGCAGCCCAGCCGGCATTCGTACAGAATAGTCGCCACACCTGCACATAGGAAAATGAAAGAAGCGTCTCTACACATGCATGAATACATATTTATAATTTAAGGAATTAACTAGCATTAAATGGAACTACTTTACAAGAAATTATTATTATTATTATTATTATTATTATTATTATTACTACTACTACTTCAGTTGTTAAACAGATAAATCAGAAATTCAAACCACAGTAAAATAGCCCAGCTAAACATTGCAGCAGGAGAGTAGTTGCTATGTCAATAATGCTCAGCATGAGAAGACAGCCAGGAATTCCACCAGAAGCAGAGTAGCCTCCAGCCTGTTTGCCGTGTTTTGCACTGCACTGTGAATCCTGAGCCTGCCCTGTTGGCCTCTGAACACTCAGGGACACACGAGTCCAAAGACATTTCTGATAGCTGCTGACAACGGAGGAGCTTCTATCACTAGCTGTGTCTGTCATTAGCTGATGGCAAATGAATACTGAGTCTGTGTAAATGGATAAAAAGCTTGCACTCCAGACAGTGCTTTTACTGCACACACCATTCTCCACCCAGCCCTAAAAAACAGCAAGTGTGATACCATTGCAAGTGACAGTGATGACTGTCTCTTGTTTGACTTGCTGTAATTTTCATAGATCTTTTCTGCAGTTCTGCAGGCACCCCCACTAGACATTATCTTTACTGATGAAAATACTTTTAAAATTTGGTTATTTTCAACTCACTCTTCCTTTCCTATTTTTCCTCCCTGGGAAGATATTTTTCTGCATCTTTTCTTATTTTTGTGCCTCTTTCAGAAACTGCTAGTTCTTATACATCCTCTCACTGCTTACATGGTCCCTTCAAAGAAATCTTATGTATTGGTTCTCTGAACAGTTACAGTGTAGGTTAAATAAACAGCAAGTCACATAGAAAATAAGTGTGTGCCAGGCACAAGTTATAAATTAAAAACTAAAAGAATGTGAAGAATTTCAACTAACCCATCAGTTACAGTGAATCTGTAAGCTCACAGTTTGAAATTCCATAAACTGGTAGTTAAATGCTGGTTTTAGACACTATTAATGTGAAACAGACCAAGCAGGCAGCCAGCAATTTGACACAAAGTGAGCAATCTGGATATTCTTCAAATCCCAAATTACTCAGCTGCCTGTCAGCAAAGACTACCAATGTTTTTAAAAGGCATTACATATAACAAGATGGGGTTGCATGCAGTCAGTTAAAGAAATACAAGAAATATGTATCACCACGAGATTTCTGTAAGAACACAGGAAATGCCATACAGGCTCAGGCCAGGGTTTCATTCAGCATTCCCTCATTAATGGTAGCCAGTGGCAGATGATCTTAAGGCAAACATAACAATCCCATACTTGGCATCTGTAGGCAAGGAAAAGCAGCATTTTTTCCCACATTAAGCTATGAACTGAATTTAGATACATCACATGGGGATTCCTCATTGGAATTTGGCTGGTATATTGCGAAATTTACAGGTCTTAAAAGTCACCCGTTAGAAAGTCAGCACCCTCACTCTTGAGAAACTAATACAGAAATACAGAGTACTGAGGCTGTTCAAGACCTTGATTGAACATTTGACCAATACACCAGCATTTCCATGGGAATTGCTCCTTAATTCAAGGACTCTACAAATGAATTGTACTGATACCCACTGCACTAACTAGGAAGACACACAAATGCAGTATATCAAACTTCCTTTTTCAGTCATTTGACAGAAATTCCTAACCACGACCACACTGCTTTACATCCATTTTCTCTAGAGATCCAGCCTGGGCTTACCTTCCATTGAATACTTGAAGAAAAGGTTGTTAACATTGGTCACTGTTTCCCCATCCTCCTCTTGACTTCTGAGGGTGTGGATTCTTTTAATTAAGTCTGTGATAACTTCATTGACTCCTTCAGAGTAAACAGCCACATCTTTGGGTTTCAGAATTTTTTGCCTCAGTACACTTCTCATTTTTAGCCACTGCTCCCCCTCCCTAGAAGAAATTATTAATAATGTCAATACATGGTTTACTTTAAAAATCATCAGCTGGGTAAGAGCTCTGCAACCAAACTGTTTGCAATTTTTCATGTCAAATGAAAGCAAATAGTAAAATGAAAATTATGGTAATGTATATTTGTATTGTGCTCCTACAATTTTATTCTATATTTATTGCATGTCCTCATTAAATTTCAGTGTTACAACCTGTATCTTAAGGTGAAAGTCAATCTCTGGGTTAAGTGACAGAACTTGCCCACTCAGTGATCTGAATTTGATGAGTGTTCCTATGTTAGTCTGTTAGTAGTAGCTAATGCAAGAAATTAGTAAAATATTCTATTAAAATTACTTTAAATAAACATTTGAAAGGATAGTCTGCAAAACTGTTTTTACAGAGAACCAGTACCTAATTACCAAATAAAGGTCTTGCATTCACATCTGACAAATCCACAACTTGAGCTGGTACCATAAATTCTGTTACTGATAGATCACTTTCAGCTATCCCAGTTCTAAACCTACAAAGTAATAAGAGAGCAGAGCTACCTAGAGAGAAACAACTTACAGCTACACATTCTGCTTTAGCTGAGCTATGCATGGAAACCTTGATGCTGAAGACTAAAAATCTGAATTGTAGTATCGACATGCTCTGTATGAGCAGAGTATTTGGGAACAGTGGTTCCAGGGATACCTTTCAGATCCTTATGAAAATAGGCAATTATCTTTTACGTGTTTATATTAAATTGTTTTATTTCCCATAACTTTTTTTTTTTTTTTTACCTGGAGCAATGCCATTGCAAGGCACAGAAACTTATCAGCCAGCAGAAGAATTTGATCTCTTTAACAGATACTTCCTGAGTCTCCTGATTTAAGATCTCTTTTCACTAAGTATCAAGGAACTGTTAGTTGGAGTCTCAACTGCAGCTTAAGATTTGAGTCTGCAGTGCAATACACAGAGCATTTTGCTACCATGAAAAAACAGACTGTCCATGACTCAGGAAATTAATTTCCCTCTAAATAAACATCCTATGTCAGTGGGGACTGTGAGTAGTTCCCAGTGGCAATTAACCACACCCACACGCACTGCCAGGTTATGCAAGCTGTACAGACAGACAGCTCCTCTGGAATCAGCCAGATTCAAAAATATCTGTCTGGGGATGCACTACAGTGTGAATTTACCATTCTTTACATTCGGTCTACTGAGGGGGCACTTCAGTGAACAATAAAGCTAAAACCAATCTGAGCCAACAATTCCACACAGCACGCTGCCTGCTGGATAGAACAGTCTAGAACTGATGCAATAAACTCACATTCATGCAGTGCAGTGCCAAAGCTAGTAAGCTCTATTCTGTAAAACTGCTTGCAGGTAAGTGAGTCAGCTCAAACTGTTGATACACACTCCCAAAGAATGTCTTCATGCAAAGTAGCTCACTCCACACAATCAACTACACATCATTGCCATCCCTTTGAAACTTAACAGCAGAACAAATACACAGCATTCACCACAAATACCTACTCCCTTCTCCCCACTAGACCCACAAATTTTCCCACACAGAAAAGCCTGATTTCCCAGATGACCTGTACAGTCCTTCAGAAAATTACTAAACTTGCACAAGAGAACAGGGAAAGTGAAGGGCTGACCAGACTTACGCAGAAATGAGCCCCGTGGCTCTCCCTCGTAAATCTCTGTACTCCTGCCAGGATTCCATGTTGGCTCTTTGTGGTGCTCTGCCTTCTGCTCGGAGCACTTGAGCAACCATGTCTCGATCTGCAATGGATACAACAAACTGGGGACCAAAGTGAGACTTGAAGATCTTTCCATATTCCTGAGTGTGTTTTTGCTACAGCATCACCAACAAAGAGAAACAGAAGTCAAGTATTACTAAGGAAAACTATGACAAAAGGAAACTGACAATTTGTCATACACAAACTCTCACATCTAGAATTTGATCCCCAGCCTTCCAGTCAAGGAACAGTTTGAAATGTCAGGAGAAGCATGTAAGCATTACTGTGAAATATTCACAAGGAAAACAGAGAGGTCACACAGTTCAGGACCCTGACTGGAAAGACCCAAAGCTCGAAGGCACAGAGTGTGAGTGAAACCAAACACTGAGAAGATGAAAGGACCTCAAAACACATCCCTGCAGATCAAACAGGTTAGAAAGAATGTCTGCAAAAATGAGAAGCATGGAAGCATATAGGGTTAAATTACCAGTATAATACAAAGATATATTTTGTGAATAACTACTTACTCTACCATTTAATTGCTTATAAAGAAGCTATGTATAAATTTCTCACACCTAACCAAGAATAATGACAGCACAACAGCCTAGTGAAAAACTGCATTTTGGAACAGATTGGTCAGCAGTGAACTTGAGAGAGACATATACTAATTCTGCAAAAGAAAGGAAAAGGTGGGATCTTATTCTTGCAGTGGGGTTTATTACATGGTTGATCCACAAATCATGTGATTCAGGCTGGAGGCAAATAAGAGGATTAGAAATTAATAAAGAGGGTTGGAAAAGATTAAGCTGTATATATATATATTAAAACAAACAAACAAAACCAACCCAAAAAGTTTTCCAGTAAGGTTGCACTACCACTGTCCCATGAAATCTTACTGATTATTTCAAATAAATTTCATTCTGACATGGTTATGAATTGAAATTCTCAACTCTTACAAATTCAATTGGAGTTGAGGTACATCCTCATTTCAGAGGGGGGAAGAAACTCCCCCAAAACTGCAAAACTGCAAAGCAGTTATTAAAAAGATAGTATTGAGACTTTGAAAATCAATTTTAAAGCCTTTATTTCTGGATAAAGTATTAAGACAAGTTAAACTGACCAAAGTTTAACTTTGACATATTACCTACATTCTAATCCAAAGACATCTGCACACAGTTATGCTGATTATACACCAAAGATGGTTGACATCAACTGCACTTGTGAAAATCTAGTATTGACCCAAGACTAATTTAGGTGAAATATATTTTATTCATTCTTAGTTACAGAGATGAATTGTTTAATTGCCAACAATAAGTTAAAGACAAATGAATCACTCTTCAGAATATGATACCAAGTACACTTAAAAAAATGTAATTCTTTCTGTCTAGTTTCCAAATAAAACACAAGTTGTGCAATTGTGGTCTCTGCCAGTCACCTCTTAACTACTTTTGGAACACAATGGCCAACTTCAGTCAAAGTTCTAAAGATCTCCCACAACAATATTCTTACCATTTTCAAAAATCAGCATCTGGATTCATATGAGACACATGTATTAGTCATCCTGATGAGGGAAATGCTACAGCAGGAACTCAGTTGTCATTTCTGCGTGGTCTGCTCCTAACCAACACCACAGAGCAATGTATGAACAAGCTCTCCCAAAACCCAAAGCATCTCTTGCCTTAGAAATACTTTAGGGATACTGAACCTGGAGGTAATAACTTAGGGAGTATGTATCTTGAAAGGAAAGAATGAGTTGGGACAGGAGTGTGGCAAGGAAAAACCAGTGGAGTGAGGGGACTGCGGGCCACCAGTCAAAGAAAAACAGGTTCAACAAATTTTGGTATTTAGGGAGAAGTTTATTTTTTCAATGATAGTGAGGATTACATGGAGAACAAACTTCAACAGAAAAGTGACAAGCTATCCAATCAAATAAATTAAATACTAGTTCTAAACCAGAAATGGACAGGGACAAAGTATTTGGACATACCTTTCTTTCAATAGACTGAACACCATTCTATCAACTTCATGTATTAAAAAAATGCTCAGGATTTCTATTTCCATATTTTCTATCACAACATGGGTTTTTCTTTCTCTTGTTCAAACCTTGAAAAATTTCCACTCAAGTGCCTCACATACCACTCTCACACCAGTTGTTCTTTCACACACCATAAATTCAAACTGCCAACATCCAAATCCCTCTCTCCTCACCTTTCTTTTCTTTATCCTTGCGTAGCACTGATGAGACAAAAGAGATCCAACTCCATCAAATTAAAAATACTTTTCCTTTGTCACAATTGCTGTAGGCATTACTACTTTGGCCAGGACTGACTGGAATCATGTTACTGAGAACAGAACCTCCTTTGTGAAAAGGCTCTTGGCTTCCCCACCCCTTCTGCATATAGCGCACAAATATTTGTGTGCACCAAAGGACATGGTTTAAGGAGCTGTGCTGGTTACCAGAGGGTTTGGGATTAATTAATTCCTGACGCTCACTGTATTGTTAAATTTAACAGACTGTTAAATTTAATGCCTACTTGCATTCTACGTGTAGGCAAACAGGGCATCCTGTGACTCTTGAGACTCTAGATGGAATAAAAACTAGTATTGTATTGCAACTTCTTCTTATCCTTCCTCACATTTTCTTTCTAGGAATAGTATTCACTAAAGAAGAAAATACCCATATCAGCTAGTTGTAGCAAAAAGGAGATACTATTTAGGATATCTTATATTCTTTTTAATATTTTGAATAATTTTCACTGTTTTGACAGTGAAAGAACTTGAAACCAATGGTAGCATCTTTTTTAGTGTTATGAAACTATGATGAGTACCTCTCAAATTCTGTACACCACCACAGAGTTAGAGGGGAAAAAAGAAACAGAATGAAACAAAGAGCTTTAGTTGTCTTCAACTTTCATGTGCACGTCTTAGTTAGTAAGCAATCAAGCTGAGCAATTCATCATTAGCAATCTAGTTTGGCTGCCATGGAATACAGCATACATACTAACATTTCTTCTTAAAAATCTAAATGGTAAATATAAGAAAGCTAGACAAAACTAAGCAACTTTTGTGATTCTTTTTTTTTTTTTTTCTCCTGCCTCTTCCTGGTGTTTTAAGCCCTTTGTAAATCTTAACTTTTAAGTTTTGATTCTCAAACCATTTAAAGTTTGGTTTTCTTTACTTTCCCTTTTCTATTTTTATTTCCCTTTCTCTCTCTTCTTTCTTCCTGAAATTTCAGTAATTTTCAGGCAACAAACCTCTTCAGGGTGAATGTGAATTTCTTCCTAGAGATTTGGGAAAGGTCACTAAGAAAAGCAAAATAATAAATGCCCCATTGAGGTATTCCCAGCGAGACATGTACTGCTGGTGGAAAGCTTATGGATCCACAGCTGAAAAAGTGTGAAACACGCAGCTTTACTCCCTTATACACAAAGCGCTTCCTTTAGAATCGATTGGACTACACGGGGAAAGGGCCCCGGGAGATGCACTGTGACTTTTCAGGAATGAAACCCACATGTTTGGCCAAGCAACCAAAAGAATTCATCTCTGGATAGCGACAGCCTTACGGTAAGAGCGCTTGCCCATGCCAGCATCCCCGAGGCGCTGCACACAGATCCTCGTTCCCGCGGCTCCCGCAGGGATAACGCGCCTCACCCACCCTCACCAGGTGCGCCCGAGGGAGGGGACGCGCCGCGGCCCGCGGGGCCCGGACCAGAGGACGCTGCTCCAGCCCCACCCGGCCTCTGGATCCCTTGGCCGCCTCCCCCCGCTCCGGCACCGCCACACGCCAGGTGACAGGAGCCGCTCTCGGCCCGCCCTCCCTCCTTTCCTTCCCTCCCCTCACGCCGCCATTCGGCCCCTCTTCCCGCCACCCGCTCCCCTCCCCCGCGCCAATGTGGAGGCCGGGGAGGGGGCGGCAGGGCCGGCCGCGCCAGCCGCCACCACTCGCGGGCCTGGCCCTCGCCCCCCCGGCGAGGTTCGAACCGCCCGCCTCCCGCCCAAGGGACGGGGGCGGCCGCCGGGGGCCGGCCAGCGCTGACGGCAGCGGAGCCAGGCGCATCTACCGCTCCCTCAGGGCACCGAGATAGGCAGAGTGTATTTATGTAAGGGGAGGCCGGGGTAGGAGAGACAAAATGGTCTCTGAGCACGGCGGAGCAGCGCCGGGGCGGCCTGAGGGAAGGGCAGCGGCCGCCGCAGGGCTGGGGCGGCCCCGGGTCCCGGCACAGCCTCACAGCGCGGTGGGTGCTGCGGTCCAAGAGTCCGGGGAAGCCCACGTTTCCCAGCCCTGCCCGCCAAAAATAAGCCCTCTGCAAGTTTGTGAAACAGCCCAGTTAAAAAAAAAAAAAAAGGGTTGGGTTTTTTTTTTTTCCTTCTTTCAGCTTGAGGCACCTCCCCAGCGGTTCAAACCGCGCACAAAGATGCGCGGGGAGCGCTCGGGGGCGCCGGGACACGGGGAACCGGGATCGTGGGATCCCCCGCGACACAAAACTGCCGGAGCCTCCGGTGCTGCGGGAACTGCAGTGGGGATCCCCTGAAACCCGGCTCTCCCCTGCGGCAAGGCGGCGCGGCGATGCCCAGCCGCGGTGCTGCTCGCCCGGCGATTCACCGGCGCTTTACCAGGGGAGGAAAGGAAAGGTTTAAGTAACCCTGGCGTGATTAAAGCGTTGAGTACCCGAGGGAGCTGTACCTGGATTTCATGAATGCGGCCGAAGCCGTCCTTCCAGAAGAACTCGTAGAGGTTGTAGAGGGTGTTGGGTCCGGGCATTTCGTGCAGGCTCTTCACCCTGCCCAGGCGGCGCGGGGGGGGCTCCAGCAGCTCCGCTCCGCGCCCCTCGCCTTTGTTCCCCGCCGCTGCCCGCGGGCTGCTCCGCACCGCCAGGGACTGGCTGCTGCACAGCCGCGGCTGCCCGGGAAACCTGCTGCTGGCTAAAAGCGCCTGGTAAAAGTAAGTCCGCTCACATTCAAGTGTCTGCTTGCATTTCATCGTCAAAACTCTGGTGAGGAGAGACATGTCTTTTAATTTCAGAAGGGTCCACTTTGCTCCTGCAGCTGCTTTTTATTTGGTTGCTCTTTCTTCAGTGCCTGCTTTAACTTGTACAAGCAGCACTTCTCCAAACTCTTACTGCATGAGCATCAGTTTACACAGACCATTATTTAACGCTCCCTCCCCTAGGGCTGGAAAAGGGGGGTGGGTCTGGGATGAGACTTGAATAGAACGAACCTATTATTTTGTATAATTCAAATCAGATAAATTTACCCATTATACATGCAGCCAAAGTCCAGTTTTTGCCTCTTGCACCAATTAGTTTGGTGAAAAGCTCACCCCATCTTTCTCCTATTTTTTAAAAAAAACAGGATTAGGCCCTTTTTTTTTCTTTTTGGTGGCATTAATTCATTCCCCTGTGTTAGAAAATAGGGTATTTTCTGCAAGATGTTCTCTTAGAACCATTCATTGTCCTACAATGTGTATTCAAAACATTTGTGCATCCTCATGTAAGTAGCACTGGTCTTACACAATAACCTTACACAAAAAATTCCTGCGAATTACAATATTCAGAGATGTTATTTGTATTGCAGAATGATTTATCTTTTGGACAGGATATACTGCATAAGCAGCTTGTGTCAACTTCTGTAGAAATCTGCACAGTTTAAAAAGTATTTGTGTTATTTTCATATATATTTCTGTATAATTCCAAAGGTGTTAGTGATTATCTGTAAAATGTTGATTAGTTTATGTGGAAGAGACTATCTTGGTTTTTAAGTAAGTCAGACAGATAAAATTTGAGGACAGAGGAAAGTCTCAAGGCAAATCCACATTTCTAGAACAAAATTATGAATAAACTGCTGGAGAAGTAAATCTAGTAAGAGTCAAAATTATTCACTTTTGTTTTCCTTATTTATCTTTACTTAGATTTTTGAGGCTGTATTCTGATTAAGCTCTGTGTGCATGCTTACTTTGGGCACTGATAACTCCACTGAAACAAATAACTCTGAAGTTAGGGCACATCAATCTTTATGGATACAGCAGTAAATATTACAGGAATAAAATCTGTTAAAGTACATGCTGGTTTAAGCTAAAATCATGTCTTTGAAATGGACTTCATCATACTTGAAAGGGTCCAGAGAAGAGCAACAGGAAAAAGTAATGAGGTTTTTGAAAACTACGTAAGAAGGTTGAGAGACTTATTTCATCTGGGAAATGACTGCCACAACCATGACAACAGCCTACAGATGTACATCTTTTGTTAAAAAAGGTGCATGTCAGAGAGAGAAGAAAGAAAATTATGGGCTTAGTTTGCAGCCACAGATTTCTTGATTACCTTTCCAGGTAGCTTTGGTACCTCACATTTCAGACAGCCAAGGCATCACAGGACATTACATACTTATTATCACTGAGCTTTTCCAGAACAGGTTTGAGAACATCATCAGGGAACCTCTGAAGTTCTCCTTCCTACATTTCTATGTGGTGTAGCTACATTATTTCTTTGATATATATCTAAAGATGCTTGGAGAGAGACAGTTACAGAGATTTTTAAATTATATTAACATTATAATATGTGCACCCTTCCTAGAAACTCCTGCTCACAGCTATCAGTATGGTTGATTTTTTTATTTAGTTTGAATTCATACATGGTTAAGGTAAAGCATCTGCTGCTATTAATATGCTAGTGAGACAAACTTAGATACATTATGCTGTAAAATTTACAGTTTTGCAACTGGTAGTAGCTTTCTCTGAGTGTACCTTTTTCCAGTTTCCATATGGAATTCTCCATTATTTTCCCGTTACCCTTTTTCCATGAAAATCATTGTAGGAAATATTGTTTCTAGCCACTTGAAAAAGCTTCAGAAGCTTTATCCTTTAAGTACTTCACCAGAACAGTACCTGCTTCCCTTCTGAGGAATTTCTGGAGGTGGCAGAAGTCACAGCATAGGAACTAAGAGTTGTATAACCCCACCTGCACTCAGTCTCTTCTCAGTTTACTTCTTGTTAGATTTCTGTTTGTTTGCAATAAAATGGTCTCAAAGACAGACCCCATTTTAAAAAAACAACATGTAAACATTCAGAGAATCGGGAAATTCAGTGAAACAGAGAGCTCACCTGGTGCAGCCCATAAAAAAGGTGCAGAACTTCAGATCTCATTACTGGTGAACCTCAGCAAATTTTTAATGCCAGTCAAACATTCTGTGATTACCGGCTATCAAGTGTATATGTGCAGCTTATACAATTGAAGTAGAGCCAAACTCATGAAAAGATTCCTGCAATCCATTGTGCTACAGCTCCTGAGGAATTGGATGGATTCTCTGCTGTCTGTGTAGACTGTTGTTTGGTTTTAATATGACACTCAGCAGCGTGAGGTCTGAAACTCTATTTCATTAGTCATGTACAGATGTTTATTACTGTAAAAAAAAATCACCAAATATTACAGAAAACCTAAAAGAAAAGTCCCAAATCCCCACCAAAAAAACAACCCCAACATATAAAATTAATTCTGAATAGGATTTTATTCTTGGTGTATTTTAAAGAAAGAGTGGAATGTGCCTTTTGAGAAGAGTCCTGACCCAGGAGTGTCTGTGAGACACCTCCATTACTGCTTACAATCTTATAATTTTATTACAAGGAGACATCAGTGTTTGATAAGCAAAGCCAAAACCACACCATCCTGAAGAATTTCCAGAGTACATTATAGGCAATAGCAGAGCGTAACAAAGAAATAAATTAAGAAAGCACAAAGTGGCAATGCACTAATGATGAAAATTGCCAAATTTCTTTGATTTAAAAAAAATTCTTCGAAGGATTTAAAGGGGTGTGTAAAGGTGCCATTATTCAAATCTATATAGAGCACCTTTCTTGCACAAAAGGAGATGAATAGATTGACATCCACAGAAACTACTTTTTTGTAGTGCAGGTGGTGCCCAGAGGTAGATCTGATGACCAGTGGGCCAAAAATATTTATAAGTAATAGATATTTCTAGGCAGTTTGCCAGAGGGAGTAGAAATTCAGAGCCACTAACAGATGCAGCTCTGGTGCACCATTAAAGCATTGCTCTACAATAATCATCAGTAATACCATAGCAACCCATCAGTGCAGATACAAGTTTCTTTTTCTATGTAAATTGTACAAAAAGAATACTCCTGACAACAAAAGGCAAATTGTAAGGTGGTTCAATAGCTGAATACAGGAAGGGAATGTTTATGAATGTGAGTGAATACATGTGGGCTACCACAACATGGAATGTGTAATTAAAGCATTCACTTCTCTTTGCTGTGCCAGATCATAATTGTGTGGTTCTGTTTGACTTTCAAATTAAGAGTTTTAGTGTACATATGTGCCACTAATGTTCCTGCTTTACTGACACACTGCGCATCCTTACTACTGCAGAATCTGAGCTGGAGGTCAAACTTGCAAACTGCAGAATGTTCAGTAGTCAACATTAAGAGGAAGCACCAAAATTTACACGACAAGAGACAAATGAAACTGAAATAAATTTCCTAGAATAGACTTCAAAAAGAGAAAGGAAGAGCAATGGAAAGGAGGCAACAAACATTTGAAAGAGCAGCAAAGGGTGAAAGGGTTAGAGGGCAACCTAAAGTGGTGGAGGGGCTGGCATTGTCTGGTCCCATTTTCCTCCCAAATATGAACACAGATTTGTTTCAGGTAACAGAAGTCCAGCAGTAGTGCTGCAGAATTCCCAGGAACAATGGTGAGTATAGTAGCCTATAATAAATAAATAAATAAATAACCCTCCTTCCAATTCCACATAAAGCCACTAAACCATAAGGAGGGGAGGAGTTACGCCATCAGCACAAACCAACCAAAACACATTTATGTGATTTAAAAGATAAATATTTTCTCCTACTTGTACAACCTGTCAGTATATATATTTATCAGACATCTTAACACTGACTCAGAAACAAACTCAGAGTTCTTTAAATTTAAACAATGACGTTTGTCCTAGCCTGTTGGTCCTTGGAATCTGAAAATATGTTTTATGTAACAAGTCAGTTGGGACTTTTGTTATTTCAAACAAGTTGGAGCACATGCCTCTTCACAGCAGACACACTTCAGTTTTAGTTAACTTTTGCTGTGTAACGGGATCACAGTATAAACTCAACTTGCATTATTGATAATTTAGATTTTGTATTATTTTTGGATAATTTGTCTTCAAACCCACAGTCCTGCTCTTGTCTCAGTCTAGACCCCCCAATGGTCTGATTAATTGTACTTTGTTACCTTCATTAGTTACTTCTAAATCCAATTTAAACTTGCCCTCCTCTTTGCAGGAACTCTGACAAAGTTCAGTTAAAGCTCTTTGTGTCAATAACATTGGTATTCAGAGTCAATGGTTACATTATCATCTTACCAGGAATTCTGTTTTCTTAGAATTATTCTCACCTTTTAACAGTCTTGGCTATATCTTGTCTGTAATTATTTGAACATTATTTTATGATATCCAGTATAATAAATATTGTACTCTATGTTTTACATAACTGTTGAAATATCTACAAGTATAAATAATTTATAAGTATAATTTATAGACATAAAAGATTTGATAGGAGGCATTTAACTTTGCCCAACATTTTCAGCTAAGACTACACAGATACATTGTTCAGAACATCTGCAAAGAAAAGCTGAAAAAGGACTGCATTGTCAGAAATGTAAGCAAAAATTTTCAGTGTAGTTTAAAACCTTTTCACTGAAAAAGCCATTCAGTTAGTCACAATTTTTTGCCTTTTCTGACTGTCCTCAAGCACATTTCTGAAAGATCCTTTCAAGTTACTTCTTTGGAATTTTAAATGCTCTCTAAATTCCTGTTTTTTCCTGAAAACAGGACAAATTTGAACTTCACAGGCTAAATACTTATCAAAGATTGTACAAAAAGAAGGTATTTAAATCAGAACAAGCAAGCCAATGCTGCTCTGACTTACTGCTCAGCCCTTAATAAAAAACCCATTAATCAACTGTAAAGAATTCAGTTCTATGTGCAGACTTATAGATTTAGATCCTTGCCCTGTGCCTCCTGGGGCATATGACACTAAGTTGTACTGAGAACCACTTGCCTTGAAATCCAGAGTTCTTAAACACAAAGAGGAAAGTATGGCATTACAAAAAATGACCATCTGGAGGGCATAAGGAGACACAGAAACAGAAACTGGCTGTAGTTTGGTGCATGGGTGAGCTGTAACACTGTGAAACTGCCACTACCATCACTGCACTTTTAGTCTGGAATGCCATTTTATTGAGCAACAGCAGCACCCTTCAAGCATTAACATCTTCGTATGGACACTTCCTAGTTTGTCACAAGAAGGAAGGGTGCATAAACACAAGCTTCAGTATTGTAGCCTATCAGAAACACAAACAGCAAATATTAGAAAAAGAGGATTCCTGAAGAAGATGAAGTCTCCTCAGTATGGAATTCAGACCAAGGAGGGGGCCAGGGAGCAGGGCCCAGCAAGGAAACCTGAAGGACATCCAAGAAAATCACACCTCCCCTATCCACAGACTTCCAAGAAATAATTTACTTACCCCTGAGTTCACCTGCCTCTGGCATCAGTCATAATCCGAATCACACTTCTGCCACACTATCTGCTCTTCTGTGGACAATTTAGTTTCCTAGAGGGCTGCGATTACAGATCTGGAGCTGTCTACTGTGACCCTTGGGTGCACTGCCAGAGTGCAGGGGTAGTGAGGGGCCAGCAGGACAGAAAGCCAGGAGCCAGCAGTGCCTCAGTGACTGACCTGCCCAACCCTGCAATGGTACAGGTGCTGCCACGTGCAGCAGCAACTCAGCTCTGGTGAGCAAATGCACCAGTCTGCCACTGGCTGCCACAGCCTGGAGGAACAGCAGGCAGTAATTACCACACTCAACCTTATCAATGCCATGAATTCTAAAGTTTGAATACCAAGATGCTATCACTGATGCATGGAGTCATTCATACCTCGTAAAATTATTATGCTTTACTTGATGCTGAATGTACTGCATCCCACACAGACATTACTTAGAGGAGTGAGATCATTAGTCACGATTTACTACACATGAACTGCAGCGGTCCTAAATCCAGCTACTACTAGTGATTCCACAATTACAGGAATCAGTATTAAGCCGTTTGCATTTATTAGGTTGTTGTGAGTTTTTTCAAGTTTATGAAGGGTGGAGAATAGTTTTAAAGCAATTCATAAAGCTTTTGAAGAGAGAATTATGCAGAGGGACACTGCCTTACTTGCTCAGCTAAACCTCTGTCACAGGCCCCTCCCATTGTACTAAATTACCATTTTACTACTAACTGTTGCCATTATAGCTGATCCAAACTACTATCAGAAATAAATAACGCTTTAAACTGAGGAGAGGAAATCAGCACCAGAATACCACACAATTATCTCTTCTGTATAAGCCACTCCAGCACTGCCATGGCTGGTTCCAGGTTGAGG
Source organism: Motacilla alba alba (assembly GCF_015832195.1). Classification (NCBI taxonomy): domain Eukaryota; kingdom Metazoa; phylum Chordata; class Aves; order Passeriformes; family Motacillidae; genus Motacilla; species Motacilla alba. The sequence goes on from NC_052022.1 coordinate 14,252,370, forward strand.
CAGAAGACTCAGCATGAGAGAAAGAATCAAGTGTTACAGGGTAGGGCTCAGAGCCTAAACAAAGTTTAAACTGAGGCAGATCAGTTCCCTTTTTAAAAATTACCTGATTCTGATACAGAGACCAAAACCAAGCACCATCTGTTCTCAATTATTAAATGCTTCCAATATTTCTACATTCTCAATTTGTGAATTCATGCTAATAAGAAACAGAATTCAGTATTCTTCCATAGCCATTTGTGCAACCAGACATACAGCAATCAGAATAGCTGTACCATGCATGCTCCTTCCAGGATGGTAAACCTTTATACAAACCTATTTTCAGCAGAGGTTGTTCCTAAAGCTCTACAAACAACCAGAGAAATAACACCTCTTAATACAAGTAGTGCATTACATTATTAAGCAGGTGTTACTTAAAAAGCATTCTTCTGCCACAAACCACCAGCATTTCCTTATCATTTTCTAGAATTATAATGCACTCTTCATTAATAAAAGAAACTCAGGAATCTTTCTTTCACACTTTCTTCCAATTCACCTTGTGAGAAGTCAAAATGCTTTTTGATTCAATAATAACCTCTGTGGTGACAGTGCACTGTATAGCAGTTATGAAGGTTTTATTGCATGGTTAATAAATAGGATATAAATAACAAGAGAAACGGCTTTTATTTGAGCAACTTCTCAAGAGTAGCAAGAAAAATTAGGAAAATGAGCACAGAATTCATTTGCATTTACTACTAATGCTTTCCTTGAGTTTACTTTGGAGACAGTCTCTTTTTCTTCTTGTCTTCAAACTCTAAAGTATTTCTGACCTATTTGTTAGAATTTTAATACAGGTAAAGTCACAAGTATAAATTAGCTCTCAGTTAAAAAATATAATGTAAAGTGCTCCTCTCAGGATTTGTTCAGCTCACTGAATGATTTTATTTAAGCATTTTGAGAAACAGTATATTGTTGAGCAGACACAAGAATCAGATAAATAATATCTCAAACATCAGTACAAACTTCATTTACAAAACCTTTTCAGGACTCTTCTGAAAAAGGATCTTCAGCTGATAAAAATAAAATCTATTAATTACCCTGAAAACCAGACAAGTACTTCTCTTGAATGAAGTGGCCCATATGCTTCTGCCCTCTGGCCATGAGGAAATGAGGGCATAAGACAAGGAGCACGGTGCCACACAAAAAAAGTATGTGCTGTGACATATTTGTATCTTAGAAGTTTCTAAAAATATTTTCATGGTAAGATTTAGTTCCTTATTTGCTTTCCCATTCACCATGAGAGTACATACATTGATAAGTAATATGGGGCTGTACAGATGCATATAGAAGAGTCTGTTAAAGGACCTTTCATAAATTCGAACTCCATCTTTCCAGAAACAGGCACACGCACACGGGTGAGGTTTCCAGGAGATGCCTGTGTGAAGGAGTCACTTGCGGAAGCGTTTGAACAGGGGGTGGATGTGCTTGCTGGAGGACGCCTTGCTCCGTGAGGAGTGGTACTCCATGTAAACGGTGTCATCTGCTCCAGACATGGAGCTCATGGTGCCTGGACGGCGGGACACCTGCAAGGACAAGGAGCACACGCACGTGCTTAGTGTGGCATCAGAGGCTTAAAATATTTTCATTGCATGTGACTTAAAAGATCTACTTCAAAATCTGTAATGACAGATCTGTTACCTTCTCCTTCAAATATGATGGAGAAGGACACAAATTCCATGTCAAATTTCTTCTGAGTGCCCTACAAGTGAATTATTCCAATAGCTAAAGGCTAATACAGATTAAAAAACCAAATCTGTTCTCTAATGTTTCACAAAGATACCAGGCCATCCGTGACAACATCACATTTAGAACTGGATGGAAATAAAATGGCCGAGTTCTGTCCCACCTGTGGTCATCCTTTTCAAAGAATTCTTCATTACCTGAGCTGACTTTGAACCATATTCTCCAGCAACTACTTCCTCCTCAGCATCCAGGTCAGATGCTTGCAGGACTTTCTGGAGAAGCTGCTGCTGTTCCTCTTTGGTTGAAAATGAAAGTTCTTCTTCTTCCATGCCTGCCAGCTTTGTGATTACCTAAGAAACAAAGCACACGACAAGGTGAGGGCTCTTCCTCCTCACTGTTAGCTACTCAAAACCAAGACAAGTATTTCTGATTCCATATCCTGTTGGAACTGCCTTCAACTTTCATTAATGGTTGGAACAACCTCAAAATACAGATAGCACAGATATATAAAATCTTGCTAAGTGATGTACATATACATACACTCACAGCTCTTGTAATATTCTGGCTGGAAATGCAAAAGAAAAATCTTTGGGGAAAAAAAAAGGAAAAGAAGAAAGAAAAGCTCTGAGCAGAGCATGTCTGCTAAACATTGTTTATACCAGCTTGACCAAGAACCTGACTAAAGCACATATAACTCAGACATGTATTCAACTCACTGCAAGTTTGGTATCATGCCGTAGGCTCTAGATTTGTCTAGTTTAAGAACCAGTATTTTATATTCAACAAAAATAATCCAGTAGCTCTGCAGAGACTTAGAATTTTAGCAAGAAGCATTCAGGACAATGGGGAAAAGCCCCTAACAAACTGAGATATACAGCTGTTGGGAGACAGTGCAGCAACCTGCAGCAGAGCATCAGTCACAGAGCAAAAGGACTCTTCCAGCCTTTGAGTACTTAAACACTGGGTAACTTCATTTAAGTTTGTTCTCCTTGGAATTCTCAGTAACTCATCTGGCAACTGAGGGTGCAGGGCACATATGACCTACTGGCAATGCAGTGCCATGGGCTCCACCAGCTCACAAAGCTCCTCTTCTGAAGAACTGAAAGATCTCAAGCCTCTGTTATAAAGATTTGCAACAGGCAGCTTACTTTCTTAACCAGAGGTATTTTGAAATGGTCACATTTGACATGGTTTTGAGAAAGACATTCTAATTCAACCATTGATTATGTAGTGTTTTCCCTCATCTTTTCTGCTTACCTTTTGAGTCAATACAATCAGAAACTAATTACCTCAGCAGTGTGGGTTGGAGCAGATCACAAAAACACTGTAAATAAAGTTTAAGGTAAAAGAAATCCATGTTAGCTGCCAAGCACCATATTTCAAAAATAGGTGTTGAATGAATAATCAGTGCTGTGGGCTGTTATTTGTGGGAATGTCTAGTCTGAAAAAGGATGTTTTCCTGAGAAAATGTCCAAGCTTGAAGGATCCACTGATGGAAGGAATCAGTCCTACATTGCTAAAGGAACACTATGGTACTCCTTGTTTATTTAGGAGGATATGTGCTATGGTCACCTCAAAAATAAAGAAAAAGGAGTCACAAAAATCCATTTTAAATTCTATTTGCATGTTTCCAGCTCCGCTTGCAAAACAGTGCTAGCATGATTCATAGAATGGAAAGAATTCCCACTGCATCATCTTTTAATATGTCCAACTGATGCTCTGTTTAAAAGTTACCCCCAATTCTTTAATATACAGAGTTCTTCTGCTACTGGTTTAAAATTTAGTATATCCTACATTTAGTCTCTAAATAAAAAAACAATACAGTAGCAAAGGCAACTGGTTAGCTAACCAAAAAAACCAGCTAGCAGTACACTCCAAGCAGTAAACTTTAATAAGGCTGATATTTAAGAAGCAACAAGATATGTGGATTCAGCAAAAACATATCACTCCAGTTTTCTTTTTGATGAAAGGCAGAGAATGAAGCTATGGAGAGATGGCAAGAAGAAAGTAAGTCCTAAACAAAAACTGTTACCCTTTTTAACTAGTAATGAATTTTTAGTTATTTAGGAACACAAATTCTAAAGGAGAGGACATTAGCATTGAAATAATTACCTAAAGAAGAGCTGGAGTCTCCACATTTGGAATACTAAGAAGGCAGACATCTATTTGGAATGGCATACACATAGTTCATCCTTGCTCGGAATGAAGAAACACAATAGCTGTATTTTTGGAAGTTTCTTTCAGCCCTATTCTTCTTTGATGCCAGCTATGACTAAGTTTGGCAAACAGAAGAAAATAGATATTCTAATGTTTTACTTCTAATCTGCAAATAAAGAACCTTCCAGTTCTGGTCAGCAAAAATGTTGCTCCAGATACTCAGCTGGCCACTTGCACTGCTTTCGTGCCACATTACACCAAAGCTGCTAGGACTAAGAGCTCTTTCCTTGCAAAATGAAATACCTCTATTTTAACCTCCTTCTTAGCTCTAGAATCCAGGGCATTCAAATATAAGTAAAGGTACCGTTCTAATCTTCCTGGCTATGGCCACACAGATGCATTTGCTGTAATTAGTTGCAGCTTAGTACTGATCCACAACTTTGTTGAAACATATTCACTACAAAGGAAAACAAAGTTTCCACCTATAAAGACCATGACAGGTCTGTTTCTAAAGAGCTCTTTAATGGGCTGCTCTTTCCAGAGCTGTGATTTCCTCCAGCCCAGCAGTTCAGGGGGATGTCCTGTACTGGCGCCTCACCCAGACAAGCTCTTGAACAGCCAGATGTGGGAGTCTTATTTTTCATTCTCCTCAGCACTGCTTCTCATTGAGAAGGCTTCAATAAGAGCAGTAAGCTCCAATTTTTCAAAGGAATAATTTATCTAAACCTAAGAGCTATCATGATACTCTGCTGCCTTTACAGCCTAACAGATGAGCACACAGGGCAATCCATGCATTAAAAGAAAAATAAGTGAGATACACCATGAAATCTATAACATAGAGGAGCTTTGGTTATGTTTGGAAGAAGATGACACAGTGAAATACTGGTCTGAGACCGGAGCTCTTTGGAAATTGTCACTTCCCAAGTTTCTCAAGTTGTCTAAATTGGTGCTGCCCACTCTGACAACACCAACACTGCTTTATGTAGTGCCACTGTGATACTGTAAAATGGGAGGCCTGCACACATAGACAACTGAACAGCACAAACATAAACCAACCACCAAGGAACAGCACTGCACTCTGCAGGGTGCCTGCTTTCAAGTTACAACACCTACCTTTGTAGAAGCTGTACAAAGCTACTTGTATCTGCCCTCACAACAGATGATAAAACAACTCCAGGGCAGTTCTTGCTTGCAAGAAAAACCTTCATTAATGCATTCCACAACCAGAATTCTCAAGTACTAGACCAAATACTAACACTGAACAATATGAAAATCACATTCTTAGGCCTCAAGTATAATTAACAGAAGGAACAAGTTACCTTGAAGCTATAACCTTGATCTACAAGAAACCGTTGTCGTTTTGTTGAATATGCCATTTCCTGAGTGTCTTGGGATACAAGGGAATAAAAAAAGGCATTGTACTCCTCTGCAACCATGCCTAAGAGACAAAAATATTCAGTGATTAGTTTCATTTGGAACAATTCAACAAAGAACAACCAAGAAATAAATACTGAAAACAGGTACTTAAGTAACTTGTCCCCACAAAAACTATTTGCATTGTCTATCTGCATCCAGGCCTTGCATAAACTGATTGACACAGCATGGAAACTCCTCCTTTTGTTCTTAATAACTTGAGGACAGGTGAAAAGACAAAAACAGAAAAGGAAATGTAGACTAACACAATGACACAGGTGCTCTAAGAAGAATCTGCTGCTTTATTCTGCTAGGGAAGGTGAACGATAAAACTGTTTTTAAGTCTATCATGTCAAGAAGAAGTGATAAGTCAAGAGCAAGGAGTGCAGTGCATGTCAAAAAAAGTCCATCAGAAAAAGACAAAGGAAATGTTTTATCCATGTGAACTAGAGTTTGCAGTGGTTTTGAATTAAAAAATTATGCAAATATTCTTAGCTAAGAATTCACAGCAATATCAGAAGACCAGCACATACCAGGCTGTGCATAAACCTTTTTTTACACTCACAGTCATTAAGGTGTGTTACCCTGGTAATAGGGTTCTCTCAGGGTTTCACTAAGACTTTGTCAATTCACTAGCATGGGGTTTGTTTGCATTTTCAAACAAAGACTTACCTGTAACAAGAACAAACTGCTTGTTTTAAAATATTAAAATATATAAAATAATATATAAAATACACAAACTGCTTGTATTAAAATAAGTGTATGCAGAGCTTAAGTCTGAGTAGAAAGTATGTTAAGAGCAATTGTTCTAAACAAAAAAAAATTCCTTTGGCCATGTTTTACAAAAACACACCAAATCCATTTTTTAAAAGCAAATAATCTACAGTGTCAAAAATGTGATTTCTAGAGGCTTGCTTCTTAGAATAATACTATGATCCAACACAAACAATTTCATGTTGAAGAAAATATCAAGAAATGAAAAAGTGAGAGAATTGCATAGAAAGTCAGTTTTCTTTCAGCTTTTTTTGTCGTTTAGAAGTTTTCTCACCACTAATTTTACTGACCCAGAAGATGCTTCATTTTCATTCACTGGTATATGGGTATATTCTCTTTGACTAAAACATAATGCAAGGACAGTATAAAGAAGCCTCAGGAACATCCAGTTTTTCTGCTCTAGGTTGTTGTGATCCAAGGCCCAGAACCCAAGCACCACCTCCTTTACCTTTCTTGGCTCTCAGCACTCGTCCCAGCCTTTGAGCCTCCTGCCTTCGTGACCCACCGTGGGATGAAATCTGAATGAGAACATTGGCTTCTGGCAGATCGAAGGACGTGTCCCCTACCTGCAACAGAGCAGCACCTCTGAGCAGTCTCTGATTCCCACATCTCCCCAGCCAACACTAAAGACAAAGCACAGCTTTCTTTCTGAGCTGTGATACGAAGATGTCAAATGCACACCATGCATGTGACTCTAAAAGTTGACTCCAAAGACAGGCACAAGGACACAGTGAATGTACTCCCTCACCTTGGAAATGAAAATAGTGTTGATTTTTGGATTGTGCTTGAAGTTTTGCAGAATTTGCATTCTTTCCCCTTGTGCAGTAGGACCATAGATATAGGGTCTGAAAAGAACACAACATATACAAATGAAATAAATTCAAGATTTCTCACTCATTTCTTATGAGGCACCATGGCAAGGAGTGCAGGACATCTTTGAGCAGATATGAAAACAAACCACATTTTGGTACAGATATCAGTTTACTTTTAGCTTGTTTGACTCTTCATGGCTGCTGCCCAGGGGTTTGTGGAACCCTCTGCAGCAACCCAGTCAGCCAGAAAGAAATTCTGACAGTTACAAATGTTTTGCAATTACATGCACCAATGAAGTTGTATATAAACTACATTTGCTAAGCCTACATGAAAGACTGAAGGCAGCTGTTAAAGACTTTTTTTCCTCAAATGTACTGAGTTAGCACATTTACAGCTGCAACCTCTGCTTCCTATTTAAACACTTGAAAATACAGGCTTCTCTATCAAGGACACACTGGGTGTCACAAATGGGCTGCTGGGTGTTGTTCTGGGAAAATTATTTTTGCTTTTCAAGCTAACCTCTTGCCCCTTCTAATACCTTCTGGGCCTACTGAAATGATGCAAAGGCCTCAAACATTTCATGAGCAGCTCACAGTGGCATTTCACCTATGGTTTCTGATGTCTGACAATGAATTACATGGAACATTTAACGTCTCAATCCCAAAGGCTCACACAAACTCAGTCACTCACAGACTTCATGAGTAACTTGGACTGCTGTGAATTTTCCAGTGTCTGACTGTTTTATTTCTGCCTAAGCAGAGTTAAAAAACCAAAAAGCTAAGAAGAGAAGAGCCCACACAAAAACAGTGAGCTGCATGCAGGATAGCACTGCCACTGCTTTGTCATCTCTTGTACTACTTTTCCAAATTAAGGTTATCAAGCATCTCCAAACAGTAGGAGTTAAGTTTTCCAATTACCATTTTGCTCACAGTTCCATAAATTATTTCTAACACAAGGAACCAAGCTCAAATTTTCCATTTGGTATTGCACATATGTGAGTGGTAGCTGAACATAAACATGGCAGTGCATAGGACTAAGGTTTTCTATTCTTATCAACTAATCCCTGTGCACTGGGTCCTCTTGCTTTCTTTACTACAACCTTTATTCTAGGGTTCTTTACCAAACAATCCTAGTAATGTCTAATCTAATTCTTCTATTTAAGCAGACTTTTAGAAAAAAGACAGCTAAAAAATAAAAGCGGCAAATGAGCAAACTCTGAAAAAATATCTTCGTTATTCATTTTGTAGCATTCAGTAATATCTTAAGTCTCATTTTAATTTCATGTAGTATTCAAATTGTGAAGTTAAATGGCAGATTTAAACTGAAACGAATTTTTTGAGCCTTCCTTTTCTTAAGACCACCAAGAAGGCATTCAAACACATTTTGTATTAAGAACAGAATAATCCTGAACTCCTGGCTATCAATCCTTCATTTTAACTTGCCCAGATCCTACTTGACAGTGATTCACTGGCATTCCTGAGTACTTTTCTGAATCTAAAACATTAAGTACTAAATGGATTATTTTTTAATAACTCATTTTCCTCACTGCAAAAAGACATTTGAGGGACTTGCAAAGATAGATTCCTCTGCCATTAACTGACATAACTAACAGAATCACAGAGACACAGTCCTTCAGAAACAGTGATTTGAGCATATACCAAACACCAGTGAAACCAGGCAGTACATGAGCTGTGCTGTCCTGGATGACAGAATCATGATGGAGGGAAAGCTGGCTGAGCAAATTTGGATTCTCTGGCCCCCAAAATTGCAGACAAAGTAATTCCTGTCATGTGCATGGTCTTTCCCTGATGGTTCCCCACTACCAAGGGCAAAGGGGTTAAGGGAGGAGCCAGCAGAGGCAGCCAGACTGTGGCCACCTCTCCCCCATGGGGGAGCCCACCCAGCCTGCAGGCTCGTCAGGCCATGAGAAGGGCAGTGGGAGCTGTGCTCCTGCTGGGCACACAGCCATAGCACTCCTGCTCTACCCACGGGGCTGCTCTCTCCTCCACACACAGAGTTCCTGCCCTGCACAAACTAACAGTTCCCTTTGGTTTAGCCTTCTCACAGCAAAAAACCTCCAGTTAAAACAAACCTCACCTTTGCCCAGCACAGCAAGCCTCCTTTCTTTCTAAGAGTAGCAGCTGGATAACCTGGAGTTCCATAAACGATGTGAGAAACACAGAATTCACTCCAGAACATAAAAAGGGGCCACCTACTATTTCTTCAACTGGTTTTCCTGCAACGCTTCCACAGCATCTACTCCACTTGCAACTGCTGTGCCCCACAGCATCCCCCGCCCCCCAGCATTGCCTGTGCTAAAGGCTTTGTCTGTGGTACACTGAACACTGCTAGAGACATTCCAGAGGCATCATTACAGCTAATCTCTGTCCAGACAGATTAAAAAAATGATGAAAGAGACCACGGGTGTTGGAATTCATCCAACACCATTAGCTCTGCTTGCTATTTGATGTCACAGCATGCGAGCACCACACGGCCCCTTAAAACACAGTCAGAACTGATCATGAATTTTGGAAAGTGTAAGGCTTGTTTGTGGTTTTGCTAAGGAAAACTGCTCAAATTCCTAGACATGAAATCATACACCATCAAAATGCCCCACAGCTTCCAGCATGCAAGGCATTATTTGGGCTTGTCAAAGAAAGGATGAGGCCAGCTTATAAGGTTATGTTTCCCAATAATCGCTCTATGCCCAATCCTAACAAACTCTCCCTGACCATCCCTCCCCAAATCCTACCAACAGACTGATGCTGACCCCTCATTAAACCCTTTTTGCACAATCTCATGTTACAGTCATTTGAGGTAATCAAGGAGCTGTAGGGAGAAATGTCCTTCAGTTTATTAAACAATTACTGCACTTCTAGGCAGTGAACTAGTACAGCACAGATACCAAAAAAGCTTGTCTTAGTTTTTTTAGACAAGGGTAAGAACTTTTGAGAACCTGAAGAAGGCCCTAGGTCTCAGAAGATCCAGAAAGATCCAGAGAGTATACATCTGACAACCTTTGTCTCAGAGAGACAGGGGAAGCTACCATCCATTAAAGAAACAGTTCTAGTGATACTTCCAAAAGCCCCTCATTTTTCGATTGGCTTTTACTAATTAAAATAAACTTTTCTGAAACAAATGCTAAACAGGGACTCTTTTCAAACACCAAAATCATGTTGCAGTGCCAGTAAGGTCCATCCAAAAACACCCTCCTGAGCTTTTTATGCAGGACTGGAATTACAGCATTACAAAAAATATTAAAGACTACTGAAAGCTGTGAGATTGCAAGGAAATTGTCATGGAAGGAGGAAAATAACAGTGTCATCATTGGTTGAACACTTACTTCCCAAGTCTGACTGCATATTCCTTCAGTGCAAACACATTGTCAGCAAAGACGATGATTTTATCATTCCGTCGCTCGTGAAACTTAATCAGGAACTGACAGGCTCTGAATTTATTGGGGTTCATGGTGTACAGCAGTATCCTTTTCTTTGTTTTAATAGCTACATATTCTCTGTAAAATTCAGGTGACATTGGGCACCAGACCTACAATAAGAAAACACACACACACAAAGTAGCACTCCGTTATTCACTTATTAATCCCAGAGGGAATTGAAAAGATATTGGGGGCTGGTAATGCATTAGGACTTTCTATACAGGGCAGGTCACACATTTTAACACAGTCATTTCTGTGTTAAAGGAAGGAAAGCTACCAGTCAGTGAAGTCTTCTGCATCGCTAAAATCTGTTTTTCCAAAATGCTTTGGCATTGAGATCCATGACAGAAATAGGCAGTGGGACTGGAACAAGACTGAAAGACAGCTACTTCATGTTCACACTTAAATAATTTACTAAATACTACTACTTCCTACAAAGCAGTAATTAAGGGAACGAACTGTGTAGTCTCCCTCTCACAGCAGTCAAAGCTTTTTCCCATAAAGACTAATTTTCATTCATATTCTGAAAGCTGAGACACGTTTTGTCTTCAGCACAGAACAAATTCACCCACCTTTGTCCATATATCCACAGCTATTGAGTCTAGAACTTCCAAAACACTAGGATTGATTAGAAGTTTTCAACAGACAATAACATCACCACAGGATACCAAAGCAATTCTTCTATTATGTAAATAACAACCACAGTACTTCAGCAAGTCTAGGCTTATTTTTTCTACTCTAGCATGAAAAAAGAAGAAATTATCTAGTTTAAGCCAATGAAGCAACACTATTGATAACATCTGACACTATCCATAGGGGATATGATTTGGGAAACATTGACTCTGCTGTACATGAGTTATTCCCTCATATCCATTGCACAATAGAAATTAACAAACTACCACAGAGAAAAGCCTCTTTCATAACCACCATTCAGCTAAGGAAGTTAATGACAATTCACAGGAGTTTATTTAAACAACATTAAGTGTTCTGTACTGCCAAGTCCTAATTTTTTGTTTCAAAATATTTTTTTCCAGTGACTTTAATGCCAGACGATGCTTTCATTATCCTCTGGCTACATTAAAAATAAATTCATGCACTGAATAGGCTCTGTTGTTATTGTGTGCTGTTTACATGAAATACTTAAAACTCTTGAACCAGAAGACAATTACATCAAAGTCACAATGAGATACAAATACTGAATATTTGACTGTGGTAAAAAATTTCATCTATTGCTTAATGCCTACGACTACATGGCAAACACATGTATTTTGTCTTTTCATTTTGCAAGGCAGGCACTCCAATCCAAAGACTTAGTATGGCTGCTCAGAAAGGGATTATTTGTAAATTACAAAACTCTGAAAAAAACAGGTAAAGAACAAGTTTGTTGTCTTTTTTCAGACTTTGTGTAACTTTTTAAACTGTGCTTCTCTTTCTCTTTTAGAGCAGTGAAAGAGCAACACCTGCAAGAACCATGACCTGCCCTATGAGACATCAGCACTGCCCTCTCCAGCCACCTGGGAAGAACTGCACTTGAAGAGTGAGCCAGACTCCTTTCCTGGCTGAGAGGAATAAACCAAGTTGATTAATGGTGCTACTCCTCAAGGAAATCCAAACAAATATGCAAAGCAGTTGTGCATGTACTGGACTCAACACTGGGCTTTTTTGTTCTTTGCTTTTGGTAGAGTCATCAAATGTTAGTTCAAAACACTGGCCTAAGAATATAAACTTGCAGAATTTTCCCATCATTCAGAACAAAAGGTAGCCCATGCTTCATTTTTTTAATGACTAAAGGGCAGTTCAGGGACTGAGAATTTTGCTTAGCAGAACTATCCAAAGTGCCTAAGGGCAAACCCGAATTTGAGGACTGGTTACTCTCCCTTCAACAGTTATTTTCTAGGTGCTTTTCACTTGCATTCTATGAGTTCAAAGTAGTGGTTTTTTTCCTTCTACAACCTCCAATTTGCACAGTGTTCAAAAGGAGAACAGCTGACCTGCATTTGCATATTTTAGTCCAGTACCAGAGCTAGGGAGAATTGCATAAAATTAGCAAGACAGGCTTAAAATAAACCACCACAACAATAACAACACCACAAAGACAAAAAAAAAAACCCAAACTCTACCATAACACATCGCCGCTGCTAAAACTTTACTTCCATTCAACAGGAGACCAAGTAAGTTCATGAAAAAGCAATCCCCGAATACTTACAAGGAAACATTGTAACTAACAGCTTGGAGAAAGTTATACTCTTCCCTAAGTATCTTTCATGCCAATTATCAGTGATAATATATTGAATTAGGCTTTCCAAAAAGATTACTTTAACATTCTAATGCACCTGTGTGAAACGTTTTCACTTCTTTTGATACCAGATTTACCTCTCATCCATATGCTGGAAAGAACAGAGGTCACATCTTTAAACTAGAAAGAACGGTGAGATCCAGTCCTACATTTTCAGGTTTCACCCTGATATGTTCAGGCTTGAAATAAACAGGTGTTTTCTTATGTGTTTTAAAATTTCTACTATCGTTCTTTGTTATAAGAGCTGCAAATTTTTTCCTCAACTTTATAAGCATACTAAATATACACTAAAAATACCAAAAAGCAGAGCATCACCTCAGCACACTGGACTTTAGCAATGTAGCCATTGTTCTGCAGCTCCATCCAGTTGGCTTCATAGAGCTTTGGTCCAATAAGGAAGTTCAGGTCCACAATTTTATCATCTTCTCTGACCAGGGTAGCAGTCAGCCCCAGTTTACAGTGAGCTTGGACGATCGTGAGCACACGTCTGAACATTTTTGCTAAGAAATCCAAGACAAATTTTTTGTTAACTTTCCTGAATGGTTTCAGAAGATAAATACTGCAATTTTTAAAAGACATTTTCATCAACTCCTGAGCATAAGGTCAGCACAGCATTGGGAAAATCGTACCCTGTTTCACAAACACTTCTAAAAATCTGTGTTACAGCAAAACTTCACAGTGATTGCAGCTTTACTTTGCATTGTCAAATGTACTCTGAATAGCCCAGTAAATCTTCTGGCATCTTTATTATTTCCCATTCCCCAAGAGAAAATTAATATATTCAGAGGTTACATGGCTTGATTTGGGTTTCTATTATTTCCTACCAAGAACTATGACATAAGGACTCTTGGCTGACTGCCACATTCAGGACTTGCAGGATATGGCAGAATTACTCATCTTTAGTATTGCTAGAAATCACAGAGGAGTTGCTATACCTTCATTTCTATGAAACCAAGCAAGAACAAAAGTGACAGAACAATGCCAGTATGCTACTTTGATAAAATGGCAATTAATCACCAAGATCTACTTCTGAAATCCATTACTTCTGTAGACACCAAAATGTATTCAAATAAGAATAAGGAAGAACAGCTAAGAGAATCTTGGGTGGTTTTTTAGTCAGGATTATTCCACAGACACTTTAATAGTACATTATTGCTTTCCAGTAGTACAGATCTCAAATTACATGGCAATTTCAAAGACAACAGTTATTTCCGTATGTTAATCACTATGGTTACTCGTAGATATTAAAAGCTGGCCTGCAGTGACACTGCCTCTAAGAGAAGAAGGCAGATGAATTCCTCTCCTGTTCAAATATGTCTACAGCAAAATTATGCAAAGGTAATTCAGGTATTTAAAGAGCACTTTATCAACCTACATGGAGGAACTTCTACTTTACACTGCTATTATAGAAAACAAGTGTCTAATTTGAAGGGTTCAGAAAACTAGTGGTCAGTATCAGGGGAAAAAAAAGAAAAAAAAAAGTAGAACAAGGCAGTTTACTTGTTCCAAAACCCTAAGCCATGGGTTTACTCACTACATAAATCATGAGAAGAGCAGCAAAAAAACATCTCTTCTACAAGAACAGAAAGACATGAACAATGTGTGCAACGTGAAAGGTTTGCACACCTTTTCCTTACCAGGAATGGTATGGACTTCATCCAGTATCATAAGGCCCCACTCTTGACTTTTAAGCCACTCCATGACTCTTTCTGCTTCCCAAGACCGTTTTGTCGTGTGCCCCAACATGGAGTATGTGCTGATGGCAACAGAGCAGCCAATGGGCTTGTCTTTGGCATCAGAGGTGAAGCGACAGATCTGGCTGTCGTCGATGGTGGACCACATCTTGAACTGGGCCTTCCACTGCTCCACAGACACAGCAGAATTGCCGAGCACCAGGCACCGCTTGCGCACAGTGCACGCGGCTGTCACCCCCACCAGAGACTTGCCAGCACCTGCAGGGCAGGAGGAGTGACACTCATTAGTCATCTCTCAGGCACCCCTGGAGTAGGAGGAAAACAAAACCAAAGGGCGAAGGAAAACCATGAGAGGATATGAAACCATGCAAAGGGAAATTTCTTTGATGTTTCTTTGCTACAATAGTCTTAAAGAGATCAAGTATTTGCTTCTTAAAAATACAGCTGGATTGTCTTACAGGACATAACAGTATTTCCTCAAGAAAATAATTGCAAACAATGGCTTTGACAATTAGAAGCAATCATTTTAATGCTTTTTAATTTCAAAAGAATGTTAAATTACAGGTGGCTACAGAAAGCCTCCCTAAGAATGCTCTATTCCTCTGTCTCTGCCAGTTATACATTCCCCCACAAAGCAACTCCCTAAATCTTCCCATCCTTCACACTTCTCCCAGCACTCCTTACTTACTCTCAGGCCCTCATCACAGATACCCATGTGCCTCCTTCTCCCCGAATACTGAGGGCACTGGCACACAGCCTCCTGTTTGCTCCTTTTCCCCATTTTCTGTAGGCTGTCTCAGTCACCATGTTTCTCACTTCTTCCTAAACTCCCCTGCCCAGCACCTGTGCACTCAAACTCTTTTCTTCCTTGGACACCCCTTTACGCCACCTTTGTACTCCCAGCTCCCCTCAATTTCCCAATTCCCAACCAAGGAACAAATTCCAACGCCAACAGCTTTACATTTCAGAGGAAGATGAGCAGAAGTGGCAGAGGGCACGGTGGAAGCACGACTGGCACTGTGAAGGTATCACAGCTGCTCCCCAGCCCCTGCCAGGACACTGACAGCTCTGCAACCCAGCTCTCCCTCAGCACTGCCTCATCAACAGCTCAATAAAAACCACCAGGACTCTGCACACTGGGACTAGAACAGTCCCTGCTGCTGTCTGAAATCCAGGCAGCTGTCATCTTTGGAATTTTCTTTACTACAGGCAAACAAAGAACAAATTGTCTAAGTACCAACACAGAAACTTACCACATGGCAAGACAATAACACCAGACCTGGCTCGTCCATTCCCAAACATCTTCCTTAGGCTTTTCTCTTGATAGGGCCTGAGGACTGCAGTAGGTTTCAGATCTATATTGATATCAGGATTCACAGAATCATTTCTGAAATCATATTCTGCCAGCAAGGGGTACTCCAAATGGATACAACGCTTCTGAAGTTCTTCAATCATCTCCTGAAGAGGAAACAAAGCTTCAGTTGATAAATTCTACACATCTGAGTTAATTTCTTTTCCCTAAAAACAACTAGGTTACACAGTACCAAGTGAAGTTACAATTATTTTTTATGCTTATTAAGTCTTATTCTGGAAACTTTACCTGTGATTACCCCAGCCCCCAAAACACTTTGAACGACAGTTAATATTAGAGAGGGCTCTTTAGGCAGATGAAGAACATCACACATTCAGCTCAGATTGCTGCTCGCCCAGCAATGACTAAACTACACCCTGAAGTCCTGCAATGAAGAGTTCAGTAACAGACACGAAAGGTTCTGTGTGCTACACAGAACTGCACATCTGTTACCACAAAAACCTCCACAGCCTGTAGGGAAGTTATTCCAAGACAATGACAGGCTGAATCAGTCACCAACAGGTTGTTGGTTTGGGCTGGCTTTTTTCAAATAAACAAAACAGCTACTAAGTTATCCTTTTTTAAATTCCTTTTTCCCCTACTAAGGCATCATTAGAATTATAATTACCAAGTACAAAACCAATTTGAGAAGTTGTACAGAAGCTTTCTGAAGGTCAAGCAAGGACTGCGCTCCAATCTCCAGCTCCCCTTCTTAAGTGATGAAATTGGAACCACCAAGAAACAGTTCCTTCTGCACCCATGAATTACAAACCAAAAGCCAGAAGGAAAAGCAAAGAAAACAAGCTCTCTGAAAGCAGCCCTCCACCGACTTCTCATCTTTAACCAAGTAATACTCAGCCACATGTGATCGGGGCCTCCCTAAGCCCCTGGAGCCTCTCAGGCCTGTTAGCACCGAGCTCTGCAAGTAGGAAAAGAACAACACCCACACTGCCACTCTCTAAAATTCTAAACTTTAGAAGGTAAAAGGAAAGAAATATTAATGACATCCAGTGATCTCATCTACCAAACAAAGAGCCACAGTCCTTCCTAGTAAGTTCTCATGCTTATGTGCTTCTGTGCAATATTCATACCTGCTTGACTTCAAAAGACACCGTCTGTGTTTCCTCCTCCTCCTCCTCATCTTTGTCCATCTGTTCATAAAACTCAAATAAGTCAGCTGGGACATCTGGCTTATTCTGAGCATCTGTTCCCTGTGAAGTTGATGGACCAAGGCCACCTTCACTAGATTTGGAAATCTGAAATAGAGGAACATGAATTTTCACCACAAGTTTGATTAGTGACACACTCTGGCTCCCCTCTTCTCCCCAAATTCGGGCTCAATAAAGAAGCAGTTTGTTACAGGCAGAATGAAGCTGATAAAACAAACAAACAATAGCAACTCAAAACTACTCAAAAGTTTATCTCCTCCAGTCACTGCAGTAATTTTAGAATATGGCTGGACATACCGCTGATTTACTTGTGAATGTCTCTGTAATCAGCTCTGTCTCTTCACCTTCAGCATTCCTCAGGCGACATTCTTTAATTACATGGTCTTGCAGAAGCTGCTGAATGACATCAGGGTGGGTACTCTCCACAAAATACCTAAAATGAAAGAATAAAGGAAAACATTTTTATGAACTCATCAACTGAACAGTGGCATAGATGCACAACTAGATGCACTCTCAAGCATCCAATCTTGGTGTCCTAATTTAAAAATAAAGACATTACAGCAACCAAAACTTTTTTAAAAGATGCCTCACACCAAAAGTATCATGTACTGTGCAGTCATCCCCCCATCTTACTCAAATGTTCTCTAACCTAACACGAGTGGCAAACTCCAGTGGAAATGCCCACACAGACCTCTCACATACACGTCTTATTTGTGACACACAAATGAAGTAAATTGTTTTGGCTGAAATGAGGTGAGCTTGTGAAAACGCCGGATGTGTTTTTAAGTCCTGTCCACAGCACCAGAAAAGCTCAAAAGACAAAACCCCAAACTTCCGAAACACAAACCACCTAAAAATTTAAAACTAATGCATCCTGGAGATTCCTCAATGATAATGCTGATTGGAGATCACAGTTAAAATATGTGCTGACATCTCCAGGCCCCTTCCAGCATTATCCTCTAGCTTTAAAACAAATCAGATTCAACACCGACACAAGCACACACCTCTTGCCACTGGATTTGCTTACCTTTCCCAAATGATTTGAAAACCTCAAAGACATATTACAAGTCCAAGCAATAAACAAACAAACTACAATATCTAATTTGCAATCTACTTTTAAAAAAGTGAAGATAACCAGCGCTAGCTCAGGATAGCCAAACACAATTCGTCAGCTAATGTATTAAATACTTCCAAAAGCTGTAAAAGCGATACCTGAGAGCCGTTACACTCAGCTGGCAGCTGTGAGACTCCAGAGCTCCTGAGAGCACTCACTCACTCACAGCTGTGCATTTGGAGGGTTTCCTGCCACAAGAGCTGAGGAAGAAGCCACTTACCTGTTATGTTTCAGAACCAGCTTCACCTTCCCATAGCTGACGGTGCACAGCTACAAAGAGAGCAGTCATTAGGAACATGCAAAAGAGAGATTCCATGTTTAGGACCAAACACTGCAGTGGCTTTAGGTCTGTGGGGAAGCACCTTACCACAAAACATTTACTTGCACTGCTGTTATGCTCATGGAACAAAACTGAAAAGGTATTTTCAGAAGATGCTCACGTCATCTCACACTGGAGATCAGGCACAGATACTCACTTTTATACCTAATCTCAAACTGTTTCCAAGACTGTGAGAACACACTTGCAGGATAAGGCAGGCTGTCTCATAGTGCCCCACTATTACAGACTACTTACTACATTCTCAGTTTTCCTTCAGAGCAAATCTGAGGAAATTTTCCCCATGTACAAGCTATACTGGCTGAAATTATCTATACAGACACTTAAATGTACTTTTTATAAATCCCACAAAGGCTATATTATGAAAATAGTATGTGTGGAGCAGTATCATATGCAAAAAGACAGAAAAAAAATATTGTCTTGAAACACTGACAGAAAAAAGACAGTTAAAAGTGATGAATTATTAAAAAATAATAAATCCATTAGGCAGAGGCAACAGGAAAGGAATTCCTTAGTAGAAACAGATGTATTTCCAATACCAGTAGAATAGCCCTACCTTGATAAACTGAATTATTCCATCTGGGACACCAGTCTTGCTGAGTTTCTGCAAATACTCGGTGATGTCACTTGTCTGCAAGCCCACACTCACAGCAGCATACAGGGAGTAAGCAGTCAGCTTGTACTCGTGAATATGGGTGGGTCTGCACACAGGCTCAGCAATGGCAACCAGAAAGTCCTGTGCATATTTGTAAACTGGAGAAAAGGCTTCCAAAAATATATGACCATCAGGAGCCTACAGAAATAAACAAATGTTGAAGGCACAACACTGTTAGTTGAACTGAATCTCATAATAAAGTTACAAGAAAATGAATAAATATATAACTTTTGTCTTCTAAAAATGGTCCAGGAATTGATTTGTCCATGTTCCTTCCATGGCACTATGAATAAACCACACCCAGATCAATAAAGTTTATCCAGACTGACATGCTAGGGTATACTTTCTTTTCTAATGCTAAAGAAATTGCTTGAGTAAAGGCAAGCTTCCAGCTCCATTCCCCTGGAACAACAAAACTGCTTGCTCATGTTATGCAGAATGAATGAATGAATGAAAGGCAGCACTTGGGTATCACAGCCCCAGGTGCCTGTCCACCACTTGGTGACAGGCACCGTGCAGATGCTGGCTGGGAAGCCACCTCTTCCCAAGATGCTGCACCACTGGCCAAACCTTGGGCAAGTTTACTGACATCCCTTTCAAAGGACAGAGAAAACAAACGACATCAGTTACGGAAGATAAGGCCAGCCTGACTTAAAGCTGTTTCACTCCAACATACAAACCCTGCTACTGTGTCACTGCAGTGATAGATTCCACTCGTGTCATCAGCCAACGCGCTGCTGTCTGGCCGGGCTGTTGCTGTGCCCTGCAGCACACCCGCGACAGCCGGGTCTGCAGCAATCCCCTGGGCACTGCCGGGGCTCCTGTCTCCGCACAGGCGCTGCAGGGGACGCAGCGCCCCGAACCGCATCAAACCCCGCTCCCGGGCGCGCCCAGGCTCTCCACCCGCCCGCTGCGGCCCGCCCCGCGCTCCCCGCCCGACCCCGCAGCAGGGCCGGCTTCTCCCCCGCCCCGGGCCCGCCCGTGTCCCGCAGCGACCCCGGCCCCCGCGCGTCCCACCCTCGGGCACACGGCGACAGCGGCCCCGCCGCCCCCGCACGCACCACCCAGAGCGGCCGCGAGCTGTGGTCGGCCTTCAGCGGCATCTGCAGCCGGTAGTCCTTGGCGCCGTACTCGTCCACCTTGGTGCCGCTCTCCTCCACCTGCTTCCCCGCCGCCGACGGCACCGCCTCCTGCGGCTCCTTCCCGGCACCTTCGTCCTCATCGTCTTCGTCGTCATCGTAATGGCGCTTCTTGGACTTCTTCTTATCTGGGAGCAGAGCGGGAGCCGTGACGAGCCGCCCCGGACCCCCCTCCCCGGCCCGGCCCGCGCCGCTCCCCGGCCCCGCTCACCCCGCTCCTTCCTGCCCATGGCCGCCGCGCGCCGCGCTGCGCCCGCCCGCGCGTCACTTCCGCAGGGCAGCGCCGCGAGGGGAGGAGACACCGTCGTCTCTCTGTTCCCGGGGCCGGCCCCGCCGCGGGGAAACGCGCGGGCGGGCGCGGGGCGGGGCCTCGGATCCGGGGGCAGCCACACCCCGCGCCACGCCCCGACCAGCGGGAAACGAGGAAAAATAATTAAAAATTAATAAAAGAAACTGAACTTCCGGAAAGCGCACCGTAAATAACAATAAATAAGCCAACTCGGAATTGAGATACGAGAGTGACATTGCGCAGCGTTCTAAAGTACAGAATTCTTAAAAGAAAAATCACACTGTTGTCCCTACAGAGTGTTTTAATATATTTCTAAGTACAATTCGTGTCTGATTTTGGAAATACAAATACATTTCGAATGGTTAAAAACAAAAATTAAAAAAATATTTTGAACATCAGCCAGCTGAAAATATATTTATCTAGTAAATCATCTCTCAAAGCTTTTATATATTTAATTATTCTAACTAAACATAGTACCCTTAAAAAACAAGTTCATAAAAATGTAGAAATGAAATTGTGGAATAAGATTACTGCGATATATACACACACACATTCAATGCATACACAGAATTACAAGGCGGGGTTGGTTGGTTGTTTTTAAGTTTGGAAGGTTGTTAAGACAACGGAACTAACAAGCAATGCCCAACTCCTGAGTTCCTCAACCATGATAACCATAAGCTAATTTTTAAATTGTTTTTATCTTTTTTTTTTATACACAAGATATTCCATGTAAAGCAGCAACAGCAGTGCAGTTACTGGCAGCAACATCTCAAAAGTAATAAAAAACCCCATACATCCAGACAGTAGTACATTGCACACACACGTGATTCTCATACACCCATCGACAATTGGTCAGAGTATTAAATCAGTGTACAAATTAAATATTTCCAAAAATGTGCAAAAAAGTCAACGTTGATAGAAAAAAACACCTTTGTGTACATACATTACAAACTGTGCCCAGCATTCAACTGAGAGTAAAAACATTTACAGTGAGAAACTGATAGATTAAATAGAGAATTTAATGGCTACATAAAAATGTACATTAGATCAAGAGTAAATTTACAAATTTTTATTCATAGCTTCATGAAAACTAAAAGCCTACGTTCCAATTAATCTAAGTCTCCTCCACATATTTACAGTGATACTCCATTATACAACTCCTGCAAGGTCTGAGATGACAGACACTATGCTTTAATAAACCATTCCAATTTTAGGGTGACACCACCTTTTTTACTGGTATTAACAAGAAACAAACACTAGGGAACTGACAATCTAATGGCTGTTCAGAAAAGAAAATGCAATCCTTGTTTTTATATCCACATGATATAAACCTCTGGGGGAAAAGGATCATCTAGTTTTCAGGTGAAAAGTACAAAAAAGCTCTGATGTATTTCCTATGACTATCCACTCATGAGCTGGAGTGTTCTTTTCCTTATTTCTCGACAGAAGACCCTGACCTCCAATCCGTACCTGTGGACTCAAGATAAGGCCTGAAACATGTGAAACAATTTTTATGCCATTTAATCCAGGTCCTCTCCCTTTAAAATAAATTTCTGAAAACTAAGCCCTAGCCAAGGAATGACTGCTCTGAAACGTGAGAAATATCATTTGCTCCACCCCATCTACCTCTCAACTCTGTACACAAATATATTGCTAGAGGAAACCCACAGATTGCACCAGAAAACTGGGAGCTGCAGCATCCTGGGTTCAAGTGATGGGCTCCCTGGTCTAAAGCTGGACACACACCTTACTCAGGAGCTATCATAGGCCGTCACCTACACAGGACTTAAGCTTCAACAGCTAGAAAGAAAAATGAATGGTGTGGGCTAAGTGGGGGATATCAAATGAGAAAGGAGCTCCTTTGTTTCTGATCACAGATTTTGATTCAGAAATCCTGGCTTGATAGCAAACCTGTCTGACCCCTCAGTGCACATTAGTGGCTCCTCCTGAAGGCAGCACCCACACCCAAGTATCTCTGGGTTACATCTGGCTGTCTATACATAAAGAGCACAGGCCAGAGGACTGGCTGCTCCCCAGAGCGTTGGAACATTCTCACTATGGTGCACAAAACCGATCAGGTCAGTTTTATCTTCACAATTTTATCTTCATGGTGTTCCTGAAATGTCCCAAGGCTCAAACCCAGCTACAGAAGTCACCAGGTTTTAGTCACCAAGCTTATGCAGTAATTTTAGAATGACAACAGTAAGATTAAATTAGATAGAGCTTTTAAAAAGAAAACTCTTCATTTTAATACAAGCATGAATTTTGCATATCAAACAGCAACTATTAAGCACCCACATGTCTGAAATACGGGCAGTGTCTATCACTTTTTACTAGTACCTGCTTTACTCAGTCAGCAACAGCTTACTGGTGGACATACACTATTTATAAGAGACATGAAACATCACTTCTGGCTATATGTATATGGGATAGAAAAGCTTTGGTAATTGTATGTGATTCTACACTGCAGACTTGTCATTGCCACAAGACAGCAAGTTACCAGCAAGAAGAAATGACACTGGAGGCAATACTTTCGCTTTTCCAGAAACACCATAGGTACTTACATTCAAGCACACAAATTATACTTCTCTATATGCGTGACACAGTCTTTCAAGATTAAAAAAGTAAGAAATTGGTTATAAATAACTGTAGATCTGACCAATTTGCTCAAGTCTCTGAAGCTGCAGTTCAACATTGCTCTATGCTGTCCAAAAGAATGGCTTGCTCTACTGCACTGTACCTATGGGTGCTACAAGGCTTTCAGTCAAGACAACAGCAGGATTGGGATTATCCAAAAAGCACAGGAAAGAAATCTGTTGGTTTGCTTGGACAGATCATATTCCTGTGCACTGAAAGTAAACAGCTTTTAATACAGTACCACACTTACAAATGTACCAACTTTGCTTTCAAGCCCAGTAAGAAACTCTGCAGCAGAGTCGGGTACCCAGAGCCAGGAAGCCAAATCCTGACAATCCAGTTACTGCAGTGAATGCAGACAAATCCTCCTTCTGGCATGTACACTGGTGTACAATATCCAGAATGCAAACACAAAGCATGTATTAGCACAGGAAACCAAAAATCACTTTCAAGTTCTGAATTTGAATGTCTGCTGTAGATTATAACTCCACACCTTTTCAATGCAATTAGGCAAGCTCTGCTTTGGGCACTTTGAAAAAACCCATTCTCTAAGACTGCTTTGGTGACATGGAATTGGATGACATATTTCAATACGGTGTTCTAGCATGAACAAAATTAAGGCATACAGAGAAAAAGGCACTAGCTAAAAAAACCCAAACTTTTCATTTTATTTTACTGAAAGGACTATTTAGCTACAAATCTAATTGGAAATCAAGTTAGAAGTTTTAATACTATATTTAAATTGTCAAGAAAAGAAGACTGTAGATTTAACTATGCAATTATTAGATCCATACCTTTATGAGTTCTTCCATGGATATTTCTATCACCAAAATAAAAAATAAGCAACTTTCTCCAACACAACACAACTGAAACCTTGAGTCATGCTCTAACAGGGCTGTTAGTCACACCATTAAAACCATACCACAGAAGTAGCTTTTGTCACTTAATATGTGCAACAGACAGAATACTAAAAATCATTAGATAAGTAAAACTTTTGAAAATACACATACTCACCATGAATTTCAACTCTTATTTTTTGAGAGTACAGCTTCACAGTGGCATTTAGAGAAAAGCAAACCAATCCTGCAGCAGTATTGCTTTCACTGGCATTTTTTTAATAATTGGATTCAATAATTAAGACCAATTCATGATTCTAAAATGCTGGTGGCTTTTTAAGTGGGATACAAGGAGTTGTGAGCAGGTACCTTGGCTCTGCAATCCTCCTCCAATGGAGTTTAAAGCTTGAAATTCCATGCAACCTCACAAATTCTAGAATGAGGGGTCATTCATCATCACCCCAGGAGTCCCTGTAAGAGTTTAACAAACCCTGTATACAGGTTGTTTTACTACATTACCCCACTAGGGGTTAGTAATAGCCAACCTCTTGGTAAAAGTCTGTTTTAGTTTCATAACTAGTTCTAGCTCAAAATATTTGTGTTAATAACCATCTAATTTACTGTAAGTTATTTAAGTCAACAGAGAAATTATCCTTAGGGTGAAAAAAACTAGCTCAAGCTGAACCTTGGTTAAATTTGTAAAATTTTACTACAATCACTCAAACTGGAAAATGTCAGCTTCATTTAAGAAGCACAGTCTTTACATTGGCAGCTTTCTGACATGCCAAAGACATGATGAAAAATGCATTCTGAAAGTTGCTTTTTTTCCTGGCTCCAAAATGCTGACCGTTGTCATGACTGAATGCCATTTTTTTTTTAGAAAAGGCACAAAAGCAGCAAACTTGATTGTTCAGTAATTAAAAATCACAACAAGGAAGTGATATTGCAATATACATGATCCAGCACTGTCTCACAGAAAGGTCACATTATAAGAAAACTAGATTCTGAAAATTTTCAAGCTTCAGAGAGTGCAGTTTCTCTTTAGAATAGTATATTTAAATATTATGAATGCTACAGATAAACCTGGTTACATTTTCCCTTTAATGTCCTTTTTTGGTAATATAAAATTTCCTTACCTTCTCAGGAATCACTGACCACTACTGATTTTTATATACATTTTAATCTTGGTTTTGGTACTTTCTTAGTCTGAAATCAATAATTTTAATTACGTGATCTTGAAAATTACCTACATAAACTATTAGGTTCTACATTAAACTTCCCATTCCTACTGCCACTAAATTTTGCTTATAAGGCAAAGATCCCTTACAGCAGAGTACATCCCAATTCTTAAAGGCTGCTTCATAGCTTTTATCTAGTGACAGAGAAACAACAGCAAAAAAAAAAAGTCAGTACAAGCTGCCTTTTCTTTCAGCCTTTTACACTTTCCTGGTCTGACTAGTTCTTCCTTTGCTCAGGAAATCTTGCACAATTGTGTACCCTGACCAAGAAAATTTTAAGTTGGGTAAGATACTCACATAGCTGAAGAAATCACCACTCTCAGCCTCTGGAGAGGTGGCCACAAAAAAGTCATTCTTACTCCACTACCGGTAAAGTAATTAGGAAAGATCCATACTCCTGCTTATGCTCTGGTAAAACATATGGAATTCAGCAGAATCAATTCAGAAATTTCATATATGAGTGACTGTGGGAATGGATAAGCTTATTGTTCTGTCTCCATGCATTTTGTAAACCTGATAGTCCTCTAAAGAGGCAGACCAGGTAGAGCTTTGTCAGACTTGACAAGGGTAACAGTACCAGCCTGCTCTGCCTTTAAAAAACAACAAAAGCAAGCAATGAATCATCCAAAACAGTAAACATAATTTCAGTTCTGTCGTCCAATAGTTTATTTCCAAATGCCCCTTTAAATTATCTATGTTCTTCTACAAAAATATGAGAGTCTGATTTTTATGTTGTGAAAAGACAGTTATTCACTACACCTGATCAGTACCTGGCCTTCTCAGTTGAGAAGCATTAGTTCAGATTTTTACTTATTTTATTATGCTCTTTCAGAAATAGAAAAAGTAATTAACGTACACTTTATGACAGCTGGAAATCTGACAAACACCAATCTGGATTATCAGGCTGGAATATTCACACTCATGTTATTTAACTGCTGGCTCTCTCTGCACTTTTGGCCTGTTCTTTGTACAATTTTCTGTGCTGAGCCTCCTTCTTCATAAGATTCATCAGTGCAACCTTATTAAAAATATAACTGGAGTCTTAGCTTTCTCAGTGACTCTTTCCTGATGTTAAGAGATGTTTGACTTTATTTCAGGAATTTTCAACACATTCTAGATGACTGACCTGCATTACTAAACCATTTTTTTTTAGTGCAGAATGGGAAGAATTTTGTATTATTCAGGCACTTGATGTTGACATACATTCCATCCTAGCGCCTCTTAACAGCTTTGCAAACACTTCTTAGAGCTCATTCTGAATCCAGTAACTCATATACTGCACAAGGATTAGTCATTCCCTTTCCCCTGCAGCCATTCATGGGACTGTGGAGGAGAACTGACCCTCAACATCAGTATTTTTTATCAGCTAAGATAACTGTGTCCCTCAAAGCTTATGCAACAGAGGTTCTCTTTGGCAGATAGAGCAGGAGGCATTCTCCTAACTATTTACATCCAATAGCTGACCCTTGTCTAGCATGGAAAATTTCCCCTTTGCAGTATAGTAGTTTCTAGGAGTCTGGGCCCATAATCTGTTTACCTCTAATTATTTTCATATTAAGATAATAGAATAATTCTACACCAAAACCTCTAACTAGTACATCAGTTTTGAGCTCGTTTTTGTTATTTTCTTTTGGTCACATAGAAGTACCAGCTAGACATGCTGCTGTACAAAGAGTTCCAAGTTCTTCCAGCTTCATCAATTAACTCTCAGAACTGCATGTTCCTGCTTAAACTGTACATTCCAGAAACTGATTAAATGCTAAAATATAGTAAGAACTTAGAACTCCCTGCTGCAAGTACCTACAATATAGATAAGAATCACATAGAAGTAACCTTCTTGTCCTTTAGCTGCATGTCTGTTTTTCCCTGCACCCTGAGTCAGTCAGCGGTGTCAGAAAAAGTCACACAGTTCCTGACTGTCCAAGCATTTGTAATTTTTTTTCCTCTTTAAATAAGGAACAAATATGTACTAAAGTGCTTTATCTACATCAACCACATCAGTACATTATAGAAACAAAAAGTTCTAGTCCTGGTGGGAACTGGGGAGAGAAGATTCTCATTTTAGATACAAATTTTAGATTGTTTACAATCTAAGTGAAACAAAGATTCAAGAGAATATTCTCTCTCTTGTCTTTTTTCTCCTTTTTCTTTGTAAAAAATAAAAAATAAAAGTGCAGTCAAATAGAAAATAAATGCAGTAGATGCAAGCTGAGTTGAGGCAGGTGTTAGTGATAGTGTGCAAACGTGTGTCTTAGCAGTTCATCTGCAAACGGTCGCAGCTTGGCCTCGATAAAAATCCGTTTCAAGAAATCCCGAGCGTGGTCGGAGACGTGAGGAGGGAGCTGGGGGTTGGTTGGCTGAGTGGCAATTTTAAAGATGGCAGCCATGGCTTCAAATTCTGCCCACGGGGGCTTCTCAGTAAGCATTTCTACCACTGTGCAACCTACACTCCTGAAACAGAGGCAGAAGTGAAACAGCAGGTTACAACAGAGTCACGCCCTTCCAGGAAAAGAAGAAATAGCAGAGAGGGACTAAAATATCACAAATAAGCAGGGTCCACATAATACTACAGAGTAACTTCAGCATGAAACAGGCATTGGAATAAACTGGCATGTACTGCTACACCTTTATCTCAGAGTTACACAAATCACTACCTATGTCTTCACTTCATTACTTTCCTGAGCTGAAAGCTACTACCTCAGTGAAGGGATAATTACATATTTATCCAGGCAATACCAACTGTGGTAGGGCCCTGCCAGCACCCAGTGCTCAGCAGGCCACGCACTGAGCACTGCACTTGGAAGCTTTCCTGCTCCTTGAGGTTGAACAGAAATAAAAAGCATCAGGAAAGCTGCGTGCATGCCACGTGTGGTGCCAGCTCATTAGAAATGCACAAGTTATCACCAGTGAATCCTGTGAAAACATACAATGGCAGCTGAAGAACAAAAGCCCTACTTCAAGGTATCTTCTCTTTTAGGTAAGGATACTAAAAATATATTTAGATTGACAAACAAAATTTTAAGTTCCTAAACAGTCTTTGTTCAGGAACAATGTTTAAAGAATTTAGGAAGGCAGGAGGGCATATATATGGCCAGAGAAACTTAGTTCCAGAAGTCCTTGAAGATCAGCATCTTCCAATAACAAGTGAATGATACTGCAAAACGGATAGGCTGGAATAATTTTCCAATTCTTAGAAAGTCTGAATGTTTTTCAAGACGCTTGCAACCAGTTTTGTGCTTAAACAGAGGTACGTTGCTTTACACAATAAGGATTTACTGACTGACAGCTGTCTAACTTCAGTATTTTTTCTTAAGTTTTCACCAAAAAAACACACAATAACCTTGGTACCAATACTTCAAATTTGAACAAGTGAACTGCTTGGTATTATAAGAGTGACCTATTTTTCACGTGTATCAGAGCAATCACTAAATAATCTGAAGTAGCCTAAAATAATTTCCCCGAGGTTAAAAGTATTGCCATGGCTTGGATACAATGTAGTTCTTTTTTAAACACACAGTGTTACTACTCCAGCCTGTCTGCTGCTGCCTGCCTGTTACTGTGTATTCACAGATCAGCTGCGTTGACAAAGTCATCAGTTCACTGGGCTGGAGTCATGTTAGACTATGGCATATACAATGTTTCACTAACTTTCATTTTTGTAAATTATCTTTCCCTCTTAGTTCTTACGTATTTGACAACAACTTCAACCAAATTATTTTCTGATACTCCCTTTCAAATCTGGCAAATTCACTCTTAAGTGTTCAACTTTTAGAGGAGTAGCATTTTATATTCTGCCTTGCATTAAAGGTATTTTGGTTTTGAAGTTTCATTACAACATACTGACCGAACTGATGTTTCAAAGCTTCACATATTGCTTTCAGTCAGTACCTCTCCAGAACTAACAAACAGTTTGGTAATCCTAACTTCATGCAAAGTCAGTTTAGGATCTCTAAACTGATGGGCTGAGAAACTGACATGTGAAAAATGAAATTTCAATGTTAAGACTCCCCAAATATGACTGTCAGTGTTCACATTTGCCACCTTCTTCAGCTTAAATCCCAGGATGAAACACTGCAGCTTCAGATAATAAACACCTACTCTCTATTGAAAATGAAATGACACTTTTCAGTGGAAAAGGGGTTTTTAACATACCAGATGTCTGCTTTTCTGCCGTACCCTTCTCCACTAATAACTTCAGGACTCATCCAGTAGGGAGTTCCTGTGACAGACTTCATTCCCGTACCAGACAGACAGATGGTCTGCAGCCGTTTGCTGGCACCGAAGTCACCAAGTTTCACATTGCCTGCTGAGTCCCGCAGAATATTTGCTCCTGGAGGGAAGGGAACACAGCATTGCCTTCATAAAAGACTCAAGGTTTTGGTGTGGGAAACAGTAACAGAAGTTGGGATTCAGTGATACAATTCAATATCAACCTAGGATTTCAAGCCAGAGAATTTACTTTCTCTACTCATTCCTACGAGTCTATTCTGGAGTTCAGAAAATAATGAATTGCACATACTGGTTTGCATCCTAGGTTGTTTCAAGGAAGGGGCAGTCCCTTTGTAAAGCCCTCCTAACAAAATAAGGAATGTGCCATCCATGGGAAATGAAAAGAAATGGGAAAGGAATTTCCACACAACTGAAAATGTCTCCATACTATTGTAAAGCAAAACCTCAAAATGTGTTACAGATTTATTCAAAACAATTATCTGCACAAGATGTACAAATTGACTGTGATATCTCAACCTGCTTTGGAAAAAAACACTGTTGATAAAAAGCAACAGAAAAATGGTAAAAATAATAGGGACTACAACAGCATTGTCTTCAATATACCAATTCTGCACACCACCATCTTCCTACATATTCACACCTTGCTTATGCAACACTTGCAAGTCACCTGCACTCGCCTGCAAAAAGTAGGTGTTACACCAGGCTTCCTAGCAGTAAAATGGAAGAAGTCTGATCAGGCAAGTCACCCCTGCCAGACACTTCCTGTACCAGTGAAGTGCTGGGTGATTTCTATATAACTGATGAAACAAAACTCTGTAAATTCAAACTTTCAAGTCATGATGCTTTTCTCTGCACAGTTTATTTCTAATGACATCATCCTCCAATATATATAAAGCTATTAATAGTAAAATAAAATCAAAGGAATTTATCTTGCCTGTTTTACAGATGAAGACTAAAGAAACATTGCCAGAACTCTGCTAGAACATCCCAAAGTTGCTTATTTTTCCCTCCCCAGGTTATAACAGTGACAAGACTAAAAGATGGAAAGCAATCACACTGATTTTAAGTCAGTATTTTGGTATTTGAAACTTAATTGCATTTTAGTGCTTCACTTAAGATTGGAAAAGGATCAGTAAAAAAGAGCACTGAATTGTGCACAGAACTATCATTACCTTTAATATCTCGATGGACAATCATATTACTGTGCAAATAGTGAACGCCTTCCAGAATCTGCCGTGTGTATTTACGAGTCACATTCTCTGTGAGTGCTCCATACGATTTCAATTGGTCTTTGATGGAACCCTATGGCACAGAAGAATAAAGCACTAACACTTCTAGAATTCAAATGAAATTCAATTAAATTTATGCCTGAAACCATAGACATTTAAAATGACAATTCTTCTTGATTTAACCTTAAAACTTGCAAGCAGCTGAATAGTTCTAGTCCAATGTACAGAAAGAGAACAGCACCCTTAAACTTTTTGATGGGTAAGTGGTGACACTCAGGATGAACATAACACATGCCCTTTGGGTCAGCTTATACTCAGAAAATAACATTGTCAAGAAAAAAAACACCATGTGCAATACGATGGTGCTTTAGGTAAAAAATAAGAGGTAAGCAAATCTTAGCTTAAAATAAGATTAAATCAAAACTTATTAAAAAATAGTTTTGCAGCTATTTTTGTCTAACATGTCTTTGTCACATGGAGTTACAAACTGCTAAGATTACTTCTGTCACTTTTCCAAATCTCAGAAAAATTCAAGAAGTCCCACAAAACAAGACCCAGAATTCAAAACAATGAAGAAGCAAACAAAAAAACCCACCACCACCAAGAAAACAATGCCCAGACACTGCTTTTCCCCTCTGGAGTCTCACAGTAAGTAGACTGCTGTAAGTATTCAGAAATACAGAGCCTCTGTTTTCATAGGAGCACATTTTGTTTAGCTCTGCTGACCCCACTTGGTGAGAAAATGAAAATCTACATTTTTTTGACCTTATAGTATTTCCTAACAAAGAAGAAGAACAGCAGTTGAGCATGTACTTACTAGGTGACACACAAGAAGCAAACACCAAAATTATTTTCTGTATGCACTTATTCCCACCCCCATCTCAGCTACTTTTTGTTTTCTAGAAACACTTGAAGCGTAGCAAAACAAAACAATAAAATTCAGGGACATTTAAGAGTTTACTAATGATAATATTGTCTTTTCAAAGACATTGCCAGGTACCACTTAGGCCAAAGCCAAACACAAAGAGCTTTTGTACAAACCACTGTAATTCTGAGAACCCAAGCAACCAATAGAGAAGACAGGAGGTTGCAAGCACTTGTCAGTACCCATCTTTGGTGTTTTTAATTTGGACAGTTTTAAATATCTGTATGCACTTATGCAAAGCTGAATGCTTGGGTGCTCATCCCACTGCACACAATGGATGGCTGAAGTGGATGAGCTTTCTTGCTTACCCCAGGCATGTACTCCATGAATATTGAGAGTGTCCTTTCAGGGGGATCTCTCAAGAAGCCGTAATACTGAACAATTCTTTCATGCAGCAGATTTTTCAGCAACTGAATCTCACACTCAAGTGCATTTACTTCCTGAAAGGACAAAACAGGACAGATTTACCATGCTTGATGTAGCAAAACTAAGATTTTGGATTTGAATTTCTTCAAGCAGAGCAGTGTGTACGTATTAAAGTGTTATGCAAACTAAGTAACAAAATACTCCTACAGCTAATGTAAAGTTTTTGCATTTTATAACAAGAAAAAAATCAATGTTAAATTGAGGTAATTAAAGACAACCAAAACTATATCATTTCTATACATTATCTTTGGGATGATTTTGCTGATTTTTCATTGCTTCTCTTTTCTTGAAGTTATGTTTGTTTTAGAGCACAGCAGATATCAATATGTCCATGAGGTCAGTGATCATTATGCAACATGTCATAAGCCTCCAGTTGGGTAAAAAAAGAATTAACAAAACACAGAAAACACCCCACATTTTAATCTTTGTGGTGGAATAATTAGCATTAACTCTTAACTTTTCCAGGATGATAGACTATACTTTAAAAATGCCTTTGAGTAGCACTTGTTATTGTACCAATGAAATGCAACAAAGGAAAACAGCTGGTGCTTTCTCTGCCATTCAAAATACCATAAATTTTGCAAATAGGAAGTAAGATATTTTGAAATGGACTGTACAATTAGATGTTGGAAAACTACTAACCCATGAATTCAAACTTGACTAGATTCCAAATTTCACCTAGAAGTTTTTCATCAAAATCTCAATTTTTATCTGCCATAGCCTGTTATGAATACCCTCACACTTCTGAGATTAGAAAGAAAATAGATTTTTTTATACACAGAGGCACATAGGACTACAAAATGCTATGGTAAGTGAGCTCAGAAAACTGTTGCTTCAGGAGAGATATTACCATTTTTTAACATTTCCAAAACATAACAAGTTGTTCTGTTACACATTTTAAAGAAGCAGCAACAACAACTACACTAGGAATCTATAACACAAATGATTCTTGACTTTTTCTTTTATCCTATACCACTAATAGCAGCAACTCTAACAGGCAGCCATTCAATTCTACAATCATGCTTACACCCATTATTTCCCTGGCCTTGCTCCCCACAGTGGAGAAAGCAGTCATAATACAGGGAAAGAATAATTCTCTTCCCAGCTAGTAAAAAGCAGCAAGTATGGTTTGGGAAAAGAATAGTGGATTTGTGCTACTTTTAAATTGTTTATCTCCTTCAGCATCCAGTATTTAAAGATGGACAAGTTTAATTTCAGAGAGAGAATAAACTAACAAGGAAACTTGTGCTCTCTAGGGAGAAACACAGCGTGTAACAGCAGCTAGTCTTGATGCACATTTAAAAGAAACAAAACAAACAACAGCCCTCCCCCCCAGGAATACCCCAAAAAAGATGAAAAAATAGGAAAAAATGGGTAAGAATCTCAAACTGTCTTCACAGCCAAAACCAAGTTCTTTTGTGCAGCTTTTTCTGCTTATAAATGTAACTTCTTCCAATTCCTGTTAGTACAACTAATTATCTATTTCAGAACACACTTCATAATAGATTGTTTGATTTTAGAGACTAAGACGGCACCAAATCAAATTATGCATCTTCACAGCATAAGGATCTGTCTCAAAATAAAAAAATATGATGTAATCTTAAAATCAGGTAACCAGACTACTTATCTAGGGTACAAACAGAACAGAATTCCTAACAAGGACATGGTTTCCTAACACAACATGGTTTAAAACATGTTCATCGTGTTCAAGGAAAAGAATGTGAGTTTGGTCTAGAGAAACATCACTTCAGCAGAAGCCTTTTCCAAAGTGTCTCCTTGGTATCACTTACCTTGCTGGTTTCCGGGCTATCGGGATCAAACTGAACTTGTTTAACAGCCAGTTCTCTTCCAGTGTCAGCATCGTAACACAGATATACTCTGCCAAAGGCACCTTGACCCAGCAGTTTACCAAGTCTCCAGTTAGTTGGAGCTCGTGGTGCTGAAAATATAAGTATGTTTTGGTTTTCAAATGAGCTTGTTATTCAGCTGATCGAGAAAAACTGGAATACACAGAAAATAATTTTTTAAAAGACTACTTTCTCAACAACAGAGACTGTGTGTCCTAAAGCTCACCATCTAAATGAGCAAGATCAATAAAACTCCCTGTAAGATGGAAAACATGAGCTACTTAAATTTATTCACAAAATAAATTATGGTAGAACTAGACATACTTAAAACAACTAGCAATAGCTAATTTGAAAAACAGAAAAAGAATGTTAAACAAACAACCTTCTTTTTAAAAACAGAGAGGCATAATTACAAGGTAGGAGCTACTGAAGTCATCACAAAGTATATTTGCCCCTTAAATTCTACCACAAGTATGAAGCAGTACCACTAAAAATGTACAGTTTAACTGAAAATATGACCAACATCTGCAAAAATAAATAGTAACTGCAACCTACAAAATCTTTCTCAGGTCTTAAAGAGTCTAAGAAATCACTTTTACAATGTTTTGTTATCAGAGATGTAAATTCCAATTGAAAGTCTACATGGAGGCTGGTAAGGTAAGCAATAAAAATACCAATGAGCATAGTCTTGACCTTTGCCTATTAGAGAGATAAAACCATGCTATTTAATGCCATGTGACGGATGGCATGCTAGGTTTTGACATGATATAGTTGAAAAGTAAGAGTTTTACAGTGGGGTTCACAAAATGCCAGAACTTACAGCGGCTGGGTGGGCTGATGTCCATGACTGACAAGGTAGGATTGTCTATGTCACTGCCCCTCCTCCTCATTCGGTTATCTTCGTATTCCGGCGTAAAGACACTGCTCCCACTGCTGGTGCTCAGGGAGTGATCAGTGGGACTGAAACTGACCGGTGATCGGAAGTTGTTGCCCTGAGTCCTTCTGGCTCTTGGAAAAGTTTTACGGCCTTCAACAGTATACAAAGAACACAAAAGTTACAGATCAAAAAGGTACTGCAAAGAAATGTGTGCATGCAAATACTTTATGAGTTCTACATAATCTCATTCAAATCTGCCACAGCAAAGGGCAGAATCATCATGAAGTTTACTGGACTACAATCATCATGAAGTTTCCACCTAGAAGAAAACAAACATTCATCACAGATGTGTAAAAGGACTAGACAGAATCAAAATCTTGTGTTTAAGAGATGAAAATTGGGACCAAATTCTGGAATTTTCCTGAAATATAATTAACATGCTTGAAAAACCTGGACACCTGTAAGAGGAGGAAAGAAAACGCTGTGCCTCTGCTTTTATTGCTCTATTAGACGTGCAACTACCCAAATTCTGATATTTAGGAGAATAAAATACACATTTATAATCCCGTAGTGCCCAAGCCAGCCCCATCCTTCTGAAAATTAGAAAGAACTGAATTCAGAGAAAGACTGACACCTGGAATCAACAGGAAGACCACAAGTGTTTTAAAAATCAAAACACAAGCAATGAAAAATTTGGAGATAACTACGGCATCAAAATAAAAAAAAACAGAGCACCGATCTTCAACATGTTAATTACAACCAGATGACTAATACAATTTATGTTAATCTATTTAGATAACACAGCTATTTTTAGGATAGCATCTCTTGATTAAGTTTCATCCTACAGAACTCAGCAAAAACTGAATGAGTCTCTGATTAATTAGGTACTACACTGGAGGAGGAGTTCCCAGAGGACTAAAGAAAGCAGATAAAATATCTCTGAAATAGTAGACTCAGCCTTATATACTAGTCTGGACAATTTAAATTCCAAGAAAGATATGCAAACAAGTTATTAAGCAGTTTTATTCATGGTTGAAAAGATAAAAATGTGATAAACGAGTCACAATTGGTTTGTCTCATGTAGCTAATCCTATTTTTCCATTTCAATGGGACATTCTCACAAGCCAACTCATGAAGTTGCAGACCATCTTACTATGCAGATTCAGAGCAGTTATCAGTGATTTCTCATCAAAGGGGAAGATAATTTAAGTGGACATCCTCAGCAGTTTCTCTTCAGTCCACTTCCATGCCCTATTTTAATTCATCATGTACATTTGATGGAACTTAACACACTGAAATATTGCAGATGGCATCATGTTAAGTGTGGCTGAAAGTCCATTTAAAGATAAAAATAAAAATTCACAGTGGTACTGGACATTAGAGATTATTCAAAAAATCAACAAGATGAGATTCAGCAAGTAAGTAAAGTGTAAAGTGATGGGAAGTCATGAACAAAATGATATAGGAAAATGTAACCAAAGACTGAAGAGCAGTCAAAATGGTGATGAGAAAGTACGGTCATTCTGCAACATATTAATGTGACTGCTACATACCAAATTCTGCTTATATCCGGTGTTATACATAAAGTGGCCAGGAGAAAAGCCTCAGCTTGGGCAGAAGAAGAAAACAAAGGCGAGAAACCAGGCGTGTGTGTGATGCAGGGATATATAAGGACAACGACCAATTCTTCACTGTGCTAAGACTAACTAGTTACTATTTTAATTTGCAGGAAAAATGTCTTGGGAGACAGAGGAAGTTAAAGTTATAAGCTAAGCTATCTTGGAAGTTGGTAACATAAAGAAGTATGTGTTCTGTTCAAGTCAATTTAGAGTTTACTTGA
This sequence comes from Motacilla alba alba, assembly GCF_015832195.1. Classification (NCBI taxonomy): domain Eukaryota; kingdom Metazoa; phylum Chordata; class Aves; order Passeriformes; family Motacillidae; genus Motacilla; species Motacilla alba. The sequence goes on from NC_052022.1 coordinate 14,288,811, forward strand.
AAGTCAGTGTGACAGATCACCGCCTCTTTAAATCTTGCCTTAGAGCAAGGGACTGGACTTTGCAGTGCCTCAGTTTGATATTTCTGTGATTCCTGTAACATAATTCCATTTATTGCTCTGCACATTCCACACTGCAAGTGAAGCCATCTGGTCTTGGGACACATTTCTTCTTAACTCTTCTCAACTAGCACTTGACACACCCTGAAGTATGAAAACCCCTCAGCTGCTCCTTTCTACTTCCTTTAGAAATTTAACACATTTTAAATTTATATCAATGGTATTACTGTCCAATTTTGTGGACACATTAGCAGGTGCTGCCTTGCATTCCAAGAATTTATTTCACCAACTAATTCTCAGTTTACATCACTGCTCTTAAATTTTATTTACTCTTTTAATCTAAGAAAATGTCAACAAGAACTCCACAGTACTTGGGATTTCTTAAAGCAAAACAAGACATTACAAACAGACATACCTACTTTAGCTAGAAAAGGGTCACAAAGGTCAAAAACTTATACTGTATGACTTGTGTGTGGTCAAAGATAGTAAACATTTCCACAGTTGTGCATGTGACTCAGGAATTCTGTAATCCATAACTTTACCAGAGATAAAACTGCTCAGAGGTTCTATCAATCAGTAGAAGCTTAGCAAGTGAGTTTGGGAAAAGAATTTAAGCTTTCAATTTTGTCAATGTTTTCATTTAATTTCATTAAGATCTTACAATTTTGTTCACATTTTCCGATGAGAAAAACAGATTAATAAAACTGTTGCAGTGCTTACCATCATTGTAGTCTTGCTGATGATATGAAATATGGTATCTTCTGGGATAAGTCCCCCCCTTTCCAAATTTCTCAAATATTGGGATATCATACTCTACTAAAAAATAAAATTATTCATTTCAAAATTTAAAATGTGACAAAAGCATGCTAAATTAATCACTTTGGTAATACAAACTTACAATGGGCGCGCGTATCAGAGGATATGAAGCATTGAAGCATCAGAGGAGAAAGATTTATAAAGCAAAATCACACAACTCACAAGAACTAAAAGGACTTCAGTCAAAAGTTCCAAAGGATCAAGAATTCAAAGCTCAAGTGGTTTGTAACCTCTTGTTTAAAAGAATGTTGGAGGACTGCAGTATGCCTGATTACTCCAGTTAAAATACTTTACAGAGGAGAAACTATTCCAAAGAATATAATTTAAAGTTTTATAAATATGAAAATCTGGTGAATGAGTCAACACAGCTTGAATTACTAAAACACATTCAAAAGATCCTCTTTTAAAAGTTATTGAGAGGGAAAAGTATAAGGTAAGGGAAAAACTCTCTCATGCATAAATAATTGGTTAGAAGATAAGTACATGAGAAAGGAGGAAAGAGTCAATAGTCCAGAGGAATCTGGGCTAAAACTCATGCAGTTTAATCATCCATGAATTCTCTGTACAGAACAAGGAACAGGGAGGTGACAAAATCACTTTGAGAAATGAAACCAACAGAATAATTAGAGAAGGCCCTTAAGAGGCTACGTGACTAGATAATAAAGTTGCAGATGAATTTCAGTGTAGGCTTCTGTAAAGGTTTGTGATAGAGACTTCCAAAAAAGCAGCGGCTGAACTCTTTTTATTAGCTGAGAAGAAAACTAAATGCAGTAAGATACACTGAACAAAGTTTTGGTCTACTCAATTTCAAAGATTTCACTAAAACTGGAAAATATTCAGAAGTACAAAGATGATCAAAGATACAAATTACTCCTCCACAAGGAATGTAGGCCTCTATACAAAAGAAAAGCAACAGCTCAAAGGGAGCAAAGAGATTCATAAAAAACCCAAACCAAACCAAAAAAATCCACTGGAAAAATAGTAACAGAAAAAAAAACCCAAAAAAACCCCAAAAACAAGCCTTAAAAAAGTTACAAAGCACATACTTCTTCATAAAACACAATAAATTGCACAACTTTCTGTTGCAACCTACAGCTGATGCTGAGAAAGTTTATACAAGTTGAAATAGGGACAAGAAAAATTTGTGGAAGGAAAAAAAAAATCTATCAAATCACAGAAGAACATCTTGCATTTACAGAACTCTTGAGTAACACATGACTAGGAATATATTCTGAGAGAGGAACATTACACACCTCTCTGTAGAAGCACAGTACTGGTGGTGGCAGGAGGAAAGACTAGGCCAGATTGACATTGCTTGTGTGTGTAGCTTTTGCAGTAATATTAAACTGCCTTTTTTTAACTCATGAGTTTTCTTACTTTTCAGGGCTCTTTCCCTGATCTCACATGGGGAAGTGAGCAAGCAGCTGTGTGGGTCTGAGCTGCCTACTAGGGTTAAACCACACCACCTCCAAATAAATTAACCACAGTTATACAGCAATAGAGATAGATTAGAGATAGATATTACAGCCCAATTTACAGCCCACTAAGTGTGCGTGCCCCTATGCACTGCAACTGCTCTTTTTACAGAGGCAGACAGTTATACTACACCTACTAAGAGTGGTGTCACACACAATAACCAGAAAGAAACATGAAATTTCTTCTATTTCCATGGTATCTTTCACTGTGTGCATTTGGTGTTGCTTTGCTTTCTTCTATCATATTTTTTGTGTAATACAATACTTCCCCAATGTGAACATCCCTTCTAAATCCTATTATTTACAAGAGCAGCAGCTCTGGAAAGCTAGTGTGTCTCCAGTGATTTTTGCCTACCTGAGAATTCCTGATGATTATCTGGATAGCTCTGTGCTCTTGGCATCCGAGACTTGGGATAGTTGTCCCTGGAAGGGTAAAAATACACAGAATCTAAAAACTGCTGTTAATCCAGACTTAAGCTTACTGTCCTCTTACTGATGAAAAGCCACTGCTATACAGATTGCTGCACCAGTTTACAAACGTGGAACTCAATTCTGAAACTCAGTTCTAGTAGGTAACTGTAACAACTAAGGATCAGCAACAATGGAAAAGCTTGCTCATTGAGCTTAATGTAGGTAAGAAAGCAACAGACTCTGTTAATGAGCAATGACATTAGTAAAAACATGAATTATCACATGTACAGCCACAAAGGAACACTGTTATGTTCAACACCTTTATGGCTAAACACAAAGGTTTACAGACTGGCAAAATGGGTTATACAGACTACAAAAACTCTTGAGGAAATTTGACCAAAGAAATATAGATCCTTTTAATGAGAAAAAACATTTCCTCTTCTCTCCATGAAAGTCATAGGATTAAGAGAGTGATTTTATTGAGTTATAGAATGATGAAGAATTTTTTGGTTCTTACATGATCACATTGTTTCTTACCTACAGTTGGTATGTAACTCCCAGCCACCAAAAGGAATGGATGGGATTGCCAGTCAGAGCAATCGATAACAGTTTATTTCCATAAACATACCAAAACAGTGTCCTCCTTTTCTGGTAAGAATTTCTCTAATGGGTAACAGAAGCTAAATGGAGACACAAAACCTACATCTTTGTAGGAAATATTTAAATGGGGAAAAAAAAAAAAGGAAAACAAACTAAGTAGAGGTGACAAATTATAAGTTTGCTTTGTTTCCCCTTCTTCCACTCACTCCTACCCCACAAAACCTCTAAATTTGGCAATCAGATAAAATTTCTTTTCTATGGAGCCACATTAAATACTGTGTACGTATAACCTACCATACTAAAACCACAAAATACTTTTTATGTCTACTGTCTTCTTGCTTGTGAAATGCAGACTTATTAAACTCAAAACTGTATTTGTTAGACCAAATCTATTTGTGTCCTCAAATCACATATTCTCAAATGAAAGAGTACTACTGAATAATACAGCTCTGATTAATTGCCACAGGCAGTGACCTCCAACTCTTCACCTTTCTACCAGTTAA